>NC_064631.1:153687800-154312800 GCF_023864275.1 Schistocerca cancellata
CCGCATGTAGCGCTTGCTGCTATTGTTATTCTGTATTCGTCTCCGTACGCAGACCAACTGTAGTACACCGTGTTACCAGACGTCTGTGATAGTGTAGTATTGTAGGAACTGTGACCATGGTGTATTCGAACTCTGAAAAGGCGGAGATGATACTCATCTATGGCGAGTGTCGACGAAATGCAGCTGAAGCCTGCAGGGTGTATGCAGAACGGTACCCGGACAGAGAGCATCCAACGTGCCGCACATTGCAAAACATCTGCCGCCAACTGTATGCAACAGGTATGGTCGTTAGCACGCAAACGAGTCCGTAACAGGCCCGTCACAGGAGAAGCGGGTGCAGTTGGTGTGTTAGCTGCTGTTGCCATGAACCCACGCATGAGTACACGGGATATTGCGAGAGCCAGTGGACTGAGTCAAAGTAGTGTCATGCGCATACTGCATCGTCACCGCTTTCACCCGTTTCATGTGTCGCTACATCAGCAATTACATGGTGATGACTTTAATCATCGAGTGCAATTCTGCCAATGGGCATTAACAGAGAATGCGTTGCAGTTCTACCTGTTTACCGATGAAGCGGGTTTCACAAACCACGGGACAGTGAATCTACGGTAGAGCGACAGCGACAGCGACAGCGACCATGGACTGTAAATGTATGGTGCGGAATCATTGGCGACCACCTCATTCGTCCTCACTTCATTGCAGGGGCCCAAACAGCTGCAACATACATCGCGTTTCTACAGAATGATCTGCCAACGTTGCTCGAAAATGTCCCACTGGAAACGCGTCGACGTATGTGGTATCAGCATGATGGTGCACCTGCACATTCCGCAATTAACACTAGGCTGACCCTTGACAAGATGTTCGACGGGCGTTTCATAGGACGTGGAGGACGCATAAATTAGCCAGCCCGCCGGCCGGAGTGGCCGTGCGGTTCTAGGCGCTACAGTGTGGACCTGAGCGACCGCTACTGTCTCAGGTTCGAATCCTGCCTCGGGCATGGATGTGTGTGTTGTCCTTAGGTTAGTTAGGTTAAATTCGTTCTAAGTTCTAGGCGACTGATGACCTCAGAAGTTAAGTCGCATAGTGCTCAGAGCCATTTGAACCATTTGAACCAATTAGCCAGCCCGTTCTCCTGATCTTACACCTCTAGACTTCTTTCTGTGGGGTACGTTAAAGGAGAATGTGTACCGTGATGTGCCTACAACCCCAGAGGATATGAAACAACGTATTGTGGCAGCCTGCGGCGACATTACACCAGATGTAGTGCGGCGTGTACGACATTCACTACGCCAGAGATTGCAATTGTGTGAAGCAAATGATGGCCACCACATTGAACATCTATTGGCCTGACATGTCGGGACACACTCTATTCCACTCCGTAATTGAAAACGGAAACCACGTGTGTACGTGTACCTCACCCTTCATGGTAATGTACATGTGCGTCAGTGAAAAAGACCAATAAAAAGGTGTTAGCATGAGGACGTAATGTGCTGTTCCAGTCTCTTCTGTACCTAAGGTCCATCACCGTTCCCTTTGGATCCCTACGTAATTCGGTGCTCTCCGATACACACGATCGAACAGCGGAGGAGTGGTTCTCAAGCGTCAACTTTAGGTTACAATATCTGCGGATGTAATTAACCTTTTACAATGCAACAAACGGCACTGATTACGTATTTGTTTATATGTTCAGATGTGCTAACAAAACTAACGGGGTTCCATTTAAAAAAACGTAGGTTTGTGTTAAAAAACATACTTCCGTGAATTTTTTTTATGCTTTGTATTAACCAATTACACTAGCCCCTCTCCTCACGTTCGGTCTGTGGAATCGATTCGTCAGTATTTGATGTGGTTTACGAAATATATCCAGCGGTAATGTTTGGTGACTCACCCTGTATATGTGTGTGCGTGTGTGTATGTGTTCTGTAGTGAGGGATCACTCCAGGCATCACTTCCTCATTTCGGGGAATATGGAGAAAAAAACACCTGCGAGTCCTTTTTACGGGTCGAGAGAATCATTTAGTAAGGATAGTTATCGACCAGCTGCAAACACTCTACATTTCAATTTCTTTCACGTATCTTATGTCGGTGTTGGTAGACGCGAACCAAATTGTGATGCATCTCATTTCATTCAGTTCTCTCAATGCCTGTTCCTATGAATTGTTTTCAAAAGCTTTAAAATCAATTCATTACATCGGTTTAGAAGCCTTTTATTCAATTTAAATCCAGTTCCTGCCACACACATTGTTTTCCGAAACTCTGCAAGTAATTCATACTGCCGCGTCCGGGTATAGAATCACATAAAAATTTCATTACAAACCACGCCATTGTCAGCCGGCAAAAAACAGAACGGCTCATCCGAGTGATATATGTTTCTTGTTGATGCTTCATTTTGCCGCGTGTCATGTAAATTGTCTCGTATTGAATGATACGAGTGCGTGCACAAATCAACATCTCATTTTATTAACATGAAAACAAAAAGAATAAAATGGACAGTCCGCTGACTGCGGCTCTGCATCCGAGCCCCATCATTTGGTGCAGTGCGCGTAGTTCGTCAACATTCGAACGATTTCTATGGAAATAACGTACAACGAGTCTGTTCGCAGGCTACGTGTAGATGATTTATTTGTCTGTATGGCCATAACCAGAACATTTACTGACACACAAGGGCACAGTATTTCAGCCTAACAAAATTGAACATATTAGATATTTGAATTACTTATATTACTAGTGAAACTTTCTTAAATGTAGCCATAAAATGAAATATCTGTCTTTTGCACACTGAAGAGCCAAAGAAACCGGTACACCTGCTTAATATCGTGTAGGGCCCCCACGAGCACGCAGAAGTACCGCAACACGACGTGACGTGGACTTGACTAATGTCTGAAGTAGTGCTGGAGGGAACCGACACCATGAATCCTGTAGGGCTGTCCATAAACTCGTAAGGGTATGAGGGGGTGGACATCTCTTCTGAGCAGCACGTTCCAAGGCATCCCAGGTACGCTCAATAATGTTCATGTCTGGGGAATTTGGTGGCCAGCTGAAGCATTTAAACTCAGAAGAGTGTTCCTGGAACCACTCTGTAGCAATTATGGACGCCTTGTCCTGCTGGAATTGCCGAAGTCCATCGGAATACCCAATGGACATGAATGGATGCAGGTGATCAGACAGAATGCTTACGTACGCGTCACCTTTCAGTGTCGTATCCAGACCTATTAGGGGTCCCATATCACTCCAACTGCACACGCCTCACACCATTACAGAGCTCCATCAGCTAGAACAGTCTCATTCGGACATGCAGGGTCCGTGGATTCAGGAGGTTGTCTCCATACCTGTACACGTGCATCCGCTCGATACAATCTGAAACGAGACTCGTTCGACCAGGCACCGTTGTCGGTGTTGGCGGGCCCAAGCGAGGCGTAAAACTTCGTGTCGTGCAGTCGTCAAGGGTACACGAGTGGGCCTTCGGCTCCGAAATCCCATATCGACGATGTTTCGTTCAATGGTTCTCACGCTGTCACTTGTTGATGGCCCAGCATTGAAATCCGCAGCAATTTGCGGAAGGGTTGCACTTGTGTCACGTTGAACGATTCTCTTCAGTCGTTGTTGGTCTCGTTCTTGCAGGATCTTTCTCCGATCGCAGCGATGTCGGAGATATGACGTTTTACCGGATTCGTGATATTCACCGTACACTCGTGAATTGGTCGTACGGGAAAATTCCCACTTCATCGCTACCTCGGAGATTCCGTGTCCCATCACTCGTGCGCCGACAATAACAGCACGTCCAAACTTGCTTGAATCTTGATAACCTGCCATTGCAGCAGCAGTAGCCGATATAATAACTGCGCCAGATATTTGTTGTATTATTTAGGTGCTGTCGACACCAACGCCGTATTCTGCCTCTTAACATATCTCTGTATTTGATTATGCATGCTTACACCAGTTTCTTTGGAGCTTCAGTGTATTAGATAAGTTATTACTTAGGATTCCGTACCTCAATCCAAAATTATTTTTCTCAGAAATGAGTGAATGTATCAGGTTACAATTTCAGTCATATATCGAGGTCTACAGTCTGTTAGCGATGCAAAAAAGTGAAGCATCAAAGTAAATCAAAGATACGGCTGTTTAAGTAACATATTTTGACACTTTCAGACTCACTCATCAAATACTACATGGTACTTCCCCTTCACCTAGTATCGTGAAATTTGCCAAGAAGCAAGGTTTCACAGTATAACCAAAGTAAAAAATCAGATAATTGCGAATTTGAAATTATGTCACAAAAAAAGTTTTTTGACGTTTGTTATCAGACTGTCTGCCTGTCCTTTCGTCTGTTAAGTCCCTTTCTTCTCAGGAGCGGGTCGACGTACCAAGTTGAAATTTACGTCGCATGCCAAGGTCAATAGTCCCTTGGCGGAATAATAATCTTAAGCTTATAAGTCAATGCAATAGAAAGATTTTGGCACTGGCAAACCCAGTCATTAAAATCTAAGAGTATTGTATTGTATGTCAACCGGGGGGACGTAGAAACGACGGAGAGGCTCCGTCCCCGCCGCAGCCGCTGTGGTCCACAACCCCACGGCGATTACCGCAGTCCACTTCACCCCTACGCCGCCCCACACCGAACCCAGGGTTATTGTGCGGTTCGGCCCCATGTGGACCACCCCCCCCCCCCCCCCCCCCAGGAAACGTCTGACACCAGATGAGTGTAACCCCTATGTTTGCGTGGTAGAGTAATGGTGGTGTACGCGTACGTGTAGAACTTGTTTGCGCAGCAATCACTGACATAGTGTAGCTGAGGCGGAATAAGGGGAACCAGCCCGCATTCCCCGTGGCAGATGGAAAACCGCCTAAAAACCATCCACAGACTGGCCGGCTCACCAGACCTCCACACAAGTTCGCTGGGCGGATTCGTGCCGGGGGGACCAGGCGCTCCTTCCCAATCCGGAGAGCCGTGCGTTAGACCACACGGCTAACTGGGCTGTCAATCTATATGGTACTTCCCCTAGACGTAGAATCATTAAATTTGGCAAGAAGGGAAGTTTCAGAGTACACGTAATGGAGAAACCAGAAAATTTATCACTTTGTGGCACGAGAAAAATATTTATTTTGTAATTCATTTCTTTTGCAATTTGTTAACTTGAAATTATAACATTCTCTAAAGCGTTCGAATCTGTGGGACCGATATTTCGCCTGTATCAATACCGATAACAGGCAAAAACCGGAATGGGTGAACTGTCTATATTGGGTGAACATTAATAAGACCGTCTGCTGTGAAATTTAAAATCTTCCCGGCGAACTAAATATTCAAAAAGATTTCGACCTTGCAGCCGGTCGTCATTAGCTTCCATCCACGACGGCACAACTGCCAGCCATCCTCAGGTGAGCCATCGAAGACTGACGAAGACAGTTCGCAGTTCGCAGAAATCACGGACTTCATCTGTCCGGTGATAGTGGAGGCTAAGCAGCAATGCTGCTATTCCTCCGTTGACAGCTCTGTTGTCGTCAGTGTGGCCTCTCGATGGAATGGGCCTCTGGCTACCTCGCTGAGTTTAGACTCGCGAAGTAGTTTATTGCTGGTATGTCTTCTGGGGCAGGCTGACGCCTGCCGGAGCGCCACTCTTCCTTCACCCACTTCTCTGTGACCTCATAGATGTGGTCCCAGTCCGAAGGGGTGAAGATGGGGCGGCTATTCAGCAGTATGAGCTCCTTCCTCGTCACCGCCTCGCGCAACATGCCACGCGTGTGGCGGAGGTCGCACGGTACGTGAGGGAGTGGCGGTATCGCGTGCGCCGGCGTGAAGGGGTACGGGTTGTCCCCGTGAGGGTACGTCCCGTCCTTCAGCGACGCCGCGATCTTCTTCAGGAAGGGCTGCACACTCCGCTCGTCTGGGAGCGGGAGGGGCAGTCCTTCGTCGGTGTCCGTTTCTTCGTCGTGTGAAGAGGCGGACGGCAACTCTTCCTCGGTTGGTTCTTCTTCTGCATCTGTCTCCAGATGAGAAGACAGTGCAGGCGTCCCGACGTCAACTTCCATGCGGGACGCCGCCTGCATTGCTGCAGGAGGCGAGTCGGTGGACGTCTGGGTGGCGGCATCTATCACCAGTGGCCGCCTCACAGGGGCGGGGGGGAGATGGCACAGGCGGCGCCTTCTTGAGAAGCCGCAGCTCCTCCCGCAGCTGTTGAAGCTGTCGGTGGACGGCCACTAGTTCGTCCCTCATTGCGGCCCTTTCGGCCGCAAGGGCTGCTTGTAGATCGGCCAGTGCGTGATCAGTGGCCGCTTCGACGCGGCACGACGCGCGCCCTTCGCCGGGGCGGGGAGGCAGTGCGACCGTCTTGGCGGCATGCACCACAGGACTTGGTGTGGTGTACTGCCGACGGTAGCTGCAGCTACGCGAGTTTGCGGCGTGAGGACCGCCGCAATTCGCGCATCTGCTGGCTGCTCCACGTGGTTTTGGGGCAGTGAAACGTCCCCTTAGAAAAATGTGTACAAAACTGTGCTTAACCTGGCACACAATAAATTTAGCGCAACGCAATCTGACTTTAAATAATCCCTACAAAACAATGGCCCTGACTAACATTAACCTATACCTTTCAGAAATCACTTACCTCACAAAAATCTTCGTTACTCGAACTACTGCAATACAGCGAGCGCCACTACTGCCAGCTAAATAAAAGATTCAAACTACAGAAGGCACTAACTACTGATAGTCTAAGCAAATGAAAGATTCTAATAGAGAACAAACAATGTATTTACCTCAATATTCATAATTGACATCCAGTCTTACAGATTATCAAAACTCCGCCATCTCTCTCCCCACATCCACCACTGCTGGCGGCTCACCTCCAACTGCGCAACGCTACGCGCTGTTAACATATAGCTGCCCCTCTACAATGGCAGACAACAATGCAAACTAGCCACAGACTGCACACAGCACAGCCAGTGATTTTCATATAGAGCGCTACGTAACGTTGCCAATAAGAAAACATAAACAGCAAACTTACATAAAGAAAACATAAACAGCCTACTTACATAGAGAAAACATAAACAGCCTACTTACAGCAGTTACGGGTGTCGTGCGCCGCCGCGCATTTTAAACACGCGACTGCGTTCCGGCAGACACCCGCCACATGCCCCAACTGCTGGCACTTGTAGCACTGCACATTTTGCAGTGACCGCTGCTTGCGCCTCGGCTTCTGTTGTCGTCGCCTGCGGCCGCGGGAGCTCCCCAAGGCAGTGATGAGGCGATCCAGCGCGGCTGCTAACTTGTTGCCTTTGCGTCCTGCCGTAACTTGTGGTTAGAACAAAGGCGTGCGTGAGCGACGGTGTAACGGTGCGAGCCGCAGCGAGTCCAGCAGCGGAGTCGTGACTGACGAAGACGCCCTCCGTTCCGCAATATACAGAGTGCAGCGAGTATTCCGCGCATGCGTCAAAATCATATGGAGAGACGAACCACACCGCCCGCCAGCAGCGCCCTCGCTGGTGGAACTGCAGAACTCAGCTGTCTTCGGCGTTTTCAGTTGCCGCGGCCATCGGAGTGGTCTGACGTCTCCGTCTGGAGCAGATCTTAGAGATGACGGGGTTCCATGCATTATCTAGCTGGTAGCCATTGTCACGGTTGATAAGATTGCCTGTCATGCGAATTTCCACTGATTCTTTTATGTCGGAGTCCCAAAAGGATGTTGCTGTGGCCAAAATTGTTGTCTTGTCAATCTCCATTGAGTGTCCAGTGGAAATGCAATGCTCAGCAATTGCAGACTTGCTAGGTTGCAAAAGGCCAGTACAGCGATGATGTTCAGTGCAACGTTCTTCTACTGTTCGCAATGTTTGTCCTATATATGACATGCCACACTGACAAGGTATTTTATAAATTCCCGCCTTCCGCAATACCAGATCGTCTTTCACTGATCCCAGCAGGTCGGAAATCTTCGATGGTGGACAAAAAATTACTTTCGCTTCGAAACCGTGGAGGATTCTTGCAATTTTGAAGGAAATGTTGCCAACAAAGGGAAGAAAAGCTAAAGATTTACTAGACGTGCTCTCTTCTTTCTCCACTCCCTGTTTCTTTGGCTTAATTGTAAGTGCCTTGCTAATTTGCCGGGTAGAATATCCATTCTCTTTGAAAACCCTCTTCAGATGGGCAAGCTCTTCAGGCAAACTATCTGCGTCTGACACTAAAAGAGCACTGTGTACAAGTGTTTTAAGTACACTCATTGTTTGCGATGGGTGATGGCAGCTGGACGAATTTAAATACAAATCAGTATGTGTGGGCTTTCGATAAACCGAATGCCCCAGAGAGCTATCACTCTTCCGTCTAACTAGCACATCCAAGAAAGGGAGGCAACCATTTTTCTCTAATTTACTCCGATGGCCGTGGCAATTGACAACGCCGAAGAGAGCTGAGTTCTGCAGTTCCACCAGCGAGGGCGCTGCTGGCGGGCGGTGTGGTTCGTCTCTCCATATGATTTTGACGCATGCGCGTTATACTCGCTGCACGCTATATATTACGGGACGGAGGGGGTCTTCGTCAGTCTTCGATGGCTCACCTGAGGATAGCTGGCAGTTGTCCAGCCGAAATCTTTTTGAATATTACTAAAACCGTCAAGGACGGATTCGTGACTGCAAGTAGAGGAAGAAAGGTCCTATGAACATGTGTCCGGAAATGCATCGATGCCACGGTAGATGGCGATGACGAACGACACTTCCTCTAACCACGTTCCGTGTGTTCCTTGTGTGTTGTAGGCTGTATGATTGACGAAGCGTACTGAAAGCAGCAAAATGGTCCGATATTCATATTGGGAACAACCTGAGATGGTGTTTGTGTTCGCCCAAGCAAATGGAAGCGGTCAAGAGGCGGGACGGCTATTCAGAAACAAGTACCCTCACAGACAACAACCACATCACAAAATATTTCAAGCCTTTTATGGGCGTTTGTGTGAGCATTGCTCCTTCCAGACAGACGGGCGTGCATGGAGGCGGCAGACTATCTTACATCAGATCTGGAGGACCGGATCCCACAGTATATTGAGACGGATCGTAGTACAAGCTCCATGCAAGTGGCCCGCCAATATGGTGTCAGCCAAAGTACGATTAAGTGTATCATGCATGAGAACCGCTACTATTCCTGTCACCTGCAACGAGTGCAAGGATTACCAGCGGCGGATTATCCTCTACGGGAAGGATTTTGTCGATGGTTTGTGCATCAGACCATTGCAATTGTGGGATTCCTCACATCAGTCATCTTTACCGACGAAGCAGCCTTTAACAGAACTGGCATCATCAGTCTGCATAATCGTCATCTGTGGGCTCCAGACAATCCTCGGGGCAATGGTTCAGCATAAATGTGTGGACAGGGATTCTTGCCAACCACTCACTTGGGCCGATTATATGGGCCACCTCTTGGGAGGCTGCCTTCCTGTCTAATACACTTCGTGCGATTAAGGTGACACCTGTCCCGTGGCGTTCTTCATTCCGCCTCTCCCGAAAGGACTCGACCACCCTGTGTCGTTTCCGCATCGGCCATACCAGGCTGACCCATGCTTTTCTTTTGTGTAATGAGCCACGCCCACTTTGTGGTTGTGGAGCCTTCCAGTCAGTAGCCCACATTTTGGCTCTGCGTACTAAGTACAGACTTCCCCGCACTTTAATGTTGGCTGACGATTCCTGGATGGTCGAACTGGTTCTGAATTTCCTCCGTCAAAGTGGTTTTTATTCTCAGTTTTAACATTTTTAATCTCACTCTGGTGTTGGGGCACTGCGGTGAGGGTTGGGGTGTCTCCCACTGTAGGCTGTGTTTGGAGATTCCCGACTCCCCTCCCTGGCCAACATCCTCTTTCCTTTCCCTTTTACTCTGTTTTTATCACTTTTTAGAATTGGTTAGTCTCCTTCTCCAATACGCACTTCTACATTCTAGCGGTTGAACGCTTTTAAATAGCTGGTGGTCTTGCCTCTACTGCATCAGAGGTGGGATATCTCCTGCCTCTAGCATAGCCTTGGGGTTGCACTCTTGCTGACTTCCCTCATTTTGTTTTTACCATTGACGACACGGCTGCACTTTTACGTTTCTTAGCATTTACCCTTTCATCGTTCCGACTTTTCCGAGATGCCAAACTGTCTGAATGGACCACATTTGAAACAAGGGACTGATGACCTTGATGTTTGGTCCCTTGAATCCCAATCAACCAAGCAACCTTGGGCCGATTATCATTCCACAACGCTACGAAGGAGGAACGTACCTGGACTTCCTGCGGAATACTCTGCCTGGACTGCTTGAGAATGTGCCCTTGGTAATACGACAGGTTATGTGGTTTCTGCATGACGGAGCACCACGCCACTTCCGGATTACAGTACGCCAGTACCTCAACAACATTTTCCCTGGACGTTGGAGAGGACGCGGAGGCCTCGCAGCACGGCCTGCTAGATCATAGGACTTAAACCCCCTGGATGTTTACCTCTGGGGGCATCTGAAAAGCGTTGTCTGTGCTGAACAGGTTCCTGATGTGCAGACCCTTAAATATTATGTTCACAACGCCTGTAGCGCTATTCGGATGCCGGAACGCGCGGAAGAGTGCGGCAACCCATGATGCGACGTGTGAACGCGAGCATTGCATACAATCGAGATATCATTGAACATTTGTTGCTACGTGGATGCGATACACCTCCCTACTGTATTCCGGGACGATTTGTTCTTGCATGCACGTCGTCCATTTCCGGAGACATTTTCGTAGGGCCTTTTTTCCGCCGTTTCTAGTCAGGAATCTGTCCTTGCAGTTTTTCGGTTTCATTAATGTTCACCCTGTATAATTAATTAAGTTTGTAGGCGAGCTCTATTCGCACCTGACCAGTTTCTGTTTTTTTTTTTTGAAGGTTAGTCAATGAAACAGAAGCAGTTGTGCAAGTGAGATTTAAACTTTTCATTTTTTGTTAGTGCGCAAATGAGCAGAATTTTTGCTGGCTGCACTTTCCTGAACCAGTGACATCGATGAGTAAGGAAGTCAGTTTTTTCTTCTATTAGCTTGGTGCGTAAGTTCGTAGCGTTTTTGTTTTGCATGTTGGTATCTAAGTTACTATGGGTTCTGAAATGCCTGGGCTAGCAGGACAGAGCGGATTAGATTGTGGAAAGGGGCGAAAATAAGTTGCTGTCAGTTGCACTCAACATACAAACTTTATTCATCAACACACAATACTGCAACAAGGATGCAAAACACTCAAAACTTTAATCGAGCTCCTTTGATTAACTTTAGATCGGCTGTAGGTCACACTCAAAATCCAAGACACAAGGCCTAAGCAAGAAATTGAAATACAAGGTTCTTCAGGAGGTTTCATCCAAAAACATTTTCTAAACCTTCAATCTAAACAGGCTGAAGGCCTTAGCAATTCACTCTTAATGGAACTGAGCTGGAGGCCACACATTATGCAAGAAGAAGAGTTTCAGTCAAAAGGCAGAAGGCCTTATATTAAAACATTTCATGCAAACTTTGGCTGAAGGCCCCATACAAAAGCATAACAATCTTATGTCTTAAGGGCAAGACAAGAACATTAATTTAAGAGATATTGATACTCGTCTGAAGGCCACACATCAAGCAAATAACAAAAATCCAGACAGGAAAATTACTATGTAACGCACAAGGAACAGCGCCCAGAAGTTTCCAAGGGTCGGCCTGGGGTTGTAACACTGTAACACCCCACCCATCACTTATCTGGTTTTGGTGTGTGTTCACCCCAGGTGATTGACTAACAGATCAACAGATAGTGCAAAACTGCCGCAATGTCGGATAACGCAAGGAAAGTAATAAGGCCCTGTGACTCCTGATTGAACTGCGGTGGCAGTGTTGACATTAATTGATTCAGAATTGATCCCTTTTAATTAAAAAGGGGTGCACATTGACGTTATATTCAGCTATTGAATACCAGATGCAAATGTTGAACATAAAATTAATTAAGAAAGTGACTTGGAATTTCAACTACTTGATTGAAAACAGATGCAGTCGATTAGCACAGATTTATTTTAACTCACGACCTTCAATCATCACATTACATGACTCTCCTAACAGGCAGTGGTAATAAATTGCGTTTGCATGGATAAAGCGCGATAAATCAAAAGTAATTCCTATCGACTGACCCAGGCGTAACGCGAAAAGAATTCTACAATACACGGCTCATGAAACCCTCATGGAAACTTTGCCGACGTGATCCAACAAATTAATCAGTGGCCGGAGCGGGCGCAATATCACCGAATACAGCGTGGCGGGGCGACGTCGTTATGTGAACGTCGGCCGACCTCGTGGTGCTGCAAGGCTGCGCTCGTCTATTCACTTCTAGCTATCTTCCTCAGTACATAGCTAAACGAAAACTTTCTGTCTCCAACCTCAATCGTTCCGTTTGCTAAGTCCTAAACTGCAGAGATGTTCACTCTCTCTCAGGCAAGCTGAGTAAAAAACGCCACTCTCTCTCAGGCAAGCTGGGAACAGAAGACCTCTACGGGGCTTCTCCCGGTCCACTCTTTGCCTCGATTTCCCCTCCAGCAAAATCACTTACGCCAATTGCAGCGCAAGTCGCGTTAATTATGCTTCGCTTCCCAGCGCCGACCAATGCCTGCTCTGGGAAATGAACAAATTCGCACAAAATTTCCCTTCCTCTCAACTTCTGCTATTTAGCTCCTCCCAGGCCACCCATCAAGGTTAGCATCTGCACAAAACACCAATTTTTCCGGAATTCTGACTCCCAGGGGAGTACTTCAGATTCCTTGGTCCTATGTTCCCATCGGAGGCTGACGTATTTCATTCTGTCACTCTTCACCTGATTTACTTAAGACTCTGCGGACCGTGAATTCAGTGTGAAGTTGCTATAGTCACGGACACATATTTTGGCCTCTGTTGATCGCTCCACTGTAGCTTTTTGCGGCTTGCTCGCATGTTTCACTGAAAATGGGACAATGGACATTCATGAACAGGCATACAAGTTCTCCGTCTGCTTCCCGGTACACCAGCATGGGGTCAACCACCCACTCACTGTCACTCATCTTAAGGCAGCTGAAGGCCGCACCCCGTTACCGCTTTCTCAGAGCTTGAGCCGCCCTAAGCTGCCTATTGTCGCTTCCCTTCGCCGCTCCCCGGCCGGCCACGGTCAAGTCTGTATACTTCCCTGGGATAAACTAGCCTCCATTAAATCGACACGTTTCCACAAAGTTTTTCATGTCGTGTGACTTACTTTAAAACCATCATCCGACATTAATTATTCCAATACGTCCATACTATACACTCTACAAGATGCATTGTGCCTTGTCAGTCAATTTTGTTCAGCCCTACTGTTCGCTCAACGTGAGTTAGGTGATCTTTAATGACTTCATGTAAGGGGCATAGTTCTTGTCATCTTACATAGCCCCTCTCTTCAAATCAGTTTTGTAGTACAGGTGATGACTTCTATGGTGTTACCACCTGTGGTACAAAATTAATATCTCCATAACTGGTATTTTTAATCATTTCGCTTGATTAGTTACAGGCGATTACCACTGCACCCTCTCTGATGCAAACTCCCACTCATTCCTAGAGTACCTGCCTTCAATGACTGTGTTTAATGTTAAAGACGTGGTCATTATTTAGTCTAATTTTACTTTAATCTCTGCCGATTCCTGAGACAATTATTGGCCAGAGTACTCAAAAGAAAACTACAATTACATTACAAGGACACACGTCGCAAAGGGCAAATACACATGTTTATTTATATTTATTTATTTATTTATTTAACCTGATCAGATTAGGACCATCAGGTCCTCTCTTACATTGGACCAGTGTTCCACATATGCAGCATTTCACAGATCAGAATTACATCATGAACATAGTTTAGATGAGAAAATTAGCTTACTCTAGTGACAATATAAATAAAGAGTAGTGACTAAGACCTAATAAAGTAACTGCGGAAGTATTTTTACAACAGTTGCTATACATACAGACAGGGCCGGCCTTAGCCATCCAGGTGCCCCGGGCGAGTCGTCCAGTTGGCACCCTTTATTGTATAAATAGCGAACCTGGCAGTGCTTTGCAACACGGTATTTGACTGTTTTCTAGAAATCGTCTTAAGTGGTTAATGGCGTCATCTTATGATCATAACATGGTTTTTTCCATCGTAAATTTGAGTATTTTATTTTTTTTAAATGGAAATGAAATCCAAATAATCTCCATGTGAGTCTTGTGTAGCCTGTGACGTCAGTCCAGCATGCTGCTGTCGCTGCCGTAACAGTCAGTATAGCAGTGATATTTTGTTTGGGCATTCACGTTTTGGGAAATTGTCTAAAAATATTGCGTAGTACTGCACTGTACATCTACAAAAACTCCAGAAAATTGTTTTTGCGTGTTCCAAACAAAGAAAAGATGCGTAAAATGTGGTTGAAACAGGCTCGTATATCCCAAATATTTCTTTTCTTTTCTGAAGCACCCCTGTACTAAAGCGAACAAAACAAAACAAAAATTATTCAAATTGGTCAAGCCATTTCTTTGTTTTCACCAAAAAGAAACACACAACAATTGATTTTTATATGTAGGAGGTAATATGTATAACGAAAAAACACTAATTTTGAATTGGGTACCATATTTTTATTGAATTTAATATAACTGTAAGCCATAAACCTATATTTTCTGTCAGTCATCTGAACACAAAACATATTACGCCTAATGCAAAACAATTATAAACAACTAAAATTTTACTTTTCTCGCTTTTCTGTCGGCAAAGTCTCTGATCAGATTAGCAAAGTCCAGGTTTTCTGCAACTTCATTTTCAATGGACAGTGAGGCCAAACTGGTTAGTCTTGTTTGAGACATTGTAGACCGCAAGTACGTTTTTATCAACTTCAGTTTGGAAAAACTGCGTTCGCCGCTTGCGACAGTCACTGGTATTGTTAGCAAAATACGTAACGTTATCCAGATGTTGGGATATAACTCTTGAAGATTATGCTTTTTTATGAAGTTTAAGGCTTCAATAGGCGTTGCCTGGCTGTCTTCGAGATAGTGTTGCAGGCCTAAAATTTCGTCGCACAGCAAATTTCCATCAATATCTGACTTCATGTTGACAGTTAACTTTTCTTGTAATTTAGAACAGCATTGTATTAGTTCTTCTTTATTTTGATTTTTTTTAATGTCAAACAAGAAACTCCACGTCGCAGAAAATTCTTGCATCTGTTCAAATCTTTCATGGATATGTGCACGGTGTCCAATAGTGCATTGAAAAACTCTACTTTAAACTTCTTTTTTGGGTCAGTTATTTGATCATCAACAGCCTCTTCACCCGGCCTGCGTTTAATACGTCTTAATCGCATTTGTGGTTTAAATGATGGCTGCGTATCAAGATCCGAAGACAGTTCAGTTGCTGTTACAATAGCTTGTTCGAAACCTGTTTGTCTATATGTTTCCAAATAAGAGCAACATTTGTCAAGGACTCCCATAAACTCGACAAAGTTGATTGTGGGTAACTGACTTGCTTTACTCACAACGTTAATTTGAAACAGAACATCATACCATGTCACGAGAGAAACAATGAAGCTGAAGTCTTTTAATTGTCCACCTAGTGTTGTCGCTTCGTGTGACACCGCAGCATCGCTTTGTTCAGTAGCATCGGCCAAGGAAACCAAAGCGTCATGCATTTCGCATAATTGATAACGGACCGCTTTGACGCTATCAATTCGAGCTTCCCAGCGTGTGTCACTTACATTTTTCAGGGTGTATATCTTCAAATGGTCGGTCAAAATTTTCCATCTATTTACCGATCCAGCAAATAGATTAAACATTTTTTGTAACATTCCGAACAGTGTCACGGATTTTACTGATGATTTTGCCGCATCACACAATACCAAATTATAACTATGGCATCCACATGGCACAAAAAAAGCTAGTGGATTTAACTTCTTAATTCTGTTCTGGACGCCTTTATTTTTCCCCTTCATGTTGGCGTCGTTATCGTAGCCCTGTCCTCTGCAGTCATTAATGTTAAGGTCAAGATCACTCAATGTTTTTAAAATGCTTTCTGTGAGACCTTCACCGGTTGTATCATCTATTTGCAGAAATGAGATGAAATGTTCTTTTACACTTGCGCCATCCTCTCTTATGTCGGCGCATCTTAAAGTTATCGAAAGTTGTTCTTTGTGGCTTATATCTGGAATACAGTCAGCTATGATTGCATAATACTTTGAACCCTTTATGCGGGATACGATTGTAGACATAACGTGTGATGCCATGAGTTCTATTAATTCATTTTGTATATTTTTGCCGCAATAATGGTCAGCCAAATCACCACTCAATGCCAGTCTGACGTGCTCTTCCATGATTGGATCAAACTTTGCCAATAACTGTACAAGACCTAAGAATTTTCCATTATTTGGGGAAAATAATTTATCTGATAACCCTCTGAATGCCGTATTATTTTCAGCCAAATACAAAGTAATGTGCATCGATCTTTGAAGCACATTGCTCCATCGTAAACTTTCTTTAGAAATTAGCTTTTGTTCTTCCTTGTCAATAGTTAATCCAGCTTTAAACCTGATTTCAGCTTCAGTCCATTGAGTAAATGCTTTTTTGTGGTTAGGACTATTTTCATGCCGTTTCAGAGCTTCACTTAAATGTTTCCAATTTCTGAAACCCACAGTGGTAGTCAAATTAGTAGTTGATTTTAAATCAAACAGTCGACAACAAAAGCAAAAGACACTGTCGTTTGATACAGAATAAACTAGCCACCGTCGTCTGATAGTTTCTTCGTTTGATAGTTTTCTTGTGTAATGAGTTGAAGAGAAATGACGCCCATTTTCATCTTTTGGAAAGTTATTTAGACATACTTGTGAGGGTCCACATATTATAATGCGATCTATATCTCTAGCATTAAGTACTTTTGGCCACGTACCTACATCAGAAACATTGTATTCTTTTATTGCAAGAACGTTGATACTTTCATCGACCACAGATGTCATGTGTTGATTTTGACTTGGAGAAATATCAGAGGATTCATGCAAAGATGTACTGCGCTGGTCAATTTGACCACCTTCAATAGGTGATTGTATATTTTTTGTGTATAATGGTTCACAGTCTGAAGAAATATTTGCTGATACATGGACTTTTGATTCAATATCTGAAGTATTTGCCTTAGAATTTCCTTTAAGGTACTTATAAATATTCATGTGCTTTTTAGTTTCTTCAAGAACTTTTTCTTTTTCAGCTTTTCTTTTCCGATTTTCTGAACCAGAAAGCTTTTTTTGAATCATTTCCTTCTCTTCTGGCATGATTTAATAATTTGACAAATTATTGCTTGGACACTGCTCTATTTCGCAACCACAATATTCGATCTATAACAAATAAAGAAATTCACCTATCAGTAGACGTAACTACACTCCTGGAAATGGAAAAAAGAACACATTGACACCGGTGTGTCAGACCCACCATACTTGCTCCGGACACTGCGAGAGGGCTGTACAAGCAATGATCACACGCACGGCACAGCGGACACACCAGGAAACGCGGTGTTGGCCGTCGAATGGCGCTAGCTGCGCAGCATTTGTGCACCGCCGCCGTCAGTGTCAGCCAGTTTGCCGTGGCATACGGAGCTCCATCGCAGTCTTTAACACTGGTAGCATGCTGCGACAGCGTGGACGTGAACCGTATGTGCAGTTGACGGACTTTGAGTGAGGGCGTATAGTGGGCATGCGGGAGGCCGGGTGGACGTACCGCCGAATTGCTCAACACGTGGGGCGTGAGGTCTCCACAGTACATCGATGTTGTCGCCAGTGGTCGGCGGAAGGTGCATGTGCCCGTCGACCTGGGACCGAACCGCAGCGATGCACGGATGCACGCCAAGACCGTAGGATCCTACGCAGTGCCGTAGGGGACTGCACCGCCACTTCCCAGCAAATTAGGGACACTGTTGCTCCTGGGGTATCGGCGAGGACCATTCGCAACCGTCTCCATGAAGCTGGGCTACGGTCCCGCACACCGTTAGGCCGTCTTCCGCTCACGCCCCAACATCGTGCAGCCCGTCTCCAGTGGTGTCGCGACAGGCGTGAATGGAGGGACGAATGGAGACGTGTCGTCTTCAGCGATGAGATTCGCTTCTGCCTTGGTGCCAATGATGGTCGTATGCGTGTTTGGCGCCGTGCAGGTGAGCGCCACAATCAGGACTGCATACGACCGAGGCACACAGGGCCAACACACGGCATCATGGTGTGGGGAGCGATCTCCTACACTGGCCGTACACCACTGGTGATCGTCGAGGGGACACTGAATAGTGCACGGTACATCCAAACCGTCATCGAACCCATCGTTCTACCATTCCTAGACCGGCAAGGGAACTTGCTGTTCCAACAGGACAATGCACGTCCGCATGTATCCCGTGCCACCCAACGTGCTCTAGAAGGTGTAAGTCAACTACCCTGCCAAGCAAGATCTCCGGATCTGTCCCCCATTGAGCATGTTTGGGACTGGATGAAGTGTCGTCTCATGCGGTCTGCACGTCCAGCACGAACGCTGGTCCAACTGAGGCGCCAGGTGGAAATGGCATGGCAAGCCGTTCCACAGGACTACATCCAGCATCTCTACGATCGTCTACATGGGAAAATAGCAGCCTGCATTGCTGCGAAAGATGGATATACACTGTACTAGTGCCGACATTGTGCATGCTCTGTTGCCTGTGTCTATGTGCCTGTGGTTCTGTCAGTGTGATCATGTGATGTATCTGACCCCAGGAATGTGTCAATAAAGTTTCCCCTTCCTGGGACAATGAATTCACGGTGTTCTTATTTCAATTTCCAGGAGTGTAGAAAAAACCTGAACTGAAAGATAAAAATGTTTTTCGCACTTACCAGAAAATTAAAATGTTGACACAGTCACGACACTCGTTTCACTCACAATTATTCAGCCACGAAAACATGACCGCTGCCTCCGACTCTTACTGACAATTACTGACATGCGGGTGCAAATCGTAGCGCTGCCAACATATGCAGTCTAACAAACATTGTGTGGCGCTGTATTATTTCAGTACGTTAGGGGAGAATTCTCTATGAATGAAGTGCACGCATTGCATGATCTATTAATTAATGTACATGAGTCATTAAGTCACAAATATTCGATATAAATACATTCGTATTAATTAAATCATAATGTAATGTATATTTCACAGTCTGTATTTTCTTTTATTTGGAGCGACCGGTAGTTTCTGTTGTGAATGAGAGATGGTGCGGCTGCATGGGCTCTTCCTTGTTGCAGTTCTTGAAACAAATAAGAGAGGCGCTTTGGTAGAGCCCGTGCTAGCCCGCGTCAAACATGGATGGTTGCAGACAATACGAAGATTGCATTCAGCATGATTTCTCTTCTGCTACCCCGAATTCATCGCGCATTCGTGAGATTAGTGACGTATGTTGAATGAGACTGAATAATATTTTAGTTTCGCGAAATGGGTGATTGTAAATTGTAATTTTTTTTTCCATGCGTTTAGTACGTGGCGCCCCTTGGGCCCCGGCGCCCTGGGCGACCGCCCGGGTCGCCCCACCCTAAAGCCGGCGCTGCATACAGATTATGATAAAAGCAATAATAATAACCGTAAAACAAAAAATCAAATAATAATGATAAACATGACTAAAACCTAATAAAGTAAATGCTGGCAGTATTTTTACATCAGGCGCTATACATACAGATTATGGTGAAAGCAATAATAATAACAGTAAAAAAAAATCAAATAATAATGACAAACATGAGAAAGATTGGCAATAGTAATGAAGATTTGTGCAGATGTACATTAATATTTTGGTGTGTAAAGTAGATGTTTACTAGTATAGCGAGTTTTGGGTAAGGGAGATTTAAGAAGGGGGAAAGAGGGAAGTAATGAGGTGAAGTGCTGTTGCTTAAGTCGATACGTCATTAACTGTTTCTTGAAGCCGGTCATGTTTTTAAGTTTTCTAGCATAACGAGGGAGGTTATTCCAGAGTCGGGTTCCCGCAACTGTAAAGGACTTGGAGAAGGTGACTGAGCGATGCAGTGGAACGGAGAGGATTTTATTATAATGGGAACGTATGTTTCTGTCATGTTGTTCCGACATGAGCGTTAGGGACGAGGAGAGATATGAGGGACAGTGTACATTTATAAGGCAGTAGATGAGACAGAGTGTATGGAAATCTCTGCGTTTGTCTGCACGCAGCCAGGGCAATTTTGCATATGCTGTGAAATGTGATCAAAAAGTCGAACTTCACAGATATATCGGACGCAGGCATTCGTGACCAGTTCTAGACGTCGGGAATTTTCCTGAGAGAGGCCTTGTAGGATAATATCGCTATAGTCAATGATTGGGAGTATAAGCGTTTGTACTAATTTCTTTTTCAGAGCGAAAGGGAAGAGTTTTTTATATTTTTGTAGGACATGAAGGGATGCTGATGCTTTTTTGTACACTGCAGTTACGTGCTCTGTCCAATTTAGATTTTCATCTATTATTACTCCCAAACTCTTCGCTGAGGGAGAGAAGTTAATATTTGTTCCATTTAGGATAAGAGGTGGTACGGATTCCCGATGTTTTGGGCTAATGAGCTTAGAGTGACCAACAAGTACCGCTTGGGTTTTAGATGGGTTTAGTTTTAGACCTGTGTCCTGTGCCCATTTTGACAGTGCATCGAGGTCAGTATTGAAATTTTCAATAGCTTTCTTGAGATTGCTTGGTTTCGCACTTAGATACAACTGAAGGTCATCAGCATACATATGGTATTTGCAATAGGTCAGGACCGATGACACATCATTGACATAAAGAGAGAAGAGTATAGGACCTAATACTGAGCCTTGGGGAACGCCTGACACTACCTGCCGCCATTGTGATTTTATATTCCCAGACAGGACGCGTTGCTGACGAGATGTCATGTATGAGCGAAACCATTGCACTGCACTTGGTGAGAAATTTAGACCGCTAAGTTTGGCTAGTAAGATATCGAAGTCGACAGTATCAAATGCTTTGCTGAAATCTAAGAAGCAAATGATAGTCGCTTCTTGTCTGTCCATGGCAAGTTTCAGGTCATCTGTCACCTTTATCAGAGCAGATGTTGTGCTTCGATGTTTACGGAAACCTGATTGGTATTCGTCTAGTAGGTTGTTAGTAGTTAGGTAGTTGGTGAGCTGGTCATGAACTATATATTCTAAGGCCTTTGATAGTGCAGGAAGAAGGCAGATGGGGTGGTAGTCAGAGGGTGTTGTAGCGATGTCCTTTTTAGGCAGTGGCTTAATTTGATCCAGTTTCCAGGCCTCAGGGAAAAAACTTGTGATTAATGAATCGTTGAAAATGTATGTTATAGTGGGCAGTAGTTGGTCAATAATAAGTTTTACCATCTAGATAGTGATACCATCATGTCCAGTAGATGCTGATCTAATCCGCATTATGGCTTTCTTGACAGTACTGCAAGTGACGTGCTGTAGATAGCATTTTTCTTTGGTACAGTCGTTCATCCCCATGAAGTAATCAATGATTCTCTGGGGTTTTTTGCGGATCAATTTTGGTTGTAGGTAATGTGAAGAATCGGTTTAGTTCTTCAGCTGGGACCATGGGATTTTCTGCAACTTTTATTTTGCCTAAACCGAGACTACAGAGATTTTTCCACAGGATAGCTGGTCTACATCTATTGTCAGCTAATGTACGGGCATGTCTGAGCTTAGCGTTTCTCACCGCTTGACTGACTTTGTTTTGTTTCTGCTTGTATACAGCATGATTTTCAGGTGTAGGGTGTATCTTGTATGCTCGATGTCCAGCATCTCTGAGATTCATCAGCTGTTTTAGTTCATCAGTCAGCCAAGGTGCAGGTTGCCTTTTTACTTTTCTCTGCACCTCTGTGCTTGTCATTTGAATGACAAGACCCGCAATTATAACTTAAGGTCCATTCACTCTCAGTTATCCATTCCTACTCGACTTAAATTGCTAAAAATATACATGAAAAATATTCGTGTAACATTTTGTGAAGTTGATAGTGGTTGCTCTCATTCAATTATATGTGAACGCCTGTTTGACATTTTATAAATAAAGTTTTTTTTGTGTCTCACTGTCTCTGGACGTTTATATTGTGCATGGTGTGTCATTTTTACATAATTCAACAAGGTCTGGCCCAGTCCAGTGTCTGGGATTGTGTACACACGTGTACCTTTTTTTTTATATATACATATCTATAAAACACAACCAAAATAACAAGAATCATTGCGTATTGAGCAACCACTGTTGTGTATTTGTAACAAGGTATAAGTATGAAATCTTATTCTAACACAAAGAGACGTGGCATGACAAATATATTACGTTTTAACAAATGGCACATTTATAAAATCATAACATAATTCATAAACAGAACAAATGAGTACTTTACGTTCGTTGAGGTGCATGTTATTCAGTTTGAATCCACACTGGCACACACACACACACACGGCACAAGTTTCTTGCAGGAACGGAAGTGACATCAGTTCTGACTAGCAAGTTGAGGGATGACTAACGGCTGAGAAGAGAGCAACGTCGATTACCGAGATAGCGTCACAGGCACCCGCATCTTCTTGAGGCAGGATGGCTCTCACCTAAGAGTTCGTTGTTGACATCTTGTCCGACAGGTCCAAGATCCCATCGGTGCAGCTATGATCGGTGACCTCTCGCGGCTCGGCCACAGGTCATTGCTCCTTCTATAGACGCTTTAGGGCAAGGGAGGGACCGTGATCAGACGAGAGCCTATTTTTAGCTCAGGTCCTCAAAGTTGGTGTCATTAGGCACAAAAGGTCAGCTGGGCTGTCGCTCCACCTGACGCGGCGAGCAACAAATATAGAAACCTTCTTGGACCTCTTCATGGCTGCCCCCGATCTGCACCGTGACAGAGACCAGGACCGACCTCTTTGTCATACACAGAGGTGCTGGATGTCACCTCTCCTTGGCTGCTGAGCTGACCACCGACCCATTCGATTCAGGGCGTGGTCTGCATGCCATCACCATCGTCAGCTGTGTGCTCCCCTCATTGCTGTCGTCCTCGTTTCTTGTCAGCTCGTGTGTGGTGTGCCAGGTGTCGTAGCTTCAGCCCCCTCTTGCTTGGTTACGCCACCGTAACACACTAAGACAACTAGTTTTAGTACATGGAAAGCGCTCATGTTTAACCATCAGTACCATACATTTTTTTTGTTTTGTTTCTGAAGACAATGAAATTGTCTCATTACAAAAGGAATGATTTTCTTGTTTGTAAATCAACTTCAGGATCAATTAAAATAGAAATGTAACAGAGCTTTTTTGTTATACATAAACATAAAAATGTACAAGACAACTTGCTTCACAGTCGTTCACACACACACACACACACACACACACACACACACAATCAAGGAATAGGGAATCAAGATTATCTGGACAGGATCCCATCACCATTTCTAACTACCAATTCCTACGACTAACACGGTGTTGGCCAACCCGTCTACATATCTACTATTTACTACTTTTTATCTCTAATCTTGTCTTTTCTTCTGAATTCCCTATGTGGCAGACGTCCCTCTTATTGTGCCTGCGAACATGTATGAAACACAACAAACTTAGACATGTGTCAGTCTTACCAAGATTTTTGTTGGAAGTTTGGATAGCGTCCTTTATCGTGTTCTGTTGCTACACTTCTTCTCTCCTCTATTTTCTTCCCGGTTTCTCCTTTTGCCACGAATGGTTTTATAAGGCCTGTGAACATGTTTCGGATTAGCAATGTCACAATGGCACAACACAAATATAGCTCACTACTCACACTCGCAGTTGTTACACTATCTTGGTATCAACAAGTATTTGTGGCGTATCAATGCTACTGTTCGCTCTGTAGATGATTACATCCGGTTCATTTTTAACATACACTGGGTGCGCTAATTCACGCAACTGCGCATAGCTGTCCACCCCTTATGTATTCAGGGGCATACGAGATGCGTCGGTATGTCCTCGTAACGACCTACAGGACTGGCCACCTTAAATATGTTCTCGAATGACGGAGATACAATTACGGTGAACCTTCCTGTAATTTACAGAGTTCCCAATCTATCTTTTTCTAGGGGTACGCCCAGAAATACTTGTTTTCCATTCTTTAATCATGTGTTTTTTTACAAATTAATCTAGTGCACTTCACTTTCTCAACATCGAGAGGCGAGATATCATTATTAATAATAAAAACACAAAATATAGGCACATATAAACGAGACATTCTACCACTAAGATCAGTACATACACAAACAAACAAGACACTTTAGAAAAAAATCCTTATTCTAAGCCTATATTTACTACGTCCGTGCTCTGGTCTAGTCATTCGTAATCCTGCCCGTTAAGGTGGGATGGACCAGGCTTCGGAGGACGGACTTCGACCTCTTCCTGGTTGTTATTTCGGTAATCATTATTCCTGTTCCTTCCCGATTGCTGATTACCGCCCCAAGTCCTTTGTGATTTATTATGTTGCACTGAAGAGTGTCGCTCTTCTTCCGTGTACCTTCTTTTCGAGTCGTGTGAATTACTTTAAAACCATCACCCGACATTAATTATTCCAATACGTCCATACTATACCCTCTACAAGATGCATTGTGCCTTGTCAGTCATTTTTGTTCTGCCCTACTGTTCGCTCAACGTGAGTTAGGTGATCTTTAATGACTTCATGTAAGGGGCATAGTTCTTGCCATCTTACAACACTAACGCCCGTTTAGGTGCGACAGGCAGCTTGTCCAATGAATTCTTAATGTGAAGGCAACCCAACCAACGGGCAGCCGACCGACCAATCAACAAAATCAGTTCCGCTCCACGCAACCAGCAAAACGACCACAAGATTTCAATACAATGACACAAGAATATTGGCGCCCACAATGACCAACAACACTTCAGCTGTCAAACTACACACCGCTTGACAGCAACAACACGACGAGGATAATACACTGCCGAAAATTGTGGCAACGACCCGGGCAGGTAACCGGAACGTCAACAGCCACAAGGCAGAAGATGCCGCTGGTCAACTTCAATAACAGGGACTAAAGTTAAACTCCACAGGAAGCCGGCTGTAATCTTGGCTGACTTGTTGCTCACGGGAATGTCCCAAAATCGACAACCAGGATCAAACGAAGAAATGTAAACAGTTGAGGCTCGATAGTCGGTGAAGTGAGGACTCAACTTTCATGTCCAAGGTCGGTGGGCGACGAACTTCGTAGCAATCGCAAGCAGCACCTCACACTCCAACCGCTCGTGCACGCCGCCAGCGGCCCTGCCCAGAGTACGCTCGACGGAGACTTCCTCGCTGCTCCACGCCAACCGACCGACTGGCCAGGCTAGGAAACGGTGAAAGGACTAAATATACGTCGGCCGATGAGACGACCAACCGAACGACCAATCTCTCCCTTCGCGGACAGGTCATGTGTGTCGCCAGCGGTCGGCGAGCACTGGCTGTCGGCGCCTCACCGGTGCACCGTCCCCGACTTCACTGCTGCTGCTTGCACTGCTGGTCCATCTCGGACTGACAGCCACACACACGACGACCCGGAAATACTATCGGTTGCTCCAGAGATGGTACGACAGTGCACTTATCGATATGCGGTGCTGCTGCCGCTCATGGGCAAGTAAGGCAGGAAGTTAGTGACGCCAGTAAATGAAATAAGAAAACGAGACGGCGGTACCGTGAAACGTCCCCTTTGAACAATTTATACATGACTGTGCTTAAACTGACACACAATATTTTTAGCGCAACGCAATCTGACTTTGAAAAATCCCTACAAAAGAATGGCCCTGACTAACATTAACCTATACCTTTCACAAATCACTTACCTCACAAAAATCTTCATTACTCGAAGTACTGCAATACAGCGAGCGCCACTACTGCCTGCTAAATAAAAGATTCAAACTACGAAAGGCACTAACTACTGATAGGGATAGTTAGCAAATGAAAGATATTAATAGAGAACAAACAATGTATTTACCTTAATAGTCATAATATATATAGCAATTCATGACAAACTACAAAACTCTGCCATCTCTCTCCCCACATCCACCACTGCTGGCGGCTCACCTCCAACTGCGCAACGCTACGCGCTGTTCACATCCAGCTGCCGCTGCCCAACACTACAATGGCAGACAACAATGCAAACTAGCCAGAGACTGCACACAGCACAGCCAGTGATTTTCATATAGAGCGCTACGTGGCGTTACCAATAAGAAAACCTAAACAGCCTACTTACAACCGTAATAGAAGATGACAAAGAATAAACGATATGAGCACGAGCCGTGCACAGCTCAGGTTTATTTATTGATTGTAATCCTTCATTTGTAGTTTACTGTTGCTGTTTGAGTTGACATATTGCATTTTGTCATTTGGAGATAGTGAATGGAGCTGTCGACTCTAGAAAGTGGAGTGCCAAGTGGAGAAATCGGAACATTTCCGACGTAGTCTTCTATTTGGGTGACAGCAACGGAGGCAGACTTAAACATTTGCGCCGTGAATGGGGATAATTCCATTAGTAATGTATGGCAAAAAAATGGTTTTCTCATTCTGAGGAGGATCGTTTTGACAGTAGTGACCCACCACATTCAGGAAGGCCTTCGGATTTTGATGAAAATCTTTTGAACCACAGTGATTCACGTCGGTGTACTCAAGAAGTGGCAAACGTGATAAACTACGATCATTGCATCGTCATGCCACGTTTGCACGCAACGGGGAGGGTTCAAAATCGGGTGTATGGCTACCGCATGCTCTAAGGCAAATCGCAAAAACCAGCAGGTGCCCTTAAGCGCATCTCTGCTTGCTCGTCATAAATTGGCTCCTTAACAACGCCGACCATTCCTATCCTATATCGTTACTGGTGACGAGGAACGTCTTTATGCTAACACAAGGAAAAGAAAAGTTCAGGTTAAACAAAGCAGCAACTCATTGTACAAAGGCGTATCCATAAAAGGTAATGGAATGGTTTACTTGCTTCCCCGCGTTATAACCATCACAACTGAGACGTCTTACAAACGCAGTCCAAGACAGGAAGACAGCGTGAGGTGTTGCTACTCCTCGATGACGCCCGCCAGCACTCTGCTCACAAAAAACAATATACGGGAGTTGAGTTGGGAAGCCATTCCGCGCGCACTTTATTCACCTTATCTGGTGCCCTCAGATTTCCACCTTTCCCTCTCTCTATCGAACAACCTTCGGTAAACTTCCTTTCAGGACTAAAATGCGTTCCGAACATGGCTCGGCGATTTCTTCGCCTCAGAAGAGCGTGATTTCTACAGTTGCGGAATCGAAAAATCACCCCAGCGTTGGTAGATTGTTGTAAATAGTGAAGAAGGTCATAAAATTAATGAGTTAAGTTTCTGTTTTGTGTCTCTGTTGTGTTTATTGAACTTGCGCATAAACGCTAAGAAATTATGCATTACTGCAATATTTTTGTAATAGTGGACCTTACTTTATTTCGGACTGTTATTGATTACTTTGAAACATCCCCTTAGAAAAATTTATAAATGACAGTGCTGGAAAACCTCTACGTTATTTGATTTTCAAACACCTGAGCAAAATTGAACGTACTCAGACATTTCTCTCTTTACTTATTCTGATCAACGCTAAACTGATACACAATATTTTTAGCGCAACGCAACCTGACTTACAATAATCCCTACAAAAGAATGTCCTTGACTAACATTAACCTATACCTTTCATGAATCACTTACCTCACAAAAATCTTCGTTACTCAAACTACTGCAATACAGTAAGCGCCAATACTGCCAGCTAAATAAAAGATTCTAACTACTGAAGACACTAACTACTGATAGGTATATTTAGCAAATGAAAGATTTAGAGAACAAACAATGTACACTCCTGGAAATGGAAAAAAGAACACATTGACACCGGTGTGTCAGACCCACCATACTTGCTCCGGACACTGCGAGAGGGCTGTACAAGCAATGATCACACGCACGGCACAGCGGACACACCAGGAACCGCGGTGTTGGCCGTCGAATGGCGCTAGCTGCGCAGTATTTGTGCACCGCCGCCGTCAGTGTCAGCCAGTTTGCCGTGGCATACGGAGCTCCATCGCAGTCTTTAACACTGGTAGCATGCCGCGACAGCGTGGACGTGAACCGTATGTGCAGTTGACGGACTTTGAGCGAGGGCGTATAGTGGGCATGCGGGAGGCCGGGTGGATGTACCGCCGAATTGCTCAACACGTGGGGCGTGAGGTCTCCACGGTACATCGATGTTGTCGCCAGTGGTCGGCGGAAGGTGCACGTGCCTGTCGACCTGGGACCGGACCGCAGCGACGCACGGATGCACGCCAAGACCGTAGGATCCTACGCAGTGGCGTAGGGGACCGCACCGCCACTTCCCAGCAAATTAGGGACACTGTTGCTCCTGGGGTATCGGCGAGGACCATTCGCAACCGTCTCCATGAAGCTGGGCTACGGTCCCGCACACCGTTAGGCCGTCTTCCGCTCACGCCCCAACATCGTGCAGCCCGCCTCCAGTGTTGTCGCGACAGGCGTGAATGGAGGGACGAGTGGAGACGTGTCGTCTTCAGCGATGAGAGTCGCTTCTGCCTTGGTGCCATTGATGGTCGTATGCGTGTTTGGCGCCGTGCAGGTGAGCGCCACAATCAGGACTGCATACGACCGAGGCACACAGGGCCAACACCCGGCATCATGGTGTGGGGAGCGATCTCCTACACTGGCCGTACACCACTGGTGATCGTCGAGGGGACACTGAATAGTGCACGGTACATCCAACCGTCATCGAACCCATCGTTCTACCATTCCTAGCCCGGCAAGGGAACTTGCTGTTCCAACAGGACAATGCACGTCCGCATGTATCCCGTGCCACCCAACGTGCTCTAGAAGGTGTAAGTCAACTACCCTGGCCAGCAAGATCTCCGGATCTGTCCCCCATTGAGCATGTTTGGGACTGGATGAAGCGTCGTCTCACGCGGTCTGCACGTCCAGCACGAACGCTGGTCCAACTGAGGCGCCAGGTGGAAATGGCATGGCAAGCCGTTCCACAGGACTACATCCAGCATCTCTACGATCGTCTCCATGGGAGAATAGCAGCCTGCATTGCTGCGAAAGGTGGATATACACTGTACTAGTGCCGACATTGTGCATGCTCTGTTGCCTGTGTCTATGTGCCTGTGGTTCTGTCAGTGTGATCATGTGATGTATCTGACCCCAGGAATGTGTCAATAAAGTTTCCCCTTCCTGGGACAATGAATTCACGGTGTTCTTATTTCAATTTCCAGGAGTGTATTTAGCTTAATAGTGTTCAAAAGTCATTTCATGATATCCAGTCTCACAAATTTCTTCTTTCTGACAGACACACGTCCATATCGTCCGCTCTCAAAACTCTGGCATCTCCGTCCCCACATCCACCACTGCTGGCGGCTCACTTCCAACCGCACAACGCTACGCGCTGTTCACATCCAACTGGCCCAGCACTACAATAGCGAATATTCCAACAATGCCAACCAGCCACAGACTGCACACAGAACGGCCAGTGATTTTCATACAGAGCGCTACGTGCCGTTACCAACATAAAAACCTAAGCAGCCTACTTACAACTTATGACATATTTATTAACGCATGGAGGAATATTATTGTAAATTTGTGTTGTTTCTGTGTTTCCAATTTTCCTTTTTATTTTATTTATTTATTTATGTTCTTTGATAAATTTGCGTCGAATCAGTTGCTTGTAGTATCCTTAATTTTTAAAAAAAACTTTTCTACGAGAATATCATGATCTATTTTGGTCAGACTATAAATAAGTACAGCCAGGTGATATTTTGTAATGAATGATCTAAAATATTTGGTGTATAAACGTATAAATGGTATTCTCACTCGAGTAAACCTTATGGCTCTCAAGGTCGGATGTACTACGTAAATTGCTTATACTTAAACTAGCTTTTTGCCAACTACTTCGCCTGCGTACGTATTTGTCACATATACTTCACACACTTGCGCAAAATGGACATATCATTTTGATTTTTGTAATTTACTGATGAGACAGCAAGTTATGTTACTGTTAAACTATCTTTGGTCTTGTTGTGGCACAGACTTAGCCTCTCGAACTCTGATACATTCTTATTGTTTGCTAAAGTATGGTAGGTGATGGTCATATTCAATAGTGCTGTGTTGACTTGTGATTGTATCTGTTAGACGAAGTAAGATTTATTGTAAAGGACAGCAAGGGTGAATATGATGTATGTACTGGAAGGGCAAAAGAACATAAATTTTGAATAATGTTATTATTTTTGAAGACAATAAGTTTGAGGTACGACTGCAGCAATGAACAGTTAACTTGCCGGAATGATTACTGCCAGCTAGTTAACTTACCCACAGCTGAGAGAAAGACCACTCCATTTCCCTGAGCCATGCATTAACGTATCAACTAATTAAGCCATTTGGTTTTTAAAGAAATTCTCTGTTAACATTGTACCCTTTTTAAATAATTGTTCACTTTGTTAAGCATAGTATTGTTCAGACCAAGTCCGCAGCTCGTGGTCGTGCGGTAGCGTTCTCGCTTCCCGCGCCCGGGTTTCCGGGTTCGATTCCCGACGGGCTCAGGGATTTTCTCTGCCTCGTGATGACTGGGTGATGTGTGATGTCCTTAGGTTAGTTAGGTTTAAGTAGTTCTAAGTTCTGGGGGACTGATGACCATAGATGTTAAGTCCCATAGTGCTCAGAGCAATTTGAATCATTTTTTGTTCAGACCAGTGTCATGTGTGAAGATCACGCGAAGTTTTAATCCGTATTTTTGAATATATACGCCATTCTAAAATCGTTGTCTTGGAATAAAATTTCATAGGAATAGTTACTCTCCCCATCCCTTTGTTTAAAGAACGTTTGTCATTACGCACTATCTCATTGCACCATGTGGTATGCAACAGTTAGAATATTGTTTCGAAATGTTATTTAAAAATATAAATCTAGCTTAGGCCTTCCCTTATTGCTGTATGCTGTTGTACCTTGGAGGAATCTAAAACAGTGGTGTGCAGAGGCGAGGTAAATGGAAATTTTGATTAGGGCCAGATAAGTGTTTTACTTCAGTTGCGCATTTAATATAAAGACAAGTTGTATTCAGATGAGTTACAGTTCAATTCAAATTGGTCCTATTTAGTCAAAGGTTACTATACGAACTTAAGTTGAATAACAGCTTGTGGGTACATAGGTTTGGTAATATGTAGACTTTTTATAGAGTGGGAGGTAAATTTGAACTAAATTTCATACAGAAACACATAGTGGGGAACTTACATAAATCGACCGTTTCTGCCAGGTCAGTTCGTTGGGTCCTTTAGTAATAGGTAGTCAGATAGTGCGGATTTCTCGAAAGCAAAAAATACCGCGGCGCTAATTTTAATAATGTTGTACTTCCTTTTCAGGCAATGTTGGTGGCTTGGGAATTGTCCTCACCCTAGACATGGCTTTCGCGGCTGTTAAAAACATCATCGTAGGTGAATGAGGTCCCATCCGTGAACAATACGAACTGTTCGAAGCTCGGCAGTACAGCATTCTGGTGGATGATCCATTCACAGAAGTGAATGTGGGGTTCAAAGTCCGTTGGTCCCAGTGTTTCCACACGTTCCTAACGATAGGGGTGTAATAGCTGTTCCACCAGTATTCTACACAACGTATTTTTTGAAGTGTGCGTTTCATGGGCACATTGTTGGGTGCTTATTGCTGACTGGTCTACCATAAGACCAACCCACGTCGTTAAAGTCTGGTGTTCAGACATGTTTTTGGCAGGAGCCTTGGCCAGCTCTCTGTGACATGAACGATTCTGTCTCTCGTAAGTTGGCATCCATGGAGATAAAAACTCTTCTACTTAGGAATGATATGCTGTTGGGGAAGCATGTTCTATACATTCTTGTCGCTTTATGGGCATTACATATTACCATATGGTATACAGAGTGCATGTCTGTCGCCGGCCGGAGTGGCCGTGCGGTTCTAGGCGCTGCAGTCTGGAGCCGAGCGACCGCTACGGTCGCAGGTTCGAATCCTGCCTCGGGCATGGATGTGTGTGATGTCCTTAGGTTAGTTAGATTTAATTAGTTCTAAGTTCTAGGCGACTGATGACCTCAGAAGTTAAGTCACATAGTGCTCAGAGCCATTTGAACCATTTGCATGTCTGTCAACTCTCATGACGAGTAATATTCCATCCTTGATTACGTGTCATGCACTGTATCCAGTGATACACCTCACCATTAACAAATGTGACGCAATGAACAACTGACACAACCGTGTTGTGCGTGCAACAGAGGTTACTGCGCCGGTGCAACGCATGTTGTCGTCACGTGACACACGTGCTACGAGCTATGCTGTGCACAGTAAGTCGGTTTGATGGTGAGTGTTGTACGCTGTATACCAACCTCTGCTTGTTCCAGTGTACAACAGACATGAGGGATCTTTGCAACATTGCGGCAGAATTGCATGTGCCATTTCAGTGCATGCATTGAGACTGGTAGCCGTCGCTTTGATCAAGTAAGAGTGTGCCGGAGGGGAGCGTCGTAGGACCGTTGCTATTCACAATATACACTCCTGGAAATGGAAAAAAGAACACATTGACACCGGTGTGTCAGACCCACCATACTTGCTCCGGACACTGCGAGAGGGCTGTACAAGCAATGATCACACGCAAGGCACAGCGGACACACCAGGAACCGCGGTGTTGGCCGTCGAATGGCGCTAGCTGCGCAGCATTTGTGCACCGCCGCCATCAGTGTCAGCCAGTTTGCCGTGGCATACGGAGCTCCATCGCAGTCTTTAACACTGGTAGCATGCCGCGACAGCGTGGACGTGAACCGTATGTGCAGTTGACGGACTTTGAGCGAGGGCGTGTAGTGGGCATGCGGGAGGCCGGGTGGACGTACCGCCGAATTGCTCAACACGTGGGGCGTGAGGTCTCCACAGTACATCGATGTTGTCGCCAGTGGTCGGCGGAAGGTGCACGTGCCCGTCGACCTGGGACCGGACCGCAGCGACGCACGGATGCACGCCAAGACCGTAGGATAGGGACTGCAACTGCTGTGTTCGGATGCAGGCTGAGTTGGCATCCCTTCGCTCCCAGCTTCAGGCAGTGTTGGCTTCGGTCACACAGCTTGAGGCTGTTGCCAATGGGCATCACTGTGGGGGTCCGGATGGGAGTTTGTCGGGGACGGCCAGCTCGTCCCACGCATCCCCCGATCGGGCTACGACTGTGGTTGCCCGGGATACTGCCCGCATTGAGGCTGATCACTCACCTGTGGTAGAGTGGGAGGTCGTCTCAAGGTGTGGCAGGGGGCGAAAGACATTCCGGAGGGCTGAACGGAAGGCCTCTCCAGTTTGTCTGACGAACCGGTTTCAGGCTCTGTCTCTGGCTGATACTCAGGCTGATACTGATCTTCGGCCTGACATGGCTGCCTGTCCTGTTCCAGAGGTTGCCCCTCAGTCTGCAAGATCCGGGCGGTCGCAGAGGGTGGGCTTACTGGTAGTTGGGAGCTCCAACGTCAGGCGCGTAATGGGGCCCCTTAGGGATATGGCAGCAAGGGAGGGGAAGAAGACCAAAGTGCACTCCGTGTGCATACCGGGGGGAGTCATTCCAGATGTGGAAAGGGTCCTTCCGGATGCCATGAAGGGTACAGGGTGCACCCATCTGCAGGTGGTCGCTCATGTCGGCACCAATGATGTGTGTCGCTATGGATCGGAGGAAATCCTCTCTGGCTTCCGGCGGCTATCTGATTTGGTGAAGACTGCCAGTCTCGCTAACGGGATGAAAGCAGAGCTCACCATCTGCAGCATCGTCGACAGGACTGACTGCGGACCTTTGGTACAGAGCCGAGTGGAGGGTCTGAATCAGAGGCTGAGACGGTTCTGCGACCTTGTGGGCTGCAGATTCCTCGACTTGCGCCATAGGGTGGTGGGGTTTCGGGTTCCGCTGGATAGGTCAGGAGTCCACTACACGCAACAAGCGGCTACACGGGTAGCAGGGGTTGTGTGGCGTGGGCTGGGCGGTTTTTTAGGTTAGATGGCCTCGGGCAAGTACAGAAAGGGCAACAGCCTCAACGGGTGCGGGGCAAAGTCAGAACATGCGGGGACCAAGCAGCAATCGGTATTGTAGTTGTAAACTGTCGAAGCTGCGTTGGTAAAGTACCGGAACTTCAAGCGCTGATAGAAAGCACTGAAGCTGAAATCGTTATAGGTACAGAAAGCTGGCTGAAGCCAGAGATAAATTCTGCCGAAATTTTTACAAAGGTACAGACGGTGTTTAGAAAGGATAGATTGCATGCAACCGGTGGTGGAGTGTTCGTCGCTGTTAGTAGTAGTTTATCCTGTAGTGAAGTAGAAGTGGATAGTTCCTGTGAATTATTATGGGTGGAGGTTACACTCAACAACCGAGCTAGGTTAATAATTGGCTCCTTTTACCGACCCCCCGACTCAGCAGCATTAGTGGCAGAACAACTGAGAGAAAATTTGGAATACATTTCACATAAATTTTCTCAGCATGTTATAGTCTTAGGTGGAGATTTCAATTTACCAGATATAGACTGGGACACTCAGATGTTTAGGACGGGTGGTAGGGACAGAGCATCGAGTGACATTATACTGAGTGCACTATCCGAAAATTACCTCGAGCAATTAAACAGAGAACCGACTCGTGGAGATAACATCTTGGACCTACTGGTAACAAACAGACCCGAACTTTTCGACTCTGTAAGTGCAGAACAGGGAATCAGTGATCATAAGGCCGTTGCAGCATCCCTGAATTTGGAAGTTAATAGGAATATAAAAAAAGGGCGGAAGGTTTATCTGTTTAGCAAGAGTAATAGAGGGCAGATTTCAGACTACCTAACAGATCAAAACGAAAATTTCTGTTCCGACACTGACAATGTTGAGTGTTTATGGAAAAAGTTCAAGGCAATCGTAAAATGCGTTTTAGACAGGTACGTGCCGAGTAAAACTGTGAGGGACGGGAAAAACCCACCGTGGTACAACAACAAAGTTAGGAAACTACTGCGAAAGCAAAGAGAGCTTCACTGCAAGTTTAAACGCAGCCAAAACCTCTCAGACAAACAGAAGCTAAACGATGTCAAAGTTAGCGTAAGGAGGGCTATGCGTGAAGCGTTCGGTGAATTCGAAAGTAAAATTCTATGTACCGACTTGACAGAAAATCCTAGGAAGTTCTGGTCTTACGTTAAATCAGTAAGTGGCTCGAAACAGCATATCCAGACACTCCGGGATGATGATGGCATTGAAACAGAGGATGACAAGCGTAAAGCTGAAATACTAAACACCTTTTTCCAAAGCTGTTTCACAGAGGAAGACCGCACTGCAGTTCCTTCTCTAAATCCTCGCACAAACGAAAAAATGGCTGACATCGAAATAAATGTCCAAGGAATAGAAAAGCAACTGGAATCACTCAACAGAGGAAAGTCCACTGGACCTGACGGGATACCAATTCGATTCTACACAGAGTACGCGAAAGAACTTGCCCCCCTTCTAACAGCCGTGTACCGCAAGTCTCTAGAGGAACGGAAGGTTCCAAATGATTGGAAAAGAGCACAGGTAGTCCCAGTCTTCAAGAAGGGTCGTCGAGCAGATGCGCAAAACTATAGACCTATATCTCTGACGTCGATCTGTTGTAGAATTTTAGAACATGTTTTTTGCTCGAATATCATGTCGTATTTGGAAACTCAGAATCTACTATGTAGGAATCAACATGGATTCCGGAAAGAGCGATCTTGTGAGACCCAACTCGCTTTATTTGTTCATGAGACCCAGAAAATATTAGATACAGGCTCCCAGGTAGATGCTATTTTTCTTGACTTCCGGAAGGCGTTCGATACAGTTCCGCACTGTCGCCTGATAAACAAAGTAAGAGCCTACGGAATATCAGACCAGCTGTGTGGCTGGATTGAAGAGTTTTTAGCAAACAGAACGCAGCATGTTGTTATCAACGGAGAGACGTCTACAGACGTTAAAGTAACCTCTGGTGTGCCACAGGGGAGTGTTATGGGACCATTGCTTTTCACAATATATATAAATGACCTAGTAGATAGTGTCGGAAGTTCCATGCGGCTTTTCGCGGATGATGCTGTAGTATACAGAGAAGTTGCAGCATTAGAAAATTGTAGCGAAATGCAGGAAGATCTGCAGCGGATAGGCACTTGGTGCAGGGAGTGGCAACTGACCCTTAACATAGACAAATGTAATGTATTGCGAATACATAGAAAGAAGGATCCTTTATTGTATGATTATATGATAGCGGAACAAACACTGGTAGCAGTTACTTCTGTAAAATATCTGGGAGTATGCGTGCGGAACGATTTGAAGTGGAATGATCATATAAAATTAATTGTTGGTAAGGCGGGTACCAGGTTGAGATTCATTGGGAGAGTCCTTAGAAAATGTAGTCCATCAACAAAGGAGGTGGCTTACAAAACACTCGTTCGACCTATACTTGAGTATTGCTCATCAGTGTGGGATCCGTACCAGATCGGGTTGACGGAGGAGATAGAGAAGATTCAAAAAAGAGCGGCGCGTTTCGTCACAGGGTTATTTGGTAACCGTGATAGCGTTACGCAGATGTTTAACAAACTCAAGTGGCGGACTCTGCAAGAGAGGCGCTCTGCTTCGCGGTGTAGCTTGCTCGCCAGGTTTCGAGAGGGTGCGTTTCTGGATGAGGTATCGAATATATTGCTTCCCCCTACTTATACCTCCCGAGGAGATCACGAATGTAAAATTAGAGAGATTAGAGCGCGCACAGAGGCTTTCAGACAGTCGTTCTTCCCGCGAACCATACGCGACTGGAACAGGAAAGGGAGGTAAAGACAGTGGCACGTAAAGTGCCCTCCGCCACACACCGTTGGGTGGCTTGCGGAGTATAAATGTAGATGTAGATGTAGATGTAGGATCCTACACAGTGCCGTAGGGGACCGCACCGCCACTTCCCAGCAAATTAGGGACACTGTTGCTCCTGGGGTATCGGCGAGGACCATTCGCAACCGTCTCCATGAAGCTGGGCTACGGTCCCGCACACCGTTAGGCCGTCTTCCGCTCACGCCCCAACATCGTGCAGCCCGCCTCCAGTGGTGTCGCGACAGGCGTGAATGGAGGGACGAATGGAGACGTGTCGTCTTCAGCGATGAGAGTCGCTTCTGCCTTGGTGCCAATGATGGTCGTATGCGTGTTTGGCGCCGTGCAGGTGAGCGCCACAATCAGGACTGCATACGACCGAGGCACACAGTGCCAACACCCGGCATCATGGTGTGGGGAGCGATCTCCTACACTGGCCGTACACCACTGGTGATCGTCGAGGGGACACTGAATAGTGCACGGTACATCCAAACCGTCATCGAACCCATCGTTCTACCATTCCTAGACCGGCAAGGGAACTTGCTGTTCCAACAGGACAATGCACGTCCGCATGTATCCCGTGCCACCCAACGTGCTCTAGAAGGTGTAAGTCAACTACCCTGGCCAGCAAGATCTCCGGATCTGTCCCCCATTGAGCATGTTTGGGACTGGATGAAGCGTCGTCTCACGCGGTCTGCACGTCCAGCACGAACGCTGGTCCAACTGAGGCGCCAGGTGGAAATGGCATGGCAAGCCGTTCCACAGGACTACATCCAGCATCACTACGATCGTCGCCATGGGAGAATAGCAGCCTGCATTGCTGCGAAAGGTGGATATACACTGTACTAGTGCCGACATTGTGCATGCTCTGTTGCCTGTTCAAAATGGCTCTGAGCACTATGGGACTCAACTTCTGAGGTCATTAGTCCCCTAGAACTTAGAACTAGTTAAACCTAACTAACCTAAGGACATCACAAACATCCATGCCCGAGGCAGGATTCTAACCTGCGACCGGAGCGGTCTTGCGGTTCCAGACTGCAGCGCCTTTAACCGCACGGCCACTGCGGCCGGCTCTCTGTTGCCTGTGTCTATGTGCCTGTGGTTCTGTCAATGTGATCATGTGATGTATCTGACCCCAGGAATGTGTCAATAAAGTTTCCCCTTCCTGGGACAATGAATTCACGGTGTTCTTATTTCAATTTCCAGGAGTGTATATAAATGACCTTGTGGTTAACATCTGAAGTTCACTGAGGCTTGTTGCGGATGATGCTGTAGTATATCGAGAGGTTGTAACAGTGGAAAATTTTACTGGAATGCAGGAGGATCTGGAACGAATTGACGCATGGTGCAGGGAATAGCAATTGAATCTCAATGTAGACAAGTGTAATGTGCTGCGAATACATAGAAAGAAAGATCCTGTATCATTTAGCTACAATATAGCAGGTCAGCAACTGGAAGCTGTTAATTCCATAAATTATATGGGAGTAGGCATTAGGACCGATTTAAAATGGAATGACCATATAATTGAAGAATCCTAAGAAAATGCAGTCCGAAAACAAAGGAAGTAGGTTACAGTACACTTGTTCGCCCACTGCTTGAATACTGCTCGCCGGTGTGCGATCCGTACCGGATAGGGTTGATAGAAGAGATAGAAAAGATCTAACGGAGAGCAGCGCGCTTCGTTACAGGATCATTTAGTAATCGCGAAAGCGTTACGGAGATGATAGATAAACTCCAGTGGAAGACTCTGCAGGAGAGGCGCTCAGTAGCTCGGTACGGGCTTTTGTTGAAGTTTCGAGGACATACCGCTGCTCGTGGTTTCGCGGTAGCGTTCTCGCTTCCCCAGCACGGGGTCCTGGGTTCGATTCCCGGCGGGGTCAAGGATTTTTCCTGCCTCGACGTGACTGGGTGTTATTGTGTCGTCCTCATCATCATCATTCATCCACATTACGGTCGGAGGAAGGCAACTGCAAACCACCTCCATTAAGGGCTTGCCTAGTACGGCGGTGCGGGTCTCCCGCATCGTTCCCCCACGCTCCGCCACGGAGTATGGGACTTCATCATCATCACCTGCACCGAGGAGTCAAGCAGCATATTTCTCCCTCCTACGTATATCTCGCGAAGAGACCATGAAGATAAAATCAGAGAGATTAGATTCAAATGGTTCAAATGGTTCTGAGCACTATGGGACTTAACATCTGAGGTCATCAGTCCCCTAGAACTTAGAACTACTTAAACCTAACTAACCTAAGGACATCACACAACACCCAGCCATCACGAGGCAGAGAAAATCCCTGACCCCACCGGGAATCGAACCCGGGAACCCGGGCGAGGGAAGCAAGAACGCTACCGCACGACCACGAGATGCGGGCAGAGAGAGAGATTAGAGCCCACACAGAGACATATAGACAGTCTTTCTTTCCACGAACAATTCGAGACTGGAATAGAAGGGAGAACCGATAGAGGTACTCAAGGTACCCTCCGCCACACACCGTCAGGTGCCTTGCGGAGTATAGATGTAGATGTAGATGAACCATGAGCTACGTTGCACGCTGTGTGTGTTCATAAGAGAATAACTATGCATTTCCGACCTTTAGTTGCTTATCTCTGTATAACTGTTCGTCGACTCACTACCAACTCTTTCAATTTGACGCAAAAGGTTTGGGCCATGCTGTACGTCTCACTATGCTAAGTAACTACGCAGTAGTTGTATTACTGTATCATTGTTCTTCGGAAACCTCAGCGTGTCACACACCACGACCAGCGAATACTCGTGACAGTGTAGAACCAGCAGTTGGCAGAATTACGCTGGAGAATAGCAGAAGTGGAACGGACCTCCTAAAATTTTTGTGGTGTCACCGCCAGACACCACACTTGCTAGGTGGTAGCTTTTAAATCGGCCGCGGTCCGCTAGTATACGTCGGACACGCGTGTCGCCACTGTCGGTGATTGCAGACCGAGCGCCGCCACACGGCAGGTCTAGAGAGACGTCCTAGCTCTCGCCCCAGTTGTACAGCCGACTTAGCCAGAGATGGATCACTGACAACTACGCTCTCATTTGCCGAGACGATAGTTAGCATAGCCTTCAGCTACGTCATTTGCTACGACCTAGCAAGGCGCCATAGCATTTGATATTGAGATTATAACATGTACCGTCAAGAGCGATGTACACCAGTTGTAGATTAAAGTTAAGTATTATATCAACTACGTACTTTGTTTGCTACTATTAATTCCCTTAACTGTTCCAGACCTCACGCCAGTCAGCGTGTAATTAAACGCGTGCATTTCGGCCTCCTCTAGCAACACAGTGTTGGCTCTTCTGCCAACACTTCAATTTTTCTCTGAGCTAGTCCACAGGGCATCGACGATCTCTGGAGCTCCTGTAAACAGTGAAGTGAAGGTTGCACCCTCGTCGCCGCAGCTGCAGCGGCCGCTCCCAGGCAGGTAACGCGATGCCACCCCCGGGGCACCGGTTTCCCCTTGGCGCCTAATTAGCACGCGTCAGCTTTTGGGGGCCGGCACGGCGGGACGAAGTGCGTGGCTAAAGGAACAAAACCAAGTTCGTGGGCCGCACACCGCCCTATCGCACTTCCCACGTAGCGGGCGCCCTTACAGCCCTGCCCTCTTCCTGAACAAACCGGACACTCGTCCACCCCCTTGCTACCTTGCCTCAGAGATAAGGTAGTAATTTATGCGCCCCGTTACAATTTTAAACAGCGGCTGGTCACCGTTGTTACACATATTAACATGCACGGCAGTACCAAACTTTGTCGACTAACTTTCTCAAATTGCTTGCGGAATATTGTTTAAGTGGACAATACAGGGGAGCTTTAGTGTTATAAACTTCCCGTTCACCCACACACGAACCATACATACTGTACAACAGTATATCTACTGTGTTCAGATGTGTTGGCGTTGAGTAGAGTGAAATGTTTCGTTCATAATTCGAATAAATGTTGTTGTTGTTGTGGTCTTCAGTCCTGAGACTGGTTTGATGCAGCTCTCCATGCTACTCTATCCTGTGCAAGCTTCTTCATCTCCCAGTACCTACTGCAACTTACATCCTTCTGAATCTGCTTAGTGTATTCATCTCTTGGTCTCCCCCTATGATTTTTACCCTCCACGCTGCCCTCCAATACTAAATTTGTGATCCCTTGATGCCTCAGAACATGTCCTACCAACCGATCCCTTCTTCTGGTCAAGTTGTGCCACAAACTTCTCTTCTCCCCAACTCTATTCAATACTTCCTCATTAGTTATGTGATCTACCCATCTAATCTTCATCATTCTTCTGTAGCACCACATTTCAAAAGCTTCTATTCTCTTCTTGTCCAAACTATTTACCGTCCATGTTTCACTTCCATACATGGCTACACTCCATACAAATACTTTCAGAAATGACTTCCTGACACTTAAATCTGTACTCGATGTTAACAAATTTCTCTTCTTTAGAAACGCTTTCCTTGCCATTGCCAGTCTACATTTTATATCCTCTCTACTTCGTCCATCATCAGTTATTTTGCTCCCCAAATAGCAAAACTCCTTTACTACTTTAAGTGTCTCATTTCCTAATCTAATACCCTCAGCATCACCCGTCTTAATTCGACTACATTCCATTATCCTCGTTTTGCTTTTGTTGATGTTCATCTTATATCCTCCCTTCAAGACACCATCCATTCCGTTCAACTGCTCTTCCAAGTCCTCTGCTGTCTCTGACAGAATTACAATGTCATCGGCGAACCTCAAAGTTTTTATTTCTTCTCCATGGATTTTAATACCTACTCCAAATTTTTCTTTTGTTTCCTTTACTGCTTGCTCAATATAGAGATTGAATAACATCGGGGAGAGGCTACAACCCTGTCTTACTCCCTTCACAACCACTGCTTCCGTTTCATGTCCCTCAACTCTTATAACTGCCATCTGGTTTCTGTACAAATTGTAAATAGCCTTTCGCTCCCTGTATTTTACCCCTGCCACCTTTAGAATTTGAAAAAGAGTATTCCAGTCAACATTGTCAAAAGCTTTCTCTAAGTCTACAAATGCTAGAAACGTAGGCTTGCCTTTCCTTAATCTTTCTTCTAAGATAAGTCTTAAGGTCAGTATTGCCTCACGTGTTCCTGTATTTCTACGGAATCCAAACTGATCTTCCCCGAGGTCGGCTTCTACTAGTTTTTCCATTCGTCTGTAAAGAATTCGTGTTAGTACTTTGCAACTGTGGCTTATTACACTGATTGTTCGGTAATTTTCACATCTGTCAACACCTGCTTTCTTTGGGATTGGAATTATTATATTCTTCTTGAAGTCTGAGGGTATTTCGCCTGTTTCATACATCTTGCTCACCAGATGGTAGAGTTTTGTCAGGACGGGCTCTCCCAAGGCCGTCAGTAGTTCCAATGGAATGCTGTCTACTCCGGGGGCCTTGTTTCGACTCAGGTCTTTCAGTGCTCTGTCAAACTCTTCACGCAGTATCGTATCTCCCATTTTATCTTCATCTACATCCTCTTCCATTTCCATAATATTGTCCTCAAGTGCATCGCCCTTGTATAGACCCTCTATATACTCCTTCCATCTTTCTGCTTTCCCTTCTTTGCTTAGAACTGGGTTTCCATCTGAGCTCTTGATGTTCATACATGTGGTTCTCTTATCTCCAAAGGTCTCTTTAATTTTCCTGTAGGCAGTATCTATCTTACCCCTAGTGAGATAAGCCTCTACATCCTTACATTTGTCCTCTAGCCATCCCTGCTTAGCCATTTTGCACTTCCTGTCGATCTCATTTTTGAGACGTTTGTATTCCTTTTTGCCTGCTTCATTTACTGCGTTTTTATATTTTCTCCTTTCATCAATTAAATTCAATATTTCTTCTGTTACCCAAGGATTTCTACTAACCCTCTTCTTTTTACCTACTTGATCCTCTGCTGCCTTCACTACTTCATCCCTCAGAGCTACCCATTCTTCTTCTACTGTATTTCTTTCCCCCATTCCTGTCAATTGTTCCCTTATGCTCTCCCGGAAATTCTGTACAACCTCTGGTTCTTTCAGTTTATCCAGGTCCCATCTCCTTAAATTCCCACCTTTTTGCAGTTTCTTCAGTTTTAATCTACAGGTCATAACCAATAGATTGTGGTCAGAGTCCACATCTGCCCCTGGAAATGTCTTACAATTTAAAACCTGGTTCCGAAATCTCTGTCTTACCATTATATAATCTATCTGATACCTTTTAGTATCTCCAGGGTTCTTCCATGTATACAACCTTCTATCATGATTCTTAAACCAAGTGTTAGCTATGATTAAGTTGTGCTCTGTGCAAAATTCTATCAGGCGGCTTCCTCTTCCATTTCTTAGCCCCAATCCATATTCACCTACTACGTTTCCTTCTCTCCCTTTTCCTACACTCGAATTCCAGTCACCCATGACTATTAAATTTTCGTCTCCCTTCACTATCTGAATAAATACCAAAGATATATTCCAGTAATTACTGAATCAAGGCAATCAAGTGCTCAGATCAAAAAGTACAGTCTGCATCTCTATTTTTTAACATTTACGCCGGCCGCGGTGGCCGAGCGGTTCTAGGCGCTTAAGTCCGGAACCGCGTGACTGTTACGGTCGCAGGTTCGAATCCTGCCTCGGGCATGGATGTGTGTAATGTCCTTAGGTTAGTTATGTTTAAATTGTTCTAAGTTCTACCCCTAGTTCTACCTCAGATGTTAAGTCCCATAGTGCTCAGAGTCGTTTGAACAATTTAACATGTACGTGGAGGAAGCACTGACGGAAATAAAGGTAAGGTTTATAATAATATAGACTAGTACTATGTGTGCAGGTCGTTGATAATGGTACTCCTATTAAATGACTTCAGTTTCTGACCGTGATCAAGGTCTAATGTTAAGGGCATCGCATTTGTTTTGCTATCCGAATGACTTTTTTTCTCTTCGACAGCCTGATAAAAATCTTTTTCACACACACATACAATATTCTACATAGCACAATCTATCAAGTACTGGAAAAGTAGTTTGACATCACCAGTACAGATATAAGTTTAAATTGTCCTGGCATTAAACTGTCTCTCACTAACATACACTGTCAGTTTCCAAAGCAAGAAAACTAATAATTTTTAAAAGAAACATATCGTCATTTGACTGTTTTATCGTATATTTAAGTACAGCCCACGTTTCGGCCTTTTATGCCATTTTCATGTACTTGATTTTATGTGTTTAACATATATTGCAGGACACGTAACATGTTGGCAAGCTCGAAGTTGGCCATAAAATAAGAAATATATTGGATCCCCATGAAATGGCAGATGTAAAATCACCATCTTATAACAGATCAGTAGATAATCGTGGGAGAACGTCACATTTAGTAAAAACACTCTTATGTTGGTAAATAAGCGAACTCTTAAACTGACATACGGCCGGGAGAGCGGAGTGCTGACCGCATGCCCCTCCATATCCGCATCCGGTGACGCCTGTGCTCTGAGGAGGACAAGGCGGCTGGTCGGTACCGTTGGGCCTTCCAAGGCCTGTTCGGGCGGAGTTTAGTTAGTTGGTAAATAAAAGATCAACACACATCCTTAAAACGTAGTGATTGTGAAATCACGTTTTAAGGACATGTGCTCATCTTTTATATACCAACGTAAGCCTGTTTTTATTAATTGAACCGTGGTCCCACAATTATTTACTGTTTTGTTACAAGATGATGATTTACACCTGGCATTTCGTGGGGATCCAATATTTTTCTTAATTTATGGCTAACTTCGAGCCTGAAAAACATGTTAAGTGTCCTGCAATATATGTTAAAGACATAAAATCAAATACTTGAAACTGACATAAAAGGCCAGAACCTGGGTTGTACATAAATAAACAATAAAAAGTCACATTGCAGTGTGCTCCTTTAAAAAAACTGTATTAGTGTTACTCAGCATCATCAAAAGCTAATACTCGTCACACAGTGTCACTAAATAGGAGAGGAGCGCAACTAATTTGGACATGAGGGGATTTTTTCACTTTGCATAGAAAAACATGGACGTAGAAATGATTTTTAAGACTGTCAGTTAACTGATACAATTACTGTGTTTTCTTTGGGAGCATGTCTTTGTTTGTGTTAGGAAGAGAATAAGTGAAACAAGGAGGCTCCGAGTCAATTATACACTACTCATCATCATCATCATCATCATCATCATTTAAGACTGATTATGCCTTTCAGCGTTTAGTCTGGAGCATAGCCCCCCTTATACAGTTCCTCCATGATCCCCTATTCAGTGCTAACATTGGTGCCTCTTCTGATGTTAAACCTATTACTTCAAAATCATTCTTAACCGAATCCAGGTACCTTCTCCTCGGTCTGCCCCGACTCCTCCTACCCTCTACTGCTGAATCCATGAGTCTCTTGGGTAACCTTGCTTCTCCCATGCGTGTAACATGACCCCACCATCTAAGCCTGTTCGCCCTGACTGCTACATCTATAGAGTTCATTCCCAGTTTTTCTTTGATTTCCTCATTGTGGACACCCTCCTGCCATTGTTCCCACCTACTAGTACCTGCAATCATTCTAGCTACTTTCATATCCGTAACCTCAACCTTGTTGATAAGGTAACCCGAATCAACCCAGCTTTCGCTCCCATACAACAAAGTTGGTCGAAAGATTGAACGGTGCACAGATAACTTAGTCTTGGTACTGACTTCCTTCTTGCAGAAGAGAGTAGATCGTAGCTGAGCGCTCACTGCATTAGCTTTGCTACACCTCGCTTCCAGTTCTTTCACTATGTTGCCATCCTGTGAGAATATGCATCCTAAGTACTTGAAACCGTCCATCTGTTCTAACTTTGTTCCTCCTATTTGGCACTCAATCCGTTTATATTTCTTTCCCACTGACATTACTTTCGTTTTGGAGATGCTAATGTTCATACCATAGTCCTTACATTTCTGATCTAGCTCTGAAATATTACTTTGCAAACTTTCAATCGAATCTGCCATCACAACTAAGTCATCCGCATATGCAAAACTGCTTATTTTGTGTTCACATATCTTAATCTCACCCAGCCAGTCTATTGTTTTCAACATATGATCCATAAATAATATGAACAACAGTGGAGACAGGTTGCAGCCTTGTCTTACCCCTGAAACTACTCTGAACCATGAACTCAATTTACCGTCAACTCTAACTGCTGCCTGACTATCCATGTAAAGACCTTTAATTGCTTGTAAAAGTTTGCCTCCTATTCCATAATCTTGTAGAACAGACAATAACTTCCTCCTAGGAACCCGGTCATATGCCATTTCTAGATCTATAAAGCATAGATACAATTCCCTGTTCCACTCATAACACTTCTCCATTATTTGCCGTAAGCTAAAGATCTGGTCCTGACAACATCTAAGAGGCCTAAACCCACACTGGTTTTCATCCAATTGGTCCTCAACTAATACTCGCACTTTCCTTTCAACAATACCTGAGAAGATTTTACCCACAACGCTGATTAAAGAGATACCTCTGTAGTTGTTACAATCTTTTCTGTTTCCATGTTTATACACTACTGGCAATTAAAATTGCTACACCAAGAAGAAATACAGATGATAAACGGGTATTCATTAGACAAATATACTGACGTGTGATTACATTTTCACGCAGTTTGGGTGCATAGACCCTGAGAAATCAGTACCCAGAACAACCACCTCTGGCCGTAATAACGGCCTTGATACGCCTGGGCATTGAGTCAAACAGAACTTGGATGGCGTGTACAGGTACAGCTGCCCATGCAGCTTCCACACGATACCACAGTTCATCAAGAGTAGTGACTGGCGTATTGTGACGACCCAGTTGCTCGGCCACCAATGAGCAGACGCTTTCAATTGTGAGAGATCTGGAGAATGTGCTGGCCAGGGCAGCAGTCGAACATTTTCTGTATCCAGAAAGGCCCGTACACGACCTGCAACATGCGGTCGTGCATTATCCTGCTGAAATGTAGGGTTTCGCAAGGATCGAATGAAGGGTAGAGCCACGGGTCGTAACACATCTGAAATGTAACGTCCACTGTTTAAAGTGCCGTCAAGGCGAACAAGAGGTGACCAAGACGTGGAACCAATGGCACCCCATACCATCACGCCGGGTGATACGCCAGTATGGCGATGACGAATACACGCTTCCAATGTGCTTTCACCGCGATGTCGCCAAACACGGATGCGACCATCATAATGCTGTGAACAGAACGTGGATTCATCGAAAAAAAGGCGTCTTGCCATTCGTGCACCCAGGTTCGTCGTTGAGTACACCATCGCAGGCGCTCCTGTCTGTGATGCAGCGTCAAGGGTAACCGCAGCCATGCTCTCCGAGCTGATAGTCCATGCTGCTGAAAACGTCGTCGAACTATTCGTGCAGATGGTTGTTGTCTTGCAAACGTCCCCATCGGTTGACTCAGGGATCGAGACGTGGCTGCACGATTCGTTACAGCCATGCGGATAAGATGCCTGTCATCTCGACTGCTAGTGATACGAGGCCGTTTGGATCCAGCACGGCGTTCTGTATTACCCTCCTGAACCCACCGATTCCATATTCTGCTAACAGTCATCGGATCTCGACAAACGCGAGCAGCAATGTCGCGCTACGATAAACCGTAATCGCGATAGGCTACAATCCGACCTTTATCAAAGTCGGAAACGTGATGGTACGCATTTCTCCTCCTTACACGAGGCATCACAACAACATTTCACCAGGCAACGCCCGACAACTGCTGTTTGTGTATGAGAAATCGGTTGGAAACTTTCTTCGTGCCAGCACGTTGTAGGAGTCGCCACCGGCGCCAATCTTGTGTGAATGCTCTGAAAAGCTTATCATTTGCATTTCACAGCATCCTTTTCCTGTCGGTTAAATTTCGCGTTTGTAGCACGTCATTTTCGTGGTGTAGCAATTTTCAAGGCCAGTAGTGTAGTTTGAGCAGCACGTGGCCAGTTTTCCTTTCAAGACCACAAAAGCTATTAAAATAATTGCTGCATTTCATAAGCACTGTCAGTGCAATAATGATTGTAACACAGGCTCGTTATTTAACATGTAGACCCAGAAACTGTTTTATCTGTTGATTGGGGTGAGAACAAATACTTTTCGCAGGAGGCGCAGTGAAATGTTCAGTACTACCAGTTACCACGGATGATTAATTGTTCGTGTCAGAATGTGTGTCTGTGTTGCTGTTTTATTGACGTAGTTATAATTTGCTTTTGTGTTCTGGTTTCTCTGAAGCTAATGCCAAAGGCCTATGTTGTCTAAGAAATTGCATAGTGCGTCTGTGGCTCAAATAAATTTTAGTCTGTTCCAGGATGGATTTGTTTTCTCGAAAGTGCTATGGACAAATGTGTGCACTGATGAGTTTTGAATGTTATGCGGGTGTCCTGGCGGCTGTTTTAATGGTTTGGTGGAAACCAAAATTTTTTCTGATATTATTATCTCGTTGGTGAAATTATTATTTTTTAAATATTGTAGCTGGTTTCTTAAATACTTTGGTGAACTTGTTAAGTGAGTTAAGTTGTCATGGTTTTGATAAGAGCTCATATTAATTAATTCTGCCCTAAGAGTATTTATTTGATGCACAGCTGTGCTGGAATTCTAACTGAAATTATTTGTGCTGCGGGAAACTGTCGTTAACAATCTCTTGTACTCCACTGCTGCTACGTGTTACCAATACTCACGGTCCGACGGCTTGCTTAGCCGGGGGTTTACATCATTTGGTGCGCGTACAGTCGGCAGCTCTCGCCACTGCATGTCTTCCGCGCTGTATACTCCAACCACAGCCTCACTACTTAGAATTCCTGATCAAGTTAAGTTTATACTTGGAATAATTCTGAATTTGTATCCGTTAGCTTGTGGCTTTCACTTTAAGCGAATCTGGATGTAAGTTGGGATTCCAACGTATACTTTAATCTGTTCGAACTTAATTAGTCTTGTGTTATTGAAAAAAGGTGTTATTTCTAACTGATGTATTTTTCTGGTTTTAAATGTTTCTTTCATAGGTACTGGTGTTAAATTGTTTTTCATTGTTCTTGAGTATGGTTTTTTTAATCAGTCAAGTTTAGATCATGTTTTATTCTCATCATTTTATAATTAAGGCCGTTCTGGTCTGTTTGGGTAGTGTTGTTTAGAGTTACGAATGCCTCTGTTACGCCTTTACTCTTCTTACAAGCTGTGCCTTATTTAGAGATGTCTTTGCCTTAAAGAATATTAAGTTTTTTGGGTTAAAATTGACTTTAAAATTTTCTGTAAATTATTTAAAATTGTATTGAATTTTAAATGAGTTTCTCATTGCTTGGCCTTTTAATGAATTAAAAAAGGGCTAGTTGGCTTCTATATGATTGAAACTGATTAAAATAAATTTGTGTTCTACCAGTGAATCAAGTGTGTAAAATCCCGCCGGTCGCAGTGGCCGAGCTGTTCTAGGCGCTACAGTCTGGAACCGCGCTGTTGCTACGGTCGCAGGTTCGAATCGTGCCCCGGGCATGGATGTGTGTGATGTGCTCAGGTTAGTTAGGTTTAAGTAGTTCGAAGTTCTAGGGGACTGATGACTTCGGAAATTAAGTCCCATAGTGCTCAGAGACATTTTTGTAAAATCCCCACAGCTCCAGTCCTTCCCAGTTTTCCTTTCTGGCTGAATTGCGGGCCGTAATATCAACATTATAAGCTGTTCATTCAATGTACATATTTACACTTTTCAGTATACGTATCGTAATCATTTGTTGAAGTAGATTCAGTTTTCTACCCTTATTGTGTAGGAGGAAAATTGTGATCACTTTTTCAGTTCAGTACAGGAGACATAAACATCTTTAGAAACTTTCTAGGTGTGTTTTAATATCTGTTTTTGGTTAGATACTTTAAGTAGAGTTACAGCGTTTACCTTCTATTCTTGAGCAGATTTGAACCTCCCAACTTCCCGGTGTTGTTGTGCATTATTTTTGTTCATAGGTATCTCTTCGATTTCTTGTTTACAAACGCGTTACCTACATATTCGTATCCCGGGTGTGTTCTTCTTGGAGGTATACGGATCGTGCACAAGAATGGCTGTTACTGTGACACTGGTAGTACTCAATATCGCATATGCCACTTCAATTTATTTTATCGACTGGACAGATGATGAACAACATTTTAGGAAGACACGATTACAAGGGAAGTGACCACGAAATTTTAATATTTTAATTTACATTTTTATCTTAATTGCGTTAGAGATTCTTGTATAATAACACTGATGTGTTTGAAATTGACAGTAACTTTGAAACGTCCCCTTAGAAAAATTATACATGACTGTGCTTAAACTGACACACAATATTTTTTAGTGCAACGCAATCTGACTTTCAATAATCCCTACAAGACAATGGCCCTGACTAAATTAACCTATACATTTCACAAATCACTTACCTCACAAAAGTCTTTGTTATTCGAACTACTGCAATACAGCGAGCGCCAATACTGCCAGCTAAATAAAAGATTCTAACTAGTGAAGGCACTAACTACTGATAGGCATAGTTAGCAAAAGAAAGATTTTGATAGAGAACAAACAATATATTTACTACTGATAGGCATAGTTAGCAAAAGAAAGATTTTGATAGAGAACAAACAATGTACTTACCTTAATAGTGTTCAAAAGTCATAATATCTATATCAGTTCATGATATCCAATATTACAAATTTACTCTTTCTGATGGACACACGTCCAGATTGTCCGCTCTCAAAATTCCGCCATCTCTCTCCCCACATCCACCACTGCTCGCGGCTCACCTCCAACTGCGCAACGCTACGCGCTGTTAACAGCCAACTGCCCAACACTATAATAGCAAACAACAATGCAACCAAGCCACAGACTGCACACAGCACAGCCAGTGATTTTGATACCGAGAGCTACGTGGCGTTACCAATATAAAAACCTAAACAGCCTACTTACATAGCCCCCATGCTCCCCACAAAAAAATTTACAAATTGTTTTGGGCAGTGGCCAATACACAGATTTGAAAAAATTTTCCATAATTACAATAACAAAGATATCAAACGCACACACTTATTGACACAATGTTGGTCAAAAGCTAAAATTTTCTCACTGTCCATAAAGACAGTCCTGATCATTCATCACAGTATTAATTACAATTTTATGCACAAAGTCTGAGCAGTAAAAGAAACTGCACGCGGAAGTTGTGGATTTCCATGCAGTCTTGAAGAAGTGGTGTCGTCCTTCCAACGGAAAGACAATGCTGACTCTTGACATGCAGACAGGTAATGCTCCACAACAGAGCATACCCACAGCAGAGTCAGTCGAAGTTTTGAAGAATATTAGTAAGTAGGTCATCACAGAGCAGACCCATTGTAGTCCTGATAGAGATTATGGTATTGGTGGACCACCAGAGGTGCAGACCCACTGTAGTCCTAGTATAGATTATGGTATTGGTGAGCCACCAGAGGTGCAGACCCACTGCAATCCTTGCAGAAATAATGGAATTGGTGGGCCATCAAAGATGCAGACCCACTGTAGTCCTTGTAGAAATAATGGTATTGGTGGGCCATCAAAGATGCAGACCCACTGTAGTCCTTGTAAAGACGGCCAGCAGCCATCTGTTGCGACTGTGCAGGTGCACAATCACCATCGAATAGTCTTGCAGACAATATAGCAAGTCCATAAACCACCACTTGTGCACTCACAAAGTTTTTCGAATTGTCCTTAGAACCAGCAATGCTGTTAACCAGTCCCTTGATGAATTATCAACACATGTGCAGGCACTAACAGTCCCAACTTCTCACATAGTGTGCATATATTATAACCAACAGAAACGTGTGCAGTGAAATGATACTTAATTTGAAGAACTGGTGTCTATACAATTATAAATTTACAACATAAGAATACAATTACAAAGGTACAAAATACATCATTAAAGAACATAACAGTACTGATAACATTTGTAGTAATACAGGCTTTACAAAAGAATCGAAATAACATATACATCAGTGTTACAGGAATTGTGATATAAGTAAATACATAAAGGATCAGAATAGCTTTCGAAACATCAACTTCACACATGAGCAACAAAACAGAATAAATAATGTCTAAACATCTTTACAAAGCACATAACATATTATTAGAAAAATTCTAAAACATAACTCTTATCAGCTAAACATATAAAGACAGGAAGAATACAAATACACAAGGTACACAGACACATATTGGAGTAACACAAAAGGACAGGACAGGGTTTGTTTTCAGTGTAACATTTGGTACTGCAGTCCAACCCAAAACTTCATTCCATAGACCTTTCCTTTTATTTCAACATTTGTTTCCACCAAAAAAATCCTATCCAAGCATGCTTTCTGTATTTATATGTTCACATATTCCTTACCTCATTATTTATTTTCCATTATCTTACCTCATCATTTGTTTCCAAGAAAATCCTACCTAAACCTGTTGTCCCTAAACCCTACTTTTTTGTTCATATTCCCTTTCAAAGTACTTTTTTGGCCAAACTATTTTCTTATAGCTTCTCAATGCATTTCTTCCAATTTATGACAACTCGTTCTCTTATATAGACTACCCCATCTTAAGCTAACTTAAATCTACTGAGCTCAGATGCTAAACTAAGGGACGAGGCAATGCAGCAGCAAAAAACAATCAACACAAACAGCAATGACAAAAAAATGGAAATTGGCAAAGCAAGCAGCAGTATATATAAATTAGCAAAGCAATTGCAATATTACATCTAATATAAGGCAATGTGCAGCAAACAAGAAAAATAAATCTGTAGTAAAACTAGCTTAACAGAGTAATACTAAGTCAAATTCAGTAACACTATGCCTGGCAAACAGCAGCAGCAAATGCTATAACTTATACCTAAACATGACAAAGCTCAAGCAGAAAAAATATTACACTAAAGACAACAATTCAGATAAGGGAAATGTATATTCACATCTTAATGTCTATGTAATTAAAGTGGTGCACCACAAAAACTTATTCTACAAAAAATTACCAAGTACTTGAAAAGAAAATTATATATGCACTTACTGTTATTAGTCCCTTCTTGTTGTTCTTTCCTTTCCAAGTGCTCCTTTTTCGAATAATGTGGATCATAAAATTATTATTTAATAGATCTGTTGACAGAAAGTGTTCACATTAGCAAATGCATTTAATTCTGTTTTATACAACCAATGCTGCAACACAACTGGAAACCAGTTATCAAATGAAATAAGCAACTATGTAAAGCAAAGCTTAAAAACATCATTCAATAGCCATGTGGCATTTGATAATTCAGTAGAAATTGTCTCTCAAGTCTCGTAGAAAGACACTTGTCATAATGAGGTGTGCAGATGTAAGAATATTTCCCATCAACTCATAAGCATATCAGCAAGTAGCACAAAGTACGTGCTCCAGAGTATAATCATATGTTTCCAAGTAAAAGCGTGTCATATTTGCGCTGATTTCTACAAAGGAATGTCAATAGAAAGGTTAATGGCCACTTTTTTCTCCACCTACTGGCTTTTTCTCCAGGCAGCTAGCACAGCTAGCCACTCACAATGCATTACGTCAAGGTCACTTGGCTTTCTTACCGAAATATTTACAACAGCAGTTTGCACTACAGTGACGGTCTCATATAAAAAATTTCACAGGTCGAGAATTTGCGTTACAAATGTGTAGAAACAAAAGCCTATAAATATAACAGTGTCCAAAAAATTTTCGTCGGCATTGTAATACATTCACGCATTTAGACACATTTCATAACTTGTAAGTCGGCTGTTTAGGTTTTCTTATTGGTAACGCCACATAGCGCTCTGTATGAAAATCCCTGGCTGTGCTGTGTGCAGTCTGTGGCTAGTTTGCATTGTTGTCTGCCACTATAGTGTTGGGCAGCTGGATGTTAACAGTGCGTAGCATTGCGCAGTTGGAGGTGAGCCGCCATCAGTGGTGGATGTGGGGAAGTGAGATGGCGGATTTCTGAGAGCGGATGATCTGGACGTGTGTCCATCAGAAACAGTACATTTGTAAGAATAGATGTCATGAACTGCTATATATATTATGATTTTTGAACACTATTAAGGTAAATACATTGTTTGTTCTCTATCAAAATCTTTCATTTGCTAACTATGCCTATCAGTAGTTAGTGCCTTCAGTAGTTTGAATCTTTTATTTAGCTGGCAGTAGTGGTGCTCGCTCTATTGCAGTGGTGTGAGTAACAAAGCTTTTTGTGAGGTAAGTGATTTGTGAAACGTATAGGTTAATGTAGTCAGGGCCATTCTCTTGTAGGGATTACTGAAAGTCAGATTGCGTTGCGCTAAAAAATATTGTGTCAGTTTAGTGTTGATCAGAATAAGTAAAGAGAGTAATTTCTGATAAAGTTCAGTTTTATTCAGCTGTTTGAAAATTAAATAATGTAAGAGGTTTATCAGCACTGTAATTCATTAATTTTTCTAAGGAGACGTTCCATATGTCGACCCTTAGCCGAGGATACCTCACTGGAATCTTCTGATTTTTTTTCTTGTAGTTTGTGTAATTTGTAATTTGTGCAGCCTTTGTTTATTGCTAGCGCGTAATTGTAGAGATAATTTCCCTTGTAGTTGTAGTTTTTCATTCTTGTACAGTAAAACAGTTGTAGATAAAACAGCATGTAGATTTGCACCAAGTATTTCGCAGCTGCGCTTGCAATTAACGAGATATTATTTTCAATGCTATGTTAATGTGTTTTCTTACTTTGCTTTTTAATTTGTGCTTTTCTGCGTTGTCGTGTGAAATATTGTGACAATAATGGCGTGTGAAAAACGTAATACTAGGCTCCAAAGTAAACTGAGAAATGACAGTGAAGACGAAAGCAGTGTGTGAGCGCCGCCGAGTATTGAATTAACTAATATTCAAAGTAGTAATTTGGTAATTGGGCATAGGGAAATGGAGCGGGCTGCAAATAATGGTGTAGGCAGTGAAACAATTAGTGAACAGGGAAGCATTATCGATCGATCGGTCGGCAATAGCTCGCCTCAGGAACCCGAAATGACAGGACATAATCTTGCAAATACTGTTGATTCAGGTTTTGCGTCCTCACCGTTTTCTCAAATAACTCAAGACACATTTTCTGCTTGTCAAAATGTGAATGTTGCTGGTGCAAATGCACTGCCGAAAAGTATAGAGGAACCGATTCCAGACACTAATACATTATCATTGCAATTAATGCAACAAATGAAACAAAATCAGAGACAAACACAGCAACAGTTAGACACAATGGAACAAAATCAGAGATAAACACAGGAAAAGCTTCAAACGTTAGACACAATGGAACAAAATCTTCGGAAGGTAGACATAATGGAACAAAATCTTCAAATGTTAGACACCACTCTTGAACAAACAAACAAACTACTGAGTTACATAACATTGAATTGAAATGTCAAAAAGTCTGTAATGACGTAAAAACACAAATTTGTGAGCGTTTTCAACTTATTTTTTCACGGCATGAAACTGCATTACAGAATCACAATGCAGCCATAAAAGAACTGCAAACCATTGTTCATGAAAATCATGAGACCTTGTGGGCTAAAATTTACTCAGTTGCATCTACCGATTCGGTTACGCTACTTGCAAAAACTCAGGAAAACTTAATGGACACAGTAGATACTCTGAAAATTGGTTCAGAAAGACACATGGAGGAAATCAGTCCATTATCAGAGAAAGTAGTTGGACTTTTGGATCAGCTGAATAATTCATCTACGAAGGTAGATTATAATCGGAATGACACAAAACCGGTAGTCTTTAATGGCACAGAAAAGTGCCTGAACATTTACGACATATTATTTTGGCAGGATGTTGCAAAGACGACATTGAAGCTTTTCAGGGACTGTTACAAGAAATGGAAATTGACACTGACACTCGCAGAATGCGAAAACAGGAGCACAACAATTACAGGTCACATTTGTCACAATTCCGCGATGAAAGAAATAATAACTGGACATGACAACGCTATTCTTATAATGCAAATCGTGACCAAAACAGACACCACCCGAATGACAACCGCTGGCAGAGTAGTCATAGTTACAGAGAAAGATCGCATTTCCGTAGTAATGAATATCACAGAGACAACCAGAGAAACAGACAATATGGGAACCAAAATAATTATTGTCAAGGGAGACGGAATAACTTCAGACGCAACAGTTCACCGCGCAGTTACGATTCTGGGAGAAATTCTCCACCACATGACCACAAACAACAAACTATGTAAACTGGTGGGATTCAAACAGGGCAGGGCCCTCTCGACAAGGTGAATTTGTAGAAGTTAGGTCGCCTAATCCCAATAACAACGCACGCCAACAAAGATACAGACAATGACTCACACCGCAGGCAGCCATGTGCACCGACTGGCTCAGAGAAAAATAACATTGACGCTAACCTTGAGAAAAATTCCAGTATTTTTTACCGACGAATACCGCATGATAGTTGCGTTCAAGTTGTAGCTCTGCGTAGTAGGAAGAGTAAAGGATTGCACCACATTTCACATGTAAACCCGTTTATTGAGAGATAATCTGCTTTTTAATTTAGTCTCTACTATACAATTTTTCACTTCAAGTTACTGGTAAGCTTTGTCACACTTACAAACTGTTATCATGCAACAATGTTTTGAAGTTAACTATTTAGGGTAGAACCTAGGGAACGTATTTGGACAAGTAATTACAAATGCATTGTTATAGTGAACAGATGACACAGTGTTATTGTGTGTGTCCATTCTTGCTTGTTAATTGCACGATCATGTAACGACTATAAGGCTCACATACTCGGAACATATACTGGCACTGCTAATGAGATTTTAATGCAACATTTTTGTTTACTTGAAAATACATTCTGGATTTAAGGTACTTTGTGAGAGATACCAGATGACACAGTGGTTAGTTTATTTGACAGCTACACAATTATTTCACAAAGTTACTAATGTGTGACACAATTAACATTGTTGCTTTGGCGGTGTATCTGTTTTATCTCTCCACAGTTTTTCTGAACTCTTCTGGTAAGTAAAACATGTTTCAGTAGTAACTTCTGTGGTATAGCTACAATGAGACAGCCTTTTCCGTAGCACAACAATATGATACAGCACAGTACTATCTTCATCACGGCAATATGCGTAATAACTAAGATATCTACATGCAAAGCATTTCACTTTTGTTTCTGATGAGGTAAGTACATTGACTTCAGCAGAACTTTGCTTACAGAGGACAATAACTATGACACTTCCATAGAATTATCTTACAGCAAGACGCACATTTAGCGCTACAGGACACACATTTGAGTGATTAATTTTGTACTTAAGCCATTTATTTTTAAAGATTTTTGAATTACAAAGAAAGTTTCCTGTGATACATTTCATTCCATTGCTGTAATCTGTAACACCTGAGGGTATAATTACATTAATCCTCAGGGGGGTACACGCCTACTTTGTGTACCATGTGTCTGGCAAACACAAGGAGCCCTAGCTAATATGGTATTTGCTTATACAACTTTACACATTGGTACCATATTTCTCTAACACATAATTACACAGCTATCTGGTCATTTAACTGAGAGAGACAAATATTTTTTTTACTACATCAGTGACACATGTTTATGCAATTACACAGTTGGATAATTTCACACTTATGAAATTGTATTTCGTCTGTACTTTGTAAACTGTTCATATTTTTTCACAACTGTTGTGATACTATGAGGGCTTTGAATGATGTATTTGGTATGAGATCATGATTTTTAAAGTACGTTTGAGGTAGCTGACACTATTGAAATGAGCAGAGAATATCTTTTAGGTTTTGACATTATTGCAGAAAGCTACGACGTTTTTGAGATTTGACTGAGTTGTTATGATGTTATTTTTACGACAATGATGTGTATAACGCTGTTGAGGTATGTTTATGATCAATAAGCTGATGCTATATGAGGAATTTGATTATGCTATGCATTTATTATGATTAAATATTGAAGAATGTTGCCGAATATGTATATGTGTACTAAGGTAAGGAATAACGAGTAATGGTTAGGGACTCTGACTTGTGAAAAAGGATGTCGGAAACCAAGAATCGTACTTTAAGAGTTATGAAATGTGTGTAAATGCGTGACTGTATCACAATGCTGGTGAAAATTTTTTGGACACTGTTATATTTATAGGATTTTGTTTCTACAGATATGTAACGCAGTATTTCGACCTGTGAAATCTTATTTCTATCAAACTGTCACTGTAGCGGAAACTGATGTAAATATTTTGGTAAGGAAGGTAGGTCACAGTAAGCACTCAGCTGCGCGATAGTCGCCAGGAAAAAAGCCATTAGTGCGTGCCTTTCAGAAGCACAGGTGGAGAAAAAAAGGCCATTATCCTAGCTACTGACATTCCTTTGTAGAAATCATCGCAAATACGACACGCTCATTACTTGGAAACATATTTTAGTTTGTGCTGCTTACTGAAATGCTTATGAACTGATGGGAAATATTCGTACATCTGCACACCTGATTATGATAAGTGTCCTTCTACGAGGATTGAGAGACTTTCTACTAACTTATGAAATGCCACATGACTACTGAATGATATTTTTAAGCTTTGCTTTACATAGTTGCTTATTTAATTTGATATCTGGTTTCCAGTTGTGTTGCAGCATTGGTTATATAAAATAGAATTAAATGCATTTGCTAATGTGAACACTTTCTGTCAACAGATCTATTAAATAATAATTTTATGATCCACATTATTCGAAAAAGGAGCACTTGGAAAGGAAAGAACAACAAGAAGGGATTAATAACAGTAAGTGCATATACAATTTTCTTTTCAAGTACTTGGTAATTTTTTGTAGAATAAGTTTTTGTGGTGCACCACTTTAATTACATAGACATTAAGATGTGAATATACATTTCCCTTATTTGAATTGTTGTCTTTAGTGTAATATTTTTTCTGATTGAGATTTGTCATGTTTAGGTATAAGTTATAGCATTTTCTGCTGCTGTTTGCCAGGCATAGTGTTACTGAATTTGACTTAGTATTACTCTGTTAAGCTAGTTTTACTACAGATTTATTTTTCTTGTTTGCTGCACATTGACTTATATTAATTGTAATATTGCAATTGCTTTGCTAATTTATATATACTGCTGCTTGCTTTGCCAATTTCCATTTTTTTGTCATTACTGTTTGTGTTAATTTGTTATGTGCTGCTGCATTGCCTCGTCCCTCAGTTTAGCATCTGAGCTCAGTAGTTTTAAGTTAGCTTAAGAAGGGGTGGACTATATAAGAAACTACCAATGATGAATTGGAAGAAATGCATTGAGAAGCTACAAGAAAATGGTTTGGCCAAAAAAAGTAGTGTACAGTGGAGAAAAACTATTTTTGAAAGAGGATGTGAACATAATACAGAAAGGATGCTTGGATAGGATTCTTTTGGTAGAAACAAATGTTGAAATAAGAGGAAAGATCTACAGAATGAAGTTTTGGGTTGGACTGCAGTACCAAATGTCACACTCAAAACAAACCCTGTCCTGTACTTTTGTGTTATTACGCTATGTGAATTTATGTTTTTCCTATCTTTATGTGTTTAGCTAATAAGATTTACATTGTAGAATTATTCTGATAATTTGTTATTTACTTTGTAAAGATGTTTAGACATTATTTATTGTTTTGTTTTAATGCTCATGTGTGAAGTTGATGTTTTGAAAGTTATTCTGATCTTTTATGTATTTACTTCTGTCATAATACCTGTAACACTGATGTATCTGTTTATTTCTAATCTTTTGTAAAGCCCGTATTACTACAAATGTTATCTGTACTATTATGTTCTTTAATGTTGTATTTTGTACCTTTGTAATTGTATTCTTACATTGTAAGTTTATAATTGTATAGACATCAGTTCATCAAATTTAGTAACTTGTAAGCATTCATTTCACTGCACACATTTTTGTTGGTCATAGTATATGCACAACATGTGAAAAAAAGAGGATTGTTAGTGCTCACATGTGTGTTGATAATTCAGCAAGGGACTGACTAAAAGCATTGCTGGTTCTAAGATCAACTCCAAAAACTTTGTGAGTGCACAAGTGGTGGTTTATGGACTTCCTATATTGTCCACAAGACTCTTCGATGGTGATTCTGCACCTGCACAGTCGCAACGGATGGCTGCTGGCCGTCTCTACAAGGACTACAGTCGGTCTACACCTTTGATGACTCACCAATACCATTATTTCTACAATGACTGCACTGGGTCTGCACCTCTGGTAGCCCACCACTACTGTAATCTCTACCAGGACTACAGTGGGTCTATTCTGTGACAACCTATCTACCAGTATTCTTCAAAACTTCGACTGACTCTGCTGTGAGTATCCTCTGTTGTGGCCCATAACCACTACTTCCGTGTGCATTTCCTTTTACTGCTCAGACTTTGAGAAAAACACTGTAATTTTACTGTGAAAAGGACTGTGAGAAAATTTTAACTTTTGACCAACATTGTATCGATAAGTGTGTGCATTTGATTTCTTTGTTACTGTAATTATAAAAAAAATTTCAAATCTGTATTGGCTACTGCCCAAAACAAATTGCAAAATTTTTTGTGGGGAGCATGGGGGCTATGTAAGTAGGCTGTTTAGGCTTTCTTTTGGTAACGCCACATAGCGCTCTGTATGAAAATCACTGGCTGTGCTGTGTGCAGTCTGTGACTAGTTTGCATTGTTGTCTCCCATTGTAGTGTTGGGCAGCTGCATGTTAACAGCGCGTAGCGTTGCGCAGTTGGCGGTGAGCCGCCAGGAGTGGTGGATTGGGGAAGTGAGATGGCGGATTTTTGAGAGTGGATGATCTGGACCTGTGTCCATCAGAGACAGTAAATTTATAAGACTGCATGTCATGAACTGATGTATATATTATGATTTTTGAACACTATTAAGGTAAATACATTGTTTGTTCTCTATCAAAATCTTTCATTTGCTAACTATGCCTATCAGTAGTTAGTGCCTTCAGTAGTTTGAATCTTTTATTTACCTGGCAGTAGTAGTGCTCGCTGTATTGCAGTAGTGTGAGTAATGAATATTTTTATGAGGTAAGAGATTTGTGAAACGTATAGGTTAATTTAGTCAGAGCCATTCTCTTGTAGGGATTATTGAGAGACAAATTGCGTTGCGCTAAAAATATTGTGTGTCAGTTTAGTGTTGATCAGAATAAGTAAAGAGAGTAATGTCTGAGTACGTTCACTTTTGCTCAGCTGTTTGAAAATTAAATAATGTAAGAGGTTTATCAGCACAGTAATCCATTAATTATTCTAAGGGAAGTTTCAAAATCTTAAAGTACGATTCTTGGTTTCCAACATCCTTTTTGACAAATCAGTGTCCCTAACCACTACTCATTATTCCTTACCTTAGTACACATATACATATTCGTCGACATTCTTCAATATTTCATCATTATAAATATGTAGCATAATCAAATTCCTCATATAGCATCAGCTTATTGATCATAAACATACCTCAACAGCATAATACACATAGTCGTCGTAAAAATAACATCATAACAACTCAGTCAAATCTTAAAAACGTCGTAGCTTTCTGCAGTAATGTCAAAACCTAAAAAATATTCTCTGCTCATTTCATTAGTGTCAGCTACCTCAAACGTACTTTAAAAATCATGATCTCATACCAAATACATCATTCAAAGCCCTTATAGTATCACAACAGTTCTGAAAAAATATGAACAGTTTACAAAGTACAGACGAAATACAATTTCATAAGTGTGAAGTTATAGAACTGTGTAATTGCATAAACATGTGTCACTGATGTAGTAAAAAAAATATTTGTCTCTCTCAGTTAAATGACCAGATAGCTGTGTAATTATGTGTTAGAGAAATATGGTACCGATGTGTAAAGTTGTATAAGCAAATACTATATTAGCTAGGGCTCCTTGTGTTTGCCAGACACATGGTACACAAAGTAGGCGTGTACCCCCCTGAGGATTAATGTAATTATACCCTCAGGTGTTACAGATTACAGCAATGGAATGAAATGTATCACAGAAAACTTTCTTTGTAATTCAAAAATCTTTAAAAATAAATGGTTTAAGTACAAAATTAATCACTCAAATGTGTGTCCTGTAGCGCTAAATGTGCGTCTTGCTGTAAGACAATTCTATGGAAGTGTCGTAGTTATTGTCCTCTGTAAGCATTCTGCTGCAGTCAATGTACTCACCTCCTCATGAACAAAAGTGAAATGCTTTGCATATAGATATCTTAGTTATTATGCATATTGCCGTGATGAAGATAGTACTGTGCTGTAACGTATTGTTGTGCTACGGAAAAGGCTGTGTTATTGTAACTATACCACAAAAGTTACTACTAAAACATGTTTTACTTTCCAGAAGATTTCAGAAAAACTGTGCAGATATAAAACAGATACGGCGCAAAAGCAATAATATAAATTGTGTCACTCATTAGCAGAGTCGTGATATAATCGTGTAGCTGTCAAATAAACTAACCACTGTGTCATCTGGTATCTCTCACAAAGTACTTTACATCCAGAACGTATTTTCAAGTAAACAAAAATTTTGCATTAAAATCTCATTAGCAGTACCGGTACATGTTCTAAGTATGTGAGCCTTATAGTCGTTACATAATCGTGCAACTAACAAGCAAGAATGTACACACACAATAACACTGTGTCATCTGTACACTATAAAAATACACTCGTAAATACTGTCTAAATATGTTCCCTAGGTTCTAGACTGGATAGTTAACTTCAAAACATTGTTGCATGTTAATAGTTTCTCAGTGTGACAAATTGTACTAGTAGCATGAAGTGAAAAATTTTATGGCAAACACTAAGCTAAAAAGCAGATTATCTCTCAATAACGGTTTTATATGTAAAATGTGGTGCAATCCTTTACTCTTCCTACTACGCAGAGGTTCAACTTCAACGGAATTATCATGTGGTATATGGTACATCGGTAAAGAATGCTCAAATTTTTCTCAAGGTTAGCGTCTAAGTTATTTTTCTCTGAGCCAGCCGGCGCACGTGGGTGCCTGCGGTGTGTGTCATTGTCTGCTATCTCTTTGTTGGCGTGTGTCGTTATTGGGATTAGTAGACCTAACTTCTACAAATTCACCTTGCCGAGCCAGACCATCCCTGTTTGTATCCCTCCAGTTCTGATGAAATTCAGGTCTGTTTCTCTGATTGTCTCTGTGATAGTCATTCTGCGGAGAGGTGATCTTTCCCTGTAATTATTACTTCTCTGCCAACAGTTGTCATACGGGTGGTGTCTGTTTTGGTCACGATTTACGATGTAAGAATAGCCTTGTCGTGTCCAGTTATTATTTCTTTCCTCGCGGAATTGTGACAGATGTGACCTGTAATTGTTGTGTTCCTGTTTTCGCGTCCCACGATTGTCAGTGTCGATTTCCAATTCTTCTAAGAGTCCCTTACAAGCTTCAATGTCGTCTTTGCAACGTCCTGCCAAAGTTATGTGTCGTAAATGTTCAGGCAATTTGATTAAGCAAATTCGGATGAGTTCTGAGGGGCTGTAAGGGTTTGACAGGTACTAATTCTTGTGCAACATGTCTTCAAAATATTTCACAAGACTGGAAAATTCAGATTGTTCGAAATGTTTCATCATTATGATGCTCTGTTTTACTCGGTCTTGTGTAGCTTGAGACCAATATGCTGAGAGGAAGGCATGATAAAATTCTCCTTCACTGCGAAAATCGTGAATGACCGATCGCATTCTTTCAGCTGGTTCATTCTCTAAGTAGCCACACATAAAGTCTAATCTGTGCTCTGATAACCAATTGGGAGGAAAACAATGAGAGAATTGATGGAGCCACGCTTGTGGATGAATGTTGTTGCCAGAATTCTTAAATGTTTTGAATTTACGTGTAGTAATGAACAGCTTACAGTCAAAATCATCGTTTCGGCGAGTCGCATATCGGTTATTGTTACGTCGTGTCGGCGGTTCCATCTCAAAATACGGTGCACCTTGCCAATTTCTTTCATAATTTCCGAAATGCCCTGTTTTATTATTTTGCGGTTTTTCCGTATTTTTAAGTTCCTCTTCCCGTGTTGGAGCGCGAGTGTCCTCTGAAATACGTACTTTTTGTATTACTTGTGCCAAATGATCTTGTACTTCCCGGATTTCTCTTTTGTGTTGGGTATTAATTTGATTCTGATTTTGTTTGAATTTCTTAATTTGTTCATACTCTTCTGTGTCAGTGATGGCTACAGGTCTTATGTCATTCAGATCATCATCTACCTTTGTAAATAAGTTAGTGAACTGATCCGAAAGTTCGGCTACTTTCTCTGATAGTGTACTTATTTCCTTAGTGTGTTTTTCTGAACCAAGTTTCAGAGTGTCCATTTGTGTTGAAATCTTATCTTCTGTGTCCTTTAAGTTTTCCTGAGTTTTTGCAAGTTGCGTAACTGAATCGGTAGATGTAACTGAGTCAATTTTAGCTTGCAAGGTGTCGTGATTTTGATGAACAATAGTTTGCAGTTCCTTTATGGCTGCTTCATGATTCTGTATTGCATTTTCATGACGCGAAAAAATATGTTGGAAATGCTCACAAATTTGTGTTTTTACGTCGTTACAGACGTTTTGACATTTCGATTCGATTTTAAGTAACTCAGCAATTAAACCTACACGTGTTTCTTCAAGTGTTAGTTCCATTGAGTCTAGCTTTTGAAGCTGTTGCTGTGTTTGTCTCTGATTTTGTCCCATTGTGTCTAACTTTTGAAGATTTTGTCCCATTTGTTTCTGATTTTGTTCAAGTGTTGTGCCTAACTTTTGTAGCCTTTGTCCCATTTGTTGCATTAACTGTAATAACAATGCACTGGTGTCTCAAACAAGTTCCTCAGTGCTATTCGGCGGTGCATTTGAACCGGCAATATTCGCATTTTGACAAGCAGAAATTGTGTCTTGACTTATTTCAGAAAACGGTGAGGACGCAAAACCTGAATCTACAGAATTTCGATTCGATTTTAAGTAACTCAGCAATTAAACCTACACGTGTTTGTTCAAGTGTTAGTTCCATTGAGTCTCGCTTTTGAAATTGTTGCTGTGTTTGTCTTTGATTTTGTCCCATTGTGTCTAACTTTTGAAGATTTTGTCCCATTTGTTTCTGATTTTGTTCAAGTGTTGTGCCTAACTTTTGTAGCCTTTGTCCCATTTGTTGCATTAACTGTAATAACAATGCACTGGTGTCTCAAACAAGTTCCTCAGTGCTATTCGGCGGTGCATTTGAACCGGCAATATTCGCATTTTGACAAGCAGAAATTGTGTCTTGACTTATTTCAGAAAACGGTGAGGACGCAAAACCTGAATCTACAGTATTTGCAAGATTGTGTCCCGTCATTTCGGATTCCTGAGGCGAGCTGTTGCCGACTGATCGATTGATAATACTTCCCTGTTCACTAATTGTTTCACTGTCTACACCATTATTTGCAGCCTGCTCCATTTCCCTATGCACAATTACCAAATTACTACTTTGAACATTAGTTAATTCATTACACGGTGGCGCTAACACACTGGTTTCGTCTTCACTGTCATTTCTTAGTTTACTTTGGAGCCTAGTATTACGTTTTCACACGCCATTATTGTCACAATATTTCACACAATAACACAGAAAAGCATAATTTGAAGAGCAAAATAAGAAAACACATTAACATATTTCTGAAAATAATATCTCGTTAATTGCTAGTGCAGCTGCGAAATACTTGGTGCAGATCTACATGCATGCCACAACTGTTTTACTGCACAACGATGAAAAACTGTAACTACAAAGAAGATTCTCTCTACAATTACACACTAGCAATAAACAATAGCTACACTAATTACACAAACTACAAGAAAAAATCAGAAGATTCCAGTGAGGTATCCTGGCAGGGTCGCCATATGAAACGTCCCCTTAGAAAAATTATACATGACTGTGCTTAAACTGACACACAATATTTTTTAGTGCAACGCAATCTGACTTTCAATAATCCCTACAAGACAATGGCCCTGACTAAATTAACCTATACATTTAACAAATCTCTTACCTCACAAAAATCTTTGTTATTCGAACTACTGCAATACAGCGAGCGCCAATACTGCCAGCTAAATAAAAGATTCTAACTACTGAAGGCACTAACTACTGATAGGCATAGTTAGCAAAAGAAAGATTTTGATAGAGAACAAACAATATATTTACCTTAATAGTGTTCAAAAGTCATAATATCTATATCAGTCCATGATATCCAATATTACAAATTTACTCTTTCTGATGGACACACGTCCAGATCGTCCGCTCTGAAAGTTCCGACATCTCTCTCCCCACATCCACCACTGCTCGCGGCTCACCTGTAAGAGGATGTGGAGGAGGATAACCAAGCCAAAGTGGGTGGTTTCCAGAATCAGTGTTTCACTCTGTTGTGGACTGTAAGTGGTTTTGAAACTACCTGCTAGGTTTGTATTTTTCTGACGTTATAAAAGTAAAAAAAAAAGAAAGAGTCAGACTATAAGGCGTAGTTAAATCGCTCAGTGGACGTAACTGCACGCCTTAAGTCGAGGTTGTTGTTTCTGCAAGCAATTATAAACTATCACGTGGAATTATAGCTTTCTGCGACACTGTCGAAGATCAAGTCTTCAGGTATTGTAGTAGGAAATCCAGATGAAGTCATTCCGAACGGCTAGCCAAAAGAACATGTGGAACACCAGAAAGACGAGATCGCTGATTGCCGCACAGCGCTGTGTGGGATCCTGTAAGTGCACCAGGGTCTAGTTACCTGCCCGCGGTTTCTGGTTCTCACGACTCGAGCTAGTCTCTGTGCTCCTGGACGTGCAGAAATGCTCTGTTGCAGAGTCTATGTTCAAGCTCGGTTTACTCTGATACGATACGGTATGCGATACAACACGTTGCAAGGAAAGTGGTGCGACGCGTCGCTTACCGGTGATCCTACTGGAATGGTACAACACTACAAAAAACAAGTGTCGAATATGTTATGTTTAAAGCTTTCCCGGTTTACTGATTGTTCCATAAAAACACGGGAGAACTGCCGGATATCAGTAACGTCCTGCCACGATATTTCGGCGCAGAGTCTTCTGGACATCTTCAGGTGAGTGCCACTGTAGTAGTACAGGCGAGTACGCGCTGAGCTCCGCTATTTACAGCCATACTGAGGTGACATTGCGCATGCGCTGCTCAGCGTGCGCGTTCATAACAAGTCCGTGCGCTGCGCCTCGCGCCCTCCATGGTGAAAGCTTGGCGTATCGATATCAGGTCGGTTTTCATCTTTATGCAGATAATTACGTCGACTACGAACCGACAGTATTTTGGCGATACGTTGACGACACTTTTATAGTGTGGCCTCATGGTCTGGACCGTCTCCAAGAATTTTTACATCACATGAACTCCATACATGAAAACATAAAGTTTACCATGGAGGTAAAGAAAGATGGTTGTGTTATGTGTCGACAGAAGTGCCGACACAGTGTTATTTAGAAGGGCCGAATAGGCATGCTATAATCTCACCCAGAATATCGTGAAGTCTGAAACAGGATGCTCAATGAATGCTAATAAGAAAAGTACGTTGCTTTGGGAATACTTAACTTTAATCCATCCTTTTGGTATACATCGTTTATGGTGAATACAAGTAAGACTCTCTCCAGATATGGTTAACTGCGCCTTGCTAGGTCATAGCTATGGACTTAGCTGAAGGCTATTCTAACTGTCTCTCGGCAAATGAGAGGAAGGCTTCGTACGTCTAGTCGCTAGCAATGTCGTCCGTACAACTGGGGCGAGTGCTAGTCCGCCTCTCTAGACCTGCCATGTGGTGGCGCTAGGTCTGCAAGTACTGACGGTGGCGACACGCGGGTCCAACATGTACTAATGGACCGCGGCCGATTTAAGCTACCACCTAGCAAGTGTGGTGTCTGGCGGTGACACCACAGGTTGTCTGCCATTTTTAGACGTCTCTGAAGCCGACAGTCTTCAAGCGGAACTGGAACACCTGCAAAAAGTATTTCTGAAGAATGACTTTCCACCTAGGCAAGTGAACAGAGTGATGAAGACCTACAAACGACGGAACATGGAAGAGGAAGAGGCCTTCAGGTCGACTGCTTATCTACCATTTATTGGGAATATTTCTTCGCAGATAGTCAGACTATTGAGAAAATACCAAGTGAGAGTCATCTTTCACCCTCCTTCCAAAATTTCATCACTGGTGGGATCCGTTAAAGACGACCTGGGCCTGCGTAAATCAGGTGTCTACAAAATTCCGTGTGAATGCGGCAGATCATATATAGGGCAAACAACGCGAACTGTGCAGGAACGCATTGTGGAACACCAACGGCATACTCGCCTTCTCCAGCCCACCAAGTCCACAATCGCCGAACATTGTATTTCCACAGACCATTCCATGAATTACGACGACACAAAAATTTTGGCCCATACATCAGACTTTTGGAGCTCGATTATGAATGAATCTGTGGAAATAACATTGTCTAACAACGAGACTCTCATCAATCGAGATAGCGAGTATCAGCTAAACTCTGCTTGGAATCCTGCTATAGAGAAACTTCGTAGTCGACGTAATTATCTGCATAAAGATGAAAATCGACCTAATATCGATACGCCAAGCTTTCACAATGGAGGGCGCGAGGCGCAGCGCACTGAGTTGTTACGAACGCGCACGCTGAGCAGCGCATGCGCAATGTCACCTGAGTATGGCTTTAAATAGCGGAGCTCAGTGCGTACTCACCAAATCCTTGAACGCCATGCTCTCCGCCTCGCCTATCGCATCCGTCTCCCCTCCCCCACGCGGATCCTCTACGATCTCATCCCCTTCCCCCACCTTCTCCTCTTCCTTGAAAGGATACGGATCCTGTACACCTCCCGCAAACTCGATCCTCCTCACCCGCTCGTCTCCCCGCTCCTCTCCCACCCACGCCCGCTGCCGCGCCTGTATTCCCACGTCCCACCCGGTCTCCATCTCTCCACCCTCCTTACCCTCTCCCGAGGTGGCTTCCGCCAGCTACCCCTCCCTGATGATGTCCTCCTCCCTTCCATTTACCCCTCCTATCAACTTTGATCCTACCCCCCAGTCCCTGTTTCCTTTCCTTTAGGCACCCTCCCTCCCTTCTCTTTCCTTTTTCCCCCGACCCCCGTCCTCCACCCCTCTTCCCCCGGGCTTCCCCTCCCCCTTCCTCCCTCCCCCACTCTCCCCTGCCCATGGCATCTCTGCTCTCTCCTCTCCCTCTCCCACTCCCCTTCCTCCTCCTCCTCTCTTGGCAGGTCCCCGGACTTGCACACATTCAGTGAAAATTCGCGCGCCGGAGGTCATCGCCATTAGTGTCTCGTGTGTGTGCCTTCGTTTGTGTTTAGTGTTTGTTCGCCGAAACGCCGCCACTGTTCACGTGTACCATCGCCATCATCCCTGTTTTGTGCGCCGTGTCCACTAGTGTCCGTGCTGTTCTCTCGTCAGGCGTGAACGGCTACGTGTTTTGTTTTTTTTGTTTTTTTGGTGTCTACATTGTTTTGCCCACCATTTTTGATTGTATTCTCTGTGTCCCCTGTATTTCTTACTTATTGTAAATCTCAGGCTGAAGAGCGGCGTACTCAGCCGCTGACAGCCCGCCTTGTGTAAGGTGATAAAAATTACAATAAAGAAAAAAAAAGCGTACTCGCCAGTGGCACCCACCATCCGAGTGGGCGCGGGAGGCAGCGGACGGAGCGCATAGGCACGTTGCACACGAGGCAGCAGAAGAAGCCGGCGCGCACGCAACTCCACACGCTGACGATCGGACATGGCGGGACGCAGGAAGGGCGGCAAGATTGCGGCCGCGCTGGAACTCCTGGTCGATGCGATCAGCAACGATCGCGGACGCAGACGGCGCCACAAGAAGAAACAGCGCACTGAGCAGCAATGCTTCAAGTGCCAAAGGATGGGGCACATTGCAAAAGTGTGCAGGGGCACATTAGCGTGTCTGAAGTGTGCTGAGGCACACGATACACGCAACTGCACCAAGCCCCGCGACGCGGCTTCCAGGTGCGTGAACTGCGGCGGTGCCCGCGCCGTAAACTCGCGCAGCTGCGCTTACGTGCGGGGCTACAGAAGCAAGATGGTCGCCCCACGCCCTGCAGAGGTACCTGGCGTCGAGACGGACGTCCCACCCCCCCGTTCCCGCGGGGGTGGTGGACCGTGCCGTCGCGAAGCCGCCACGGACGACGCACTGGCCGTCTTTCACATCGCCCTTGCGGCCGAGAGGGCCGCCATGAGGGAGGAACTCGTGGCTGTTCACCGTCAGCTGCAACAGCTGCGTGAGGAGCTGCGGGTCCTCAGGAAGACGCCTACCCCCACCGCCAGCTCCACTGCGAGTCGGCCAGCGGGGGTCGACGCCTCCACCCAAACGGAGCCACCCGCGCCGCCAGTTGACGTGACGGGCGGCGTAGAGGCACCCATGGACATCGAAGTGGAGCAGCCTGCTCTCCCTCCTGACGGGGAGGTCGAGCTGCGGGCACACGACGAGGAGACGCACACTGAGACACGCCCACTTGCTGCGGCGGAGACTGAATGCCTGTCGCTCCCTACGGAGTACAGCTTGGAGCCTGTGCTGCAGATAGTCGCCGCGACTCTTCGTGACGGGACATACCCGCACCAGGCCAACCCCTATCCATTCACTCCACCCCACAGGACGAAGACCGCTTCTTCGCAAGCTGAAGAAGCGGTAACCGACGAAGAGCTGCCCCTCCCGCTCCCAGACGAGCGGAGTGTGCAGCCCTTCTTGAAGAAGATCGTGGCGTCGCTGAAGGACGGGACGTACCCTCACGGGGAAAACCCGTACCCCTTCACGCCGGCGCACGCGAGGCCACCGCTCCCGCACCAACCGTGCGACCTCAAGCACATGCGTTGCATGCTGCGTGAGGCCGTAACCAGGAAGGAGCTGAGTTTGCTCAACAGCCGCCCCATCTTCACCCCTTCGGACTGGGAACACATCACTCTGGTCACAGAGAAGTGGGTGAAGGAGGAGTGGCGCTCCGGCAGGCGTCAGCCTGCCCCAGAAGACTTACCAGCAATAAACTACTTCGCTAATCTAGCGAGGTAGCCAGAGGCCCATTCGAACGAGAGGCCACACTTACGACAACCCAGATGTTAAAGGAGGAATAGCAGCACTGCTGCTTAGCCTCCCCATTCTCCGGACAGAGGATGTCCGTGAGTTTAGCGAGACGAGACGACGTACTCGCCAGTACTACTACAGTGGCACTCACCGGAAGATGGCCAGAAAACTCTGCGCCGAAATATCGTGGCAGGACGTTACTGATATCCGGCAGTTCTCCCGTGCTTTTATGGAACAAGTGTCGAATACTTTGAGAGGTGGCAGTACTCATTGAAACAGGAAAAATAAGTCCAATAAATATGGGTCCGGAAACGCATACTTATTTATTTTATTGGAAGGGCTGCGCGATGGTTTGTTGCGGATATTAGCACAGACGTTGCATTGGCGCTCCGTCAAATGTGTCGGCAGGGTTTTATGATGTCTTACTCACAGAACCCTACCTACGATTGGGTAGTCTGCAGTTAGTTCTGTGGTGCGAGTCGTGTTGTAGGCTACGTTAGTTTTCGTTATATTTGCGTGCCTTAATGTACAGTGCAGTCAATCCTGTGGGTGTTTTACCTTCTTCCAAATGCTGGTACACTTTTGCGTTTACTGTTATTGCGCTGTTTGTATATACAACTGGTGTAGTGCATTTACATTTTCTCTCGACCACCACTTGTTAGCAGTGGAAGCCTACTACTAAACAAGTGAAATGGTGGATATGGAAGTATGTTAGCGACAAGAGACAATCAATGCCTTCTCTGCGTGATAGCAATGGAGATACTATCGAAGACAGTGGTACCAAAGCAGAGTAACTAAACACAGCCATCCGAAATGCCTTCACAAAAGAAGACGAAGTAAATATTCCAGAATTCGAATCGAGAACAGCTGCCAACATGAGTAATGTAGAAGTAAATATCATCGGAGTAGTGGATGCAACTTAAATCACTTCATAAAAGCAAGTCTTCTGGTAAAGACTGTATACCAATTAGGTTCCTTTCGGAGTACACTGATGCCTTAGCTCCATACTTAACAATTATATACAATCGTTCGCTCGTCGAAAGAACCGTACCCAAATACTGGAAAGTTGCACACGTCACACTAATATTCAATAAAGGTAGTGGGAGTAACCAACTAAATTACATGCCCATATCGTTAACATCGATACGCAGCAGAATTTTGGAACATATATTGTCTTCAAACATTATGAATTACCTCGAAGAGAATGGTCTATTGACACACAGTCAACTTGGGTTTAGAAAACATCGTTCCTGTGAAACACAACTAGCTCTTTATTCACATGAAGTATTGAGAGCTATTAACAAGGGATTTCAGATCGATTCCGTATTTTTTTGGATTTCCGGAAGGCTTTTGACACTGTACCACACAAGCGAAATCAAATGGCTCTGAGCAATATGGGACTTAACTTCTGAGGTCATCATTCCCCTAGAACTTAGAACTACTTAAACCTAACCAACATAAGGACATCACACACATCCATGCCCGAGGGAGGATTCGAACCTTCGACCGTAGCGGTCGCACGGTTCCAGACTGTAACGCCTAGAACAGCTCGGTCACTCGGCCGGCCCACACAAGCGGCTCGAAGTGAAATTGCGTGCTTGTGGAATATCGTCTCAGTTGTGTGACTGGATTTGTGATTTCCTGTCAGAGAGGTCGCAGTTCTTAGTAACTGACGGAAAGTCATCGAGTAAAACAGAAGTGATTTCTGGCGTTTCCCAAGGTAGTGTATTAGCATTTTGCTGTCCCTTATCTATATAAACGATTTGGGAGACAACCTGAGCCGCCGTCTTAAGTTGTTTGCAGATGACGCTGTCGTTTATCGACTAGTAAAGTTATCAGAAGATCAAAACAAATTGCAAAACTATTTAGAAAAGATATCTGAATGGTGCGAAAATTGGCAGGCGACCCAAAATAACAAAGTGTGAGGTCATCCACATGTGTGCTGAAATGAATTCGCTAAACTTCGGTTACACGATAAATCAGTGTAATCTAAAAGCGGTAAATTCAACTAAATACCTAGGTATTACAATTACGAACAACTTAAACTGGAAGGAACACACAGAAAACGTTATGGGGAAGGCTAAGCAAAGGTTGCGTTTTATTAGCAGGACACTAAGAAAATGTAATAGATCTACTAAGGAGACTGCCTAAACTACACTTGTCCGTCCCCTTTTAGAATGCTGCTGCGGGGTGTGGGATCCTTACCAAATAGGACTGACGGAGTACATCGAAAAAGTTCAAAGAAGGGCAGCACGTTTTGTATTATCGGGAAATTGGGAGAGAGTGTCACTGAAATAATATAGGATTCGGGCTGGACATCATTAAAAAAAAGCATTTTTCGTTGCGACGGAATCATCTCACGAAATTCCAATCACCAACTACCTCCTCCGAATGCGAAAATATTTTTTTGACACCGACCTACATAGGGAGAAACGGTCACCACGATAAAATAAGGGAAATCAGAGCTCGTACAGAAAGATATAGATGTTCGTTCTTTCCGCGCGCTACACGAGATTGGAATGATAGAGAGTTGTGAAGGTGGTTCGATGATCCCTCTGTCAGGCACTTACATGTGATTTGCAGACTATCCATGTACATGTAGATGTAGATGCTATGGTTTAGCAAATTGACTTAGCCTGCGAGCCCGTGTCTTGTACGTTGAAAAATATCCAGAGTACAGAGTGCCCTCTGAAAGGTATTCGACAGACTCTTCCAGCGTCTGAGGGACACGGACACACTTGCACCTCGGCAGGCTGACAATGGAAGGCCCGCACAGTCCGCACGCCTGACAAGGAGGAGTATGTACTTCGTTCTGTGGAAGAAACCCCTGGGACCAATGTGCGACGATTAGCAGCAGCAAAAAAGCGTGCCTCACTCTTCTATCTTGGGAGGGGGAGGGGCGCGGTGCTTCATGAATAATTGGTGTATCTGTATCACCTAAAACGCGTTCAGGCCCTAAGGCCACCGGACGGCGGTTCTGTCAATGGCTACAGCAGAAGTGTGCTGCAGATCAAATGTTCACGTCCAAGATACTACGAGGGCAGTTCAATAAGTAATGCAACACTTTTTTTCTGAAACAGGGGTTGTTTTATTCAGCATTGAAATACACCAGGTTATTCCCCAATCTTTCAGCTACACAACGCTATTTTTCAACGTAATCTCCATTCAATGCTACGGCCTTACGCCACCTTGAAATGAGGGCCTGTATACCTGCACGGTACCATTCCACTGGACGATGTCGGAGCCAACGTCGTACTGCATCAATAACTTCTTCATCATCCGCTTAGTGCCTCCCACGGATTGCGTCCTTCGTTGGGCCAAACATATGGAAATCCGACGGTGCGAGATCGGGGCTGTAGGGTGCATGAGGAAGAACAGTCCACTGAACTTTTGTGAAGTCCTCTCGGGTGCGAAGACTTGTGTGAGGTCTTGCGTTGTCATGAAGAAGGAGAAGTTCGTTCAGATTTTTGTGCCTACGAACACGCTGAAGTCGTTTCTTCAATTTCTGAAGAGTAGCACAATACACTTCAGAGTTGATCGTTTGACCATGGGGAAGGACATCGAACAGAATAACCCCTTCAGCGTCCCAGAAGACTGTAACCATGACTTTACCGGCTGAGGGTATGGCTTTAAACTTTTACTTGGTAGGGGAGTGGGTGTGGCGTCACTCCATTGATTGCCGTTTTGTTTCAGGTTCGAAGTGATGAACCCATGTTTCATCGCCTGTAACAATCTTTGACAAGAAATTGTCACCCTCAGCCACATGACGAGCAAGAAATTCCGGACAGATTGTTCTCCTTTGCTCTTTATGGTGTTCGGTTAGACAACGAGGGACCCAGCGGGAACAAACCTTTGAATATCCCAACTGGTGAACAATTGTGACAGCACTACCAACAGAGATGTCAAGTTGAGCACTGAGTTGTTTGATGGTGATCCGTCGATCATCTCGAACGAGTGTGTTCGCACGCTCCGCCATTGCAGGAGTCACAGCTGTGCACGGCCGGCCCGCACGCGGGAGATCACAGTCTTGCTTGACCTTGCGGCGATGCTGACACACGCTTTGTCCAACGACTCATCGTGCTTTTGTCCACTGCCAGATCACCGTAGACATTCTGCAAGCGCCTATGAATATCTGACATGCCCTGGTTTTCCGCCAAAAGAAACTCGATCACTGCCCGTTGTTTGCAACGCACATCCGTTATAGACGCCATTTTAACAGCTCCGTACAGCGCTGCCACCTGTCGGAAGTCAATGAAACTATACGAGACGAAGCGGGAATGTTTGAAAATATTCCACAAGAAATTTACGGTTTTTTCAACCAAAATTGGCCGGGAAAAAAAATGTGTTGCATTACTTATTGAACTGCCCTCGTATTTACCGATGAGGCAGGCTTCATAAGAGATGGTGTTGTGACCGTCCATAACCAGCATGTATGGACAGATGTAAATCCCCAAGCAATTCAGGAAAGAGAGCATCAACACCAGTTCTCAGTCAACCTATGGGCAGGCGTACTTGGCGATAGATTAATAGGGCCATATGTGCTACCACAAAGGTTAACTGGGGCGCATTATCTAGACTTTCTCATTCCTATATTGTCTATCTTGCTGGAGGCTGTGCCACTGCAGTAACGAACACAAATATGACTCATGCATGATGGCGCACCAGCACACATTCGTCACAATGCGCGCTGACATCTTTCGCAGACCTTTCAGGACCTCCTGGATTGGTCAAGGAGTGGAGAGGGGAGCCGGAGGAGGGGAGGGGGGCACACCTTGGCCTGCTAGTTCCCCAGACCTCAGTCCCCTAGACTTTTGGTTATAGGGACACTTGAAGGAATTGTCTACGCCACGATAGTCAAAGATGTGCTTACAGTACAGGGTCGCGTCTTTAATGCGTTCCAGCAGATACAACAGCAGCTAGGTATTCTTCAAAGGTTGAGTCAATCCTTACGCCGGAGGGCAGAGGAGTGTATTGTCATGAATGGACGCCACGTTGAACACCTCACGTAAACAAGCGTTTATCACAGAATGTATGTATTTTCGGGCCTATGTTTATTGGACTTATTTTCGTTGTGTACGACCACCTCGCAAAGTCTTCGACACTTTCTTTGACACGCAGTGTGCGGTACAATACGCGATGCGACTCACCGTACGACAAGCAACAAGACAGCACGAATCACGTTCCTTTTTCTGTTTCAGTTGCAATCATGTGCTCTGCTGAAGAGGGCGCTATTGCAGCTTATCATTATTTAAAGATGAAAAACTTAAAAAGAAAAGCATGTACTAGGTGCATCCGTACAACTGTATAAATATCAGACATAGTTCGGCTGTGATTTCTCGTCAAGTCTCTCAACATGAAAAATCTCATGAATTCTACAGAATGAGTCAAGACAATTTCCACTTTTGGGAACAACCGGTATTATGTACACTGACGAAGCAGGACATGAATTTTCGACTTAATATTTCTCCTGCTGAGGAACTACTTGTTATAATACGGTCAGCTGGTGAAGGTGTGTGAATGACGTTAAAAGTGTCACCATGAAAGATACATATTTTGTAAGATCATCTAGTATGGTACTTTATTCAGCATGGTACATATATAAATTATGCTTACAAATTAATAAAGCTAGGATAGTATTCCCACAACTGTTCAGTTTCGCAAAGTAGTAGATGATTCAGCTTGAGGAATGTGAAATGATCAAACAAAACGTAATAACAGTTTTAGAAATAAGGCCAAGGGAATGTGGAACGGCTATGCAAGGTTCAAGGAAAACATAATTCGCGCTTTAGTTACACGCTTTATTTAAACAAGATCCAAAATTTGGTGACTAAAAAAACATTCCTAGTGTTTTAAGAAATGTAGATTAAATAAAAAACACGTGGCGTAACCCCCGGCCCAAATCAAGCGCTTGAGACAGGTTCACAATTACCCATTTCTTAAGAGAAAAGTTAACCATCAAAACTTAGTTTTCCCTCAGTTAAGGGCAAGTGGATATTTTTTTTTAAATAAAGGGTATTAACCATTTAAGAAAAAAACAACCACTTAAGAAAAGGTTCACAATTACCCAATTCCTCAGAGAAATGTTAAAATCTAAATGATTGCACCATACTTAATAAATTCTTACAATTTCTTTCAGTTAAAGAAACCATAGGAAAGTTATTAAGGTATTAAGAACTTAAAAAAAAACATATGAGAGAACCGTCGAAATACATCTTCAAGACAAGCTTTCAATTACGTATAATTGCTTTACATAACTCTTGATTCACTGAGCTTTTTGCAGAGCAGCCGGCCGGTGTGGCCGAGCGGTTCTACGTGCTACAGTCTGGAACCGCGCGACCGCTACAGTCGCAGGTTCGAATCCTGCGTCGGGCATGGATGTGTGTGATGTCCTTAGGTTAGTTAGGTTTAATTAGTTCTAAGTTCTAGGCGACTGATGATCTCAGAAGTTAAGTCTCATAGTGCTCAGAGCCATTTGAGCTATTTTTTTTTTACAGAGCCATCGTCCCTCATTTGTCGCAGATCCGGGCGTCCTTCCATCCCATCACACCGGCGTCGTCTTCTGCAAGGCGTGGCCCTCACGCCGGGGACACTAGAACACACTAAGGCATGTGTTAATGGCCGGTTCCATACCACTAGTCGAGAAGTAGTTTCAATAAACACACGGGAGGGAAACATAAGTCCAGTGCGAAATAGCACAGTGACTTTGTGAAACCACAGTCAACATGGAGGCACCCAGCAAGGGCTCAAATGGTAACTAGCACAAACCGAGGACCGCAACCCCACGTGGCCGTATCGAACCAAAACACAAGAGAGACGTTACAGAGACCCAGAAAAACTCAAGAGGTGGCCGACAGATGCAAAGGTTAAAGCAAGCATCCGCTCAACTTAGATCAACTCCGGAGAAGCCAGCAACTTGCATAGTTCAAGGGTGGAGTTAATGATGCATACCCATTACCCCGAAAATGTCAGGAAGTCTCTAGGGCAGAACACAGGGTGGGGCTTCAGATTAATTGAATAAATATAAACAACTGCCAGCAAGACGAGACTATCCAGACTCATTCCCTCTGGAATTCACGTAAGCAGACAGGTACGCCATCAGTCAGAGTTTGTAACTAGGATCAAAATTTCGTGTTCGGGATCACAGCGCTCCACCAAATGACAGAAGTTAAACAAGGTCACTGAGCAGTGGAAAAACGACCAGGTCGGACGATGATACCCTTCAGCCCAACGCAACACCTGTGGCCCTCGCATTCTGAAAAACGGCGGGGCCTCCTCCTGTCCGTTCTGGCGGTCACATCCTCGCTCACGCTGTCACTTCCGTCCGGGCAGAGCCGCTCCACCCGACTACCCTACATCCATCACTCCGTCCGCTGTGCTGCCGATCGCGCCCTCCAGCGGCCACCGTTGCAGAAATCGAGCTGTCGCCGCGACGGGAGCGCCTGCACCAGAACAAGAACATCTCAGGAGCGAACAAACAGAGGACAGACAGAGCCCAGGAACTCGAAGGAAATTGAGCCGCATGGCTCAGACAGTTCAGAAGAAACGTCGCTGCATTTGACGTGAGATCAGACATCATTGGTGGTGTAGCAAGGGGATGAACTCTGTGTAGGGGTACACAATGTATTTCGAGAAATGGATGAAGCCAATAATGATAAGAAAAATCACGACGTGTCCTCACCTTCGTCCAGCTGCTCATTCAGAAGTTACAGGAGTTTAGCTTTGCCGTTGTAAGGTGCAATACTGAAACGTCCCCTTAGAAAAATTTATGAATGATTGTGCTGGTAAACCCCTTACGTTATTTGCAAGATTGTGTCCTGTCATTTCGGATTCCTGAGGCGAGCTGTTGCCGACCGATCGAACGATAATGCTTCCCTGTTCACTAATTGTTTCACTGGCTACACCATTTTTTGCCGCCCGCTCCATTTCCATATGCACAATTACCAAATTACTACTTTGAGAGTCTGTTAATTCATTACACGGTGGTGCTGATAAGCTACGCTCGTCGTCACTATCATTCCTCAGTTTACTTTGGAGCCTAGTGTTACGTTTTTCACACGCCATAATTATCACGTTTTTCACACGATAACAAAAAAAGAACAATATGAAGAGCAGAAACAAGAAAACACATTAGCATAGCACTGAAAATATCTCGTTAATTGCAAGCGCAGCTGCGAAATACTTGGTGCAAATCTACATGCATGCCACAACTGTTTTACTGTACAACAATGAAAAACTACAACTACAAAGGAAATTCTCTCTATAATTACGCTCTAGCAATAAACAATAGCTGCACTAATTACACAAACTACAAGAAAAAGTCAGAAGATTCCAGTGAGGTATCCTGGGCTAAGGGTCGGCATATGTAACATCCCCTTAGAAAAATTTATGAATTATTGTGCTGGTAAACCCGTTAAGTTATTTGATTTTCAAACATCTGAGCAAAACTGAACGTACTCAGACATTTCTCTCTTTACTTATACTGATCATCACTAAACTGACACACAATATTTTTAGCGCAACGCAATCTGACGTTCAAAAACCCCACAAAAGAATAGCCCTGACTAACATTAACCTATACCTTTCGTGAATCACTTACCTCACAAAAATCTTCGTTACTCGAACTACTGCAATACAGCGAGCGCCAATACTGTCAGCTAAATAAAAGATTCTAACTGCTGAAGGCAGTTAGAGAGAACAAACAATTTATTTACCTTAATAGTGTTCAAAAGTCATAATATATATATCAGTTCATGACATCCAGTCTTACAAATTTACTGTCTCTGATGGACATACGTCCAGATCATTCGCTCTCGAAACTCCCCCATCTCTCTCCTCACATCCACCAATGCTGGCGGCTCACCTCCAACTGCGCAACGCTACGCGCTTTTAACAGCCAACTGCCCAACACTACAATAGCAAATTGCAACAATGCAAACCAGCCACAGACTGCACACAGCACAGTCAGTGATTTCCATATAGAGCACTACGTGGCGTTACCAGCATAAAAACCTAAAGAGCCTACTTACGATATTTACCCGGCAAGGTAGCCGAGAGCGCTGATGCGCTGCTTCCTGGACTCGGGTAGGTGCGCCGGCCCCGGATCGAATCCGCCCGGCGGGTTGCCGACGAGGGCCAGTGTGCCGGCCAGCCTGGATGTGGTTTTTAGGCGGTTTTCCACATCCTGCTACGTGAATACCGGGCTAGTCCCCATGTTCCGCCTCAGTTACATGGCTCGCAGACATCTGCACACATTCCCACTATTCCATGGATTACACTCGATGCAGACAGTTGGGGTACACTAATTCCGTCCCGGCGGTACAGGGTGGTGGCAGGAAGGGCATCTGGCCACCCCTTAACCATTAACATGCCTAATCCCATTAACGATGGTTGACCCTGCGTAACTGCAGGACAAGGCTCAAGCGATAGATATAGTTGTAAGGTGCAATATTTGTGGTTTCCTTATTCTAGGATTGAAAAAAACTGTGTAAATTGAAATTACATGTTTAATGTATCAATATTATCACAAAAATGCACGCTTTTTAGCCTTAGAATGTGGCGATATAAAGGCGCATGGTTGGAGCAGTGTGCATATTACAGTGTCCTCTCAGTTCTCGCATGAACAATTAACTAAGTGGTTGGTTCGTTTCTCCACACTTGGAGCTAAACGATGCTACAGCTAATTTCTAGCTGGATATCAGCCGCTGTGAACGCAGTGTATGCTGTGTCTAGACAAGACAGCCTAGACACCATGAGAGGGAGCCGAAAGGCACGCGCTTAAACCCACGCAGGCTGGCGTGAGGTCTGAAACAGGATACGTAATGAATGCTATAAAGAAAAGTACGTAGCTTCTGGAATACTTAACTTTAATCCACATTTGTAGAACATCGCTCTTGATGATACATTAATAGAATCTCAATATCTATACTGGTAATGGCGCCTTGCTAGGTCGTAGCAAATGTAGCTGAAGGCTATGCTAACTATCGTATTGGCAAATGAGAGCGTAATTCTCAGTGAACCATGGCTAGCAACGTCGGCTGTACAACTGGGGCGAGTGCTAGTACGTCTCTCTAGACCTGCCGTGTGGCGGCGCTCGGTCTGCAATTACTGACAGTGGCGACACGCGGGTCCGTCGTATACTAGCGGACCGCGGCCGATTTAAAGGCTACCACCTAGCAAGTGTGGTGTCTGGCGGTGACACCACAGTGTTCACACAAATTACTCTCCTGCATCATACAGAGCGTTATGCACTCCGCACTGCGCTTGACGCCAGTTCAGAGAAGAGTCCCCAACTGTCTCCCCATCTGGGTTCTTTCGTTCTTCGAGTCACGGCTTTTTTCGACCAATAGGAGCATTCCTCTTATTTCTTGGAAACTCTCTCTACCATTCGCAAGGTCCCTACCATTACATTTCGTCGAAACTTTGGCTTTTTTCTCCTTCCTAATGCGTTCCAGCCAATCGGACGTTTTGTGCCCATACCATACGCCTAAATACATACGTTGACTCTCTCATTTGTGTACCACTCGCTGGATGTGTGATCGAAAATGGGTCACTGGTCTTGTTTCGTATCCATTTGGAATTACGAAACACAGTTTTCTAAAAGCTTTCTTTCCTGTCCTCCCTCAGATAGGCTGTTATACTCGCTCTCCCTGTCTGAGTCACCTGGTCTATCATTGACTTTCCGTCTGGGACACCCCTTTAAGGGGCTCCGGAAAGGCTCAAAATCATGAAAAGTTCAATTTTTACTTTTTTGCGTTTTCTGAATCTGCAGACTATTACCTTTTAATAGATATATAATTTATTCAATTCCGAAGACTACAACTATTTTTAAATTTTTTTTGAAATGTGTTCTACATGGGCGTGACCCACTGTGGCGCTGTTAAACTGCTGTCAAATTGTGTTATTATTAACGTCCGTGTTCGTCAGGTACATTTTAGTGATGTGAGATAAAGTATGTGTTGTGGCTAAACCTATTTTCAGAGACTTAGCAGCACCTGAACTGTTGAAAAAGTGTATTCACGGAAAAACTCAAAACCCCAATGAAAGTGTAAATAGTGTTATATGGTCGAGAATCCCCAAGACTGTATTCGTTGGAATAGAAACACTTCACTTTGGTGTGTATGATACTGTTGCGACTTTCAATGATGGCAACATTGTAAGGTGCAAGGTATTTAGAAATATGGGAATGAAGATAGGTTCTAACATGGTACGAGCGATGCTTGCTTTAGACAAGGAAAGCCTTCGGGCTGCAGACAGGGCTGTAAAGAGTCTAGAAATACAAGCAAGAGTAAACAGGAGGAGGAACAAGAGGAAGCTGGAGGAGGAGTTTGCAGAGGATGAAGATAATCCATCCTATGGACCTGGAATGCACTACAAAGTCAATCCAATCTTTGTCGCTCGATTCCCAAAACTTTTATTTTCTCATACTAATTATATGTTTCCTAAAGATCTTCCAAACATATTTGTTTCAAACTTTCAGTAAATGTTACACAGTACCTTCTGCATAATTTAACACAGCCTTTTTCCAAAAAACTGTATATTTTTGAATATATAAATAAAAATTGCAAAAAAAATGTTGTGAATTTTCATTACAATTGAAAAAAAATCATCTTTAATAACTGAACTAAAATTTTGTAAAATCCCTGTGTTAAGTTGTAGCCCATATATAAATAATCTGTAAAAGTTCAACTTCCTACCTCAAATACTTTGTGAGGAAAGATGTAATTTATAAGCGTTATTTTAACATTGCAAGTATAGGGCGTTCCGGAGCCCCTTAAGTGGTTTCCATGGTACTCCCTGTAGTGCGGCCTTGCCTTTGCCCTAGTCCCTCTGAATTCCAAACTAAAACGCCTCTCGCTGCTTGTTTCACCATCTGCTCAAACTCGTCACGGACCATCTCCGGCATCTCTCACGTACTTTCTGGAGAATGGAAGCAGGTATCTCTCTCCTTCCATTGCTAAAACTAAGGTATATGAGCCGTGCTGCGGCTCGCGTTGGTGCTGTTCGTAGGTTTCCGCCTTCTGTTGCAGGCCAGACGATATCGTTTAGTTCGCATGGTTGTGGTTGTTTGTCTTCTTCTTGTGTTGACTGGCACCATACGGTTTCGCAAGCGTTGCCTGTCCGCTAGTGGCAGCAGTGGCGGTTATCGATATGTAGTAACTGTTGCCCTATCTTTGGGGCGACGTCGTTGTTTTTCCGGGTCGCGTGAGTGTGCCAGTTCGGTTGGGGACTCAGGAGGAGCCAGGTCCGCACAGTGCGAGTACACGCCGGGACTGCTGGAGGCACGCATGGACTGCCAAAAGGAAGGGCTGTGGTCACGAGGGTGCCCGACCTCGCCGTAAACCGGATCCAGCAAGCTTTAAGATGAGTACATTTCAATCCAAATAGAGTGGAGTCAATCACCCACGTGGGCCCCGTAGTATGGATGTGATGTGACAGATTATCATCGCGCTGTGATGTGCAGTTTGGTGGATCTGCGTACCGCTTAGTACTTGAAGACCCTACTGTGTTAAAAGCACTTGGCTCAGTGATTAGACGGTGTGGTTACTCAATTGTGAATTAATAAAGCAGTGAAGAGATTTGTTTCATTCTGCCAACCGTCATCAGAGTTGTCACAGTGAGTTCAGTGTGCGTTTGCGTGCCTAATGATTTTGATGTCACTCATTTGGTACTTGATTTTGGATCGCTTTGCGATTGTTTCCGCAATGACGTGTGGTTGCTGATTCTGGTTGGTTGCGTTTCGGTTTTGCCTCGCACGCTATTCGAGTGGGATTTTAGTTACTGTTAGTTTGTCTGGTGTTCTGTACTGTTACTTGTTTGTTCAGATTTTCGGGTTTGTGGAATCGGACGGAAATCTGGTAATGGTTCCTTTCTCTTTCCGGGTGCTCTAAACAATATTCTAGACGTAGTGCAGACCGCCGGTTCCGGCTTTGGCGTATTGTTCCATTGTTGCATTTGGTTTATCGGACGCCAGGTAGCTTCAGCAAGATTATCATTAGTCATTCGTTAGACTGTCACTAGTCTGAGTTACCATCTTGTGAAGTGAATGGAACTCTTGGCTGCCTATCTCATCGCTCGCGAAAGTGTTTGATGCTGGACGTTCTCAGAGGTCGATTCCTGGAGCACTGTCTGTGACTGATCGTTGTGTTTTATTATTGTATTATTTATTACCATACCTTGTAATGCCTACATTAAAGGTTATGTATGTCTAGTTGATAGTTTCGGTCGCCTTCTGGAATAAATGTAGCAGTGTAAGGGTTGTGTTACAAGGTTACTATCATTTTATGTTTGGTGGTCAGTTTCTTTTAATTAACCTTTGCTTGTATTTGCTGTTTTACAGCAAGTTTCTAATTTTTTTGTATAATTGCCGTTCCTGGCGTGTAAGGCCTGCAGCCATAATCACAGTGGCTTTTTTTTTTTTCAAACATTATCTGAATCTGTATTTTATGGTGATTTGCTAAATTATAACACACTGAAAACACTATTACTTACAGTTGCGTATTCCTTCATTAATAATTTGTGGTATTTTTTATTTATTGTTGAGTCTGGAACTGCTGTTTTAAAAATAAATGTGTGTAACTGTAAAAGGCAACAAATAGTAACTGATTACGGCCCCATCCACAATCGTAACCGAATCCTGCCTTCCCTTAACTACCAGCAGATTTCAGTAGATATATTATCCATAATTCGTAAGCAGCGATCTATGACCTAAAACCCACAAAAAGGTACTTTACTTATTTTTTCATGTCAGGAACTCTCGATTTTTCGGCCAAATATTGGGTTAAATCAAAAGCTTCAGGCTTGCTTAGCCAGAGGTCGTCTAGCGAACAGCGTTCAGAATAATTTCGGCGTGTTAGAAGATGTTCCTTGTTTTGTATTTCTACACAGTCGCACTTACTGTCATCAGGTTCTAATAGGCTCAATTTAATCAGATTTGTTTTGAGAGGGGATAACCCAGTTCCGATTAGGTTTGGCATTTTCCATTAGCTGTAATTTAATTCAACACAACTTGGTGGATGTTCTGAAATATGACAGCCAATAGGGGGTTCATGGATCTTTTTGATCCATAAAGTCTGCCGCATAGGCGATGGTGCCATTAAATGTCTGTTTGAACAACTCCCTATGTTCATGGGCAACCCTACGAGATTTGGGACTGCTGAAACTTGAAGCCTGATAGAGCTTTTCCTGTGGCGTAGGCTTCATGCATCCTGTGACTAGCCTACACTTTTCGTTAAGGCTAGTACCGGTCTTCTTTGAATGCGCCGATCTGTACCAGTCAGGACACGCGTACTCAGCTGCAGAAAAGCAAATTCCTAATGTGGTGGTTCTACGCAGAGTACGTTTGATGCCCCAATTACTGCCAGTTATCTTTCTACGGATATTCTTTGCAGCTATCTTATTTCGAGTTTTTTCTCAGTGATGTTTGTATGTGAGGGACCTGCCCAGCGTCACTCCTAGAAACTGGTACTCCTGCCTATTATCGTGTAGGGCCCCCGCGACCACGCAGAAGTGCGGAAACACGACGTGGCATGGACTCGATTATGTCTGAATCAGTGCCGCAGGGAACTGACATCATGAATCCTGCACGGCTGTCCATAAATCCCGGAAAGTACGATGGGGTGGAGATCTCTTCTGAACAGCAAGCTGTAAGGCAACCCAGATAAGCTCAGTAATGTTCATGTCTGAGGAGCTTGGTGACCAGTGAAAGTGTTTCAACTCAGAATAGTATACCTGGAGCCACAATGTAGCAATTCTGGACATGTGGGGTGTCGCATTGTACTGCTGGAATTGACAAAGTCCGTCGCAATGCACAATGGACATGAATTGATGCAGGTGATCAGACACGACGTGTCACCTGTCAGAGTAGTATCTAGAAATATCAGGGGTTCCACATCACTCCCACTTCACACGCCCCGTACCATTACAAGCCTCCACCAGCTTAAAAAGTCCCCTGATTACATGCAGGATACATCGATTCATGAGGCTGTCTCCATACCTGTACTCGTCCATCCAGTCGATACAATTTGAAATGAGACTCGTCCGACCACGCAACATCTTTCCAGTCATCAACAGTCCAATGTCGTTGTCGACGGGCCCAGAATACATTAAGGTCACTTGCTAGTGAATCTGCTACAAAAATTCGTTTTTTTCCCCATCTTAAATCAATATTTAGAGTTTTGTATACTAAATAGTAGTTAAATGAATCGATTCGGCCATTGCGAACATCCTTAAAATCCAATTGAAACATGTCGGTAGGCGGCAACGACCGTGTTTCCGCTGCGGTCGGATGTCAAATGGCATCATTTTTTGCGTTGATCTAGAAGCGTGAGACGCGGAAAGAAACATGGTTTCACAGTACAATTGAAGGAAAGTAACGGAAAGTGGTAATTTGTTATTAGAGAAGACGAAAGAAGAGCTTTTCTCTGAGTTCCTTTAATTCGTTTTTCGATTTGTATTTCCGTCTTTGAGAGCGTTTTAACCTGGGAGAGTAAGCGTGTATCAAGTTGAAATGATATCGCGTACTAAGGTCGGTGGTCGCTTGCTGGTGTCAAAGTTTGAAGCTTGTAAGTGAAGGGAGCGAGGAGTTAGGGTAATTTATGCGTTCGCGATGTGTCTAATTTACGCGATTCTCTCACTGTCACTAGTTTGGACTTGTCCCATTATAACGGGACAGCTAGCAAGCACAGAGCAGCGGTGTTGCTTGCAAAGTCGCAGGAAATAAATATTCCACATGGAAAAAGGGTTCTTGAAGCCGTGAAAGAAGCCATAATATCAATGAGAAGGAAGAGTGAAGATGAGGTATAGATAAACCAAGAGTATTACGCAACCGGAGGGCCTAAAGAACAACAAAGGTAACAGATGAAATGTACCTTCAAAGTGAATTACCCATGAAAACTTTCTGACATGTTCATTTTATGCAAAAGAAAAGACTATTTGAGCTAGAGATCTAAAATTTGTGATATTTCACGTTGCCATTTGGAGAGAAGCAGACTACAGACACCAGTTTACTATCATCAGGAGGAAAAATATACCATTATTAATTACAAAAAAGTTACCTTAATTTTGATTATCTAATTTATGCATTTATAGTATAAAAACTATTGATTGTAGTCTGCTTTTTAGATAACAATGTCATAAATGTGTGCACAAAGTTTTAAGCATCTAGGAAAAGTAGTTAATAAGTCTATAGACTTCAAACATAGACTGGCGGGAAAAATTTTAAATTACTGACCAACATAAATGTTTATATAATAAAGTTTATATCCAAGCTATTCTGATTGTTCATATACCAAAATCTTCATCCTCAAAACACTTTCATTGTCCTAAAATTTCTTTGTATTCAGAGTTCACATTATGTAGTTAGACCCTCACAAACTTCATGAAAATTATAACTGTTTTTCCAGCCGTTTACTGGCAAGTTACCTTAAGGGTACACGAGTGGGCCTTCGTCTCCGAAAGCCCATATCGATGATATTTCGTTGAATGGTTCGCACGCTGAAACTTGTTGATAGCCCAGCACTGAAATCGGCGGCAATAAGAAGAAGGGTTGCACTTCTCTCACGTTGAACGATTCTCTTCGGTCGTCATTGGTCCCAGTCTTGCAGGATCTTTTTCCGGCCGCAGCGATGTCAGATTTGATGTATCACCGGATTCCTGATAGTCACGGTACACTCGTGAAATGGTCGTACGGCAAAATCCCCATTTCATCACTGCCTTGGAGATGCTGTGTCCCATCGCTTGAGCGCCGACTGTAACACCACGTTCAGACTCAATTAAATCTTGATAATCTTTCACTGCAGCAGGAGTCGCCGATCTAACAACTGCGGCAGACACTTATTGTCTTATATAGGCGACGCCGAGCGCAGCGCCGTATTCTGCCGGTTTAAATATCTCTGTATTTGAATACACATGACTATACCAGTTTCTTTCGCGCTTCAGTATATGTTGACATAGCTTCTAGGCTATTCTCCAACTTTACCTCTACCCTCCTCAAAAACTCTTCCTTGCGCTGTAATATCCAAATCCTCAGCATAGAGAAAATGTTTCTGAACCGTTAAATTACTACTGGTTCACCAAAGGTTATTAATCACAATTAATACACAAAATGTAAAGTGTAAGTAGGTGCCAAGGAATAACTGGTGAAATTACACACAATTTTCAGTAACACTCTTTATTCAAATTTGGTGCAAGACTTAACGATATTTTAAAAAAATCCAACAATAATTTAACGAATAAGTCGCCATTTACGATAGGAAAGGACTTTTAAATTATTAAATTATTATAAAAAATTTCATGCTAGTAAAGGGCAAGTACAGGCAAGCAATTTAACGTATACAACGCGACGCTGTATAATATTTCAAGCTCAGCTAAATTACAGGTGAATTTCACTCCACTGATAAATGAATGCAATTTGAATATATGACTTCACTTCTGGGCAGACAAATTTCCCATTTGATTACAACAGCCGTAGCTACGACCGCCCACAACAGCCTCACTCAGGCTCATTAAATGGTGCAGAATCTAATTTGTCTGCAACGTATAAAGACAATCCCGTTTACAAAAGTTCTCAAAATAGAAAAACCAAAACCCTTGAGTCATGCACACGGGGGGGGGGGGGGGGGACGACGACACACTCACAGTTAATGATATTAACATTTCCAAAATATATAAAAAACAAATTTTACAAATTTCTGCCAGTTAACTAATGGCAAACACACGCTCGCAAGGTAGGACTTGAGAACTTTTACAATATTCTCCTTTCAAGGCAACAATTTCTACCCGTAATGAAATGGCAAACTTTTGCATGGCAGGAAAACACACTAATAACGAACTACCTGTATAAAACACGTAAGCACCTCGAGTAAAATCCTTAAAAGGTATTGAACTGGAAAAAACACACAACAGTTTTTGCTAACTAGAAACAATATAAAAAATCCACTACGGCGTACATTAACAACCTTGCTTGATTATAGCCGAAATACATAAACACAAATTTAGGTAAGTTACAGCTTCCAGATTAGCAGGAATTCGTTATGCATCTGACTAGTTCATACCACGAGGCAAAAGGAATTTTTCTTCTTTCTTAGAGTACCTTTTACACGTGAGTCTAGTAATACTAGTTATGGCAGGCGAGAGAATGGATCAGGTCTTAGTGCCTCGCATCTAAACAACACAGCCATTGATGCCTTAGACTTTCACAGACATGGCAGAGGCTAACAGTATAATGAACCCGTAGGTAAGCTGGGAGGTGAAAGAAGCAATCCGAAACACAGATTTACTCTGACTCCCCCCCCCCCCTTTCTTTCATCCTCGAAAGGGGACAAACAGACCACCCTTTCTAATATTACCACCTGCTCGCAGGTGGGCAGACGAGAATGAATGGCGGGAAACCCCCAAAATATACGGCTGGTATAATTGACAAGATTAAGTAAGTTGAATTCAATTAAACTTCATAAAATCTGTTAACAATCAGTACTCCACTTCTGGTGCGTTACGAGTCCCAGGACTGAAGCAACGCCGCACCTCCAAATGCTCTGTCGAGCCGCCCGCTGCCAGCCGTTTCAACGGACGCAGGAAGGCGCGCCGATTTCCGGAACCTCCTCGCCGGTCGACAGCATACGGCCGAACTGCAAATTAGGCCCCTCGCGGACCCACGCTCAGGAGATTCCTTTCGCGACGAGCAGTTAACGCCCCATACTACGGAGCCGCTGCTCGCGTCGCTTACGCTGATGCCGCGGTCTGCGTGCCGTCCCTCTATCACCGGCAGAGAAGTCGCTTCTTGACGCCCCGACTGCCAACTCTCCACGAGAGCCCATACAGCCACTTCATAAACCCACGCGAACAGCCCACTTTTCCCCTTTCCCGCCAGAGGGAGACACCGAAGCCTTCAATTGCGACAACGGCGCCACCCGCCAGAAAACGGAGGGCGACTGCTTCACGCTACGCGCAGCGGCGCGCTTTGCAGAGCTAACTTTACTACGGCTCAGTGTCGTTTTTTTGTGTAGTGCTTGATCGTTCTTATATGTGTTGAACAGGATGGGGGCTAGAACACTTCCCTGAGCAAGGCTGCTTTCCGCCTTCCTTCTAGGGTGACGTAGAATTGTCGGTTCTGCAGCAAGGATTCTATAATTTTTAATAATTGATGGTTCCTAGTAATATCATAGATTTTGAGTAACAATTTTCGGTGGTTTACTGTATCGTAGGCGGTACTTAGATCGACCAGAGCCAAGCGTAAACTGTCCAAAAATTGTTCAAATGGCTCTGAGCACTATGGGACTTAACTACTGAGGTCATCAGTCCCCTAGAACTTAGAACTACTTAAACCTAACTAACCTAAGGACATCACACACATCCATGCCCGAGGCAGGGTTCGAACCTGCGACCGTAGCGGTCACGCGGCTCCAAACTGACGCGCTTAGAACCGCACGGCCACACCGGCGGGCAAGCGTAAACTGTGCAACGACTACATTCTTGATTGTAATCTTTTCAAAATATGCTCGGTAGTTTACTTATTTGTGAAGTATCGTAATAACTATGGGTAATTATGAAAAGAAAACAAGCTTATTATTTAGTTGTGATGCCAGACTGTAAGGCGTGATAGATCAATTTTATTTACGGAATAGCTTCTACAAACTTCAATAAGAAAGACTACATAGAATTTTACGCACGAATCCCTGTGACTTTTAAAGTTTTACGCGAAAAGTTAACGTTGTGCTGACAAATAAGCTGTATAATCTGATGTAGCTTTGCTTCACCTTGTAAGTAGGCTGTTTATGTTTTCTTATTGGCAACGTTACGTAGCGCTCTGTATGAAAATCACTGGCTGTGCTGTGTGCAGTCTGTGGCTAGTTTGCATTGTTGTCTGCCATTGTAGTGTTGGGCAGCTGGATGTGAACAGCGCGTAGCGTTGCGCAGTTGGAGGTGAGCCGCCAGCAGTGGTGGATGTGAGGAGAGAGATGGCGGAGTTTTGAAATTTGTAATACTGGATATTATGAACTGCTATGTATATTATGATTTTTCAACACTATTAAGGTAAATACATTGTTTGTTCTCTATTAAAGTCTTTCATTTGCTAACTATACCTATCAGTAGTTAGTGCCTTCCGTAGTTTGAATCTTTTATTTAGCTGGCAGTAGTGGCGCTCTCTGTATTGCATTAGTTCGAGTAACGAAGATTTTTGGTGAGGTAAGTGATTTGTGAAACGTATAGGTTAATGTTAGTCAGGGCCATTCTTTTGTAGGGATTTTTGAAAGTCAGATTGCGTTGCGCTAAAAATATTGTGTGTCAGTTTAAGCACAGTCATGTATAATTGTTCTAAAGGGACGTTTCAACCTCCATAAAACAATATATTTAGGTGCGTCGGATGACATGAAATTTCCCTCGCCGCCGCGTATCATATGACAGCCGTAAAATGACTGCTAACCCCGACTTCGTGCCTTAATTTGCTGTTCTCTGTCCCCGCATCTGCGCGTCACTGGCCGCACCACACAGTACTCTGTGATCCGCTAACTATGAGAAAAGCGTTGGAGTAGTTGACAGTCTTCAACATTAAGGCACTTTAAATGCTCATTTGCATGCTGAGCTTTTCTTAGCAGAAAACGTAATTATAAGTAATGAAATAAATAATATGAACCATAGATATAGTCCACGGCTGTATAAATATTGTATGCAGCCGCTGGAAACATTTGTAGATTTTTGATCGTCATATTACTGGCGAAAGAGGAAGAGTCACCTTTTGTTTTCTAGGTCTTGTCCAGATCGGACCGCCATTAATACTATATTGTTTCATTATTTTATTCACGAGTAGCAACAAAAACGGCACTCGTAATTGCATAATTCAAGTGACAATGTAAGCGTACTTTTAAATTGTGTTTTCATTTCAGAATATAGTTATTACTAACCTATGTATGTTTTATTTTGTGTCTTTAGTTATTGTAAAATTGTTGGTAGACTTGGCGTCGCAAAAGGTTCCGTACTTTTGAGCAAAAAGTCGTCCAGCTCGATCCACCGTCGTCTTCGGGTGCTGACTGATAACTAAATCCGATATTAGAAAAATCACACAGAGAAGAAAACGGTTAAAAACACATGAACCGACCTTTAACGAAAATGCCCTGCACTACAATTCAATTACTTTAATTCATTCTATAGTCTTGATCCAGTTACGTATGAGTCAAACAAATAGAAAAAGGCACGTAAAAACTATCGTGGTTTAAATCAGTCGTTTGTGCAACATGTAAATGACACAGGTTTTTAAATGTTATCGGTAGCTGTGAAAGTCTACCATACTTCGTGCAGCTACAACGAAAACCAATAATTACCCCATCACTACTTTTACATGCGGCACATCTTCCGAAAGACGAAAATCGAATTTCGGAAACCGTTTTTCACTGTCGTGTTTAAATGTTAAGGACTGAAGCGGATTTGCTAGCCCAGTTGTATATGGTGGCTGGAGAACAGCTGATCCAGTTTGTGATTCAGTCAACACAATCGTTATTTCTCTTGACTTAAATATGACTGAGCCGTGGCGCCACTGAATTAGTCGACTGTTCTGTCTGGCACCACTGGCTCAGGTGTAGTATCGACTATACCTCTTGCGGCCCCATTGCCAATATCTGTGAGGAAGAGTTGGTATCTGTGGGCTGTGTCCTTAGAAGGTCTTTGCTCGCCGAAATATGTACGGGGTTCGTTGGCCTGAGAGGGAGGCGCGAAGTGTGGGGATTGGCGGTAGCATCGCAAGAGGTGGTCACGAGGTCCGAGCGGCCGAAGCCACGAGCTGCGCAAGGAGGGCCTGCGCAGAGCGAAGATACCGGAGTGCTTCACCACAGTCGCGACACTTCGCCTCGATTTTGTTGCCTACAGCGCCAGCAGCGCCCCAAGCGGCTGGTAGGTTGAACTGTGAGTTCGGCGCGATCGTGAAAGCAAATAGTGATTGATTATTTTGATTTATACAATGGTTTTTACCATCGGGAGCGTTTGTAGCGCAATAAATTGCAGAAACAACAGGAAGAAGACACCACAGCTGTCTCTTTTTAGGTTTCCTAAGGATCCTGAGAGGTATATACCATCATGTTACTAAACTGTATCGTCAGGGTTCACTTGCAAACTATATGTGTATAAATGATGAATGTATCGTTTTAGGAGCAGAAAATGGCTTGTTAATAGCAGACGAGAAGACCTTATGAAGAACCCAGTTTACCTGTATAATAATATTAGGTTTTGTCCGCTACATTTCGAAGAAAACCAGTTCATGAACGCAGACAATAACAAACTCGTGTGGAATGCAGTACCAACACTGTTTGACATCCTAAATAAGCCACCTCAACTGACGATGAAGAGGAAACTGCCACAAAGATTCGACAGTCAATCTAAAGCTGTAAAACAGTCGTATGACACAGAAGCAGCCAGTTCAGCTCTCCATGTATTAGTGCCAGATTCGTGCGAATCGTCACCACAGACGTGCTTTGACGATAAAGTGGTTAGATTAAGTGCAGCTGTTGATGTCTTACAAAAGCGTGTGAAGTGTCAGAATGTGCAGATCGAGTGAAACTATTACGGGACAAGGAAAGTGCCTACAGACAGATTGTTTGAAAATTATTCAAATATTTGGTTTTTCGTGAAATGTAATGTAATCAGCTCATTATAATGTTTTCAGCATACTTCTGCCACTATTTGGCAGTTGCTTTACCCACTTTGAATAATATAAAGATTAAGGTCGTACTTGTGGCAACAGGTAACAATGACACACACAGTAGGCCTACAGAACGATAAACGAGCTGTCGATCGCTTTTGCATGTAGAAGTACATGTCTGTGCTTCTTACATGTGAATCTGTGTGTTTATATTCTTTTGATATCAACGTGGTAAGCTGCAATTCTGTCCAATGTCACAAGTGTTTCTTCACGAATGTGTTGTAGCTTGCCACTCTATTCATGGTTTTTGTCCATACTTGCGCTTATTTTAGAATCATTAATAGAAACATATATGCCTTCCGATACTAAACAAACTCTTGGAGGCAAGAAAATAACTCGAATAATTCGGAAATTACGTAGGAAATGGATGTAAACAAACAGTATGCTTACAACGCGTCTGACGTTCACCTTACCTGCCGCTTGGAGCGCTAGTGTCGCTCCATCTGTCAAGCGGCAACAACTTTTACAGCAGTGAGTGTCGCGACTGTTATGTTAGACTGTGGTCAGCGTCGACTACAAGCAGGTCAACATCTTGTCGGTTGGTTGGCAACATTCGTGTCGGGCGACCGCTCGTGGCCTGGTTGCCCTCTTCTACATGGCTTTCATCGGCAACCCTCAGTAATCGCTGCGACGCACTGTGGATCCATGGAACTGCTTGCTGATAAAGGGGAGTAACATTCTGTATTCATCGTGGTGATTTGTCTACCTGCCCTCCTCATTATTTTCTGGGTTGTACCCGACCCTCAAGAGTTTTACTCGGTCGCCGGTCGTTGTGGCCGAGTGGTTGTAGGCGCTTCAGTCCGGAACCGCGCGACTGCTACGGTCGCAGTTTCGAATCCTGCCTCGGGCATGGATGTGTGTGATGTCCTTAGGTGAGTTAGGTTTAAGCAGTTCTAAGTTCTAGGGGACTGATGACCTCAGATGTTAAGTCCATAGTGCTCAGAGCCATTTGAACCATTTTTTTTTTACTCGGTCGGCTCTTTGGTCGTAAATACAGGTAGTAGTATTGTACTAAGAGACTAGTTGTCGTTCGAAAATTTGTCTCGCTATTATATTGCCTTTGTTTTGTACCCGATCATTAATATTCTAATTAATCAGCTCTTCGTCGTAAATACAGCCGGAACAGTTGTACTAAGGCACATGTTGCTGTTAAATAAAAGAGGGACCTTGTAGTTAAATTTAGCTGTTAACCGGTTCAATTCTTTGATTGTAACTGCATTTCTCAGTCATTAGGTACAATCTGAACAGCCTGTTGTACTAATCTGTGCGTTGCGATGTATGAAAGATCGGGTCATTATTGGTGTATTTTAAATGGATCTTGTCATTCCGCCGAGTGAGTTCTCTTGTGATAAGTGTTCACAAGTAATGTTTTAAGACTTCAGAGCGGTCTTAATAACTGACAATCAGTTTAACTTTGAAAATATTAACAGCCAACTGTCACCAGGGCTTAAGTCAAAATAAAATTGTCAGGAGGAACGGGTTGGGATCCAGTCGCACATTGGTTGCCGATTGAAATTAAGAGGTTGGTTGCTTTGAAGCAAGCCTTATCATTGTCATATTGTTTGCTAATCTGTTTAACCTTTAAGCACAGGTGCGCATCTTAACCCCGAACCTTTAGATACACAGCTTTCAAATTAAAAGTTAAGTCATCTGTTTTGAGTAATTGAATAACTCTTGTCATCAATGGTGCTTATATAGTTTTCGTATGTTGCAGAAGGGCATTTAATAAGACAAAGTCCAGCGCGGTAGTAAACACCGCTGTTTCACCCGATAACGAGCGGGCCCAGGTCCGGCCGTGTTGTAATCATTGTCATATTGTTTGCTGTTTTGCAATACAGCACTGCAGATTTCTTTTGCAAAGATTAAAAGCTTATTCAACTTAACGTTTAAGGTCAAAAGAATTTTGCAAATTTCTTCATTTTGTTAAAGAAAATTTTATGGTTAAATGCTTCGATTGTCTATAAAACACAGTTTATATAGTGTTAAATAGACAGGTTGTGTGAAAAGAAAGTTATATTGTGTGGGTCCTCCCTTCCACATTCTCCTTAAATCCAGTAACTACCACGTATCAATTACAGACAGACAGCTTCATGCACAGTTTGTTCCTGCTTTTCCTTCACCGCGCAGTAAGTTCGTATCAACCGAATATTCTACAAGCAAGATGTAATTTGACAACTCATGCACGTTTAAAAACCGTTTGCGTTTGCGGGGAAGCGAAAATCGATTCCGCAATTGGAAAACCAGCAACTAGAAGCGGGTTTCCAGAATCGATTTTCAATTGTTGCCATGACCGCCCAGAAGGGGTATCGGGAAATCGGTTTACGTAATCCGGTTTTGGGATCCGCATGTAAACGGGGTGATAGCAATGAAGTTAACTGCCGATTTGTTAAGTTTCGTTAGACATTGTTGTCGCTTTTGTTGGCGTGCCGTTCAGAAGCCCGAAGGCTTGTTTGACACAGCTCTCCGTGACAAACTATACTGTGTAAGCCTCTCTTTATCTTCACGTAACTGCTGCAGCTACATCCGTTTATACCCACGAGTACATACTGCAGTCATCCTTCGGCCTCTCCTTACAATTACTATACCGGGGCCGCTGAAACATGTCACTTCAAGGTCACTCCCCAAACGCTGTAGAATTGGTAGTATAACTAACAAACAAGTGAGAAACGGGAGGCCCCCTGTCTTCTGAACCAAAAACAGCACCGAACAAAAGCCGGGTCTGGCGTCGACGCTACCACGCTGCCGGATTCCGTGTAAACATTGCGTGTTAGTGCGCGAACGCCTGCTGTTGTGTTACTGCCTCAACTACAGTTTTTGTATGTTAAACAATGTCGCCAAAACGATGTCGTTCGCTAAGCGATAATCCGTTGCGCCGTGGTGTGCCATTACATAGTCAGTCTTGGGAATTGCTACGGAGTACGCGTGAGTTTACGAGCAAGAAAAAGAATTTGTTTCTGTTCACGGGCATACGTCGATTCTTGCCGATAAAGTTTTAGAGCGTACGTCGAAAACTCTAGGTCCCAGTGAAAGAACAGTTATATGGAAAGGGGTGCTACTTCAAGACTTACAAGACATTCAATTAAACAGTGTGGAAGAAAGCCCCAGTGGAAGAAACAGCGTGTTTTTAAGTACTCCGGGAAAGAAAGAAAAAGCAGCCTTGTCCCGTTACAGATATTGATTCTTTCTAACCCGATGCATTTCGTCGGCATATATACGGATACTACAAAAGGAAAAATACCCCAAAATAGCGAAGTTGCTAATTTCTTTAAAAGAAAGTGAACTTTTCTCAGGGGGGGAAAAGTCACTTAAGATGATATTAAAAAATATGGGCTTCCTTTTTAACAAGTTAGATGGACGAAAACTGTTACTAGAAAAATCTCATGTCATTGCAGCTCGTACCGTTTTCTTGCACAAAATTGTAGGAAAGGACGCACACTCAGTCATATGGTTCGACGAAACCTGGGTCAACGCTGGAGAATCAGTCGAGAAATGCTGGACAGATGATACTCCGAAAAGTAGCGATCATTCGTCAACAGGAAGAGGATCCCGATTAATTGTAGCCCATGTAGGATCTTCCAACGGCTTTGTACCTGAAGGACTTCTAGTTTTTCGATCGAAAAAAACCGGTGACTATCATGAGGATATGGACCACCCACGGTTTCTACAGTGGTTTAAAAATTTGTTTCTCCAGTTTAGTGTTCCGACAGTTTTTGTGATGAACAATGCACCGTATCATTCCGTGATTTTAGGTAAAACTCCCACCACTAATGACCGTAAAGAAACTATGGTGCAGTGGTTGCAGGCGAGACACATTGCTGCAGACATGAGCATGACAAAGCTGCTGTTATACTTACTCGTGAAACAAAATAAGCCTGCGACGCCTAAATACCTTGTAAATGAAATTGCAAGCAAACAGGGTCACTTGGTAATTAGGTTACCGCCTTATCACTGCCATTTTAATCCAATTGAATTGGTTTGGAGTGAATTGCGCCATTGACATAGTAATCCGGTGAGTGTAAATGTATACAAAATTCTTTCTCTCTCTGCAATCGGGTACGCTATGCATGTTTTGCTTCATTTCTTTCTATGAGTGTGGATAGATTGTTATTTGGTATGCTTAGATTTACATTATTATAAGACGTTTTACATGCAGCTATTACTGTTACAATTTGGAACGACTTTTCACAGATATTGTCATTAACTTCGGGTGTTTTTATTTCACGGTTTCATATAGTGTCAAACGCTCAGTCTCCATCGTCTTCTCTCCATTGTTAGAAAAACGTACTTTGTTGCACTTACGTATAAACGTTGATTCTAGCTTGTTGTTGTTGTTCTTGTTGTTGTGGTCTTCAGTCCTGAGACTGGTTTGATGCAGCTCTCCATGCTACTCTATCCTGTGCAAGCTTCTTCATCTCCCAGTACCTACTGCAACCTACATCCTTCTGAATCTGCTTAGTGTATTCATCTCTTGGTCTCCCCCTACGATTTTTACCCTCCATACTGCCCTCCAATACTAAATTGGTGATCCCTTGATGCCTCAGAACATGTCCTACCAACCGATCCCTTCTTCTGGTCAAGTTGTGCCACAAACTTCTCTTCTCCCCAATCCTATTCAATACTTCATTAGTTATGTGATCTACCCATCTAATCTTCAGCATTCTTCTGTAGCACCACATTTCGAAAGCTTCTATTCTCTTCTTGTCCAAACTATTTACCGTCCATGTTTCACTTCCATACATGGCTACACTCCAAACAAATACTTTCAGAAATGACTTCCTGACACTTAAATCTATACTCGATGTTAACAAATTTCTCTTCTTCAGAAACGCTTTCCTTGCCATTGCCAGTCTACATTTTATATTCTCTCTACTTCAACCATCATCAGTTATTTTGCTCCCCAAATAGCAAAACTCCTTTACTACTTTAAGTGTCTCATTTCCTAATCTAATACCCTCAACATCACCCGACTTAATTCGACTACATTCCATTATTCTCGTTTTTCTTTTGTTGATGTTAATCTTATATCCTCCCTTCAAGACACCATCCATTCCGTTCAACTGCTCTTCAAAGTCCTTAGCTGTCTGTGACAGAATTACAATTTCATCGGCGAACCTCAACGTTTTTATTTCTTCTCCATGGATTTTAATACCTACTCCGAATTTTTCTTTTGTTTCCTTTACTGCTTGCTCAATATACAGATTGAATAACATCGGCGAGAGGCTACAACCCTATCTTACTCCCTTCCGAACCACTGCTTCCCTTTCGTGTCCCTCGACTCTTATAACTGCCGTCTGGTTTCTGTACAAATTGTAAATAGCCTTTCGCTCCCTGTATTTTACCCCTGCCACCTTTAGAATTTGAAAGAGAGTATTCCAGTCAACATTGTCAAAAGCTTTCTCTAAGTCTACAAATGCTAGAAACGTAGGTTTGCCTTTCCTTAATCTTTCTTCTAAGATAAGTCGTAAGGTCAGTATTGCCTCACGTGTTCCAGTATTTTTCCGGAATCCAAACTGATCTTCCCCGAGGTCGGCTTCTACTAGTTTTTCCATTCGTCTGTAAAGAATTCGTGTTAGTATTTTGCAGCTGTGGCTTATTAAACTGATGGTTCGGTAATTTTCACATCTGTCAACACCTGCTTTCTTTGGGATTGGAATTATTATATTCTTCTTGAAGTCTGAGGGTATTTCGCCTGTTTCATACATCTTGCTCACCAGATGGTAGAGTTTTGTCAGTACTGGCTCTCCCAAGGCCGTCAGTAGTTCCAATGGAATGTTGTCTACTCCGGGGGCCTTGTTTCGACTTAGGTCTTTCAGTGCTCTGTCAAACTCTTCTAGCTTACATTTACAAAACGTCCTTCAGAGTTGTGGGCGTGTGCGGTGGCAGCTATCGCAACCTCGCAATCGCAGTGTAGCCAACCACACGCAAGCTGTCAAATGACATGTTTCACCGGCCCGGGTATACAACTCACACAACCGACCACTATGAAACTGACCATTCCTTGAGGTCTCAGGAAGTGACCTATCAACGAATCCCTCATTTCTGTCAAGTTCCATTTTTGGCTCCAACTCAGTCCAGTTATCCTCCATTAGTTATCCGATCCACGCATCTAATCGTCAGAATTCTTCTGTAGTAGCAGCCTCTGTATTCTTCTAGTCCCATCTGAATACTGTCTACGTCTTCTTTCAACAAGACTACACTCCAAACGTCTTCGGAAAGCACTTCCTAACACTTAAAATTGTATTTGATTTTAACAGATTTCTCCTGTTCAGAAACGCTTTCCTTGCTACTGTAGTCTGCAATTTACAGCCTCTCTACTTCGACGATGGTCAGCTATTTTGCTGCGCAAATAGAAAAACTTATCTTCTACTAATCCCTTCGGCAGCGCATCATTTTATTCCACTAATTCCACACGGACCGTCAGCGTCAATGTTGACCGAGCCGAGCTGAATGTGCTGTTGTTGTTGCTCACGGGGGAACCTCCCATCGCACCCCCCTCGGATTTAGTGGTAGGATGGCCCAGTGAATAGCCCGTTAAGAACTGAGCACGGATCAAGCATGTAAACAGAAAGCAGGTGTACTGAACTGTGAAGAAACAGGCGAAACAGAAACGGTGAACGGCTAGTCCTGTCATCAAAAGGTTTGTTCTGTTTCTGTAGTCTTAGCAGTTTTCATACTATCCATTGGTTACAGACATGTCATGCGGTAAGAATACGTTTCCGTCGCAAGCAAACGTGATGAACTGTAAGAGCAGGCAAGATATCACATAGACATCGACATCTCACAGATATGAAAACGACAAATAAACGTGTGCGAACAATGTTACAACAAAGGAATTCAAGAGTCAAACCTAAAACGGAACGCAATTTAAAAATTTTAGAAACATATGTTTCGACAGAGCACAGAAAAACCATTGCGTTCATTTGTTGCAGCTTCCCCCCAGGGGGTCCACAACTCTTTTGTGGATACGTGCGTAGCGAGCACGGGACCCCGAGCTAATGTGGCCTTCCTTCCTTTCCGGGCTGCATACCTTCCCATTCCGCATCCTTCCCCATCCCTATCTTCGCCCCTCCTCCCCTCACCTCTGGCTCTTTCCTTCCCTTTCTCCCCATCTGGGAGTATGGTTTATGCCTACGTCCGGAGACGGACGCTCGTAAATGTACTGCATTCTTTGCCTTCCTTGCTTTTATGTCTTCTTCCTTCCTTTGTCCTTCTGTCTTCTTCCTTCCTTTGTCCTTCTCTTTTCCTTACCTCTTCTCTTTCCCTTTTCTCCGCTGCGGCGTTTGAGACCTCTCTTCCTTCCTTTCCCTTTCTCTTTCTTCCTCCCTGTGCGTGTCTGAAGGCCGACCCACGCCCTTCGTGCATAGCCGGTGACGGGGTAACGCGTAATTCCCCGCCCCGGGTAGACAGGTAGGACACGTACGTACCCCCTGGTAACGGCCAGGCCCAGGGAGGGGTGATTACCCGAGCTGATACCTTCCGAAAATGCCGATTGGTCCCTCCGTCCGTTTGTCGGGAGGTGTGACCTGAGGTGTGAACAATCACCTAAGGCGGGAGTGCCCTCAGAGAGGGCCCCCACAAGGGAGGAGCGCGCCATCGGAGACGCCGGTAATCATGGGGGATTCTTCCGCAATGGTTTCCTCACCTTCCACTAAGTCTGCTCACAAACGTAAGTATACTGAGTCTCAGCCACAGACGATTCTTCCATCGTTGCCACAGTTCCTTGTTGTTTCTCGGTCTGATGAAGGTCACGACTTCTCCACGGTCAACCCTTTCATTATTCAGAAAGGTGTCGACGCAATAGCAGGTCCTGTAAAGTCTTGTTCCAGATTACGGAATGGCACCCTGTTGTTAAAAACACACAGTGCCCTCCAGGCACAAAAATTGCTGCGTACTTCTCTGCTCCACACCTTCCCTGTCCGGGTGGAACCGCACCGTACCTTAAATTCCTCGCGTGGAGTCGTTTATACACGCTCCCTCGATGGATTGTCTGACGAAGAAATTCAGCACTATCTGTCTGACCAGGGCGTAACGGCAGTTCATAGAGTAATGAAACGGGTTGACACGAACATCATTCCAACCCGCACTGTCTTCTTGACATTTGACACAGTTCAACTCCCATCGAAAATCAAGGCAGGCTATGAGATAATTTCCGTTCGCCCTTACGTCCCAAACCCTACGCGTTGCTATCGATGTCAGCGGTTCAATCACACCAGCCAGTCCTGTTCCAATCCAGCCAAATGTGTAACGTGTGGCAAGGATGCCCATGAGGGTGCTTGTCCACCTCCATCCCCTCACTGCATCAACTGTATGGGTGACCACGCTGCTTCCTCTCGAGATTGCCCCGTTTTTAAGGACGAGAAGCTCATCCAGGAAATAAGGGTGAAGGAAAAGGTGTCGACCTTTGCTGCTCGAAAATTATTCGCCAGTCGCAAGCCCACCGTGCCTCAGACAGGAAAATACAGCGCTGTCCTTGCTTCTCCTCGGCCAACAAAGGAGGCGGCCACGCAGACTTGCGACCTCACCTTTAGTACCACGGTCGTCAGATCGGCCAGCGCAAAGATCGCTCGATCAACCTCACCACTTTCGCCTGCCCACTCTATGGCTCACCCTTCGTCGGGTTCTGCTACATCTCGAGCCCAAAAGTCGGACGCCAAGTCTTCGAAAAAAGAGCATACTCGTGAAGAGTTTTTACGTACCACAACTTCACAACCATCGGTTCCTTCTTCATCTAAACCACATTATTCCAAGAAGGCTACAAAGAAACCCAGTTCCTCTCCTTCTCCGCCAAGGCGTGCCCCCTCTACAGCACCACCTGGCGGAAATCGCCCTCGGCCATCTTCTGTGTCGCCGAGGCGCACTGCTGGTGGCCGGTCAACCGGCCTATCGCTGGTGGCAGGAGCTGCTCCTGACCAACCTATCTTCTGCCTTCGGCTGACTGCCATTCCATGCTGTCGGTCGCTAGCTCCGAGCAGTCTTTGACTTGACAGCAACTTTGGTCACAGTCCTCCATTTTCTGTTCACCCCATGTCCATTATCCACTGGAATATCCGCGGCATTCGAGCCAATAGGGATGAATTGTCGATCCTCTTAAGATCCTACACGCCGGTCATCTTCTGTCTTCAGGAAACGAAGCTGCGTCCCCATGACCGCTTTGTTCTCCCTCATTTTCAGTCCGTCCGATATGATCTCCCCTCTGTTGAAGGCTCTCCAGCCCATGGAGGACTCATGATTCTTCTCCATGATACTCTCCATTATCACCTAATCCCCTTAAACACTTCCTTCCAAGCTGTCGCCGTCCGTCTTTCCCTTTCCGGATACACGTTCTCTCTTTGTACTGTATACATTCCATCGTCCACACCAATGGCACGAGCTGATCTCCTTCATCTTCTTGGTCAGCTTCCACCCCCCTATTTGCTGGTTGGGGACTTCAATGCCCACCACCCGCTTTGGGGATCTCCACATCCTTGTCCACGTGGCTCCATATTGCTAGACGTCTTCCACCAAGCGGATCTAGTTTGCCTCAACACTGGGGTCCCCACATTTTTGTCTGCCTCCACGACAACCTTATCTCATTTGGACCTTGCGGTCGGTACTGTTCCGCTAGCTCGGCGCTTCGAATGGTTCGCCCTTGATGATACACACTCGAGTGACCACTTTCCATGTGTCCTCAGACTGCAGCCTCAACTGCCATATATGCGCCCGCGACGCTGGAAGTTTGCCCCAGCCGATTGGACACTTTTTTCGTTTCTAGCGACATTCGATGACCGTCGCTTTCCCAGCGTCGACGATGAGGTCACACATATTACCGACGTTATCCTTACAGCTGCGGAACGTTCAATACCACGCACCTCCGAATTGCCCCGGCGCCTCCCAGTTCCTTGGTGGAACGAGGCATGCCGTGATGCAATACGTGAGCGGCGACGTGCTCTTCGCATTTTCCGTCACCATCCTACTTTGGCCAACTATATCCGCTATAAGCAGCTCCGTGCGCGATGCCGTCGCGTCATCCGCGATAGCAAGAAGGCAAGCTGGAAATTCTTTATTAGCTCATTTAACACCTTCACTCCCTCCTCGGAAGTTTGGAGTCGGCTTCGACGGTTCTCAGGCGCGCCTAGTTTCTCCCCAGTCTCTGGGCTCACTGTCGCGCATGATACCTTAGTGGACCCCGTCGCAATTTCTAACTCGTTGGGTCAGCACTTTGCTGAGATTTCGAGCTCTTCAAATTACCCGCCAGCGTGTCTCCCGAAGAAACGTGCAGCGGAAGTGCGACCTCTTGCTTTCTCCTCTCAAAATCACGAAAGCTACAATACTGTTTTCTCCATGCGGGAACTCCAACATGCCCTCTCATCTTCTCGCTCCTCCGCCCCGGGACCGGATGGTATCCATGTCCAAATGTTGCTGCATTTATCAACCCCTAGTCTGCGTTACCTCCTTCGCCTTTATAATCGAATTTGGACCGACAGTACCTTTCCCAAACGGTGGCGGGAAGCTATTGTCGTTCCTGTTCCGAAACCTGGAAAGGACAAACATCTCCCCTCTAGCTATCGCCCCATTTCTCTCACGAGTAGTGTCTGTAAGGTTTTGGAGCGTATGGTGAATTACCGTTTAGCTTGGTGGCTGGAATCCCGCAGTCTTTTAACACCAGCCCAATGCGGATTCCGGAAGCATCGTTCTGCAGTTGACCATCTTGTTGCTCTCTCCACTTATATCATGAACAATTTTCTCCGGAAACGCCAAACGGTAGCAATATTTTTCGATCTGGAGAGAGCATACGATACCTGTTGGAGGACAGGCATCCTCCGCACACTGTTCTCTTGGGGCTTTCGAGGCCGGCTGCCCCTTTTTCTTCGCGAATTTATGGCAGAGCGCACTTTTAGGGTGCGGGTGAACATTACTCTCTCCCGTACTTTCTCCCAAGAAAACGGGGTACCCCAGGGATCCGTGCTGAGTGTTGTACTGTTTGCCATCGCTATAAATCCAATTATGGATTGTCTCCTTCCTGATGTCTCGGGCTCCCTCTTTGTGGACGATTTTGCGATCTACTACAGCTCTCAACGGACCAGCCTTCTTGAACGACGTCTTCAAGGATGTCTCGATCGCCTCCACTCGTGGAGCATCGAAACCGGCTTCCGTTTCTCACCCAGTAAGACCGTTTGTGTCAATTTTTGGCGACGTAAGGAGTTTCTTCCGCCCTCCTTACATCTAGGTCCTGTCAACCTTCCGTTTTCAGACGTCGCTAAATTCGTGGGTCTTATGTTTGACAGAAAACTGTGCTGGTCCTCCCATGTCTCCTATCTTTCGGCTCGCTGTCTGCGATCGCTTAACACCCTCCGTGTCCTGAATGGTACCTCCTGGTGAGCGGACCGAGTGGTCCTTCTCCGCCTCTATCGCGCCTTAGTGCGCTCAAAATTGGATTACGGAAGCATAGTCTACTCCTCTGCTCGGCCGTCTATTCTTCGGCGTCTCGACTCTATCCACCACCGTGGATTACGTTTAGTGTCTGGAGCTTTTTACACTAGCCCTGTGGAAAGCCTTTATGCTGAGACTGCTGAACCTCCGCTGTCCAATCGGCGAGCAGTCCTCCTGAGTCGTTATGCTAGCCATCTGTCTTCCATGCCTGCTAATCCAGCCCATGACCTTTTTTTCGACGCCTCCTTTGATGTAGGGTATGCAGGCCGCTCCTCCTCCCTACTACCCCCGGGAGTCCGCTTCCGTCAATTGCTCGATTCTCTTTCCTGCCGCTTTCCGAAAACCTTTTTGACAACTTGGGGTACAGCACCGCCTTGGCTCCGTCCCCGGATCTGCCTGCTCCGTGACCTTTGTCAGTTTCCCAAGGATGGTACCCCTACACTTGTTTATCGTCGGGCATTTGCTGCTCTATGTGCACAAATGACGGACGCCACGTTTATTTACACCGACGGCTCGAAAACATCATTAGGTGTAGGGAGTGCCTATATTGTTGGCGACACCCCAAATCGCTTTCTACTTCCCGACCCGTGTTCGGTTTATACTGCGGAGCTTTACGCTGTTCTCCAGGCTGTCCACTACATCCGCCGCCATCAGCGGATACAGTACGTTATCTGCTCAGATTCTCTCAGCTCTCTCCTCAGTCTCCAAGCTCTTTACCCTGTGCACCCTTTGGTCCACCGGATTCAGGACTGTCTGCGCTTGCTCCACCTGGGGGGCGTCTCGGTGGCGTTCCTCTGGCTCCCGGGACACGCTGGTATCTGTGGGAATGAGGCGGCCGATATGGCGGCCAAGGCTGCAGTCTCTCTTCCTCGGCCAGCTATTCAGCCGCTTCCCTTCACCGATCTACGGAGCGGTTTATGTCGCCAAGTTGCTCATTTATGGCATGCGCATTGGTCAACACTTCCCCGTAATAAATTGCGGGAAGTGAAAGCCCTTCCTTGCGCTTGGACTTCTTCCTCCCGAACGCGTCGTCGGGAGGAGGTAATTTTAGCTCGACTCCGGATAGGGCACTGTCTTTTTAGCCATAGACATCTTTTAAGCGGTGATCCTCCTCCACTCTGTCCCCACTGCTCTCAGCCGTGGACGGTCAGACACCTTTTAATTGAATGCCCCTATTTTAATCCGTTACGCTCCCGTCTACAGCTATCGCCTGATCTATCGTCGATTTTAGCAGATGACACGCGCTCAGCCGACCGCGTTCTCCAGTTTATTAGTGACAGTGAAATGACGTCAGTCATTTGAAGTTTTTTTTTGGGGGGGACAACCACCCCGTCTGTACTGGATTTTTAAGCATTCTTTCTACTTTTAGTTTCTCCAATTTTATGAGTTTGTTTCCATTGCTGCTGGTTTTCAATTTCGGTTTTTTACTGTCTTAAGTCACGGGCTGGGCGCTAATGACCATAGCAGTTTTGCGCCCAAAAAACCACAACCAAAAAAAAAAATTGTTGCAGCTTAGGTGACAAACTATTATGTTTTCATTTCCTTGGGAGTGATTACATTCACATTCATACAAACACCTAAATCGGGCAAGGAGGCGTTTCTCACTCGCTTACCAGCCGAACCAATTAGTTGCGTCGGTAAGAGATTCCTATAATATGACACATGTACTGTCAATAATGCCGTGTGTGACACCATACGTGTTTACCGGTGGAGAATTCGGCTGACTTGTCGCCTTGCCATCAAATGTTCGCGGTTTCCAGTCGAAAGCCACTTCCTTTCGGCTGCTAATAGAGTAGTTGTGCAGAATGAACTGTCATTATAAGTCCCTTCCTTACACCTCGCTGTTGCAAACTCCTGTCACACCACGACACAGATAAAAATTTGAATACAGCGAACAGCGGAAAAATTTTGGCACGCAGGAGGTTGGAGCACGGTTCCTCTGCATGCAGTCAACGACAGTGACCACTAAACTAGGACGCCTTTGCTGCGACACGCTGCTCTAAATTACAATTCTTGTCCTTAGACCGTTCACTACTTCTCTTTTGGTTTATTCATTTATTCATTTATTTATTTATTTATTCGCAGACCAGTACACCTTCTTCCTGTTTTCATGCGCGATCTGTGTTCAGATTTTGCCGGGTAGTCCACTGTGCCCTCTTACCACAAAATCTGAGGGGGCTGTGACAGGAAGTTTCATGTGTCTGAAACAAAGCGACTCGTGCATAAGGTACACGTATTTCAATGTAGTACATGTGTAAGTAGGCTGTTTGTTTTCTTATTGGCAACGTTACGTAGCGCTCTGTATGAAAATCACTGGCTGTGCTCTGTGCAGTCTGTGGCTAGTTTGCATTGTTGTCTGCCATTGTAGTGTTGGGCAGCGGCAGCTGGATGTGAACAGCGCGTAGCGTTGCGCAGTTGGAGGTGAGCTGCCAGCAGTGGTGGATGTGTGGAGAGAAATGGCGGAGATTTGATATTTGTAAGAATAGATGTTACGAACTGCTATATATATTATGACTATTAAGGTAAATACAATGTTTGTTCTCCATTAAAATCTTCATTTGCTAACTATGCCTACTAGTAGTTAGTGACTTCCGTAGTTTGAATCTGTTATTTAGCTGGCAGTAGTGGCGCTGGCTGTATTGCAGTAGTTCCAGTAACGGAGATTTTTTGGTGAGGTAAGTGATTTGTGAAAGGTACAGGTTAATGTTAGTCAGGGCCATTCCTTTGTAGGGATTATTGAAAGTCAGATTGCGTTGCGCTAAAAAATATTGTGTGTCAGTTAAGGACAGTCATGTACAATTGTTCTAAGGGGACGTTTCACATGGGATCGTAGCGCGCTGCAGCAGCAGTTATGGGCTGTGTCTCGCTCGCAAATCACACTGTTTACGAACTATACGGGCGTAAAATTTCTCCGTCAGCTCTATTAAAACGAACATTTCCGCCCTAGTCCATATGCTAATATACAAAAATAAAAAGTTCAATGTCCACGAGCAGGTTACGAGGCAAAAAGGGAAGTACCAAGTCCAGCCAATAAGGATATCGGCTTATAAACATCTATTACAAACAACGTGATACAAATTTACAAAACGTTTCCACATAAAATAAAAATTATTTCATCATTCTCACTTTTTTGTAAAACTTGGTCATTTTTACTTGATCACTATCCTTATAGCAACGGTGAAGTCACAGATGACAGTGCCACTAAAGCAGAGTTATTAAACACGGTTTTCCGAAACTCCTTCACCAAAGAAGACGAAGTAAATATTCCTGTATTCCAATCAAGAACAACTTCCAACATGAGAAACATAGTAGATATCCTCGGTGTAACAAAGCAGCTTAAATTACTTAATAAAGGGAAGGCCTCCGGTCCAGATTGTATACCAGCCAGGTTCCTCTCAGAGTATGCTGATAAAATAGCTACATATTTAGCAATTATATACAACCACTCGCTCACGGAAAGATCCGTACCTAAAGACTGGAAAATTACGCAAGTCACACCGATACCCAAAAAGGGAAGTAGGAGAATTATGAAGCACCTAGAAGAAAACGATTTATTGACATATAGTCAGCACGAATTCAGAAAATATCGTTCTTGTGGAACACAATTAGCTCTTTATACTCATAAAGTAATAAGTGCTATCGACAGGGGATGACAAATTGATTCCATGTTTTTAGATTTCCGGAATGTTTTCGACACCGTTCCTCACAAGCAGTCTTCTAGCGAAACTGCCTACCTACGGAGTATCGCCTCAGTTGTGCGACTGGATTCGTGATTTCCTGTCAGAAAGGTCACAGCTCGTAGTAATACACGGAAAGTCATTGAGTAAAACAGAAGTAATAACTGGCGTTCCCCAAGGAAGTGTTATAGGCCCTCTATTGTTCCTGATCTACACTCCTGGAAATTGAAATAAGAACACTGTGAATTCATTGTCCCAGGAAGGGGAAACTTTATTGACACATTCCTGGGGTCAGATACATCACATGATCACACTGACAGAACCACAGGCACATAGACACAGGCAACAGAGCATGCACAATGTCGGCACTAGTACAATGTATACCCACCTTTCGCAGCAATGCAGGCTGCTATTCTCCCATGGAGACGATCGTAGAGATGCTGGATGTAGTCCTGTGGAACGGCTTGCCATGCCATTTCCACCTGGCGCCTCAGTTGGACCAGCGTTCGTGCTGGACGTGGAGACCGCGTGAGACGACGCTTCATCCAGTCCCAAACATGCTCAATGGGGGACAGATCCGGAGATCTTGCTGGCCAGGGTAGTTGACTTACACCTTCTAGAGCACGTTGGGTGGCACGGGATACATGCGGACGTGCATTGTCCTGTTGGAACAGCAAGTTCCCTTGCCGGTCTAGGAATGGTAGAACGATGGGTTCGATGACGGTTTGGATGTACCGTGCACTATTCAGTGTCCCCTCGACGATCACCAGTGGTGTACGGCCAGTGTAGGAGATCGCTCCCCACACCATGATGCCGGGTGTTGGCCCTGTGTGCCTCGGTCGTATGCAGTCCTGATTGTGGCGCTCACCTGCACGGCGCCAAACACGCATACGACCATCATTGGCACCAAGGCAGAAGCGACTCTCATCGCTGAAGACGACACGTCTCCATTCGTCCCTCCATTCACGCCTGTCGCGACACCACTGGAGGCGGGCTGCACGATGTTGGGGCGTGAGCGGAAGACGGCCTAACGGTGTGCGGGACCGTAGCCCAGCTTCATGGAGACGGTTGCGAATGGTCCTCGCCGATACCCCAGGAGCAACAGTGTCCCTAATTTGCTGGGAAGTGGCGGTGCAGTCCCCTACGGCACTGCGTAGGATCCTACAGTCTTGGCGTGCATCCGTGCGTCGCTGCGGTCCGGTCCCAGGTCGACGGGCACGTGCACCTTCCGCCGACCACTGGCGACAACATCGATGTACTGTGGAGACCTCACGCCCCACGTGTTGAGCAATTCGGCGGTAAGTCCACCCGGCCTCCCGCATGCCCACTATACGCCCTCGCTCAAAGTCCGTCAACTGCACATACGGTTCACGTCCGCGCTGTCGCGGCATGCTACCAGTGTTAAAGACTGCGATGGAGCTCCGTATGCCACGGCAAACTGGCTGACACTGACGGCGGCGGTGCACAAATGCTGCGCAGCTAGCGCCATTCGACGGCCAACACCGCGGTTCCTGGTGTGTCCGCTGTGCCGTGCGTGTGATCATTGCTTGTACAGCCCTCTCGCAGTGTCCGGAGCAAGTATGGTGGATCTGACACACCGGTGTCAATGTGTTCTTTTTTCCATTTCCAGGAGTGTATATTAACGACATAGGAGACAATCTGAGTAGCAGTCTTAGATTCTTTGCAGATGATGTTCTCATTTACCGTCTTGTAAAGTCTTCAGATGATCAAAACGACTTGCAAAATGATTTAGATAAGATATCTGTATGGTGTGAAAAGTGGCAATTGATCCTGAATAAAGAAAAGTGTGATGTTATTCACACGAGTACTAAAAGAAATCAGCTAAATTTCGATTACGCGATAAGTCACACAAATCTGAGGGCTGTAAATTCAACTAAATATTTAGGGATTACAATTACAAATAACATAAATTGTAACGATCACATAGATAATATTGTGGGTAGAGCAAACCAAAGACTGCGATTCATTGGCAGAACACTTAGAACGTGCAACAGGTCTACCAAAGAGACTGCTTACACTACGCTTGTCCCCCCCCCCCCCCCCCCCCATTCTGGAGTATTGCTGTGCGGTGTGGCATCCGCATCAGGTGGGACTGACGGATGACATCGAAAAAGTACAAAGAAGGGCAGCGCGTTTTGTATTATCGTGAAATAGGGGAGATAGTGTCACAGACATAGTACGTGAATTGGAGTGGCAATCATTAAAACAAAGGCGTTTTTCGTTGCGACGGGATCTTCTCATGAAATTTCAATCACCAGTTTTCTCCTCAGATTGCAAAAACATTCTGTTGGCACCCACCTTCATAGGGAGAAATGATCAGCACGATAAAATAAGAGAAATCGGGGCTCGCACAGAAATATTTAGGTGCTCGTTTTTCTCGTGTGCCGTTGGAGAGTGGAACGGTAGAGAGACAGCTTGAAGGTGGTTCATTGAACCCTCTGCCAGGCATTTTATAGTGAATAGCAGAGTAATCACGTAGATGTAGATCTGTTCCGGTGGTCGTGCGTTCAATTTTACGTCTGTCAGAAGACTTCCGTAATCCTTTTTCGCACTTATCATTTCTTTCGCCCCTGACAATTTTTGGCAGTATGCAAATCGTTTTGCGGCTCAGAGTTCATGTTGAACTGTAGGTCCACATATTTCTAGTTTGGTGGCAAGTCTGTTCAAAACTCTGAGGAAGGCAAGGGCACACCATCTCCAAAAGGACCATGCCCAGTGAGTCACTGTAGTGGTGAAAGAAACCTTCGGTTTGACGACAACTCTGCCTAAGTAGACACGGCACGTCTATACGTCTGCTGCCCTCTGTCTCGACAGTTTCCTTACCGTTGAATAGCAATAACAGTTATCGCATGATGTCTACACCTGTTTTTTGGTTTCCTTATACCATATCTGTACGGGCACTTCGATCCACAAGATTACAGTAATATCCTGCATACACCTGCTTATTTTTGACATCCGCTAATAATACGATGATTGTAATCTTCTGAAGAAAGGCACAAGATGCCTGAAGCCGGTTAAGAAATAAAATTTCTTTTGTACAGATGGTTGCTGATTATTTCAACAAATAGCAATAACTTTAAAACCCACAATCTACTGAAACTTCCGTCCACACAGAAACCCACTTAAATCCACAGCCAACGATCTGTAATTAATGTGTTTTCATCATGCCCAACAAAATTCTGTGTTCAAGAACCAAAAGGGCTGACAATAATATATTTTTTTTGTCGTTTATGTTGCACAAATTTGAGTATTTCAATGATTTTCGGTTGCAGATAATTTTTTCAAGAAGTATGGTAAGTTTCTTCCACTTACCTTCCCCCATCTTTACAACACGAAACCCTCAATAATAAACACTGAGTATCTATGCTGTACGGTTAATATCTGCTGCTGAAATGCAATAATCTTGTAGGTAGCTGATTCAGTAGTGTTGTGCAAGCATGATCGTGCTAATTTAGATCAACATTGAACCTCGTTCATTCGGTCCAAGTTTAGTGTTACACAACATGAGAATTACTGAACTGGATTCATCTTCTAAACTAGGATCAAAACTGATCCCCAGTCAACATCAAGTTAGAACAGAGCACTTAGGAAGTATAATACATTATTGGTGGTGTCTAAGTTTATTTATTCGATATTTAATTATTTTCTATATTTTATCGCCATGTACACCTCACTGACCTGCCTCCTTGAAGCCGTGGAAAAGTCTACATAACACAATTACAAAAAGCTCTCACTGCAGTCAAAATACCAGCTGCTTAAACTTTCTTGTTGTTAAAATTTGATGTATAATAGTATCACTTTCACAGTTTATTAACTGACATTGTGATTAACTTTAACATTGCAGAAACTACTAAACTGTACCTTAACTTTAGATACCACCTATTTAGGTTTCACCTTAGTTCTTTGTATGGTAGAATATGCTACATAGTGTTTCAGAGCGGTATTTATGCTTCAGGTATTTTCACCTTAAAGGATTACCAAAAATTATCATTGCGTTTAGGTTAAAATAATACTGTTAACACCTTTTTGCCAAATACGTCATATATTGTTCTTTGAGAACATTTTTCCTGTACACACTGTATTTGCCAGTAATCATCCTAGTGGTTGGTCAGCTTCGACTTGTCGGACGCTATCAAGAACACATAATCAGTTTGATTATGTATGATGCTCCACCAAATGAAAGCATATTGGTATTAGGGAAGAGTTGTGAACAAATACGAAGAAAAGTAGTACATCTAATAATCGTGATACATTGTCAGCAACGTAAAACCATGAAATAGAGTAGTCGCACACACCCTACACCAATCGTTTATCTTTCCTCAGTGTCCTTCAGCGTTTGGTGAATCCTTTTACGTCTCAGCACTTGCCTTTATTGTTGCGCTGAAGGAAATTGTGGTCTGGAGCCGCGATATCACGTTATTTTCAGTAAGTACGTCGGATGTGGGGCATGGCCAGTTATGAAGTGTATCGAGCCCCTGGATTGTTGCAGATGCTTCATGTGGACGACAGTTAGGACCTGATGGACGATTCCACCTGTCTTCTATTTTGTTCCGCATTTCCATGCATTCGATGTCCCAGGTGGAGTCTTGTAATCTTGTTTACCACCCGCTGTTCTTCCCTCCCAGTGCTTCGTGTACATTCACTACGAAGTGCGTTTGCAGCTTTCACGTTGCTTTAAACCTAGCCTTCGCCTTGATGACTTTACAGTTTTTGTCAGATTGTGTTTTTATTCATAATTCCGTATCAGTGATCATAAAATGAATACTGTTCGCAGAGTACAATCAGAATACGGCCTTTAAGACCTTTTACGGCTGCGAGCTTCGTTGCAAAATGCTTTCTGAAGTGATCTGTTTGTAGCAAACATACATTACACACTCAGTTGACCTCCTAATACTTTGACGGACCTCCTTTTGCCCGGCATAGTCAAGCAACTCGACGTGGCATGAACTCAGCAAGACATTGGAAGTCCCTGCAGAAAAACTGGGCCATGCTATTTCTACAGCCCTCCATAATTGCTCAAGTGTTGCCGGTGCAAGATTTTGTGCAAGATCTACCTCTCGATTGTGTCCATAAATGTTCGATAGGATTCATGTCGGGTGATCTGGATGGCCAAATCGTTCACTCGAGCTGTCCAGAATGTTCTTCAAACCAATCGCGACCAACTGTGGCCCAGCGACACGGCGCGTTGTCATCTATAAAAATTCCATCGTTGTTTGGTAACATGAAGTCCATGAATGGCAGCAAATAGTCTCCAGGTAACCGAACATAGCCGTTTCCAGTCAATGATCGGTTCAACTGGATCAGAGGACCCAGTCCACACCACGCAAACGCAACTCACACCATTACAGAGCCACCACCAGCTTGCACAGTGCCTTGTTGACAACTTGGGTTCATGGCTTTGTGGGATCTGCACCACACTCGGAACTTACCGTCAGCTCTTACCAACTGTGTGCATGTCTGTCAGCACTGACAACTCTACGCAATTCTCGGACGTTGAGTGAAAGCCGTCGGCCACTGCCTTGTCCGTGGTGAGACGTAATGCCTGAAATTTCGGATTCTCGGATCGCTCTTGACGCTATGGATCTCGGAATACTGTAGTCCCTAACGATTTCCAAAACGGAATGTCTCATGCATCTAGCTCCAACCACCATTCCGCGTTCAAAGTCTGGTAATTTCTGTCGTTCTGCCGTAATCACATGAATCACCTGAGTAATAATGACAGCTCCGCCAATGCACTGACTTTCTATACCTTGTGTACCCGATACTACTGCCATCTGTATATGTGTATATCGCTATCGCGTGACTTTGTCTCCCCAGTGTACTTCAGATTCATTTGCAGCTGACTAACTTCAACATAAAATTAGAATTATATATTAATACCTTCAGCTGCTGACGGGCGTTGATATATACACTCCTGGAAATGGAAAAAAAAACACATTGACACCGGTGTGTCAGACCCACCATACTTGCTCCGGACACTGCGAGAGGGCTGAACAAGCAATGATCACACGCACGGCACAGCGGACACACCAGGAACCGCGGTGTTGGCCGTCGAATGGCGCTAGCTGCGCAGCATTTGTGCACCGCCGCCGTCAGTGTCAGCCAGTTTGCCGTGGCATACGGAGCTCCATCGCAGTCTTTAACACTGGTAGCATGCCGCGACAGCGCGGACGTGAACCGTATGTGCAGTTGACGGACTTTGAGCGAGGGCGTATAGTGGGCATGCGGGAGGCCGGGTGGACGTACCGCCGAATTGCTCAACACGTGGGGCGTGATGTCTCCACAGTACATCAATGTTGTCGCCAGTGGTCGGCGGAAGGTGCACGTGCCCGTCGACCTGGGACCGGACCGCAGCGACGCACGGATGCACGCCAAGACCGTAGGATCCTACGCAGTGCCGTAGGGGACCGCACCGCCACTTCCCAGCAAATTAGGGACACTGTTGCTCCTGGGGTATCGGCGAGGACCATTCGCAACCGTCTCCATGAAGCTGGGCTACGGTCCCGCACACCGTTAGGCCGTCTTCCGCTCACGCCCCAACATCGTGCAGCCCGCCTCCAGTGGTGTCGCGACAGGCGTGAATGGAGGGACGAATGGAGACGTGTCGTCTTCAGCGATGAGAGTCGCTTCTGCCTTGGTGCCAATGATGGTCGTATGCGTGTTTGGCGCCGTGCAGGTGAGCACCACAATCAGGACTGCATACGACCGAGGCACACAGGGCCAACACCCGGCATCATGGTGTGGGGAGCGATCTCCTACACTGGCCGTACACCACTGGTGATCGTCGAGGGGACACTGAATAGTGCACGGTACATCCAAACCGTCATCGAACCCATCGTTCTACCATTCCTAGACCGGCAAGGGAACTTGCTGTTCCAACAGGACAATGCACGTCCGCATGTATCCCGTGCCACCCAACGTGCTCTAGAAGGTGTAAGTCAACTACCCTGGCCAGCAAGATCTCCGGATCTGTCCCCCATTGAGCATGTTTGGGACTGGATGAAGCGTCGTCTCACGCGGTCTGCACGTCCAGCACGAACGCTGGTCCAACTGAGGCGCCAGGTGGAAATGGCATGGCAAGCCGTTCCACAGGACTACATCCAGCATCTCTACGATCGTCTCCATGGGAGAATAGCAGCCTGCATTGCTGCGAAAGGTGGATATACACTGTACTAGTGTCGACATTGTGCATGCTCTGTTGCCTGTGTCTATGTGCCTGTGGTTCTGTCAGTGTGATCATGTGATGTATCTGACCCCAGGAATGTGTCAATAAAGTTTCCCCTTCCTGGGACAATGAATTCACGGTGTTCTTATTTCAATTTCCAGGAGTGTAGTTCAGGCAATACCAGCCACGACCTTCTGCTTCTGAGCAGATGCACACATATTACCCGAACTCTTACGGGACATGGTAAGAATGTCTTCCACGAGTAATGAGTGTGTTGGGCAGGGACACTGAATGTAGTGTGTGGACATATAAGGTGAGACTGTGGGTCTCGTGGGAGGCGTGCGCGAGATTGTCCCTGCAGTCGCACTATCCTCTGTGCACTCGGTGGCTCAGATGAATAGAGCGTTTCCCATGTAAGCAGGAGATCCCGGGTTCGAGTCCCGATCGGGGCACACATTTTCACCTGTCCCCGTTGATATATATCAACGCCCGTCAGCAACTGAAGGTATTAATATACGGTATAATTCTAATTTAGTTCTATAGAGCTGCAGGTCATCAATGGTGTCTGTTCTTTCGGACACGAAGTATAAACTTAACATATGTTGAATTCATTCTGTATGCAGCCAAGCCACTGTATCTACTGTTCTTAAGTACGCAGTTCTCTTGTAACTTCGTGAAATGTAGATACTGATTACTTGTGTGAGCTGATAGCAAAATAAAAGCTCTTTCCATCATGGATAGGGAACACTGCGACTGTGATAAATGAAGTGACGGCATAATTTTTATATTCCCATTACCGGTTTCAGATCACCTGGTGACTTGTCATCCGATGCTACTATTCTTAGTAATAACTCATGGTATTGTGGGGGTCGTTGTGAAGCTGTAGCAGGCATAAAATGACTGATGCAGGTGAACACTGAACGTGGCGAAGTTGCTGGTGTTACCTGCATCATACGAGGTGGAATCCAAAATTTTCGTGACTGGTGCTGCCATCTGGAAAGTAGGAGTAGTAGATCTTTGCACCGCTGGGCGGCGAGAGCTGCATATTTGATGAGTCAGTGTGCGGAGTGGCATTCAGCTGGGAGGACGTGTTGCGTGTCCACAGTGATTTCTGTAACACTCTGTATTTGGTGTGTGTCGATTTTACGATGGATCTGCGGACGTTTCATCAGTAACATTACCAGATGCCAAGTTTGTTTTGTTTGCTGATGACACAAACATTGCAATAAATAGCAAATCAAGTGTAGTCTTAGAAAGATCAGCCAATAAAATATTTGTGGACATTAATCACTGGTTCCTAGCCAATTCTTTGTCACTAAACTTTGAAAAAACACACTACAGCAGTTCAGAACTTGTAAGGGGTGTCCCAAGAGTATATGTCTAACATACGATGACAAGAAGATAGAAGAAGTGGACGGTGTTAAATTCTTGGGATTACAGCTTGATAATAAATTCAACTGGGAGGAGCACACCACAGAACTGCTGAAGCGTCTTAACAAATCTCTGTTTGCAATGCGAATTTTGTCATAGGAGATATAAAAATGAAAAATCTGGCATACTATGCTTACTTTCATTCCATAATGTCATATGGGATTATTTTTTGGGGTAATTCATCAAGCCAAGCTAAAGTTTTCCGGGCACAAAAACGTGCAGTAAGAATTATATGTGGTGTGAACTCAAGAACATCCTGCAGAAGCCTGTTTAGGGAACTAGGGATACTAACTACAGCTTCCCAATATATTTATTCCTTAATGAAATTTGTCATTAAAAATATATCACTTTTTCAAACCAACAGCTCAATTCATGGAATCAATACTAGAAATAAGAATAATCTTCACAAGGATTTAAAGTCAGTCAGTCTTGTACAAAAAGGTGTGCATTATTCAGGAACACACATTTTCAATAACTTGCCAGCAGCCATAAAAAGCTTAACAACCAATGAAATTCAATTTAAGAGAACCCTAAAGGATTTATTGGTGGCCAACTCCTTCTACTCCATTGATGAATTTCTTAGTAAAACCAACTGATTTGTATATAAGTACAACATAACTTCTGCACAATTTCAGTGCAGTAATGTGTGTGTGTGTGTGTGTGTGTGTGTGTGTGTGTGTGTGTGTGTGTGTGTAATCTAACTTCTGCACCATTTCAGTGCAGTAATGTGTTCATTGTAAATAAGTATTACAGTAGTTGTATTACATGTTTATTACCTTATAAATAAATAAAAAACTTTTTTATTTTAAATTCAGTGCATTAGTATTTGTAAAATGACTTGGTGTTCATTAAAAAATGACGATCATTCCACTTGGGACCTGTGGAATGGTACATTAGCTTATTCGTTTTAGTTGTAAATATTTGTCATGTATTGTTGTTTTTCTGACATGTTCCACATCCTGGAGGACCTCCTCACTACAGATCAATTGGAATGAAAGTAAATCTAATCTAACAGAACAGCGCGTGTGTATCAAATTCTGTACTAATCTCGGGAAAAGTGCTACGGAGTCCCTTGCAATGATTCAACAAGTGTTTGGGGAACAGAGGATGAGCTATGTTTGAGTGGCACGTTCAGGGCCGGCCACACAAACGTCAGAGATGATGCGCACACTGGAACGCCCGTTAGCAGCACAACGCCAGACATTGTTGCCAGCCGTGCGGATAGATGTCGAACCATTCAAGACCTTGCAGACGAAGTGGGTATTGGTCATGGGACATGTCAACGAATGGTGACTGATGAATTGGGCATCCATCGTGTCGCCGCAAAATTCGTGCCAAGGATCTTGACTGCCGATCAGAAGGCACAGCCCGTTGAAGTTTGCACGGACTTTCGTCAGACCACATCTGATGATCCAGCCTTCTTGTCACGGGTTATCACCGGTGACGAGAGCTGAATTTACTTTATGGCCCAGAGACAAAGCAACAATCGTCCCAGTGGAAGAGCCCAGGCTCCCCAAGACCCAAAAAAGCGAGACAGGTGAAGAGGTAACTGAAGAGCATGATCATCGTTTTGTTTGATACCAAGGGAATTGTGCCACACGTCCTAGCTCACCAGGATCTTTTTGGCAAAAAACAAGAAGTCGGTTGTACCCCATCCACCATACTCGCCAGATTTGGCGCCTTGCGACTTCGCGCTATTTCCAAAACTGGAACTCACGTTGAAAGGCCGTCTGTTCGACACTCTAGAGAGGATTCAAGAAGCATCGCTGGCGGTGATAAACACCATCAAAGAGCAGGACTTCCAGAAAAAGTTTGACCAGTGGCAGAAGTGCTGGGACTGGTGTGCATGTGCAGATAGGAATTACTTCGAGGGTGATGGTGACCATTAGTCCAAAGGTAAGGTTTTCAACAGATGGCAGCACCAGTCCCGAAAATTTTGGATAGCACCTCATAAAATCATAAGGTGAATTGCATGACACTACATACTGTCAGTTGATTTCAAATGATTGCTTCCAGTGAACAAATCATGTCAGAAAATATTGTTTTCAGTAAAGTAAGTAAACCACACTACACAAGCTTTGTCACCAGTAACAACACTCAGGTGCTTAACAGGTTTAAACAAACCACAGAATGTGAGTTAAGCTAATATTAAATGATTTAGCGTTGGTACTTGGATTTTCTTTGGCCATCACTCGTGTTTTCGAAAGTTGCCTATTGATTTTCAGTGACAGTTTATATGTGTATTTAGTCATTTTTACAATATTATCAAGTGCTGTTTACAAAGTCCATAAAATTAGGGTTCAGAATGACATTTATTCTGTATTTCTTAGTACTGAACTTGCAATCAATGGGTTTACCATTGATTATCACATTTACAAACTGATCATGCACTACACATCAAAGATTACAATGCTGATGGCTTGACCTCATGAAAGACTGAGTTATATGGGCGTTGCTGGGCTGTGTGCATGGAAGAGAGAAATGATACGTAGGTGGATGTATGAGGGGAGGGGTATGTAAGTAAAGGATTTTGATGTGTGTGTGTGTGTGTGTGTGTGTGTGTGTGTGTGTGTGTTTGTGTGTGTGTGTGTGCACTTGTGTGTGAGCACTTGTGTGTGAGCACTTGTGTGTGTGCACTTGTGTGTGAGCACTTGTGTGTGAGCACTTGTGTGTGAGCACTTGTGTGTGAGCACTTGTGTGTGAGCACTTGTGTGTGAGCACTTGTGTGTGTTTTAGTGGAAGGTGTTCACTGGCAGCGTTTAGTTTTGCATGGTTAAATATTTTACATTGTAGAAGAAAAATTTTCTTTCATCATCATTCGTGTTTTCAAAAGTCGTCCATTAAGTCTGATGATAGTAAATATAAGGCGCAGTCAGTTGAAAGCGAGGCAAATGGGAAAAAGTAAATGAACAGTTCATTATTTCGAAATTAATCGTCGTAACTGTTAATACACTATCCCGGTGTGAGACAAGACGGTCAGTGCCTTCATGGTAAAGTGTTTGCGGTTGTCTATGGAAGCGTGTTTGTAAGCGATCGCGCACATCTTCGTCCGAAGCAAATCGACGGCTACTGATGTCTTTCTTCAGGGCTCCAGAAGTCTTTCTTCAGGGCTCCAGAAGTATGGAAATCGCACGAGGAGAAATGACAGCATGCAGTATGTGTAAAGGCTTACTAGCGAAACATTTGCAACGTACTCGTAACAACTTGGCTACATGATAGCGGGCCCACTTCCCCTGGGACCGTGAAGGAGGACATTCGTGTTCATGGAACTGCTTCAGACAGTGCACACCTGGAGACAATCATCGTTAGTAGACAACTGCAAACATTTTTCCGTGAAGGCATTAGCCTTCTTGTCTCACCACTGGGATAAATGTAATAAGGATTTTAACTATTTTGTTTGAAATAATGAGCAGTTTACTTATTTTTTTCCATCTGCCTTATTTTATTCAGTCAAAATCCCATTTTTTCTAAATGGGATGTATGTTAGTGTGAGTGTGTGCGCCCGCGCGCTTTTATGTGTGGCAGATAGATAAGTAGATAGATAGAGAGGGGGAAGAGAGAAAGTTACTTAATAAGAACAGTCCCCTGTAATCCAATGATGTATAACTAAACAGGCCATTTGTTGACTATTTTCGCTACCGAGTCAAGTCAGTGTGCAGTTGAAACATCCTCTTGAAAAATTAAGAATGACTGTGCTGGTAAACTTCTACGTTATTTGATTTTCAAACAGCTGAGCAAAACTTAACGTACTCACACAGTTTTCTCTTTACTTATTCTGATCATCACTAAACTGACACACAATATTTTTAGCGCAACGCAGTCTGACTTTTAATAATCCCTACAAAAGAATAGCCCTGACTAACAATAACCTCCACCTTTCATGAATCACTTACCTCACAAAAATCTTCGTTCCTGGAACTACTGCAATACAGCGAGCGCCAATATTGCCGGCTAAATAAAAGATTCTAACTACTGAAGGGACTAACTACTGATAGGCATAGTTAGCAAATGAAAGATTTTGATAGAGAACAAACGATGTATTTACCTTCATAATGTTCAAAAGTCATCACATATCTCTATCAATTCGTGACAACCATCTTTACAAACTTCCTTTTTCTGGCGGACACACGTCCAGATCGTCAGCATATAGTAACCTCTCAAAACTCGGACATTTAAAAATGTTCAAATATGTGTGAAAGCTTATGGGACTTAACTGCTAAGGTCATCAGTCCCTAAGCTACACACTACTTAACCTAAATTATCCTAAGGACAAACACACACACACACATGCCCGAAGGAGGACTCGAACCTCCGCCGGGACCAGCCGCACAGTCCATGACTGCAGCGCCTAAGACCGCTCGGCTAATCCCGCGCAGCATCGGACATCTCTCTCTCCACATCCACCACTGCTGGCGGCTCACCACCTACTGCCCAGTGTGTGTGTGTGTGTGTGTGTGTGTGTGTGTGTGTGCAGTTTGAGGTTTTCGGGCGCTAAACTGCGTGGTCATCAGCGCCCAAACGCATTGAAACAGGAACACATGCGGTGAAGGGACGAAGACGGACAGCGAACAAGGAGAACGGCTAAAAGACACAGACCTGACGCAGTTCCAAATCCTCACATACAGAGGCAAAACAAGAGGAAAAGAACAGCACTAAAAAAGGAAAGGAAACAAAAGGAAAAGAGAACAGAAATCGAAGTGAAACAAGTAGGTAATCGTGACTGGCGGACCTCTTACCTAAAACCTGGCTGAGCCAGTCACCCAGCAGCACATTAAAATCCTCTCCCTAAAATCCGAGGCAACAAATTGGACAGGACACAAAACTGTAAGACCTTAACCACAGTCGTTGCGTCATATTGCAAAATAGAGGGCAAATCCGGTGGCATGGAAACCACCGCCGTCTGGTCAGAGAATAAAGGACAGTCAAGTAAAATGTGGCGGACAGTAATCTGGACGCCACAAGCACTGCAGATTGGGGGGTCCTCCCGCCGGAGTAAAAAACCATGCGTTAAGGGACTGTGCCCGATGTGGAGGCGAGTGAGGAGAACCTCATCTCGCCTGCATGACTGGTAGGACGTACGCCATGGCCGCGTGGTGTCCTTGACTTATTTTCACCGACTGACAGCCACTCCTCTTCCCATTGACGCATAGCACGAAAACGCAAAAGGGAGGTAACAGCATGGAGGGGGACGGCACATTCAACAACGTGAGGGAGGAAACATGCATCTTTGGCAGCCACATCCGCCAGTTCGTTTCCCCTAATACCCACGTGCCCCGGCACCCAGCAGAAAGAAACCTCCTTCCCCTGCCGTTGCAGGTGGAGTAGGGCATCATGGATGTTCTGGACGACCGTATCCGCTGGGTACAAGTGTTGCATGGTCTGAAGGGCACTCAGGGAGTCAGAACAGATGAGAAACTTAAGACTGGGAACACATCTCATCTGCTCCAATGCCCGCAAGATCGCAAATAATTCGGCATCAAAGATGGTAAACTCCGCAGGAAGCCGTAACTTGACGACTCGATCAGGTAAAACAACAGCACAACCAACAGTCCCCCTGTTTAGAGCCATCCGTAAATGCTGGTACATGGTCGGGATGCTGGTTTAAAATATCCAAAAATAAGGAGGTAAAAACAAACGCAGGAGTGCAGCTCCTCCGGTACTCTGACAAGTCTAAAATTACGCTGTGCCTCTGGAGCAACCAGGGAGGCAGGCGGGTAAAACCCTGGAGTTGGGGTGCCACACGCTCCTCACCAAGGTACTCAAGCAAATGCTTGGCACGAATCCCAAATGGTCTCGTTGCCCTGGGACGACTGGAAAAGAGACGTTCCATAGACGGTCGGGCAACAGTAGGGAGGTAGGGACAAGGGGAGGTAGGACAAGCAAGGAATTGACACACCTGTCGCACCATGAGGAGTTTCCGCCGGATGGCGAGCGGCGGTTCCCCTGCCTGAGCACACAGGCTGGGGATGGGACTGGTACGGAAGGCACCAGTGGCCAGCCTGGTACCCTCATGGTGTACTGCGTCAAGAATCTTCAGATAAGAAGGCCTCGCTGACCCATACACGGTGCATCCATAGTCAAGACGCGACGGGACGAAAGCCCTATAAAACTGCAGCTGACGCGCCTGATCTGCCCCCCAGGACCGATGGCTAAGACACTTCAAAATATTCAGTGCCTTCAGGGCCCGCACCTTGAGGTATTTAAGGTGCGGCAACCACGACAACTTGAAATTAAAAGTGAGGCCCAGGAACCTCACAGTGTCTCTAAAAATGAAGAATGGTGTCCCTCAGACGCAATTCAGGGGAGGTAAAAGGACGTCGAGAACGATTAAAATGAACACACACACATTTGTCTGCAGAAAAGGTAAAACCCGTCTTCGCAGTCCATGTCTCTAATCGCTTTATCGTAAGCTGCAGCTGCCGACTTGCAGTGACAAGACTGGAGGAAGAACAGAAAACAGCAAAATCGTCCACAAACAAGGAGCACTGGGCCGGACTCCGGATAGTGGACGTGATACTGTTAATGGAGATGGCAAAGAGGGTGACACTTAAAACGCTTCCTTGAGGAACACCATTCTCCTGCACGTACAAATCAGATAGCACACTACCAACCTGATATCGAAAGAGGCGGCAGGAAAGAAAGGACCGAATGAAGATGGGGAGATGGCCACGAAAGCCCCACTGATGGAGTTGATTGAGGATAAGGCGGCGCCAAGTAGTGTCATACGCCTTATTAATGTCAAAGAATACACCTAGACAATGCTGGTTACGTAGGAAGGCCTGCTGGATGGCCGCCTCAAGCAGGGTCAAGTTGTCTACAGTTGAACGACATCTCCGAAAGCCACGCTGAGAGTGGCTTAGGAGCTGTCTGGTCTCGAGCAACCAAACCAGGCGACGGTTGACCATGCGTTCCAATGTCTTCCTGACACAGCTCGTCAAAGCAATATTCCGATAACTACTGGGATGCATTCGGTCCTTTCCCAGTTTGAGGAGGGGAATCAAAATTGCCTCCCTCCACGAATCAGGGAACGTGCCGGATGACCATATCATATTAAAACAATTCAGGAGAACTTCCTTGGATGGCAGCAACAAGTGCTGTAGCATGCTGTACAGGATTTGATCATCACCTGGCGCAGTATTATGAGCCACAGACAGCGCCGAATCCAGTTCCCACGTTGTGAAGGGGCAGTTGTAGGGTTCAGAATTTGGAGACCGGAAGTCCAAGTGATCCCTCTCGATGGCAGTGCGGTAGCGGCAGAAATCTGGATCACAGTTAATAGTGGCAGTAGATTCCGCAAAATGCATGGTCAGTGTCTGGGCAATGTCTCGGCGCCGTGAGGAGACATCCCTGATGCAGCAATGCTGTGACAGGTAGTTGGCTGCGTTTCCCGGAAATCCTCCTGATGGCCGGCCGAAGTGGCCGTGCGGTTAAAGGCGCTGCAGTCTGGAACCGCAAGACCGCTACGGTCGCAGGTTCGAATCCTGCCTCGGGCATGGATGTTTGTGATGTCCTTAGGTTAGTTAGGTTTAACTAGTTCTAAGTTCTAGGGGACTAATGACCTCAGCAGTTGAGTCCCATAGTGCTCAGAGCCATTTGAACCATCCTCCTGATGGCTTCCCATACTTTCGTAGAACTAGTGGAGCGGGAGATGGAGTTCAAGAACGATTGCCATGACCGTCGTTTGCTCTCTTTAATCACTCGCCGCGCCTTGGCCCTCGCCACCCGAAAGGCCGCAAGATTGTCATCTGAGGGACGGCACTTGAAGCGGCGCAGAGCTGCACGACGAGCTCGGAGGGCTGAGCGGCACTCAGTGGTCCACCAAGGGACAGGACGCCTCTTGGGATGACTTGAGGACCGTGGGATCGACAATTCAGCAGCATGGGAGATCACGGCTGTAACATGGTCGACCCACTCGTGGACGCTGGCACGGTGTTCCAAAACAGCCAAATGGCTGAACAGTGTCCAGTCAGCTCTGCAGAGGTGCCACCTGGGCGGCACTGGTAATGCCACAGCCTCATCCAGGAGGCGAATCCAAAGTGGGAAGTGCCGGCCGCTGGTGGCCGAGCGGTTCTAGGCGCTTCAGTCTGGAACCGCGTGACCGCTACGGTCGCAGGTTCGAATCCTGCCTCGGGCATGGATGTGTGTGCTGTCCTTAGGTTAGTTAGGTTTAAGTAGTTCTAAGTTCTAGGGGACTCATGACCACAGCAGTTAAGTCCCATAGGCCGGCCGGTGTGGCCAAGCGGTTAAAGGCGCTACAGTCTGTGACCGCTACGGTCACAGGTTCGAATCCTGCCTCGGGCATGGATGTGTGTGATGTCCTTAGGTTTAAGTAGTTCTAAGTTCTAGGGGACTGATGACCTTAGAAGTTAAGTCCCATAGTGCTTAGAGCCTTTTTTGAGTTGAGTCCCATAGTGCTCAGAGCCATTTGAACCATTTTGAACCAAAGGGGGAAGTGGTCACTAGAATGGAGGTCAGCGGCAACCTCCCAGAGAGCAGAATCCGCCAGTGCTGGAGAGCAAAAGGAAGGTAAATAGCTGACGACGACCCAGAAGCAGTACAGAAATGAGTGGGAGCACCAGAGTTGAGGATGCACAGTTCTTCAGACGCCATGAGGCTCTCCAGAATGCGACCCCTGGGGCAAGTAGTCGTAGAGCCCCATAAGACATTATGAGCATTTAAGTCCCCCAGAAGGAGAAATGGGCGGGGGAGTTGGCTAATAAGGTCTGTGAGAGCCTCAGAGTCTATTGCATCCTGAGGCGGTAAGTAAACGGAACAGATTGTGAGCCTCTGCCCCACAAGAAGGTCAACTGCAACTGCTTGCAAGTCCGTAACGAGAGGGAGCTCAGATGAGTGGTGCATGTCACGGAAAAAAACCGCAACACCACCCTTTGCCCTTTCCCCCATCAGATCTTTTCGATACACGGTATAGCCCCGTAAAGAAGGAGCATCAGTGGCCCGAAAATGTGTCTCTTGGAGACATAAGCACAAGGGGCGCTCTCGTACAACGAGTTGTAATTCGGCCACATGCGTCCTGAACCCATTCAAGTTCCACTGTAATATGGGAGCCAGTGATCAGGATGGCTGAATTTTCACCCTTCCTCTGTGCTTTGGATGAGAGCCCATACTGGCCGGAGATTTATTCCTGGGGCGAGAATATCGCCCCTGGCCGACATCAATGTCCATCAGCTCCGATGGCGACCCAAGGGAGATGTCAGACAGTATAATGGCATCGTCATCGGACTGACCCTAACTAGTCTCCTCAGGTGGCAAAACCTTCACTTTCGGCGTCTTCGTCTTGGAGGGCTTAGAATGCAGAACCTTGTCAACAGCTGGAGCTTTACTCGCCTGGGCAGAAGGCGCCATATGGGGAGGGGCAGGAAGTACTCCAATGTCAGCAACCACGGCCTTGTCCGACGTTGTGGGGAGAGCTGCAGGTTGCAAAACAACCGCAGCAGCACAAGTGCACTGGCAAACGCGGGTATTAGTGCTGACACTAGCAACTTCCGTTTGTGTAGCAACAGTGGCCAACTGTACCGGTTTCTGCAGAGCGGAAGCGAAAGATGTAAACACAGGAGGCTGCATGGCCTTAAAGAGCTTCTTGGCCTCACCATAGGGGATGCGCTTAGATGTTTTGATCTCCTGTATCTTGCTTTCCTAGAGATAAATGGGGCAGACCCGGCTCCAGACAGGGTGACTCCCAGAGCAATTCACGCACTTCACAGGCGATGAACAATCGGCTCCTTCATGGGCAGGCTGACCACATTTACCACAAGTGGCTATCCCATTGCACTCCAACGTAGTATGCCCAAAGCGCTGACATTTAAAACAGCGCATTGGTTTGGGGAAATATGGCCGTACTGGCAAACGTAAGAAACCCGCTTTAACATGCTGTGGGAGTCTCGGGCAAGTGAACGTGAGAATAAACGAGTCGGATTTGACTAGCTCCCCATCGACTCGTTTCATAATATGCTGCAGGTCGACCAATCCTTCGTCAACCCACTCAGATTTCAACTCGTGCTTTGGGATATCCACCAAGTCCCTACAACACCCTTACTATAGCTCAAAGTGGAGTGGAGCTCGGTCTCGATAGCGTACTCTCCGAGACAGGTTGCTTTCCGAAGAGAAGTGACTTGACGGGAACTAGAAGTTTCACCTAACAGAGTCCCATTGCGCAGTCGCTTCACAGATTTCAGTGTTCCTGCAATTCCCTCGAGACCCTAGTGGATGTAAAAGGGAGAAACCCTCTCAAAGCTACCTTCCTTCCGTTTTACAATCAAAAGCACATTCTGGTTATCAGCATGTGCTCTGTTACGACAGTCTGATAAATCTCTAGTAACACGAGGTGCTGGAGGACTCGCAGCACGAAGTCGCTTTTTCGATGGGGTGTGTTTTTCTACTAGTGGCCCACCCAATCCACTGGTAGGGGGAAACGTAGAGGTCGAAGGGTCCATTGCGGTCCCACGAGCAGCTAGGGAACTAAAGGTCCGCTCAGACAGAGCCCCGCGTGCCTGAGTAAGCCTTATACAACTGGGGTGCGGCAGGTGCCCCAGAGGTTGCCCGCTTGCGACTGTTCCACCCCAACAGCCATGCATCTTACAGGCGCGCAGCACTCCGTAAGATTGAGGTTTTTTTTTTTTATAGAGGTTTACCTTCATCGCAATCTAGGCGGTCAAGTCAAGATTATCATTCCCCGCAGCACACAAAATTCCACCGCCGCGTCGTGCGGTGGTCGCTGAAGCATGTCCGGGGGTTACGGTGACAGGAGACTGGCGGCGCTGACCAGTCCCCAGCTCAGGACCCTGAGGTCGCCAAGCCCGTACTCAGCAATGAATGCTGAGCCCCTGTGGGGGCCTACTGCCCAGCGCTACGTGCTGTTCACATCCAACTACCCAACACTACAATAGCGAATATTCTAACAATGCCAACCAGCCACAGACTGCACACAGGAAAGTCAGTGATTTTCATACAGAGCACTCCATGGTGTTACCAACATAAAAGCCTAAACAGCCTACTTACATACATACAGAGCGCTATGTGGCGTTACCAACATAAAAACCTCAACAGCCTACTTACATAGTGAGTTCTAAAATTCGTAATATCGTGGCGAACAAAAGAAGTTCTGTTAAACAAATTCCCTAAAATCGTATGGCATTTTAAAGGAAGTCTGTAGTTCATTCCTTATGTCAGCGTTATTAAAAAAAGAATGCTTTAGAGCGTGAAAGACCTAGCGTCCTTTTACAAGTTTCAGCCAGGGTCTGTTGCGGAACACGAGAGCCTTTCATCTCGTTAACACTCTGCGACAAGTTGTGACTCTGTGTCAGTTAACAGCAGCAGCAGCCACATTGAGCTGTTTGTGCTATCGCAGCGACCAAGAGGAGGTGAACGTGTGGACAGGATGAATACGCGCACACCCAGCACTTGATGAGACTCGTGTAATTGGACGCTCGTGAAGGGGCGAGGAGGGGGCGGGGTAGATAGAGCCTCGCAACTGGCTAGGCCCCAATGCAGACAACTCGGGAAACCCCAGCTTGTTCAGCAACAGTGAGACCAACTGCAATTTCTGCCTCCCGGATTTCAGACACAGTCCGCACAGCCGTAGGGAACTTCGCTAACAGTTTGCCACGAGGTATCAACCGCACTTAATGTATGCATAGAATCACGTACTAGGATTAACGAATTTCGTGACACAATAAAAAACATCCACTTGAGATAATTCCGTACAGCATTGATCAACCGCTTTCGATGACTCTACACGTCATAACCCACGAAGGAATCGAGAAACAAAGAATTGGTGCAGAGGACATTCCTTACAGAGTATTTGCTTTGTGACAAATGTTGCAGCTTAAATTATTTTCACTGTCCCAGAAGGTTATACTGAAAAATACACTACTGATCATTAAAATCGCTACACCAAGAAGAAATGTAGATGATAAACGGGTATTCATTGGACAAATATATTATACTACAACTGACCAGTGATTACATTTTCACGTAGTTTGGGTGCATAGATCCTGAGAAATCAGTACCCAGAACAACCACCTCTGGCCGTAATAACGGCCTTGATACGCCTGAGCATTGAGTCAAACAGAGCTTGGATGGCGTCTACAGCTTCAACACGATACCACAGTTCATCAAGAGTGGTGACTAGCGTATTGTGTCAAGCCAGTTGCTCGGCCACCATTGACCTGACGTTTTCAATTGGTGAGAGATCTGGAGAATGTGCTGGCCAGGGCAGCAGTCGAACATTTTCTGTATCCAGAAAGGCCCGTACACGACCTCCAACATGCGGTCGTGCATTATCCTGCTGAAATGTAGGGTTTCGCAGGGATCGAATGAAGGGTAGAGCCACGGGTAGTAAAACATCTGAAATGTAACGTCCACTGTTCAAAGTGCCGTCAGTGCGAACAAGAGGTGACCGAGACGTGTAACCAATGGCACCCCATACCATCACGCCGGGTGATACGGCAGTATGGCGATGATGAATACACGCTTCCAATGCGCGTTCACCCCGATGACGCCAAACACGGATGCGACCATCATCATGCTGTAAACAGAACCTGGATTCATCTGAAAAAATGACGTTTTGCCATTCGTGCACCCAGGTTCGTCGTTGAGTAGAACATCGCAGGTGCTCCTGTCTGTGATGCAGCGTCAAGGGTAACCGCAGCCATGGTCTCCGAGCTGATAGTCCATGCTGCTGCACACTTCGTCGACCTGTTCGTGCAGATGGTTGTTGTCTTGCAAACGTCCCCATCTGTTGACTCAAGGATCGAGACGTGGCTGCACGATCCGTTACAGCCATGCAGATAAGACGCCTGTCATCTCGACTGCTAGTGATACGAGGCCGTTGGGATCCAGTTCACTTCAGTCACTAAATTAACTTTCGATTTTCCGGTTTTATTAATTCTTTTGCTAAATTAAGTCAGAGTGTAGCGAAATTTATTACTTCTGACAAACTTTCAGTTTTCACACTATACGTGTCAACCTTCAGTTGCCACGCTTCTAGTGCTAATTATATGTGTAATAACCTTTCTTTTTCAGTTACTATAGTAATTGTCCTTAGGACTGGCGACCGTAATTTCCCCCAAATCTCAAATATCTAATTACCGCTAGTTAATTGTTAACGTAACGGCCGCACATTTACTTTCTTTATTAACTTTACCCCTTTTCAAAATTAATTTCCACCCGTTTCATTTGCATTTTTCCTTTCATTTAGATGTAACCCTTTCCTCCCTCTTTACTGACAGATTAACTTCGGTGACGATTGCTTTTCCCAAATTTCCATTAGGTACATGCGGTTTAATTTTTTACTGTCATTAAGGTTGATAAGTGAGGGGGAGGTTACAAGGTGTCGCCACCGGCGCCAACCTTGTGTGAATGCTCTGAAAAGCTAATCATTTGCATATCACAGCATCTTCTTCCTGTCGGTTAAATTTCGCGTCTGTAGCACGTCATCTTCGTCGCGTAGCAATTTTAAAGGCCAGTAGTGTATTTTCTATCGGTTAATTCACTATTCATCGCTCCCAGTACATTTTAACTAGAACTAGCGTTGGCAACGTTCTGCAGTTTTCTGTCCAAACTTTTGCTTGGTGATCGCTTTATTCTTCACGATTTCTGCCATTTTTGGTGCCGTTCCTCTTCTTATAACTGCCACTTGCGTTTTTTTCCACATTTCAAAGCACTGGGAACTGAACACTTGTTTGGATGCAATGATTTGGTTTGTGTTGCTTGCTGCAGGACTACGAATGTTGAACATTTAGACGTGTGTAGTGCTCGTCAATTACTAAAACATGATTTGTGCGCAAGGATGTGTGTCGCGATTTTCCTGGCAGCCCTCAGAATGAGCCAGAATTCTCCAGTCGGGTTATCACTGGTAACGAATCATGAATTCTCGCGAGGAATAATGTCAAAGTTGTGAGGCGAGAATGAGCAAATCAAAAGCAAATCGGCATGTATTTGCTGTTTTTGGCAGTGGGCAAATCATTCACAAAGACTTCGTGCCTGCATGATCATCCATCACATTTTCATCGGGATATTATTGAAGGACAGAGAAAAGGAGTAGCATGTGTATAACCAGCGCTGCTTGCCTTTAGATGTTTCAACATGACAATGCGCCTTGTCACATGGCAATCTCTGTTAACAAACTTTTCGCAAGAGATAGCATTTTTGTGCTTCCTCAGCCTTCCCCCCTCCCCTCCCCCCCCCCCCCCCAGCCCATTAGTCAGATCATAGTTTACATTTTTATTGAACCCTTTTTACTGGCTCAGAAACCACTTGAAAGAACTCGAACAGTCCACGGGTGTACTGCCGGTCCATAGTGTCCAACGGACACAATATTTCGGCGATCAGACATGTCGCCATCGTCAGGTGCGCTTACCAACTGAGCTCCCGTGGACTGTTCGAGCAAGAAATACGCCGGGAGAAACTGAAGAATCACACTTGAAAGAAGTTTCTGTGGTACTTTGGATAACATTCAGAAGAGCTCTGGAGTCGTTCACCGCCCTAGCTCATAAGAAGATCCAGAACTGCTTTAGATTCATTAGCGTACAGAAATAATTAATGTTTTTCAATCCATGTTTCGCAGAATTGTTCCCGAGCGTTCTACATGCGCTGTAGTTTACAGTAAACGGGTCGTGTGACTAGGGCCTTCCATTCGCCAGGCGCAAGTCTTTCGATTTGAAACCACTTCGGTGACTTGGGCGTCGATGGGGATGAAATGATGATGATTAAGACAACACAACACCCAGTCCCTGAGCGGAGAAAACCTCCGACGCAGCCGCGAATCGAACCCGGGCCCTTAGGATAACCTTTCTGTTGTGCTGACCACTCAGCTACCCGGGGCAGACAGTAAACGGGTCAAAGTAGAGGAATTGTATCCGCTATGTTGTGAGGCAAATTGAGGAGCTACTTGACTGAGAAGTAGCGGCTCCGGTCACGAAAACTAATAACAGCCGGGAGAGCGGTGTGCTGACCACACGTTCCATCATATCCGCATCCAGTGACGCCTATTGGCTGAAGATGATACGGTGGTCCGTCCGTACCGTTACTGTCTTTCGAGGCCTGTTGGGATGGAGTTTAGCTTATAGTTTTTTTTTTAGAAGGAGGAGTGGCTGGAGCTGAAGAACATCCAGCTGCGCTCGGCGAAACAAACGACAGGGCAGTGTAGTTCCTATTTACGGTCGCTGCAGTGGACGAAGTACTCCTAACGTGTCTATAGATATGGCGCTGCCCCAGCGCATGCATTCCTCCTCCGGCGAGAGAACCCACCAGTACGCAGTGCTTTTGGTGTACAGATATCTGCTCAGCGCATTTTAAACGAGGGTGCTTTATATTAAGTTAAGAGCTGTCAACGGTTTATCAGCTGATATGGTCTCTACTCAATGGGACGATGAATCGAATGTGGTTCACTTTTACGTATATTATTAACTAGAAGCTTTTAATATGTTTACATGGTGGCTGGTTCATCATATTTTTTTCCCAGTGATCACGCAGTCTTAGTTCCAAAAATGGTTCTAATCACTGCGGGACTTAACATCTGAGGTCATCAGTCCCCTAGAACTTAGAACTACTTAAACCTAACTAACCTAAGGACATCACACACATCCATGCCTGAGGCAGGATTCGAACCTGCGACGTAGCAGGCGCGCGGGTCCGGACTGAAGCGCCTACAACCGCTCGGCCACAGCGGTCGGTGTCTTAGTTCCCTTTTAAATGTTTTAGCTAATGTGTAGTTATAGTCTTTGTGTTTTAACAATGGATTTTTACTAAATGACTCAGTCGTATATGTTTTGTTCTCCTACGTGAAAGTGTGAATGCTAGTGAGTTAGAAGAGAACATTTGTGTGAGATTAGTATTTCATATTTTTAATTTTTGGCACATAATTTTAAACATTTTAGCCACATTCGTGTCCAGTTAGTTTAATAAATGATAACCGTCCTGTTGAGCGCTCTATACATATCTCTGCCATCACCAGACGAAAGTAACTGACGAGATGAAAAGTACTCCGGCAGAATCCTTCCAGAGCAACGGCTCCGTCACTGTGTAAGCGCCGGCTAGAACTATGTTGAACGTGACAACCTGGATTTATGAAAAATATAGAAGCTAAGGTTACAAAAAAATCAATCTCATTACTTTTCGAACAGTCATCATACATATACGAAAGACATCCAATAAGTAACGACAGAAACTGATGTCGAAGTGAAACAGTTTCTAGGAGGAGTTGTGTACTTTCATGACTTTCATGATATGATATCAGTGGGATTAACTGAAAACAGGTGCCGGATAAAAACTGTTTTGTTTATAATCTCCATATTCAATTTAACGATGGAGTGGTCGCTTTAGGTTACCACGTTAGTTGAACAGCGTTCAGTGATCAGTTTCGTGCTTTATGATGGTGAAAACTCGGCGAAGATCTTTTCACGAAGGATTCTTACTCTACGCTGAAAGTTATATGAACCGCGGAAGTTTTCATAAGCGTGAGGAACAGTTCCTTCGCATGAAACCCGCATTGACATTATTCGTGAAGACTTGCGTGTTAGAGTTGAACATTTGGCAAAACCAGTTGCAGTTAAGTGTTGGCACAGTTCATAACGCTATCGGTAACAAGCTAAAGTACAGGAAAAAAAAAGTGCAAGGTGGGTCCCGAAAGAGTTACCGGAACAATACAAGGAAACAAGATTCTAAGTGTGTACAGGCTTGAAAGAACGCTGTGAAAGGTAAGGTGACGCTTTTCTAAAAAAGATTTTAATGTGTGATGAAACTTGGTTTCACATTTTAAACAAGAATCGAAAAGACAAAGTAAAGAATCGAAACATGCCAGCTCACGTGTCCAAAAGAAATTCAGGACGCAAGCATCGGCGGAAAAAGTAGTGCTGACCGTCTTTCGGGACTGCCGAGGCGACGTCTTTTGTGATTATTTGGAAGATTAGTGTACAATAAACTGTGCCTATGATCAGATAAACCGGTGAATAAAGTAAAGCCAGCGAGCGGACTTCAACAAAAGGCGCGATATTGCTTCACTACACAGTTCGCTCTCACGCCGCCCAGCGGACTCAAGAAACCATTGAAAAAATGTGTTGAGAGTACAACTTATCCTTCATACAGTCCACATTTGGCTCCCTCGGATTTTCCTTCATTTGGTCCATACAAGAAGACATTACGTGGAGCAAAGTTCAGCAACACAGAGAAAGTTAAAGAATTTGTGAAAAAGTAGCTCAACCTATAAGACAAAGACTTCTTTGCATCAGTTATAAAAAAGTTCATCAACGACACAAGTGTATCAATATTAATGAAAGTTACAGGGTGGCAAAAAATAGGTGTTATAAAGTTTTTGCCTACTGCGACATAGTACACTGGAGCGCCAAAGAAACTGGTATAAGAATGCGTATTCAAATACAGAGATATATAAACAAGTAGAATACGGCACTACGGTCGGCAACGCCTATATAAGACAACAAGGCCTGGCGCAGTTGTTAGATTGGTTACTGCTGCTACAATGCCTGGTTATCAAGATTTAAGTGGGTCTGAACGTGGTGTTATAGTTGGCGCATAAGCGATGGGACACAGCATCTCCGAGGTAGCGATGAAATGGGGATTTTGCCGTACGACCATTTTACGAGTGTACCGTGACTATCAGGAATCCGGTAAAACATCAAATCTCCGACATCAGTGCCGCCGGTAAAAGATGCTGCAAGAACGGGACCAGTGACGACTGAAGAGAATCGTTCAACGTGACAGGACCCTTCCGCAAATTGCTGCAGATTTCAGTGCTCAACTATCAAGTGTCAGCGTGCTAACCATTCAACGAAATATCATCGACATGGACTTTCGGAACCGAAGACCCACTAGTGCACCCTTGATGACTGCACGACAAATAGCTTTAGCCTCACCAGACGCGTCAACACCGACATTGGACTGTTGCTGACTGATCGTACGAGTCTCGTTTCAAATTGTATCGAGCGGATGGAGGTGTACGGTTATGGAGACAACTTCATGAATCCATCGACTCTGCAAGCCAGCAGGGGACTGTTCAAGCTGGTGGAGGCTCTGTAATGGTGTGTGATATGTGCAGTTGGAGTGACAGGGAACCGCTGATACATTTAGGTACGACCCTGACAGATGACACGCACGTAAGCTTGCTGTCTGACCACCTGCATCATTTCACGTCCACTGCACATTCCAACGGACTTGGAAATTTCCATCAGCACAATGCGACGCCCCACACGTCCAGAATTGCTACAGAGTGCTTCCAGGAACACTCTTCTGAGTTTTAAACACTCCCGATGGCCACCACGCTCCCCAGACCTGAACATTATTGAGTGTATCTGAGATGCCTTGCTACGTGCTATTCAGAAGAGATCTCCCCCCCCCCCCCTCGTACTCGTACCAATTTATGATTTATGGACAGCCCTGCAGGATTCATGGTGTCAGTTCCCTCCAGCACTACTTCATACGTTACTCGAGTCCATGCCACATCGTGTTGCAGCACTTCTGCGTGCTCGCGAGAGCCCTACACGATATCAGGCAGGTGTAACAGTTTTTTGGCTCCTTAGTGTATGACGTGCTAGATTCCTATCATCATATTTGTGCTATAGCAGACAACCTTAAATTTAATACGGAAGTTTTTCAAATTGCTTGGTTTCTGCAGCAATGATTGTGTAAAGTTTTGAATTGCATTGCATGATGACTATCTAAAGAACGTTATTTTTGACTGCACGAATCTATCTGGAAATTTCAGTACGAAGATCGTGGACTGTTACAGGTGTGTCTTTGAATACACGTCGGTTATAATTAACCTGCAGCTATTCATGGAGGTCCAGTGTGGGCTGCAATTATCGTATGACAGCGAAACTTGTGGAGTGTTACATGCCGTTTAGGCAAATGATATTTCGTACTACTTGTGTAGTACAAGGAATGATGATCATGACAGAATAGTATTAAGTAGGGAATAAGTTGCGGAACATATACTGTGCGCGGGTGTTTATACATCTACATCTACACCTACATCTACATGAATACTCTGCAAACAACATTTAAGTGCCTGGCAGAGGGTTCATCGAACCACCTTGACAATTCTCTATTATTCCAATCTCTTATAACGCGCGGAAAGAATGAACACCTATATCTTTCCGCACGACCTCTGATTTCCTTATTTTATCGTGGTGATCGTTCCTCCCTATGTAGATCGGTGTCAAAAAAATATTTTCGCATTCGGAGGAGAAAGTTGGTGATTGGAATTTCATGAGAAGATTCCGTCGCAACAAAAAACGCCTTTCTTTTAACGATTTCCACCCCAAATCCTGTATTATTTCTGTTACGCTCTCTCCCATATTTCGCGATAATACAAAACATGCTGCCCTTCTTTGAACTTTTTCGATGTACTCCGGCAGTCCTACCTGGTAAGGATCCCACACCGCGCAGCAGTATTCTAAAAGAGGACGGACAAGCGTAGTGTAGGCAGTCTCCTTAGTAGGTCTGTTACATTTTCTAAGGGTCCTGCCAATAAAACGCAGCCTTTGGGTAGCCTTCCCCACAACGTTCTCTATGTGTTCCTTCCAATTTAAGTTGTTCGTAATTGTAATACCTAGGTATTTAGTTGAATTTACGGCTTTTAGATCAGACTGAGTTATCGTGTAACCGAAGTTTGAGTTCCTTTTAGCACCCATGTGGATGACCTCAAACTTTTCGTTATTCAGGTTCAACTGCTACTTTTCGCGCCATTCATATAGTTTTTCTAAATCGTTTTGCAGTTTGTTTTGATCTTCTAATGACTTTATTAGTCGATAAACGACAACGTCATCTGTAAACAACCGAAGACGGCTACTCAGATTGTCTCCCAAATCGTTAATGTAGATAAGGAACAGCAAAGGGCCTTCTTTTTGTATGTGTAGACATTAAACAGGAGGCGTGGAATACGAGAAAACGGGAAGGTGTGACAACTAAATAGCTTCAGCTCCTGTTGGTGGGGCCTTTTATGCTTTGGCATTGCTGCTTGGCATTGGCTTGACTGTCAAGCAGTAACCACACTCTCAAAGAATCAAAACAAAAGACAATATGGTGTTGTGACAAAATACACTCCTGGAAATTGAAATAAGAACACCGTGAATTCATTGTCCCAGGAAGGGGAAACTTTATTGACACATTCCTGGGGTCAGATACATCACATGATCACACTGACAGAACCACAGGCACATAGACACAGGCAACAGAGCACGCACAATGTCGGCGCTAGTACAGTGTATATCCACCTTTCGCAGCAATGCAGGCTGCTATTCTCCCATGGAGACGATCGTAGAGATGCTGGATGTAGTCCTGTGGAACGGCTTGCCATGCCATTTCCACCTGGCGCCTCAGTTGGACCAGCGTTCGTGCTGGACGTGCAGACCGCGTGAGACGACGCTTCATCCAGTCCCAAACATGCTCAATGGGGGACAGATCCGGAGATCTTGCTGGCCAGGGTAGTTGACTTACACCTTCTAGAGCACGTTGGGTGGCACGGGATACATGCGGACGTGCATTGTCCTGTTGGAACAGCAAGTTCCCTTGCCGGTCTAGGAATGGTAGAACGATGGGTTCGATGACGGTTTGGATGTACCGTGCACTATTCAGTGTCCCCTCGACGATCACCAGTGGTGTACGGCCAGTGTAGGAGATCGCTCCCCACACCATGATGCCGGGTGTTGGCCCTGTGTGCCTCGGTCGTATGCAGTCCTGATTGTGGCGCTCACCTGCACGGCGCCAAACACGCATACGACCATCATTGGCACCAAGGCAGAAGCGACTCTCATCGCTGAAGACGACACGTCTCCATTCGTCCCTCCATTCACGCCTGTCGCGACACCACTGGAGGCGGGCTGCACGATGTTGGGGCGTGAGCGGAAGACGGCCTAACGGTGTGCGGGACCGTAGCCCAGCTTCATGGAGACGGTTGCGAATGGTCCTCGCCGATACCCCAGGAGCAACAGTGTCCCTAATTTGCTGGGAAGTGGCGGTGCGGTCCCCTACGGCACTGCGTAGGATCCTACGGTCTTGGCGTGCATCCGTGCGTCGCTGCGGTCCGGTCCCAGGTCGACGGGCACGTGCACCTTCCGCCGACCACTGGCGACAACATCGATGTACTGTGGAGACCTCACGCCCCACGTGTTGAGCAATTCGGCGGTACGTCCACCCGGCCTCCCGCATGCCCACTATACGCCCTCGCTCAAAGTCCGTCAACTGCACATACGGTTCACGTCCACGCTGTCGCGGCATGCTACCAGTGTTAAAGACTGCGATGGAGCTCCGTATGCCACGGCAAACTGGCTGACACTGACGGCGGCGGTGCACAAATGCTGCGCAGCTAGCGCCATTCGACGGCCAACACCGCGGTTCCTGGTGTGTCCGCTGTGCCGTGCGTGTGATCATTGCTTGTACAGCCCTCTCGCAGTGTCCGGAGCAAGTATGGTGGGTCTGACACACCGGTGTCAATGTGTTCTATTTTCCATTTCCAGGAGTGTATATCGAAAGTCGGACGTTGAGATGTTTTTTGGAAAGTTGGCTATTGATTCTGCTGTTGTGTGCGCACACAAATTCTGAGTCTGAGGTATTATTATTGCGAGTGGTAGCAGCGAACAGTTGTTGGTGGTAGTCGGACGTTGACAGGCCTGGAGAGAAGCCGCGCGTCTGGAGAGGCCGTGCTACTGGCGCCAGAGGAGATTTTTGCATAAATCGAGGATTTTTATTAATTAGCCTTTTTGCTGCACGTAGTTGTTGCTTGCTTGCGCAATGGAGGTATTTTGTCAGATTTGAAAGTAAATTTCATATCTTTGTTGTGACCAGATATGTGATTATTGATGGAGGACATTGTGGAACAATTAAAGTTTCTGCTAATCAAACTATGCAGGGAAAAGAAAAGCCCGAGTAAATTTTGTCAGTGTAATCGTAAATTTTTAGAATACAGTAAATTAAAAGTTTTTATTGATTTCTTGCATTTCTTACACGGCTTAAGGCTTGCTGGCTGAACATTTCCTGATCATTTAATTTCTATAAAAAAGAAAAGGAGAGTAGTTGCATTAGTAGTTGTGAGCATGCGTTGCACTCTGCATGCATCGCAGTATTTCTTTTGAATTATTTTAGCATTCATGCAGTTGCAGCGGCAAGACGAGGTAAGTTGTCAGTTGCATGCAGGAGCATTACAATATATTTAAGAGATGTTAGAGACTATTTTACATATGACAATCATATACAAGAGAACTGATTTTTAATTATTTATAGGAATAGTAATTAATTTCTGTTTTTCTGTTCTCTAGGGGAATACTGACGTGTGCGATAGTATGTAGCTCCAGAAACTGTTTGAATGCTGACAAGTCGAAATAAGGATTTTCGTTGTACGGCTACATATCAGATTTTATGATAACGATAATAATGTTTCACTAGATAGCCTAGCAATCTTTTAGAGCAAAAGTATAGATGACGATAAGATGGTCAGACACAGAGCTTTACACATTTCCGTATGTTTGTTGCCATAAGAATAATTTTTGATAACAGAACTTTCAGCAGGATAATAAGAATAATTTTTGAATACAAAACTTTTATCTGCAGACCTGCCTGCCAGGATTTTGTTTCGTTGGATGATTTCGAAGTTAGAGATGCTTCGTATTGCTACTGCATTTGCAAAATTTTATGCAATAGTAGTTTGTCAGTAATTGTTGCGTAGCATTTTTGTTGCGTAGCGTTTTTGTTGCTTGCACGCTGCTCTGCACTAATTCAGAATTTTTATTTCAGCAATTTATGGTTCAGAATTTATTTTTTTCGTAACAGTGAGGTTAACAGAATGAGATTTTCACTCTGCAGCGGAGTGTTTGCTGATATGAAACTCCCTGGCAGATTAAAACGGTGTGCCAGACCGAGTTCGAGTCTCGGTCTGGCACACAGTTTTAATCTCCCAGGAAGTTTCAGTGAGGTTAACAGTTCTGTGTTAAAATATTTGTTTTGTATTTTTGTGTCATTTTCTTTGTTGGTACAACGACAATGAAAACTATAGCCCAGGTAGGAACAGACAACACTGTGAAAGTAGCTCAAAACGAAGTTTCGAAAAATTTTAGACATAGTGTAGATAATTCATCTCAGTATGATGAAGTCAGGGAATTTTCGAAGAATACTGTGAAAAATCAGTGTAGGATGTTATTTGCCAATCATGCTTGATGAATTGAAGGGAACTACACGCAGTTCAGATGATCCAATTTTGTTATAAGAGATTCAGGTATGGATTCTGTTTCTACAGAGCAAAGTAATTTCATCTTCCCCACTTCCAGTATTAATATTACACATTTAATAGTAACTTAGCTTAATGAAATTAGAAAATACAATAATGAAATTAGAGAATTTAATAACGAGATTAAAAAATCTGATAAACTTCGTAGCGAGATCAAAGAATCAGTTAGCAAAGAGGAACAAAATTTGAAGCTATAAGAAGAGGGCTTCAAATGGTTTCGGGATGAGATAAATGACAATTTAAATCGTAAATTCGAGAAAATGTCAGAACAGTTGAAAACCCAGGTACGCGAGGAGCTGAAGTCTGATATTAATAATTTTGAACCCAGACTTCACCATGTACAGTCTGTTGACATTGTTGAGTCGAGACAACAGACGTCACGACAAGAATTGCAGATAGAGGAATCAGCACAAAAATTGGAGTCATGACAGTTACAGACTAAAATTGAAGTTTCAAAGACGTGGGCTCAGTTGATCAGTTACCGAACAAGTCGAAGAATTACCCGAGAGAGTGATGCAAATGAAAATTCATTGTAAAAGGTCAGACGATACTCAGCCGGTTCCGTACGCTGATGCCGAAGAATTTCAGTCCCTGCTACATTTTAAAAAAAAGGGCAGAGATAATTAATCAACAAAATAAATGTGACGTGCAAAGGATACAGGAACGGCTTGAAAATATCGAAGAAAAAATTGGTCGCGATAACGATACTAGTGGGGTCAATAGTTATCACGCTGGAAATCACAATGAAAGCACTAATTTCAGAAATGCTAATCACTTCTCTTATAAACGTGATATGTTTGCAGTACACAATGATTAGGATGCGAGTTACGGTATGAGAGAAAACTCGTCCGTTCGGAAAAACGGTGGTTTTGATTACAAACATTTTCTCACAGTTAGGAAATACATAAATTTTCGCAGTGCCAACAATGAAATTCTCCCAAAGGAGTGGTTACAACAGTTTGACTATTCTTTGTTACCAACATGGTCAATTGACCACAAACTTGAATTCATTTACAGTTATCTCAAAGCAGGACATGCAACAAGAAAGAGATTGTGAATGTCACACCAACGATGATTTTTATCACGCATTCTTGTCCGCTTATTGGTCTGAAACAACTCAAGATCACGTGAAATACAACATTATTATGATGCAATATTATGGACAATCGACTTTCTCAACTCTTGTGCAGTACTTTGCAAACATGAATAGGTATTTTAGTTCATTAAATTTCGGGCATGCAGCCGGACCAATAAAATTTCTTCCATGGATATTTCGGCCGCGTATCGTCCGGCCATCTTCAGAGTACGTCGCGAGAAAATGCACAGATATTTAGCTAATCCGTACAGTCCGTCGGAATTAATCCGCACTTGTTTCACTAAATTATCTATCAGATTACGTCACATAGTTTTGGCTTGGAAGCTTTCCAGGCTCTTTTACAAGAACTAGAATTTATCAATAATGATCACACAAAGAGAAGTAACGTTAATCACCACTGGAAAAATTACCATTCGCGGCGTAACCGGAAACGTAGATGGCATTCGAGTTAACGACATAATGAGAGACATGATGAAGACAAACGCCATGTGCCACATCAGCCCTACAACACACATTACTGACGCTCGAGAAATGATTCTCGCGACCGTCGTAATTATCAGGAACAGAGATCGCGTATCGCGTGAACATAGACGTTGTGGAAAAGAAGTCAATTTCAGACGCAATGGTAATGACAAAGTAAATCGAAACTGGCGTGACCTCACAACTTCTGTTTCCGAACGTGGTGCTCAGGTTGTAGAAATCAGGGCATGACAATAATACTAATAACAGTTATGTAAGCTCCAGGAAAAACGAGCCGACATAACAATGACTAGGGACCAGGCTTGCAAACGAACCGTTTTCAGTTGCCAGCAGTCTACCTACCAACCATATTAACTTTGCAGGTTTCGATGGCATTAGAGACACATTGTTACAAGTAAATGATGACTGTGAAAACACACTTGTACGTTCTATTATAAAAATTTCATAGGAAACGTTTCACTTCTTGCTGTACTTGATTCTGGTAGCCTCATGAATGTGACTATTGCGACAGTGTTTAGTAAATGTGCTCAGTCATCTGTTTTCCCAACTTTGCACTATGAAGAACTAAATTGAAAGGAGTTATTCAAGGGAAGAGTGTAGATTTACGTAATCAGACTAACGGTTTTCATGTATCAGGGACACAAGTTTTCTGTGGATTTTCTGATCGTCCCTCTTTTGTCAACAGAAGCAAATTTGGGTGTAGACTTTCTACGTCAATGTAAAGCAATATCAAATTTTTGCAATGTTGAAGTAATGTTACAAGTAAATCAAGTACCAGTAATACTTAAATTTCAAGGATGGTTGTCAAATGAAGATGAAGGTGCGAACTGTTTGCGTTTCCTCTTTCCGCTCGAAGCACAACACTCACTGAATTTGTCTGACGGTTGCATGAACGAATTAACAACATTTCATTGTGAAGTTGAACAATCTACTAGCACAGGACAGTTAATTAAAAAGAAGTGCCATCCAGCAACCCTTCTGAATGCATTATGAAAGAGTTAGGAGAACTTTGCAGATTGTAGTGCTATCGTCAAAATTGAAACTTGGATTTACACTTGTGGGAATTTCAAAATATCATTAAAGAACTGCCAAATGATTCTACGACTTTGCCTCCACTTCTTGTGTTGAAGATCGTATAAAACCAATAATAGCCTACCCTACACAGCGACGTTTAAGACACCACGAAGTAATAAAGTCAGCATCGTAAAACACCAAGAAAGCCACACAGAAAAGGAAGAAGCTTCAAAACCCACGAGTGAACGTCTAGAACTTAGATAGGTCAGAAAACGTTGCTTGAATCACATCATTTATAGGGTAAAGGAAAGTCTTTAAGTAGCAAGTTTTTCTTGGGGCATGAACGTCCTCTTCCATACGCCGAATCGCACATTCAGATACTGTGGAACTTGTGTAAGTAGGCTGTTTAGGTTTTTATATTGGTAACGCCACGTAGCGCTCTGTATGAAAATCACTGGCTGTGCTGTGTGCAGTCTGTGGCTGGTTTGCATTGTTGTTGGCTATTGTAGTGTTGGGCAGCTGGATGTGAACAGCGCGTAGCGTTGCGCAGTTTGAGGTGAACCGCCAGCACTGGTGGATGTGTTGGTGAGCCGCCAGCAGTGATGGATGTGGGGAGAGAAATGACAGAGTTTTGAAATTTGCAAGACTGGATGTCATGAACTGCTATGTATATTATGATTTTTCAACACTATTAAGGTAAATACATTGTTTGTTCTCTATTAAAATCTTTCATTTGCTAACTATGCCTATCAGTAGTTAGTGCCATCAGTAGTTTGAATCTTTTATTTAGCTGGCAGTAGTGGCGCTCGCTGTATTGCAGTAGTTCGAGTAACGAAGATTTTTGTGAGGTAAGTGATTTGTGAAAGGTATAGGTTAATGTTAGTCAGGGCCATTCTTTTGTAAGGATTTTTGAAAGTCAGATTGCGTTGCGCTAAAAATATTGTGTGTCAGTTTAAGCACAGTCTTGTACAATTTTTCTAAGGGGACATTTCACTTGAACCCATACACACACATAACTCACGAGGTCTTCATCATGTATCAGACGTCAAAGTACACAAAAAATAACATCCTAGGGGGTTTACTGTTCTTTGGTAAACATAGCCAGTGGCGAGCATATGTGCCTCAGCTGTTGCAGTGCATTTTCTTACTTTAGCTTTCAGCACTGTTTCATACTCTACACCTAATCTGTATAGCTGTTAATGTATGTTTTACAGACAACCTACTTAATAGGGAGTTTTAATCAACAGTGACTATTTACGATTTATGTTGTCTGAAGTAAAATACTTTGAATTTGTTAAACATAGTCTGACAAGTTGAGAGTAGAGTCCAAATAGACTTGTTTTGCATTTATATTTGCACTATGTTCATTTGGAATGGTAAGACATCTCTGAACAATTTGTATTCAGCTGGAATAATTCTGAGTTTCCTGGTGAATTATCTGACTGAAATGTAATACTGTTGTCTTATTTCATGAGTTTGTAACTTTTTTTAAATCTTGGTATAGCAGAGTAGACTTGGTTTTGAGGTTCTAAGATAATCATTTGTTTTCTCAGGAAGATAGTTTGCACGTATAATGAAGGTTTTTCTGACTCTTGGTAACTTGTGGATATTTTGCGTCTATTTTAAGTGACAGAATACTATTTTATTTTTTAGGAAACTGCAGGAGATGAAGTGAAGTAGGTCATGAATTCTAGAGTTATAGATAACTGCTGATTTTATTTTGAATAAGAGATTGTGTATGAGTGGTTCTGAATTGAGAAAGGTATTTCTGATGAACTGTACTTTAACTAGGAACATTTCTGACTGATGCTTGTTCTGCTATTTAGGAAGTATCTTGAAGAGCGGTATTTTCAGAGTTGTATGCATACACACAATGAATCTAGGGGACACTGTGCGATATAGATAAGGAATATGATGAGAAATAGTGGTGAAGGATTTTCATGTTAGGCTTATGATATTATTTTTGTTTATGGTGCAACTGTGGTTTATTATGGTGCAATTATGGTATATTATCTTAAGTGGATTGTGATTTTTAGGGCATTATGCTGAAGATTAACGAAATATGTTGTTCTGAGGAAGACAAATGAGGCATTATATATTATATATGATATATTATATATGAGGAAGCATTTTTGCAGCTATTTAGGAACAAGACAATGTAAGGAATTTACATTGTTTAAACGAAGCAACTCACAGCTGTAATAGGTACTTCTATTTGTGCTCACTTTGTTCGAAGGTAGTCACAGTCATATTTTCAAGAGAATTATTTTGTCATGAAAGGATTTCTGAGAAGACAGTATTGCTGAAGTTCTGTTGCCACTGACGAGATGTATTATTACGTGTAGGAGCTATTGATTATGAAAAAACATGAATGAATGACAATTTGAGATACCAACCATGCCTGCTACATACATTGTAAACACATGAAAACACGAATGTTTTACCTGCATGAAACACCAGCGCTTGCAAGTGATACATTTTGTTTTCTCCCATTCGGAGATGAGAGTGCGTACATCGATGTATCTGTCGAGTAATGAGCATGAATGGTTCCATAAAGATTTTTTTCTCTACTGCTGAATTACGTGATGTACGTGTGAGATGAACTGTCTAGCTTTGCGAAGTTGTGAAATGAAATTTTCTCAGCGAACAATTCTGTTTCTCTACTTATTACTGTTTACACTTAATATATTTTGTGTGCGTGAAATGATCATAACTGAATTTTTCTCCATTGCAGAAGTAATAAACACAACACTGTATGCATTTGTGTGAGCTAAACACTATTTTCAGATCGGAGTGTAACGTACATAGCGAGCGAGTTACATTCCAACAGTCCGAATGTTGCAGTGGTCTGTTACGGAGAACTAGACATCCCAGAAGTACCCGGTCATGTTAAAAACATAAATATATAAAGCATTTTCACAACTTTTGTTTCTGGTTGTAGTACTTTTACGACTTGATGCAGCTTGATCTGCTACATTTCTCATACCTGTTGTAAAAAATTGTGTAAAATAAGTTATTTCAATACTTAAGTGTCTTTCTTTTTAAACAATTTTTATTTCAGAATTTCTCTCATGGTGATGAAGGAAGATGCTATAGCAGTGATACAGCGCCGTTTCTAGCATGTAAAGTTAATGATTGTAAGATGATTCTTTTCCTGCCATTAAGCAATAATGAAGATAAGGAAAAATTAGTTTCATTTTTAGTTAATAAACCATTTCTTTAGCTACTATTGGGCAATTGACGATGAATTTTTTTGTGTTGATCTTAGAGTATGTTATGTCATTATTAGTTGCTCTACAAGATATGTGTTTTAATGCTGTATTTATTTTGCTGTTGTGACTACATATGGCCCCACAGTTCTGACTTCACACACAGAAAAGTTGGCATTAGACATCTGACGATGTTGACTTAATGGTGCTACTTACTGATTTGTTTGATGATCATCATATAAACATTACTTTGATTTTAAAAAATGAAATAATTGTGCTGTTATAAGGATTTACTTGTAAATACATTTTCCCCACACCCAATGGATAAATTAACAAAAAAAAAGTTTATGAAAACTGAATTGACTATGTTAACTTGAGTAAGTCCCTTATAACGTATATGAAGGAATTTTGTGTATACTCGCTTAATTTTTAAGTATTTACTACAGAAATTAGATTATATAAACTTTTTATTTTGTTTCTTTACCTGTAATTCTTACCGTGCATGTGAATGCATCTTCGAGCAATGCTAATTTTCTACTTGTATGATAATTTAAATCTAAATATGTCATCATCAATGTCTTTGGATGAATCTATACGTCATTCAGTGATGTTATATGTGACACACTTTGTATGTTGTGTATCAAAATATGTACTTCATGGTATGCTGTACACTGTACCAACAGAAAATGAATTTGTATAGAACAAAATTGCAACCATGTGGTTGGCCTGGACTTAATATTTACAATTGTACTTCAAGAAGCTTGCCACGCTTAATTATATGTTGCCATACATATTTTGAGTCATGTACTGAGCACTGAGCTTATGTGCCTGTTCGGATGAATATTTACTATAACTTGTTTCCATTATTATGTAATATACGAAACACTTGATGTATGTCAATTACGAGAACCTCTTTTGAAAAAGAGATACAACTTCAATGCTTTTATGATTTTATCCTTAATTTTTGGTCTTCAGGAATGTCCACTTGCGCCTTATACAATCAGCACTTATTCTGTACAGTATCTTTATCTGAGTATCAAAGGGAGTCACACTACAAAACATTTCAGTGTGGTTGTCAGTGGATATGCTATATGTAGTTAGCCATGGGTCTGCTTACACCTCAAACATGTGTCCTTAAATGATTATATTTACATTTCGGTGAGGTTGTCGTTGGACATAGTGTGAGTTGTCCCTAAGTCTGCTGCACCTAAAACATGTTTCTTCACCTGGTTTTCTATTGTCAGATGCTGTTTACACTCTTGAAGAACTGTAAATGACATTTTTTATTATACTGAACCATCGCTAATGTCACGTGGATATGAGTGCTTGCATGCGCAAGATGATATTTGCATGTTATTTTCCTCGACTATACTACGCAGATTTATCAATTTTCTATACTGTACATAACTTATGTAATATTATGCATATGTTTATGTATTCTGTCACTTTCGTAAGACATCTCATGCTATTTTTGGTTTGTTACGTAAGAAATTTGCGTTTGCTCCTTGCCAACATGTTAGGAAGAAATCACACTACAAAATTTTTAAAAGTGAGAATGGAGGTTATTAAAGTTGGATGTTGAGGCCACTTTGTGAAAAGTTGGCTATTTTTTCTGTTGTTGCGTGCATACACACTTTCTGAGTCAGAGATATTATTATCGTAAGTGGTTGCAAGCGAACAACTGGTGGTAATGGGACGTATCCTTACATGGAGAGAATCCGCTCGTCAGGAGGGGTTGCAGAATGCCCTGTCCATGCTAATGGCCCCAGAGAAAATTTTTGGATTAACCGAGGCTTTTCGTAATTTGCCTTTTTGCTGAGCGTATTTGCTGCTTGCTTGATAGTATGGTAAGAGTGTGACACAGACCTCACGAAGCCATGGATCCTTGTCAACAAGGCAATGTGCAAGCCAGTTGTGCCTCCGTAATGGTGTGAGCTATGCTTACATGGAATTGACTGAGTCCTCTGGTACAAGTGAACCGATCATTGACTGGAAATGCTTAGGTTCGGCTCCTTGGAGACCATTTGCAGCCATTAATGGACTTCATCTTCCCAAACGACTGTGGAATGTTTATGGATGACAATGTGACATGTCACCACGCAACAGTTGTTCGCCATTGGTGTGAATAGCATTCTGGACAATTCGGGCGAATGATTTGGCCACACAGACCACCAAACATGAATCTCATCGAACATTTGTGGGACATACTCGAGTGGTCAGCTCGTGCACAACATGCTGAACCGGCAACGCTTTGCTAATTATGGACAGCCATACAGGGAGCATGGTTCAGTATTTCTGCAGGGGACTTCCAACGACTTGTTGAGTCCATGCCGCTTCAATTTGCTGCACTGCATCGGGAAAAAAGAGGTCCAACTCAATATTAGGAGGTATCCAGTGACCTTTGTCATTTCAGTGTACACGGGATAAGATTAAACCTCAATACACAGACACTATCTAGTGAGTATTTTGAGCCATCCTGTTCGTTGAAAAGTACAAGTCTCATTTTGCAAAAGTACAGTTGTAAGTAGGCTGTTTAGGTTTTTATGTTGGTAACGCCACGTGCAAATCACGGACTGTGCTGCGTGCAGTCTGTAGCTGGTTTGCATTGTTGGAATGTCTGCTATTGTCGTGTTGGGCAGTTGGGTGTGAACAGAACGTAGCGTTGTGCAGTTGGAGGTGAGTCGCCAGCAGTGGTGGATGCGGGGAGAGAGATGGCAGAATTTTGAGAGCGGACGATCTGGACGTGTGTCCATCAGAAAGAGTAAATTTGTATTATTGGCTATCATGAACTGATACATATATATGATGACTTTTGAACATTATTAAGGTAAATACACTACTGGCCATTAAAATTGCTACACCAAGATGAAATGCAGATGATAAACGGGTATGCATTGGACAAATATGTTATACTAGAAATGACATGTGATTACATTTTCACGCAATTTGGGTGCATACATCCTGAGAAATCAGTACCCAGAACAATTACCTCTGGCCGTAATAACGGCCTTGATACGCCTGGGCATTGATTCAAACAGAGCTTGGACGGCGTGTACATGTACAGCTGCCCATGCAGCTTCAACACGATACCACAGTTCATCAAGAGTAGTGACTGGCGTATTGTGACGAGCCAGTTGCTCGGCCACCATTGACTAGACGTTTTCAATTGGTGACAGATCTGGAGAACGCGCTGGCCAGGGCAGCAGTCGAACATTTTCTGTATCCAGAAAGGCCTGTAGAGGACCTGCAACATGCAGTCGTGCATTATCCTGCTGAAATGTAGGGTTTCGCTGGGATCGAATGAAGGGTAGAGCCACGGGTCGTAACACATCTGAAATGTAACGTTCACTGTTAAAAGTGCCGTCAATGCGAACAAGAGGTGACCGAGATGTGTAACCACTGGCACCCCATACCATCACGCCAGGTGATACGCCAGTACTGCGATGACGGGTACACGCTTCCACTGTGCGTTCACCGCGATGTCGCCAAACACGGAAGCGACCATCATGATGCTGTAAACAGAACCTGGATTCATCCGAAAAAATGACGTTTTGCCATTCGTGCACCCAGGTTCGTCGTTGAGTACACCATCGCAGGCGCTCCTGTCGTGATGCAGCTTCAAGGGTAACCGCAGCCTTGGTCTCTGAGCTGATACACCATGCTACTGCAAACGTTGTCGAACTGTTCGTGCAGATGGTTGTTGTCTTGCAAACGTCCCCATCTGTTGACTCAGGGATCGAGACGTGGCTGCACGATCCGTTACAGCCATGCGGATAAGATGCCTGTCATCTCGACTGCTAGTGATACGAGGCCGTTGGGATCCAGCACGGCGTTCCGTATTACCCTCCTGAACCCACCGATTCCATATTCTGCTAACAGTAATTGGATCTCGACCAACGCGAGCAGCAATGTCGCGATACGATAAACCGCAATTGCGATAGGCTACAATCCGACCTTTATCAAAGTCGGAAACGTGATGGTACGCATCTCTCCTCCTTACACGTGGCATCACAACACCGTTTCACCAGGCAACGCCGGTCAACTGCTTTTTTTGTATGAGAAATCGGTTGGAAACTTTACTCATGTCAGCACGTTGTAGGTGTCACCAACGGCGCCAACCTTGTGTGAATGCTCTGGTCAGCTAATTATTTGCATATCACCGCACCTTCTTCCTGTCGGTCAAATTTCGCGCCTGTAGCAGCTCATCTTCGTGGTGTAGCAATTTTAATGGCCAGTAGTGTACGCTGTTTGTTCTCTATCAAAATCTTTCATTTGCTAACTATGCCTATCAGTAGTTAGTGCCTTCAGTAGTTAGTATTGGCGCTCGCTGTATTGCAGTAGTTCGAGTAACGAAAATTTTTTTGTGAGTTAAGTGATTCATGAAGGGTTTAGGTTCTTGTTAGTCAGGGCTATTCTTTTCTAGGGATTATTAAACGTCAGACTACGTTGCGCCAAAAATGTTGTGTGTCAGTTTAGTGTTGATCAGAATAAGTAAAGAGAAATGTCTGAGTACGTTCAGTTTTGCTCAGCTGTTTGAAAATCAAATAACGTAAGAGGTTTATCAGCACAGTAATTTACAATTTTCCAAAGGGGACGTTTCACAGTTTCATCCTACATCTGTTTAATTATCGAATGTTCCTAGTACAACCATCGCGTGAGATGGTAGCGGGACTCGTCAGATGTTGAAGTGCCCGTTTCATTGTGCGGTATTCGTGGTTTCTGGGCAGCGTTCCAGCACGTAGTAGAGGTCGCCGGGCCATCTGCTAGGGCAGAGCTCGCATTGCTACAGCATTACTGGGAAAGGGCGTTAGTCAGTGGCAGGGGAGGCTCCACTGTTCGCTGCGGCAAGAGGGAGCTAGGGCGCGGCCAGCCGTAATGAAGTTGCCAGCCGATCCCGGCGTGGGCGGCGTAATTAGCTCGCCGTACCTCCTCCACCTCCCGCCGGCATTCCTCGCCTTGTGACAAACTCGCGCACGACGTCTCGCACAAAGCCAGCCGCCAGTCCGGCGTCCCTTCTACGTGACAGACGGTAAAAAGGCTGCTGAGCGAGAGCTTAAATCCCTGCAACGTGCCATACACCGCAAGCACTTCCTAGTATACAATGTAACTGTCCTGCTGCAGATGCCTGAACAGTTGCAGTTGACTTAACAGTCTTCTAAAAAGCAGTATTGTAAAAACGAACATGAACATAATGTTAGCACGAACCTACTCTGAAGAGCCAATGAAAATGGTACACCTGCCTAATATCGTGTAGGGCCCCACCCCCGCGAGCATCCAGAAATGCCGCAACACGACGTGGCTTGACCTCGACTAATGTGTGAAGAAGTGCTGAAGGGAATCCTGCAGGACCGTCCAAAAATCCGTAAGACTACGAGGGGTGGAGAGATCTCTTCTGAACAGCACGTTGCAAGGCATCCCAGGTACGCTCAATAATGTTCATGTCTGGGGAGTTTGGTGGGCAGCGGAAGTGTTCAAACTTAGTGTGTTGCTGGTGCCACTCTGTAGCAATTCTGAGCGTGTGGGGTGTCACTTTGTCCTGCTGGAATTGCCCAAGTCCGTCGGAATGCACAACAGGGATGAATGAATGCAGGTGATCACCTGCTTATGTACGTGTGACCCCTCAGAGTCGTATCTAAATGGTTCAGATGGCTCTGAGCACTATGGGGCTTAACTTCTGAGGTCATCAGTCCCCTAGAACTTAGAACTACTTAAACCTAACTAACCTAAGGACATCACACACATCCATGCCCGAGGCAGGATTCGAACCTGCGACCGTAGCGATCGCGCGGTTCCAGACTGTAGCGCCTAGAACCGCTCGACCAGCCTGGCCGGCTCGTATCTAGATGTATCAGGGGTCCCATATCACTCCAACTGCACACACCCCACACCATTACAGAGCCTCCACCAGCTTGAACAGTCCCCTGCTGACATGCAGGGTCCATCGATTCATGAGATTGTCTCCATACTCGTACACAACCATCCTCTCGATATAAATTGAAACGAGACTAGTCCGACCAAGCAACATGTTTCCAGTCATCAACACTACAATGTCGGTTTTGGCGGGCACAGGCGATGCGTAAACGTTTGTGTCGTGCAGTCATCAAGAGCCTTCGGCTCCGAAACCCATGTCGGTGGTGTTTCGTTGAATGGTTCGCACGTTGACACTTGTTGATGGCAGCAAATGCCTTCTCAGTCTAGACAGAAGGCTTTGTTTGAAACGCATGCAACCATTTTAGACGTGATAGCCGATAATCAGGGTGTCAGACAAGGGGGCAGTTTATTGCCGACTCTATTTAATACAAACTGTGGTGAATTCTGCAAAACCCTCTGATATGACGTAGTATGCAAATTACTAATGCGATCGCCCCACACTGGGGGCCAATCATTAAGTGACATCAATAACTAAGTGAAACTAAACAGGTTAAGAGACTGATAAGTGGATGGAACAGATTAACTAGAGGATTAAAACATGAATTTCTGCTTTTATTACATTACATAAAATTACGGATTCCAATACCAATATGACTGCTCTTGGACACAATTCGGTTCATGAGGGTGGAATGAATCGTCTCACCATTCTTCGTAGTCATTTGTCGTGCGGCGATGTCGCGTGCAGATGCTGAGTCGGGAAGGCGCGTCGCCTCGGAGTTGTGCGATGGCGAGGTAGCCGCCCTCTTCGATGTCCCACAGTTTTACGGGGTGGCCCACTGGTCTCCGCTTTGTCGCCGTGTGTTGCCATAGCCGAAGCAGCGACGTCAGGGACTCGGGAGGAGGGTGTCACGCAAGGAACTGGACAACTGGAATGCTCAGGGGAGTGCTTCATTCCCAAGCACAGGGTCGTAAGGAATCGTCCCGTTATCATCATCATCATCATCATTTAAGACTGATTATGCCTTTCAGCGTTCAGTCTGGAGCATAGCCCCCCTTATACAGTTCCTCCATGATCCCCTATTCAGTGCTAACATTGGTGCCTCTTCTGATGTTAAACCTATTACTTTAAAATCATTCTTAACCGAATCCAGGTACCTTCTCCTCGGTCTGCCCCGACTCCTCCTACCCTCTACTGCTGAACCCATGAGTCTCTTGGGTAACCTTGCTTCTCCCATGCGTGTAACATGACCCCACCATCTAAGCCTGTTCGCCCTGACTGCTACATCTATAGAGTTCATTCCCAGTTTTTCTTTGATTTCCTCATTGTGGACACCCTCCTGCCATTGTTCCCATCTACTAGTACCTGCAATCATCCTAGCTACTTTCATATCCGTAACCTCAACCTTGTTGATAAGGTAACCTGAATCCACCCAGCTTTCGCTTCCATACAACAAAGTTGGTCGAAAGATTGAACGGTGCACAGATAACTTAGTCTTGGTACTGACTTCCTTCTTGCAGAAGAGAGTAGATCGTAGCTGAGAGCTCACTGCATTAGCTTTGCTACACCTTGCTTCCAGTTCTTTCCCTATGTTGCCATCCTGTGAGAATATGCGTCCTAAGTACTTGAAACTGTCCACCTGTTCTAACTTTGTTCCTCCTATTTGGCACTCAATCCGTTTATATTTCTTTCCCACTGACATTACTTTCGTTTTGGAGATGCTAATCTTCATACCATAGTCCTTACATTTCTGATCTAGCTCTGAAACATTACTTTGCAAACTTTCAATCGAATCTGCCATCACAACTAAGTCATCCGCATATGCAAGACTGTTTATTTTGTGTTCACCTATCTTAATCTCACCCAGCCAGTCTATTGTTTTCAACATATGATCCATAAATAATATGAACAACAGTGGAGACAGGTTGCACCCTTGTCTTACCCCTGAAACTACTCTGAACCATAAACTCAACTTACCGTCAACTCTAACTGCTGCCTGACTATCCATGTAAAGACCTTTAATTGCTTGCAAAAGTTTGCCTCCTATTCCATAATCTTGTAGAACAGACAATAACTTCCTCCTAGGAACCCGGTCATATGCCTTTTCTAGATCTATAAAGCATAGATACAATTCCCTGTTCCACTCATAACACTTCTCCATTATTTGCCGTAAGCTAAAGATCTGGTCCTGACAACCTCTAAGAGGCCTAAACCCACACTGATTTTCATCCAATTGGTCCTCAACTAATACTCGCACTTTCCTTTCAACAATACCTGTGAAGATTTTACCCACAACGCTGATTAAAGAGATACCTCTGTAGTTGTTACAATCTTTTCTGTTTCCATGTTTAAAGATTGGTGTGATTACTGCTTTTGTCCAGTCTGATGGAACCTGTCCCGACTCCCAGGCCATTTCAATTATCCTGTGTAGCCATTTAAGACCTGACATTCCACTGTATTTGATGAGTTCCGACTTAATTTCATCCACCCCAGCCGCTTTATTGCACTGCAATCTACTGACCATTTTTTCCACTTGCTCAAATGTGATCCTATTTCCATCATCATTCCTAACCCATTCTACCTCGAAATCTGAAACATTACTGATCGCATTTTCACCTACATTGAGCAACTCTTCAAAATATTCCCTCCATCTGCCCAAGACATCCACAGGATTCACCAGCAGTTTTCCTGACCTGTCCAAAATACTTGTCATTTCCTTCTTACCTCCCTTTCGAAGACTGCTAATTACACTCCAGAATGGTTTTCCAGCAGCTTGACCTATAGTCTCCAACCTGTTTCCAAAGTCTTCCCACGATTTCTTCTTGGATGCTCCAATTATCTGTTTGGCTTTGTTTCTTTCTTCAACATAACTTTCTCTGTCTACCTGGGTTCTGGTATGTAGCCATTTTTGATACGCCTTCTTTTTCCTTTTACAGGCTGCCTTGACTGTATCATCCACCAAGCTGTTTGCTTCATCCTACTTTTACACACTACTGTTCCAAGACATTCTTTAGCCACTTCTAGTACTGTGTCCCTGTACCTTGTCCACTCCTTTTCCAGTGACTGTAATTGACTACATTCAACTAACTGGTACCTTTCTGAGATTGCTGTTATGTACTTGTGCCTGATTTCCTTATCCTGAAGTTTCTCCACTCTTATCCTCCTACATATGGACCTGACCTCCTGCACTTTCGGCCTCACAATCCCAATTTCACTGCAGATTAAATAATGATCAGTGTCATCAAAGAATCCCCTGAATACTCGTGTGTCCCTCACAGCCCTCCTGAATTCCTGATCTGTTATTATATAGTCAATGACAGATCTGGTTCCCCTGCCTTCTCAAGTATACCAGTGAATGTTCTTATGTTTAAAAAAGGAGTTTGTGATTACTAAGCCCATACTGGCACAGAAATCCAAGTGTTGTTTCCCGTTCCTGTTGGCCTCCATATCCTCTCCAAATTTACCCATAACCTTTTCATACCCTTCTGTTCGATTTCCAATCCTGGCGTTAAAATCACCCATGAGCAGAACACTGTCCTTGTCCTTTACTCTAACAACTACATCACTGAGTGCCTCATAAAAACTATCCATCTTATCTTGATCTGTCCCTTCACAATGCGAATATACTGACACAATCCTAATTTTCTTGCTAGACACTGTCAAATCTATCCACATCAGTCGTTCGTTTACATACCTTATTGCAACTACGCTGGGTTCCATTTCTTTCGCCGGCCGAAGTGGCCGTGCGGTTAAAGGCGCTTCAGTCTGGAACCGCAAGACCGCTACGGTCGCAGGTTCGAATCCTGCCTCGGGCATGGATGTTTGTGATGTCCTTAGGTTAGTTAGGTTTAACTAGTTCTAAGTTCTAGGGGACTAATGACCTCAGCAGTTGAGTCCCATAGTGCTCAGAGCCATTTGAACCATTTGAACCATTTCTTTCCTGATGTAAAGCCCTACACCCCATTGTGCTATTCCTGCTTTGACGCCTGACAGGTAGACCTTGTATTCTCCCACTTCCTCTTCTTTCTCACCCCTTACCCGAATGTCACTAACAGCTAAAACGTTCAGCCCCAACTTACTTGCAGCCTCTGCCAGCTCTACCTTCTTCCCAGAGTAGCCCCCATTGATATTAATAGCTCCCCATCTCATTACCATTTGCTTGCCAAGTCGTATCTTAGGAGTCCCTGGTTTGTCAGTTAGAGGTGGGACTCCGTCACCTCCAAAGGTCCGTGGCATTTTGCTCTGATTATTGCCAGCATCATATTTAGAGTACCAGGGAAGCAGGTTGCTAGCCTTACTTGCCCCGAGTCCCATTGGGTTTTACCCCTAAAGGCTGAGGGACTAACCGGTGGATTTGGTAGTCTTTGCCGTATGAGCACAAAGGTGACCACGACTCAGAATATGTCCGAGATGCCCAGCCTTATTCCAAAGTAACCAGCTGGCAGAGGCTGCAAGAACCCGTTAACATGGAACAGGAAAATAACACGGCAAAATTGACGCTGAACATTTAGATCGGTGTAGGGAACAGTTTCAAATTCGGCAGGCGATGGATAGCAGAACCTCCATGTCGGTCATAGTTCTGTGCTGTCTCGCTGACAGTCTCTTCACTGCCCATCAGTCAGTTTAGGTCGTAGTCTTCTCATATTTTTCGTACTCTCGGAATTGTCGTTGGCGGACTAAATTTGCAAAGCCACACAATATCTAATCGCTATTTCGTGATCACGCCTTCCAGCGCAGGGTGGAGATTTTTTGTCTTGGTTTGTGTGTGACTCGGGAACTGATGTCTTTTTCACGTTTTCTAGCGTTGGTCACACATTGTTCCGATGTTTTACTGCCTTTCCTAATTTCTGTGGAGGCAGCCGCCCAATACTTGTTTGTAATCGCTATCTCCACGTGAGGTCTGGACAGTCTCATGGCTGTGCTTCGTCTAAGAATCTGCTGGAGTATGTCATCTATAAGCAAATTCCTTACATTCTAGGAAACTTTTTTTTTTGTAAAAGGGCTGACTTCTTCTCTAGTTCGTAGTTTCAAACGCCTCCCTGTGTGAATCGGGGCGAGGGCAGTCTAGCATCCGTGTGGTTGCAGAATGATTCCAATGTCTGCGTCTCAGGAGCTCGCTGTATCTGGTCCAACTGTCCGTTCGTCGTGAGCCACACTGGCGCTGTGAATATGCAAAACTGGCCACTGGAAGACGCGTCACAATACACTGATGACATCTTAAAAGATGGAAAGAGGCAATACATCCTGGGTTAAAGATACCACAGCGCGGAATCATAAATACTCAGAATGAGATTTTCACTCTGCAGCGGAGTGTGCGCTGATATGAAACATCCTGTCAGATGTACCGGACCGAGACTCGAACTCGGGACCTTTGCCTCTCGCGGGCAAGTGCTCTACCAACTGACCTACCCTAGCACGACTCACGACCTGTCCTCACAGCTTCAATTCTGGCAGTACCTCGTCTCCTACCTTCCAAACTTTACAGAAGCTCTCTTGTGAACCTTGCAGAACTAGCACTCCTGAAAGAAAGGATATTGTGGAGACATAACTTAGCCACAGCCTGGGGGGTGTTTCCAGAATGAGTTCTGCAAGGTTCGCAGAAGAGCTTCTGTGAAGTCTGGAAGGTAGGAGACGAGATGTGACCTTCAAAAAAATGGTTCGGAGCACTATGGGAGTGTGATCTTCGTTGACCTTCAAAGACCTTAGTGTTACACATTATTGGATTCGTCTTGATTGCCACTATCAGAAAATAAGTACCAAACCATAGCATCCCATTACAAAAAAAAAAGTTGACCTTTATATCTCTGACGCGACCCCAACTACCAACAAAAAACGAATGTCATATTATGGTGCCGTGGTCCCATGCAACATTTGTCCCACAAACTTTTAATCTACTATCATACTTTCGGAGTTATTCTAGGTGACAATAGTTAGTGACTCACCCTGTATACATCAATAACGTAGCTACGTGAAAAATGTGATGAAATTGAAAAAATTGATTGTTGGAAAGACTGATTAGCGCAAAGCAAAGTCAAAACAACCTTCTGTGAAATTAAAAGCAATGGAGATAAAATTAGGTGTGCAATGGGAATTCCACTGTGAAAGGCTAAGGAGAGGGCTGATAAGTGAAAAGAGTACACTGAAGACATCTGAGGGGAAAAACGTGTGTGAAAGAAGAGGAAACAGGAGGCGACATAGAAGAGAGAGGTGATCTAGTATTAGAGTCGAAATTTAAAAGATTATTGGAAGACAAGAGCGAATAAGAAAATAGAGCACATAACATTCCATCGGAATTTCTGAAATCATGGGTGGAAGTGGCAACAAAACGACTATTGACGTTGGTACGTAGAATGTACGAGTCTGGCAGTATCTCAGCAGACTTCGGGAAAACAACATCCACACGATTCCGGAGACTGCAAGAGCCGACAACTGCAAGAATTATCGTACAATCAGCTTAACTGCTCATGCATCCAAGTTGCTGCCAAGAATATTATATGGAAGAATGGAAAGGGAAATTGAGGATATGTTAGATTACGACTAGTTTGGCTTTAGGATAGGTAAAGGCGCCGGAGAGGCAATTCCGTCGTTGCGATTAATAATCGAAGCGTAAAGAGTAAGAGTAAAGAAAAAACAAAACACACTCTTGTCGACCTGGAAAAAGCGCATTCGACAGTGTCCGATGGCGCAAGATGTTCGAAAGTCCAAGAAAAATACTGGTAAGCTATAGGGAAAGACGGGTAGTATAGAACAAGCACAAAAGCGAAGAGGGAACGATAAGAGCGGAAGACCAAGAACGAAATACTCGGATTAAAAAGAATGTCAGAAAGGAATGTAGACTTTCGCCACTACTTTTCAATCTGTACTTCGAACAAGCAATGACGGAAATAAAAGAAAGGTTCATGAGTGGAATTAAAATTCGTGTTGAAAGGATATCAATGATAATATTCGCTGATTCCTAAGTGAAAGTGAAGAAATACAGGATATGCTGAATGAAATCAACAGTATAATCAGTACAGAATACGGACTGCGAGTAAATCGAACAAAGACCAAAGTAATGAGGAGTAGCAGAAATAAGAAAAGAGAGAAACTTGACATGTAAATTGGTAGTTCAAAGTAGACAAAGTCAGGGAATCCTGTTACCTTGGCAGCGAAATAACCCATGACGTACAAAGCCGGGAGGTCATAAAAAGCAGACTATCACTGACAGAAAGGACATTCCTGGCCAAGAGAAGTCTACTAGTATCAAACACAGATCTTAATTTGAGAAGAAATTTCTGAGAATGTACATCTGGAGCATAGCGTTGTATGGTGGAGAAACATGGTATGTAGGAAAACCGGAAGAGAAGAGAATCGAAGCATTTGAGATGTTGTGTTACAGAAGAATGTTGAAAATTAGGTGGACTGATAGGTAAGGAATGAGGAGCTTCTCCACAGAAACGGCGAGGAAATAAATGTGGAAAACACTGGCAAGAAGTGACAGGATGTTAAGGCAGACGGTGTAACTTCCATGTTACTCGAGGGAGCTGTTTTTTTCATCAGTCTACTGACTAGTTTGATGCGGCCCGCCACGAATTCCTTTCCTGTGCTAACCTCTTCATCTCAGAGTAGCACTTGCAACCTACGTCCTCAATTATTTGCTTGACGTATTCCAATCTCTGTCTTCCTCTACAGTTTTTGCCCTCTACAGCTCCCTCTAGTACAATGAAAGTCATTCCCTCATGTCTTAGCAGATGTCCTATCATCTTGTCCCTTCTCCTTATCAGTGTTTTCCACATATTACTTTCCTCTCCGATTCTGCGTAGAACCTCCTCATTCCTTACCTTATCAGTCCACCTAATTTTCAACATTCGACTATAGCACCACATCTCAAATGCTTCGATCTCTTCTGTTCCGGTTTTCCCATAGTCCATGTTTCACTACCATACAATGCTGTACTCCAGACGTACATCCTCAGAAATTTCTTCCTCAAATTAGGGCCGGTATTTCATATTAGTAGACTTCTCTTGGCCAGAAATGCCTTTTTTGCTATAGCGAGTCTGCTTTTGATGTCCTCCTTGCTCCGTCCGTCATTGGTTATTTTACTGCCTTGGTAGCAGAATTCCTTAACTTCACTGACTTCGTGACCATCAATCCTGATAAGTTTCTCGCTGTTCTCATTTCTACTACTTCTCATTACCTTCGTCTTTCTCCGATTTACTCTGAAACCATACTGTGTACTCATTAGACTGTTCATTCCGTTCAGCAGATCATTTAATTCTTCTTCACTTTCACTCAGGATAGCAATGTCATCAGTGAATCGTATCATTGATATCCTTTCACCTTGTATTTTAATTCCACTCCTGAACCTTTCTTTTATTTCCATCATTGATTCCTCGATGTACAGATTGAAGAGTAGGGGCGAAAGGCTACAGCTTTGTCTTACACCCTTCTTAATACGAGCACTTCGTTCTTGATCGTCCACTCTTATTATTCCCTCTTGGTTGTTGTACATATTGTATATGACCTGTCTCTCCCTATATCTTACCCCTACTTTTTTCAGAATCTCGAACAGCTTGCACCATTTTATATTGTCGAACGCTTTTTCCAGGTCGACAAATCCTATGAAAGTGTCTTGATTTTTCTTTAGCTTTGCTTCCATTATTAGCCGTGACGTCAGAATTGCCTCTCTCGTCCCTTTACTTTTCCTAAAGCCAAACTGATCGTCACCTAGCGCATTCTCAATTTTCTTTTCCATTCGTCTGTATATTATTCTTGTAAGCAGCTTCGATGCATGAGCTGTTAAGCTGATTGTGCAATAATTCTCGCACTTGTCAGCTCTTGCCGTCTTCGGAATTGTGCGGAGCTGTAGGGGGTAAAAACTGTAAAGGAAAATAGAGATTGGAATAGATCCAGCAAATAATTGAGGACGTAGGTTGAAATGCTACTCAGAGATGAAGAGGTTGTCACAGGAGAGAAATTCGTGATGGGCCGCATCAAAATGTGGACATTTTTCCCTGAAACTGTCCACTAACTTACCTCAGTAGATGATACGCAAATTTCGTTGATCAAGTTTAGAGGTGGCATGAGCCCCCTCTCATATTTCTATCTTACGATTCTCCTCTCTAATTGCATGCGGTGGAAAGTTGCTATTCCTTCACACGCGGACTTCCCACGCAGCGTCTCTCGTCACCCGGGTGGTCCACTGACAGGCGGGCTCTGTTTGACTTTGAAAGGGTAAGCCGACAGGTGTGAGGGAGTCGAGTGAATGCTTTCCAGACGCCGACATTGTCAAGAGGCACGCCCGCAGGGCCTGAAGTAGCGGCTGGGCTAGAGGTTCCGTTACTTCACAGAAACTTAGCGAAAACACTTTCTGGCGGGCTACCAGCGAGGCGTGGGAATGACTTGTGTCCCCAGGCAGCTGTGGCGGGAAAATTCCCGCGCTTTCTACAAAATAGTAACTGTGATTGGCTTGCTCAGGGCATAGCTCCGTGACGTAGCAAGATCGGCGCAGAAATTGGCGCCAAGAATCTCCATTGGTGGAATGGTAGTGCTCCGGCAATAGAGGGGAATTTTCCGCCGGTTTTCGAGTTGCTGATTGGAACGTTTAACCACGGCCACTGTCGTGGGGGCGGGAATGTTGTGTGTTCGTCCTGTACGGGTGCTCTAGGTAGTCGGCTCTCGCCTTTCGGTCTAGGATGTCGAAGCAACCAGCCAACGGCTCCGGTACGCCAGATCGTATCCTGGCAGTTAAGAAGGCAGTTTGGTAAGGTATGTCCGCAGCACCGGCAGACAGGGATTTTCCTAGGTGATAATCAGAGCCAGCAGAGCGCGCCTGTTCGTCTTTTTCTAACTTTGTTCTGTCTTGGGTAGCAGCAATTAATGTTGGGTTGGCTATGTGTTTTCTCTAAGATTTGAGTTGCAAGGAATTGGCTGCACATACCACTTCGTCATAATCCTCACAATCTAGTTTAGGGACAACTTCACATTCACAGCGTTTGTTTGAGTCTCCAATTTGAGCCAATTTGTTGTACTATAAATGTTTCATGTGTTTTTGTTTATTATTTTGTGTTTAGTTTTAATAAATCATATTGTTATTTTGGACAGAACTTTCATTCTGTTAATCGGTAGAGCAACCCCATCATTCCTCACTATGTTAATGAAACCTTCGTTTATTTAACTTATTCATCAAATTAAATTATTGCAGGTGCCAAACTCTCTTCTACTCCACTGGCAGGGTTGATTAGAGTCAGTTCGTGTATTTTTTTTATCCTTGTGCAACAGCAAAAGTTGGAGTTAGAATAGGGGGGGGGGGCCTTAGAGCATCATGTACATATGTAGATTCTAGAAGAATTGAGTGTTAAATACACTGCTAGCCCCGGCACCTCGCAAAGTATCATTCAGTTACACTGCTCTGTAATTGCAGATCTGGAGGTGCATCGACAGTGGCTGTTTTCTTTTTTACTGTTCGTTTTTTCTCCTTTTGCTAAGTAATCTGGTGGAGGTTTCGAAAACTTGAAAGCTTACAGCTGGCTGCACAAGATAGGAATCCTTTAAAGAGGAATTTGCCCTCATGAAAATGTTGAGTACTGGGCAAAGGCCCTACACGGGTGACCAAAACACCATTCCCTCCCTTTCTCGTTCCCCAGCTCACTCTCCAGGAGCGTTATGGGACTTGCTTTTACTGTCGAAACATGGAATTCTTTACAGAAGGCTTTGTAGCAGGCTAAGAGATCTAGCCATGTGTCGTCGTTCCCTTCAGGGCGTGTGAATTTTCGTTACGACCAATCAGAATTACGTTCGGCTTAAGCTTTCAGAACCCAGATTTCTGATTGGGTCATACCGTTAATTTCGGGAGAGCACGCCTTTTTTCGCTGTGCCTTTGTGTAGAGCGTCGCATAGGGCCTTTCAGGACTGTCATTTAGTAGGAGAGATATTCTGCCTTCCTCCACAGCTAACAGCCCTACTGGTTCTGCATGGAGAAAATATACGGCAGTAGGAGATGGTTTAACATTTTCACTTGAGTCTTACCGATCGGCTCTATGAACCTTTGCCAACAATGGCCAGCGAGTTCCTGCTCTGACGAAAAACAGAATCGTTAAGAGGAAATACTTGGCTGTCGGCTTCTGCCGATTAATGACTACACTTTAGATTTTCGGAGAGTAGAGACTTATAAAAGGAGAAACGGCTGGTAAGACGAGCCTTGCTGCCATTAGATAGATGTCTGTATTTAAGCACCAACTAGGGAAACTCCCCATACACCCCTCTCAGATTTAGTGGTAAGATGGCCTAGTGAATAACCCGTCAGAAACTGACGCAGATGAAGCATGAAAACGGGCAAGAGGTCAGTGTCAATTTACAATTCTTATAACAGTCCCTGAAAAGCTTCAATGTCGTCTTTGCAACGTCCTGCCAAAATAATATGTCGTAAATGTTCAGGCATTTTGATTAAGCAAATGCGGATGAGTTCTGAGGGGCTGCATGGGGTTTGCAGATACTGATTCTTCTGCAACATGTCTTCAAAAGCCGGCCGGTGTGGCCAAGCGGTTCTAGGCGCTACAGTTTGGAACCGCGCTACCGCTACGGTCACAGGTTCGAATCCTGCCTCGGGCATGGATGTGTGTCATGTCCTTAGGTTAGTTAGGTTTAAGTAGTTTTAAGTTTTGGGGGACTGATGACCTCAGAAGTTAAGTCCCATAGCGCTCAGAGCCATTTGTCTTCAAAATATTTGACAAGACTGGAAAATTCAAATTGTTCGAAATGATTCATCATTATGATGCTATGTTTTACTCGGTCTTGATTAGCTTGAGACCAATATGCTGAGAGGAGGCATGATAAAATTCACCTTCACTGTGACAATCCTGAATGACCGATCACATTCTTACAGCAGGTTCATTCTCTAACTATCCACACATAAATTCTAATCTGTGCCCTAATAACTAGTTGAAAGGAAAATAATGAGAGAATTGATGAAGCCACGCTTGTGGAATTTACGTGTAGTAATGAACAGCTTATAGTCATCATAACGGCCAGTCGCATATTGGTCATTGTTACGTCGTGTCGGCGGTTCCATTTCAAAATTTGGTGCACATTGCCAATTTCCTTCATAATTTCCGAAATACCCTGTGTTATTATTTTGTGGCTTTTCCGTATTTCTAAGTCCCTCTTCCCGTGTTGGAGCGCGAGTCTCCTCTGAAATATGTAACTTTTGTATTACTTGTGCCAACTGATCTTGTACTTCCCGGATTTCTCTTTTGTGTTGTGTATTAATTTGATATTGAGTTTGTTTAAATTTCTTAATTTGTTCATACTCTTCTGTGTCAGTGAAGGCTAAGGATCTTGTGTCATTCAGATCATCACCTACCTTCGTAGATAAGTTAGTGAACTGATCCGAAAGTTCGGTTACTTTCTCCGATAATGAACTGATTTCCTCAGTGTGTTTTTCTGAACCAAGTTTCAGAGTGTCCATTTGTCTTGAAAACGTATCTACTGTGTCCTTTGAGTGTTCCTGAGTTTTTGCAAGTTGCGTAACCGAATTGGTAGATACAACTGAGTCAATTTTAGTTTGCAAGGTGTCGTGATTTTTTTATGGCTGCTTCGTGATTCTGTAATGCATTTTCATGACATGATAAAATAGGTTGGAAATGCTCACAAATTTCTGTTTTTACTTTATTATAGACTTTTTGACATTTCGATTCAATTTTAAGTAACTCAGCAGTTAAACCTTCACGTGTTTGTTCAACCGTTTGTTCCATTGAGTCTAACCTTTGAAGCTGTTGCTGTGTTTGTCTCTGATTTTGTTCCATCGTGTCTAACTTTTGAAGCTGTTTTCCCATTTGTTGCATTAATTGTAATAACAATGAACTGGTGTCTGAAACATGTTCGTCTGTACTTTTCGGCAGTGCATTTGCACCGGCAACATTCGCATTTTGAACAGCAGAAAATGTGTCTTGACTTGATTGAGAAACGGGTAATGACGCAAAACCTGTATCTACGGTATTTGCAAGATTGTGCCCTGTCATTCCGGGTTCCTGAGGTGAGCTGTTGCCGACCGATAGATCGACAATACTACTCTCTTCTCTAGCTGTTTCACTGTCTACACGATTATTTGATATTCAAATACACTCCTGGAAATTGAAATAAGAACACCGTGAATTCATTGTCCCACGAAGGGGAAACTTTATTGACACATTCCTGGGGTCAGATACATCACATGATCACACTGACAGAACCACAGGCACATAGACACAGGCAACAGAGCATGCACAATGTCGGCACTAGTACAGTGTATATCCACCTTTCGCAGCAATGCAGGCTGCTATTCTCCCATGGAGACGATCGTAGAGATGCTGGATGCAGTCCTGTGGAACGGCTTGCCATGCCATTTCCACCTGGCGCCTCAGTTGGACCAGCGTTCGTGCTGGACGTGCAGACCGCGTGAGACGACGCTTCATCCAGTCCCAAACATGCTCAATGGGGGACAGATCCGGAGATCTTGCTGGCCAGGGTAGTTGACTTACACCTTCTAGAGCACGTTGGGTGGCACGGGATACATGCGGACGTGCATTGTCCTGTTGGAACAGCAAGTTCCCTTGCCGGTCTAGGAATGGTAGAACGATGGGTTCGATGACGGTTTGGATGTACCGTGCACTATTCAGTGTCCCCTCGACGATCACCAGTGGTGTACGGCCAGTGTAGGAGATCGCTCCCCACACCATGATGCCGGGTGTTGGCCCTGTGTGCCTCGGTCGTATGCAGTCCTGATTGTGGCGCTCACCTGCACGGCGCCAAACACGCATACGACCATCATTGGCACCAAGGCAGAAGCGACTCTCATCGCTGAAGACGACACGTCTCCATTCGTCCCTCCATTCACGCCTGTCGCGACACCACTGGAGGCGGGCTGCACGATGTTGGGGCGTGAGCGGAAGACGGCCTAACGGTGTGCGGGACCGTAGCCCAGCTTCATGGAGACGGTTGCGAATGGTCCTCGCCGATACCCCAGGAGCAACAGTGTCCCTAATTTGCTGGGAAGTGGCGGTGCGGTCCCCTACGGCACTGCGTAGGATCCTACGGTCTTGGCGTGCATCCGTGCGTCGCTGCGGTCCGGTCCCAGGTCGAGGGGCACGTGCACCTTCCGCCGACCACTGGCGACAACATCGATGTACTGTGGAGACCTCACGCCCCACGTGTTGAGCAATTCGGCGGTACGTCCACCCGGTCTCCCGCATGCCCACTATACGCCCTCGCTCAAAGTCCGTCAACTGCACATACGGTTCACGTCCACGCTGTCGCGGCATGCTACCAGTGTTAAAGACTGCGATGGAGCTCCGTATGCCACGACAAACTGGCTGACACTGACGGCGGCGGTGCACAAATGCTGCGCAGCTAGCGCCATTCGACGGCCAACACCGCGGTTCCTGGTGTGTCCGCTGTGCCGTGCGTGTGATCATTGCTTGTACAGCCCTCTCGCAGTGTCCGGAGCAAGTATGGTGGGTCTGACACACCGGTGTCAATGTGTTCTTTTTTCCATTTCCAGGAGTGTAGTTTTTCTAAATCGTTTTGCAGTTTGTTTTGATCTTCTGATGACTTTATTAGTCGATAAACGACAACGTCATCTGCAAACAACCGAAGACGGCTACTCAGATTGTCTCCCAAATCCTTAATGTAGATAAGGAACAGCAAAGGGCCTTCTTTTTGTATGTGTAGACATTAAACGGGAGGCGTGGAATACCAGAAAACGGGAAGGTGTGACGACAAGTAAATAGCTGTGTAGCTGAGCAAAACTGATCGTACTCAGACATTTCTCTCTTTACTTATTCTGATCATCACTAACCTGACACAATATTTTTTAGCGCAACGTAATCTGACTTCCAATAATCCCTACAAAAGAATGGCCCTGACTAACAATAATCTATACGTTTCATGAATCACTTACCACACAAAAATCTTCGTTACCCAAACTACAGCAATACAGCGAGCGCCAATACTGCCAGCTAAATAAAAGATTCCAACTACTGAAGGCACTAACTACTGATAGGCATACTTAGCGAATGAAAGATTTTGATAGAGAACAAACAATGTATTTACCTTAATAGTGTTCAAAAGTCATAAATATATAGCAGTTCATGACATCCAGTCTTACAAATTTACTCTTTCTGATGGACACTCATCCAGATCATCCGCTCTCAAAACTCCGCCATCTCTCTCCCCACATCCACCACTGCTGGCAGCTCACCTCCGGGCTGTTCACATCAAAAAATGGTTCAAATGGCTCTGAGCACTATGGGACTTTACTTCTGAGGTCATTAAACCTAACTAACCTAAGGACATCACACACATCCGTGCCCGAGGCAGGATTCGAACCTGCGACCGTAGCGGGCGCGCGGTTCCAGACTGTAGCGCCTAGAGCTGTTCACATCCAACTGCCCAACACTACAATAGCGAAATATTCCAACAATGCCAACCAGCCATTTTCATACAGAGCGCTACGTGGTGTTACCAACATAAAAACCTAAACAGCCCACCTACAATCTGCGACAATCTTCCCAAAGCAGGTCAACACGTCTGCATCTACATGGATACTCTGCAAATCACACTTAAGTGCCTGGCAGAGGGTTCATCGAACAACCTTCACAATAATTTTCTATCACTCCAATTTCTAACAGCGCGCGGAAAAACGAACAACTATATCTTATTTTCTTTTCTACTACACTTTATCACTGTCGTCTTTCTTTTGTTTATTCTGAGCCCGCTCCCCGTGTTAAGTACACTGTTCATTCCTTCCTGTAGGTCTTCTAAGTCTTCATTACAGCTGGCCATATGGGTTATGTCGTTTGTGAACTTTAAAGTTGCTTTCTGTTGCCCTGCACTATTTGCTTGCACTGCTATCGTTCTTTTTTTTTCATTCAGGTCCAAAATGGTTCAAATGTCTCTGAGCACTATGGGACTTAACATCTGAGCTAATCAGTCCCCTAGAACATAGAACTACTTAAACCTAACTAACCTAAGGACATCACACACATCCGAGCCCGAGGCAGGATTCGAACCTGTGACCGTAGCAGTCGCGCGGTTCCGGACTAAAGCGCCTAGAACCGCCATGCCACCGCGGCCGGCCATTCAAGTCGAGCAACAGTGGCACTAACCAACAAAGCTGTGTCGCATCCTTCTCAATACGAACCCGTCCTTCTCAACATTCATTTTTGTTACTCCCACTTGCGTTTTGTAGATGCAGACAATGTGTCTTACTCCGTGCGTTACCCCAGTCTTGTAAGGTCTGTGCCTGATATTCTCAAAGGCTTTCTGCACTGGGAAGTATCCTGTGTGTAGTAGGGTATTATTCACATCCAACTGGATTTGGTGCCACAGTGCACAATCTTCAGGCACCTTTATGACTCTGGGTAATTACTCGTACTTTGATGCCGGCAATTCATTATCATACTCTCTGAATAAGGTACCAAACATCGTCGTCCGCTGAAGTGAAGCTTCTTGTCGCCTAAGGTGTGTACAGCGACAGTACACCAACTGCACTACTCAGAGTACAAACCTTGGGCGGTAAGAAGCTTCACTTTAGCGGATGCCGATGTTTGGGACCTTCTTCAGAAAGTATGATTATGAATTCCCAGTATCGACGTGAGAATACAGAGTCACAGAGAGGCCTTAAGATGATGGGTGCGATGGGTGCACTGTAGCACCAAATCCGGTTGCATATGAATAAACCCAATAAGTACTGCTGATGGTGTTATCCTTACTACATATAACATATAATAACAGCTGTTTTCCCATATCCACCAGAAGATGGATGTACGAAGATTATGAAGATGGTATTTCGATTTTTCTCCAATCTGTCTTCAATTGCTAAGCGCAATGTCACAGTAGCTTCTATGCTACATTTTCCCTTCCTAAAACCAAAGCTGTCTTTGTCAAGTATGCCTACAGTTTATTTTTCCGTTCTTACGCGTATTATTCTGTTCAGTAGTTTACATTTGTGACTTATCAGACTCAACGTCAGAAAACATAACTATGTGAAAAACAGAGGATCGGAGAATTTGGTTGTAGGATTTCTGCAAGAAAATAACAGTGAGTGCAAGACAGGAAGAGCTGGAACACTGTGTCAGACCATCCTGAAGACTGGTAGGTTAGAAGGAACAACATGATTATGTAAACGTTGAAACACGTATGTAACATAGCAGCGATGGCGAGGCATTGTAGCATCTGTGACCAGAGAGTATGCGCTTGACCGCGCGAGTGTTGCGAGCGGTTCTCAGTCTGTCAGTCAGTCGTTGCGAGTCTGTAGCTCTGTCTAGTTGAGGGCAGTACTCAGTTAGTTGTCGTTGAGAGCAGTTCTGTATAGTCGTCATACAGAGCGGTCGGTCAGTAGTAGCAGCCCAGTGCGGTTGTGTGATGTAGTCTGTCGGCAACACTGGTCAAGATGCTGAATGAGGTATATTGTTAATCAAGGTAATCATCAGATAATGTAAAGTTCATTTATTGTAATTAATTTCCAACAAGTGCCCCAATAATAATTTTGATTTCAAAAGCAATTTTACAAAAAAAAAATTTTTATTTAATTGAAGTTCCACTTCCCTTAAACAAAAGTCTCAGTTAAATTAAAAAAAAAAAAAGGGAATATTATTATTTGCAATGCAGTTCCTCCAAGCAGTGCGGAACAATAAGAGCAGAAATGTGACTAGCAGTTACAATGAGGTAAGAGTTTAATTCTGATTTATGCACAGGGCCAAAAACCGATATTTCGGTTTAATTGAATTTTCACTGCCACTGATTTTCATTACCACTGAATTGTTTTTCATTTTTTATTTGTGAGTCAGATTGCTAATTTTTGTCTAATGGTCATTGTCATTGAATTGATTTGCTGGGAGATTACGTTAGGTTGTATTCTTATTAACATTCAAATTATTGTCTTTCAACATTTTGTGGGAAAGTTTTACTTGGCTCCATTTTATTAAATATTTATGTCCTTTCTTTTAAATTTTTGTGGGGAGGTTACACTTGGCGACACCCAGTCCAGGATCGTATTTCGTGGAGAATCTTTTGAACAACAGTCAAATATCTGCTCTTATTTGCTTAGATATAATTAGGATTTGGCGCTACGCTTTTACTAATCTTGTGACTTTCTTTCTACAGGTCAACGGCAATTCGTTGCTCTGTTGTATTTGTGTGTTGCTTTTGCATTTGTGCTTATTGTTTTGTGAATATTTGTGACTATTGTAAAAATGCCGCGAAAGACTGTGAATAGTGTATCGCGAGGTATTTTGAATGAAATTACCGACTTAAACAGCGTAACCGATAGTAATTGTGACACGCAGTGTAATGATGACAATCCTGCGTTCACTAACAATCAATGCATTACAACCACTAATGATGACTTTTGTCTTAATGATGAACGAACGAACTCGATTGTGTCTTCTGTTAACTTGACGACAATTGATGACGCTGGACGCTCTATTGTAATGAGCGCTACCCAGCTTAACACAACCGGTTTGGAAAATTCAAGTAACATACAAACAAATTTTTCGAATGAAAATGGACAGTGTACTGAAAGTACGACTGATCTGTTTAATTCCGAAATAGTGTCTGACAGTGTACATCCGACTGATAATCCTTTTGGTAAATTACAGAATGACCAAATGGTCACACAATGCGCGACAATTGCAGGTACACCATTAAACAGTGCTGAGAATAAAAATGCTGACTTTGGGTCGAATCCAATTATGGCATTGTTGCTACAAATGACTAAGCAGTTTAATGAAAAACTTGATAACAATTCCAAACAACAGAGTGAAGATAATAAACAATTTAAAGAAAATTTCAAAGAACTTAGTGAACAGGTCAAACAACAGAACAAACAGCTAAATGAAAAATTAGACGACAATTCCAGACAGCTTAGTGAACAAATTAGAGCTGTTGCCGCGCAGTGTCATGACACTAAGGAACAGTTGCGCGTGGAAATTGAGGCTAGTTCAAAGAAAAGCAGCGAAGAAATTAGGTCTGTTGCTCAGGAATTAAGGGAAATGCAAACAGCCACAACAGAAACACTTAGAGCGGAAATTAGTACAGTCGCTAAACAATGCTCTGAAAAAGCTACACAATTACGCGACGAGTTTAAAGCAATGACAGCAGAACTTTCGCGCACAATGGATGAAAAGATCGACGCGAAATTCGAACAACAGAATACTCAGATTGACGAACGCTTTAATCTTCACATACAAAACAGTGATACGCGTTTCCGCAAATTTATTCAAGATCAAAATAAAGTCAAACGTCAAGTCATGGAAACAATCACTGCACAAAGACAAGAAGACAAACGCAAAATGTTCGCGAAAGCAAAGACGTATGTAGACAATAATATTGCCTCAGTGTCCGACGAAATTAATTCCATCAAACAGTCGAACACAGAATTACGTGACGAAATTTCCAATCTTAAATCAAAAACAGATACACACACAGTAGATATTCAAACAGTGACAGACAGATTCGAACAATTAGAACTGACGCAGGATTGCGATGTCATCAAAGCTGATGTTAAAAAACTGAGCGAAACTACGCGTAAGTTGCAAAAACAGATTAATGCGTCCGATTCTAAAACCGATGATCAGGCAAAAATACTGACTGAAAAATATGATGAATTAGCCAGTCGTATTGATGCTATTGAAAGTAGTAATGATAATAAATCAGACGATACTGCACCGATTTCATTTAACCAAACACCTGAATTTCAAAATTTACAGCAGACAATTAATGAGATTGACTCGTCTAACAACACGTTGCGTAGAAAACTGTCGAGTTTACAGCAAGAAGTAACGGAGATTAAAAATATTTCAGTTAATAACATACCACAACAGACGCCACTTTATGAACATTTGTCAGACTCGCGCAGCGCGTGTAATTTAGGTAATCAACAGAGAGTACACAACGTAGATTTCGAACAGACACAGACAAACAGATTCTCACACAAACCTGAACGTGTTCTCAAATTCAGTGACGGGAACGTTGATTACGAGCAATTTTTATCCGTAAGAAAAACTAAGGAATTTAATAATGACAGAGCACAGGTACACGATTTGAACTGGATACGTCGATTTATTTTTGTACTTTCACCGCTATTACCTGTAACGCAGAAACTAGCTTTGAACTGGATACGACAATTTGCTCTTGAATTTTTACCAACATTTCGTGTAATGCAAAAACCTGAATTAGTATGGATTCAGCAATTTATTTCTCAATTTTTACCGCCATTGCCTGTAACGCAAAAGCTGAAAAGTATTTGCAGTGTGTAATTAACCTCAGGGGATTCATTACACTTTAATGAAGATGTGCCGTAGCGAGCATAGGGCCCCGAGCTGTAGTAGTGCTGTTTCATCTTTAGTTTTCTGCACTGCTGCCTTCTCTTCTACTATCCTTTATATCTATCAAAACCGCTCTTTAACTATTGCTCTATTTAGAATTAAGAATATGTAAAGAAAACCGGATTTAACAAGTTATACCGAAAGTGACAATTTTTATCAGACACTCCCGAAATGACAACTACCGCCGTAATTATAATAACTGACAAAATTTTAATCATCAGTACGTGTAAAATTATCAGTAACAGTAAACACATTTTTGTAACAATAGACATTTTCCACCGCAACAGCATGAAAGTCAACCGGTTAGCATACGTAACCAACAATGCAGTCTACAAGGTCAACCAAGCTTTAATGTTTCGCCGCGTGCACGTATAGTCCCAGCTACAACAAATAGTAATGCACGGCAGCAATGAAATAACTACGTACAGAAAACACAGTATTTTAATTCCTATAGCAATGCGCCGTATAGAAGTGACTATCACGACAGACGTAAAATTAATGAGCACAATTTTCAGCGTACGTTTAATAACAGTCAGTCCTACAAGCAACAAAATGATCAGCAACAACATATTCTCATGAATGAACCAGACAATAGGTGTCATACACAGCGTAATACGTCAGGAAGAAATAACAGAATAGTTCAAATAGTCAAAATTCCACAGCGTCCTCCTGAAAATAATAACACGTCAGATAGAATTTAACCAGATACAGTACAGGTTGCATCTTTCAATTACGCAAGCAATACTTTTGAATCACAGAATCTTATTCACGAAAGTGTTATTTGAAACATGCTTTGTTGAATGCTCCACTTTTATCGCACCCAGATCTTACTAGAAATTTTTCCATCGCCACCGACAGTTCGAACACCGCTTTGGGCGTGCATGTTTTCCAGGAAATTGAAGAAGATGGTTCGATAGTAATTAAAAACATCGCATTTGCAAGCCGCATTTTGTCACCTACTGAACGAAATTACTCCGTTACAGAATTGGAAACATTATGTGTTGTATGGGCTTTTACGAGATTTAGACATTTTCTTTATGGCAGACATACCACAGTTTACACAGACCACAGAGCGATACAATTTTTACTTTCGGCCAAATTCACGCACGACAGATTAAGCAGATGGAAACTTTATTTACAGGAATTTAATTTTACAATTGTTCATATTCCCGGCACACAAAATGTTGTAGCAGACGCACTATCTCGTTCTCTCAGCAACAATCAGCAAGACGTAGCAACCAACTTCTGCAAAGCAAATTTCAGCGTAATGTACATCCAACAAGTTGCATTTGAAAATTTTATTTCATCGTCATTACAGGACATAGCACAAGAACAAAATAAAGACAATGTGTGGAAAGAAATTAAACAGCTTTGGCAAGATAAGAATAATGTTACGATTAGAAACCATTACACTGTACGCAATGACATTCTGTTTCGCCGCTCTCATCCTGACAGCAACAATTGGTTATTATGCATCCCTGATGAACTTGTTAACAAATTAATCTGGTACACTCATTTAAGTTACGCACATTACGGAGCACGAAAATGTTTTCTTATACTGAGACAGAACTGTTATTTTAACAACATGGAGAAACGTATACGACGAGTTTTAGCGTCTTGTAAAATTTGCCAGAAAGCTAAGTCAGACACAACGTCACATATTCCTCCATTATATCCGATTGTACCTGTTAAATTAAGACATATGGCCGCAGTAGATATTTTTGGTCCGATTCCGAGAACTAACAGAGGTTTTTGCTACATCTTTGTCGCTGTTGAACTAACTTCAAAATTTGTTACTTTCACTCCGTTACGCAAAGCTACTGCTAAAACTGTTTCGAAAGCATTTGTAAAACATTTTCTATTTCATGTAGGGCATGTGATGAAAGTAATTTCTGACAATGGATCTCAATTTCGTAGTAGCATATGGACACGCATGTTACAAGCCAGAAACATTTCTCCGATCTATATATCCAAGTACCACGCTTCTTCGAACCCCTGTGAAAGATTAATGAAAGAAATTGGTAAGCTGTGCCGAATATACTGCCACAAAAGACATATTGATTGGGATACACACATACTCTCATTCCAAGATGTCATTAATTCCATTCCAAATGAATCCACTATGCTATCTCCGTCTGTTATACTGAAAAACGTTGAACCACCAAACAAAATTAAAGAATTTGTAAATTTTCCCACATCTCGTCGCTTACGACACCACGAAATAATTGACATTGCGCTGAACAACATCAAACGTGCCGCAGAGCGCCGGAGAAGACAGCAAAAACAGGTTTGTACACGCCGCGACTTTCACGTTGGACAGAAAATATTAGTACGTACACACTATTTATCCAGCAAATTAAAAGGTAAGTGCAGTAAATTTGAACTTCTATACGCAGGTCCATATCGGATTCGCAGCATCCCTCACCCCAATGTTGTACACGTCGAAACTTTGAGAACCAGAAAATCGAAAGGCAATCACCATGTCTCAAACATTAAACCGTTTATTGAATGAAATCACTTTATGATGTAACATGCTATGATGCCATTTACTAATGCAATTATTTCACCTAGCTAATTACGGATGATTATCGTATTTTTTCTTGGCAAGTGCCCGGCAAGGTAAGGTTAGCAGGTCGCTTTTCTTGTCGTTACACATCAGACCATGCACATTTTCCACTTTTTTTATGTACGATTGTATTCCAGTTTTGTCTATATGCACTGTGAAATAGTTAAGATATAACACACACCAGTTGACTTTGACATTTTTGCCTTATGAAATCTCAACATCATGACTACTTTATTTTTTTTTTTTTTTTTGCTGCTGCATTATGATATTCTGTGTACATTTTGCCTTTGAACACTGTCTATGCTTTTGACATATTACGTTTTCTGTCTGTTATGCTGTATGCTTAATTATGTTACCATAAACCAGTCATTATTTAGTGAGTATATGATTTAAATGCAAGACATTAATCTTTGTTTATCATTTTCAGAAAGAAATAACGTGTAAAGGAAATAAATTAAACAGAAATGGGAATTTCACCTACGGAATAAACGAAAGAAGATGCAAAAACCTTATGAGGAAGAGTAAATGGATCAGAATTAACAACCATTAACAAGAATATACTATACACATCGTGGAATAGCAGTCTTAACTAATTTTTTCTTTCGGAATACGAGGCGATTGATGCAGGCTGTCAGACTGAACTACACGTCTTAGTTTTAGTGATGAAATATGCTAGAGATAAGGAATAATTGTATAATGAGTAATGAAGTGATATTTTTGCAGATGATAATGAATACTGATGAACAATGATGAAGAATATGCTATTATGAATAATGAAGTTTTTCTTTACAGGTAATGATAATGATGGAGTTATGAATAATGAAGTGATTGACAATGAAGTTTTTTTTTTTTTTACAGATGAGGATAATGTTGAAGTCATGTATTTATGCTACGTAGTTATTTAAGTATTTGTTGCAGTTTGTTTTGACAGCAGGTGTTATATTGCATAGTAGGATGACGGAAAGTTTTGGAAAGGACAGCTATGGAGCACATTTTATACACATTTCACTACTTGTTAATTCGAAGTTCACTACTTTTCAGCATAGTGTGCGTTTCTTCTTTCAGGTCAATAATCCATTTTATATTTTTTCCAGGAGAAGTTTTTCATGATACATACTAAACCTATTACTTATTATACCTGTACTAGCACTTACATTTTTTACCCATTTGTGTCTATTATTTATAAATGTGATCACATATACTGCCTTGTTTCATAACCTTGCTACAGCTGACTCATGACGAATGACGTTACTCATTTTTTTTCATTTACAGTGACAACCCAGAACCAATTTTTTTTCTTTTTCTTCTCTTCTTGCTTTCTCTTATAATTACCAAACGCAATGCATTGCTAACAAAAAAATGTATTACCAGTCCCAAATAGTGATACCAGTTTGAGAAAGTTCTGAATAATACTGATCAACTCTGAATAGTATGTCACTTCAGTAATGACTTCGTAATGATACAAAAAAAGTATATGTATAAAATAATGCTTTGTAACTGGCTAATAACTGCCACTGTTTATTGTAATGAGACTACTTATAATGTGTATGATTATTAATGCTATGACTGTAATTAGCTGATTTTTAATAATGACTTCGTAATGATCTGAATGTCATTCAATGAATTGTTATTACTTCTTAATGATCTGAATAATACTGAATGATTAACAATGTTTTATACTATTCGATACTTGATGGCCACTGAGTGCCAATAATTTATGTCAATCAATGAATTAGGTTATTAATTATGCCATTAATTAGCTTCTGTTTTCAATTATGACTTTTCATGTTTTGGTCACTGGCCAATGAGTGCCAATAATTTGTATAACTCAATATATTATGCCAAGTGCCAACAATTAGTGTAATATTTTTACTATTCAGTACTTGCTGGCCACTGAGTGCCAAGAATGAGTGTAATGTTCTGTAATATTCAATTCTGTCATACTAAATATTGTAATACGATTACCCATGATGCCAATAATTTAATTTTGTGAACAGTTTCTGTAATACTACGTTCATGGTACAGAAATGTTCAACACGGGGCCATGAATGCCCCAAATGCAAACTGTAATTATCAATATTATGTGACTTAATGTCCTTCACCTCATGAGCTAACTACCCTGAATTACTGCAATGTCCATTTGTCCTATCCATCCTAGTGATCATGGAGCACTACCTTTGGGTTTGCACTACTTCTACGTTGGTGTGCCTTGTAAAGTGTGGTGTTGACACGACATGCTGTCCACCACCATGAGCGATGAAGACGTTATTATGGTCCCACTGTTTGGTGTACCTAATGTACTGCCAAAATGAGAACATGAAATATCACTACGAGAGTTCAGTGTCTTGGCTACACTGATGAATTCTGATGGGAAAAGTACTGCAAATTGTGTCACTTGGTGTTGTACTTCTGTGGAAAGATATGGACTTTCAGAACAGCTGTGTGCAATCTAAAGTGCTACAACCATGATGCAATCCTTCCCTTTCCTATCCTAATTCTTGTCACATAGTGAAAATAATTTTTTGCTAACATTATTTATGTTCATGACTATACATTTTTTTTGATTCGCTGAACTCCAGTGCGAGTACAGTTATGTCACTTGTCGATATGATTTTTGCCATTATGTTTATTTATTGCAAAAATACCTAAGACATTTTTTCGATTTGTTCTCAAGTACAGTATGTGCACTCTTGTCTTTTATATTGTATATACATTTTTTTTAGTATTTTATTTTAATGATATGTTCTGAACTACAGTGCATGTGCACTTATGTTGTGTGTTAATATGTTTTCTACTGAACTCCAGTGCCTGTGCACTTTTCTCATTTTTCAATATGATTTGTACTATTCTGTATATTCAATACTTCAATGCGTATGCACTTATGTCATTTGTTACTAATTGTATATACATTTCATCATTTACTGATATGTTCTCAACTGCAGTGCATGTGCACTCATGTCACTTGTCAACATAATATTTTGCCAGTCTGTTTATTTGTTCTGAATATGCTAAAGAATTTTTTCAGTGCCTGTGCACTTTGTTATCTGTCAAATAATTTGTATATACATTTTTCTGATTTGCTACTATGTTTTGTACTCACATTTTGTCTTTGTCTGATATATTTTGTACTTAGTGCGTGTGCACAACATTTAATTCATGTACTACATCTAAATATTCTGTAAGTTGTAGAAGTTTGTTAATTAAAGAAAAATTTTGCCGCGCTTGGCAAGTCCAAATGACTCACCATCGCTGCCAAATTTTTGCCCCCCCAGTGGAGGGTTATGAAACACGTATGTAACATAGCAGCGATGGCGAGGCATTGTAGCATCTGTGACCAGAGAGTATGCGCTTGACCGCGCGAGTGTTGCGAGCGGTTCTCAGTCTGTCAGTCAGTCGTTGCGAGTCTGTAGCTCTGTCTAGTTGAGGGCAGTACTCAGTTAGTTGTCGTTGAGAGCAGTTCTGTATAGTCGTCATACAGAGCGGTCGGTCAGTAGTAGCAGCCCAGTGCGGTTGTGTGATGTAGTCTGTCGGCAACACTGGTCAAGATGCTGAATGAGGTATATTGTTAATCAAGGTAATCATCAGATAATGTAAAGTTCATTTATTGTAATTAATTTCCAACAAGTGCCCCAATAATAATTTTGATTTCAAAAGCAATTTTACAAAAAAAAAAATTTTTATTTAATTGAAGTTCCACTTCCCTTAAACAAAAGTCTCAGTTAAATTAAAAAAAAAAAAAAAGGGAATATTATTATTTGCAATGCAGTTCCTCCAAGCAGTGCGGAACAATAAGAGCAGAAATGTGACTAGCAGTTACAATGAGGTAAGAGTTTAATTCTGATTTATGCACAGGGCCAAAAACCGATATTTCGGTTTAATTGAATTTTCACTGCCACTGATTTTCATTACCACTGAATTGTTTTTCATTTTTTATTTGTGAGTCAGATTGCTAATTTTTGTCTAATGGTCATTGTCATTGAATTGATTTGCTGGGAGATTACGTTAGGTTGTATTCTTATTAACATTCAAATTATTGTCTTTCAACATTTTGTGGGAAAGTTTTACTTGGCTCCATTTTATTAAATATTTATGTCCTTTCTTTTAAATTTTTGTGGGGAGGTTACACTTGGCGACACCCAGTCCAGGATCGTATTTCGTGGAGAATCTTTTGAACAACAGTCAAATATCTGCTCTTATTTGCTTAGATATAATTAGGATTTGGCGCTACGCTTTTACTAATCTTGTGACTTTCTTTCTACAGGTCAACGGCAATTCGTTGCTCTGTTGTATTTGTGTGTTGCTTTTGCATTTGTGCTTATTGTTTTGTGAATATTTGTGACTATTGTAAAAATGCCGCGAAAGACTGTGAATAGTGTATCGCGAGGTATTTTGAATGAAATTACCGACTTAAACAGCGTAACCGATAGTAATTGTGACACGCAGTGTAATGATGACAATCCTGCGTTCACTAACAATCAATGCATTACAACCACTAATGATGACTTTTGTCTTAATGATGAACGAACGAACTCGATTGTGTCTTCTGTTAACTTGACGACAATTGATGACGCTGGACGCTCTATTGTAATGAGCGCTACCCAGCTTAACACAACCGGTTTGGAAAATTCAAGTAACATACAAACAAATTTTTCGAATGAAAATGGACAGTGTACTGAAAGTACGACTGATCTATTTAATTCCGAAATAGTGTCTGACAGTGTACATCCGACTGATAATCCTTTTGGTAAATTACAGAATGACCAAATGGTCACACAATGCGCGACAATTGCAGGTACACCATTAAACAGTGCTGAGAATAGAAATGCTGACTTTGGGTCGAATACAATTATGGCATTGTTGCTACAAATGACTAAGCAGTTTAATGAAAAACTTGATAACAATTCCAAACAACAGAGTGAAGATAATAAACAATTTAAAGAAAATTTCAAAGAACTTAGTGAACAGGTCAAACAACAGAACAAACAGCTAAATGAAAAATTAGACGACAATTCCAGACAGCTTAGTGAACAAATTAGAGCTGTTGCCGCGCAGTGTCATGACACTAAGGAACAGTTGCGCGTGGAAATTGAGGCTAGTTCAAAGAAAAGCAGCGAAGAAATTAGGTCTGTTGCTCAGGAATTAAGGGAAATGCAAACAGCCACAACAGAAACACTTAGAGCGGAAATTAGTACAGTCGCTAAACAATGCTCTGAAAAAGCTACACAATTACGCGACGAGTTTAAAGCAATGACAGCAGAACTTTCGCGCACAATGGATGAAAAGATCGACGCGAAATTCGAACAACAGAATACTCAGATTGACGAACGCTTTAATCTTCACATACAAAACAGTGATACGCGTTTCCGCAAATTTATTCAAGATCAAAATAAAGTCAAACGTCAAGTCATGGAAACAATCACTGCACAAAGACAAGAAGACAAACGCAAAATGTTCGCGAAAGCAAAGACGTATGTAGACAATAATATTGCCTCAGTGTCCGACGAAATTAATTCCATCAAACAGTCGAACACAGAATTACGTGACGAAATTTCCAATCTTAAATCAAAAACAGATACACACACAGTAGATATTCAAACAGTGACAGACAGATTCGAACAATTAGAACTGACGCAGGATTGCGATGTCATCAAAGCTGATGTTAAAAAACTGAGCGAAACTACGCGTAAGTTGCAAAAACAGATTAATGCGTCCGATTCTAAAACCGATGATCAGGCAAAAATACTGACTGAAAAATATGATGAATTAGCCAGTCGTATTGATGCTATTGAAAGTAGTAATGATAATAAATCAGACGATACTGCACCGATTTCATTTAACCAAACACCTGAATTTCAAAATTTACAGCAGACAATTAATGAGATTGACTCGTCTAACAACACGTTGCGTAGAAAACTGTCGAGTTTACAGCAAGAAGTAACGGAGATTAAAAATATTTCAGTTAATAACATACCACAACAGACGCCACTTTATGAACATTTGTCAGACTCGCGCAGCGCGTGTAATTTAGGTAATCAACAGAGAGTACACAACGTAGATTTCGAACAGACACAGACAAACAGATTCTCACACAAACCTGAACGTGTTCTCAAATTCAGTGACGGGAACGTTGATTACGAGCAATTTTTATCCGTAAGAAAAACTAAGGAATTTAATAATGACAGAGCACAGGTACACGATTTGAACTGGATACGTCGATTTATTTTTGTACTTTCACCGCTATTACCTGTAACGCAGAAACTAGCTTTGAACTGGATACGACAATTTGCTCTTGAATTTTTACCAACATTTCGTGTAATGCAAAAACCTGAATTAGTATGGATTCAGCAATTTATTTCTCAATTTTTACCGCCATTGCCTGTAACGCAAAAGCTGAAAAGTATTTGCAGTGTGTAATTAACCTCAGGGGATTCATTACACTTTAATGAAGATGTGCCGTAGCGAGCATAGGGCCCCGAGCTGTAGTAGTGCTGTTTCATCTTTAGTTTTCTGCACTGCTGCCTTCTCTTCTACTATCCTTTATATCTATCAAAACCGCTCTTTAACTATTGCTCTATTTAGAATTAAGAATATGTAAAGAAAACCGGATTTAACAAGTTATACCGAAAGTGACAATTTTTATCAGACACTCCCGAAATGACAACTACCGCCGTAATTATAATAACTGACAAAATTTTAATCATCAGTACGTGTAAAATTATCAGTAACAGTAAACACATTTTTGTAACAATAGACATTTTCCACCGCAACAGCATGAAAGTCAACCGGTTAGCATACGTAACCAACAATGCAGTCTACAAGGTCAACCAAGCTTTAATGTTTCGCCGCGTGCACGTATAGTCCCAGCTACAACAAATAGTAATGCACGGCAGCAATGAAATAACTACGTACAGAAAACACAGTATTTTAATTCCTATAGCAATGCGCCGTATAGAAGTGACTATCACGACAGACGTAAAATTAATGAGCACAATTTTCAGCGTACGTTTAATAACAGTCAGTCCTACAAGCAACAAAATGATCAGCAACAACATATTCTCATGAATGAACCAGACAATAGGTGTCATACACAGCGTAATACGTCAGGAAGAAATAACAGAATAGTTCAAATAGTCAAAATTCCACAGCGTCCTCCTGAAAATAATAACACGTCAGATAGAATTTAACCAGATACAGTACAGGTTGCATCTTTCAATTACGCAAGCAATACTTTTGAATCACAGAATCTTATTCACGAAAGTGTTATTTGAAACATGCTTTGTTGAATGCTCCACTTTTATCGCACCCAGATCTTACTAGAAATTTTTCCATCGCCACCGACAGTTCGAACACCGCTTTGGGCGTGCATGTTTTCCAGGAAATTGAAGAAGATGGTTCGATAGTAATTAAAAACATCGCATTTGCAAGCCGCATTTTGTCACCTACTGAACGAAATTACTCCGTTACAGAATTGGAAACATTATGTGTTGTATGGGCTTTTACGAGATTTAGACATTTTCTTTATGGCAGACATACCACAGTTTACACAGACCACAGAGCGATACAATTTTTACTTTCGGCCAAATTCACGCACGACAGATTAAGCAGATGGAAACTTTATTTACAGGAATTTAATTTTACAATTGTTCATATTCCCGGCACACAAAATGTTGTAGCAGACGCACTATCTCGTTCTCTCAGCAACAATCAGCAAGACGTAGCAACCAACTTCTGCAAAGCAAATTTCAGCGTAATGTACATCCAACAAGTTGCATTTGAAAATTTTATTTCATCGTCATTACAGGACATAGCACAAGAACAAAATAAAGACAATGTGTGGAAAGAAATTAAACAGCTTTGGCAAGATAAGAATAATGTTACGATTAGAAACCATTACACTGTACGCAATGACATTCTGTTTCGCCGCTCTCATCCTGACAGCAACAATTGGTTATTATGCATCCCTGATGAACTTGTTAACAAATTAATCTGGTACACTCATTTAAGTTACGCACATTACGGAGCACGAAAATGTTTTCTTATACTGAGACAGAACTGTTATTTTAACAACATGGAGAAACGTATACGACGAGTTTTAGCGTCTTGTAAAATTTGCCAGAAAGCTAAGTCAGACACAACGTCACATATTCCTCCATTATATCCGATTGTACCTGTTAAATTAAGACATATGGCCGCAGTAGATATTTTTGGTCCGATTCCGAGAACTAACAGAGGTTTTTGCTACATCTTTGTCGCTGTTGAACTAACTTCAAAATTTGTTACTTTCACTCCGTTACGCAAAGCTACTGCTAAAACTGTTTCGAAAGCATTTGTAAAACATTTTCTATTTCATGTAGGGCATGTGATGAAAGTAATTTCTGACAATGGATCTCAATTTCGTAGTAGCATATGGACACGCATGTTACAAGCCAGAAACATTTCTCCGATCTATATATCCAAGTACCACGCTTCTTCGAACCCCTGTGAAAGATTAATGAAAGAAATTGGTAAGCTGTGCCGAATATACTGCCACAAAAGACATATTGATTGGGATACACACATACTCTCATTCCAAGATGTCATTAATTCCATTCCAAATGAATCCACTATGCTATCTCCGTCTGTTATACTGAAAAACGTTGAACCACCAAACAAAATTAAAGAATTTGTAAATTTTCCCACATCTCGTCGCTTACGACACCACGAAATAATTGACATTGCGCTGAACAACATCAAACGTGCCGCAGAGCGCCGGAGAAGACAGCAAAAACAGGTTTGTACACGCCGCGACTTTCACGTTGGACAGAAAATATTAGTACGTACACACTATTTATCCAGCAAATTAAAAGGTAAGTGCAGTAAATTTGAACTTCTATACGCAGGTCCATATCGGATTCGCAGCATCCCTCACCCCAATGTTGTACACGTCGAAACTTTGAGAACCAGAAAATCGAAAGGCAATCACCATGTCTCAAACATTAAACCGTTTATTGAATGAAATCACTTTATGATGTAACATGCTATGATGCCATTTACTAATGCAATTATTTCACCTAGCTAATTACGGATGATTATCGTATTTTTTCTTGGCAAGTGCCCGGCAAGGTAAGGTTAGCAGGTCGCTTTTCTTGTCGTTACACATCAGACCATGCACATTTTCCACTTTTTTTATGTACGATTGTATTCCAGTTTTGTCTATATGCACTGTGAAATAGTTAAGATATAACACACACCAGTTGACTTTGACATTTTTGCCTTATGAAATCTCAACATCATGACTACTTTATTTTTTTTTTTTTTTTTGCTGCTGCATTATGATATTCTGTGTACATTTTGCCTTTGAACACTGTCTATGCTTTTGACATATTACGTTTTCTGTCTGTTATGCTGTATGCTTAATTATGTTACCATAAACCAGTCATTATTTAGTGAGTATATGATTTAAATGCAAGACATTAATCTTTGTTTATCATTTTCAGAAAGAAATAACGTGTAAAGGAAATAAATTAAACAGAAATGGGAATTTCACCTACGGAATAAACGAAAGAAGATGCAAAAACCTTATGAGGAAGAGTAAATGGATCAGAATTAACAACCATTAACAAGAATATACTATACACATCGTGGAATAGCAGTCTTAACTAATTTTTTCTTTCAGAATACGAGGCGATTGATGCAGGCTGTCAGACTGAACTACACGTCTTAGTTTTAGTGATGAAATATGCTAGAGATAAGGAATAATTGTATAATGAGTAATGAAGTGATATTTTTGCAGATGATAATGAATACTGATGAACAATGATGAAGAATATGCTATTATGAATAATGAAGTTTTTCTTTACAGGTAATGATAATGATGGAGTTATGAATAATGAAGTGATTGACAATGAAGTTTTTTTTTTTTTACAGATGAGGATAATGTTGAAGTCATGTATTTATGCTACGTAGTTATTTAAGTATTTGTTGCAGTTTGTTTTGACAGCAGGTGTTATATTGCATAGTAGGATGACGGAAAGTTTTGGAAAGGACAGCTATGGAGCACATTTTATACACATTTCACTACTTGTTAATTCGAAGTTCACTACTTTTCAGCATAGTGTGCGTTTCTTCTTTCAGGTCAATAATCCATTTTATATTTTTTCCAGGAGAAGTTTTTCATGATACATACTAAACCTATTACTTATTATACCTGTACTAGCACTTACATTTTTTACCCATTTGTGTCTATTATTTATAAATGTGATCACATATACTGCCTTGTTTCATAACCTTGCTACAGCTGACTCATGACGAATGACGTTACTCATTTTTTTTCATTTACAGTGACAACCCAGAACCAATTTTTTTTCTTTTTCTTCTCTTCTTGCTTTCTCTTATAATTACCAAACGCAATGCATTGCTAACAAAAAAATGTATTACCAGTCCCAAATAGTGATACCAGTTTGAGAAAGTTCTGAATAATACTGATCAACTCTGAATAGTATGTCACTTCAGTAATGACTTCGTAATGATACAAAAAAAGTATATGTATAAAATAATGCTTTGTAACTGGCTAATAACTGCCACTGTTTATTGTAATGAGACTACTTATAATGTGTATGATTATTAATGCTATGACTGTAATTAGCTGATTTTTAATAATGACTTCGTAATGATCTGAATGTCATTCAATGAATTGTTATTACTTCTTAATGATCTGAATAATACTGAATGATTAACAATGTTTTATACTATTCGATACTTGATGGCCACTGAGTGCCAATAATTTATGTCAATCAATGAATTAGGTTATTAATTATGCCATTAATTAGCTTCTGTTTTCAATTATGACTTTTCATGTTTTGGTCACTGGCCAATGAGTGCCAATAATTTGTATAACTCAATATATTATGCCAAGTGCCAACAATTAGTGTAATATTTTTACTATTCAGTACTTGCTGGCCACTGAGTGCCAAGAATGAGTGTAATGTTCTGTAATATTCAATTCTGTCATACTAAATATTGTAATACGATTACCCATGATGCCAATAATTTAATTTTGTGAACAGTTTCTGTAATACTACGTTCATGGTACAGAAATGTTCAACACGGGGCCATGAATGCCCCAAATGCAAACTGTAATTATCAATATTATGTGACTTAATGTCCTTCACCTCATGAGCTAACTACCCTGAATTACTGCAATGTCCATTTGTCCTATCCATCCTAGTGATCATGGAGCACTACCTTTGGGTTTGCACTACTTCTACGTTGGTGTGCCTTGTAAAGTGTGGTGTTGACACGACATGCTGTCCACCACCATGAGCGATGAAGACGTTATTATGGTCCCACTGTTTGGTGTACCTAATGTACTGCCAAAATGAGAACATGAAATATCACTACGAGAGTTCAGTGTCTTGGCTACACTGATGAATTCTGATGGGAAAAGTACTGCAAATTGTGTCACTTGGTGTTGTACTTCTGTGGAAAGATATGGACTTTCAGAACAGCTGTGTGCAATCTAAAGTGCTACAACCATGATGCAATCCTTCCCTTTCCTATCCTAATTCTTGTCACATAGTGAAAATAATTTTTTGCAACATTATTTATGTTCATGACTATACATTTTTTTTGATTCGCTGAACTCCAGTGCGAGTACAGTTATGTCACTTGTCGATATGATTTTTGCCATTATGTTTATTTATTGCAAAAATACCTAAGACATTTTTTCGATTTGTTCTCAAGTACAGTATGTGCACTCTTGTCTTTTATATTGTATATACATTTTTTTTAGTATTTTATTTTAATGATATGTTCTGAACTACAGTGCATGTGCACTTATGTTGTGTGTTAATATGTTTTCTACTGAACTCCAGTGCCTGTGCACTTTTCTCATTTTTCAATATGATTTGTACTATTCTGTATATTCAATACTTCAATGCGTATGCACTTATGTCATTTGTTACTAATTGTATATACATTTCATCATTTACTGATATGTTCTCAACTGCAGTGCATGTGCACTCATGTCACTTGTCAACATAATATTTTGCCAGTCTGTTTATTTGTTCTGAATATGCTAAAGAATTTTTTCAGTGCCTGTGCACTTTGTTATCTGTCAAATAATTTGTATATACATTTTTCTGATTTGCTACTATGTTTTGTACTCACATTTTGTCTTTGTCTGATATATTTTGTACTTAGTGCGTGTGCACAACATTTAATTCATGTACTACATCTAAATATTCTGTAAGTTGTAGAAGTTTGTTAATTAAAGAAAAATTTTGCCGCGCTTGGCAAGTCCAAATGACTCACCATCGCTGCCAAATTTTTGCCCCCCCAGTGGAGGGTTATGAAACACGTATGTAACATAGCAGCGATGGCGAGGCATTGTAGCATCTGTGACCAGAGAGTATGCGCTTGACCGCGCGAGTGTTGCGAGCGGTTCTCAGTCTGTCAGTCAGTCGTTGCGAGTCTGTAGCTCTGTCTAGTTGAGGGCAGTACTCAGTTAGTTGTCGTTGAGAGCAGTTCTGTATAGTCGTCATACAGAGCGGTCGGTCAGTAGTAGCAGCCCAGTGCGGTTGTGTGATGTAGTCTGTCGGCAACACTGGTCAAGATGCTGAATGAGGTATATTGTTAATCAAGGTAATCATCAGATAATGTAAAGTTCATTTATTGTAATTAATTTCCAACAAGTGCCCCAATAATAATTTTGATTTCAAAAGCAATTTTACAAAAAAAAAAATTTTTATTTAATTGAAGTTCCACTTCCCTTAAACAAAAGTCTCAGTTAAATTAAAAAAAAAAAAAAAGGGAATATTATTATTTGCAATGCAGTTCCTCCAAGCAGTGCGGAACAATAAGAGCAGAAATGTGACTAGCAGTTACAATGAGGTAAGAGTTTAATTCTGATTTATGCACAGGGCCAAAAACCGATATTTCGGTTTAATTGAATTTTCACTGCCACTGATTTTCATTACCACTGAATTGTTTTTCATTTTTTATTTGTGAGTCAGATTGCTAATTTTTGTCTAATGGTCATTGTCATTGAATTGATTTGCTGGGAGATTACGTTAGGTTGTATTCTTATTAACATTCAAATTATTGTCTTTCAACATTTTGTGGGAAAGTTTTACTTGGCTCCATTTTATTAAATATTTATGTCCTTTCTTTTAAATTTTTGTGGGGAGGTTACAACGTACCACTGGGTATGTACATGCACTAACGTGTACTTAGGGTACAATGATGGGCATAAAAGAGAAGTTCAGGAGTGGGACTAAAATTCATGGTGACATTTTATCATGGTAAGATTCATTAATTACATTGCTATCTTCAGCCGGCCGAAATGGCCGAGCGGTTAAAGTCGCTACAGTCTGGAACCGCACGACCGCTACGGTCGCAGGTTCGAATCCTGCCTCGGGCATGGGTGTGTGTGATGTCCTTAGGTTAGTTAGGTTTAAGTAGTTCTAAGTTCTAGGGGACTTATGACCACAGCAGTTGAGTCCCATAGTGCTCAGAGCCATTTGAACCATTTTGCTATCTTCACTGAAAGTAAGGAAAACTTACAGGATCTATTAAATGTAATGTGCAGTCTAATGAGCTTAGCGAACCAAAGAAAGATAAAAATGACGAATACCGTATTTTACGGATCTAAATGCGTACCTTAGGGCACAGTAGTGTTTGCAAATTGGATTGTGGAGCTTAGGAGAAGTGAAAAAAAAAAGATCATTTGAATTCTAAAGCAGAAAATGATATTAGGAATGAGGTTTACACAGTATGTGCAAGACAAAAGCGGTAATACGTTGTGATTTTATTGCGTCACGATCGCCCGTCCTTCCGATCACGTGACAGGCGTCGTTGATTGACGTAGCTCAAGTTGCCGCTTGATAGTGATAAGGCGGGCTTTTCATCTTTTTTGGGTTATTCAAGTAAAGTATCAAAGGGTGCGTATACTTGAAACTTATATCCGTTCTGGTTGGTTTGGGAATAAACGTGAAATTTTTCATGGACTCTAGTATAATAGGAAGTAACCTTTGCCATTTATTACACAGTGGTTTACGGAGTGTATATATGGATGTCGGTCACTTCAAAAAGTAGTATTGCGAAGTTTATAACAAAATGAGGGTCTAGTGGTGGTGTCTCCGATTCTAATATTAACTAAGACTACACTTTGAACTCCAGAAATTGTTGCAAACATTTTTCACAAAATTACTGCTAGCTCAAAAATGTCAGGCTGTATTCGCAACAGACACATGTTGAACATACATTTTGTCTTTCTGTCATACGTTTTCACATCCGAAACCTTAGCGCATTTGGTGTGTTCATACATTACGTTCCATCCGATTAAGAAAAGGGGGATAATTACTACGAGCGGTTGCTTAAAAAGTTTGTATATGCGCACTTGACCCGATATTGGGTTCTATATATGATGAAGCATCATCTTACAGTTCTGGAAACGTAAATACCCAGACTAACCGCAACTGGTCCAAGGTCTCAACTCGCGCGTTAAATTCCGCTTCACGACAGAAAGCGTTAGAGTTTGATAAGCGGTTTTTCGTAATCGAATTATCAATCTCAAGTTCTTTAAAACCAACATCAGTAGCGCTTTATGTCTGACAATTTTCAAGCATTTTACCTCTCAGTGAAAGCTAAATGTCGGCCGGTGTGGCCGAGCGGTTCTAGGCGCTTCAGTCCGGAACCGCACGACCGCTACGGTCGCAGGTTCGAATCCTGTCTCGGGCATGGATGTGTGTGATGTCCTTAGGTTAGTTAGGTTTACGTAGTTCTAAGTTCTAGGGGTCTGATGACCTCAGATGTTAAGTCCCATAGTGTTCAGAGCCATTTGAGCCATTAATATAAAAATGTCCAGTGTTTGGTTTAAAATTCTCGCTAGTCTTAAAAATGGTCATATATTCGATGCCTCGAAAAACTTATCTCTGCCTGGCAAAACTGGATTCAACTGGCAGCAGCAGTGCACCGATGCGACGAACATGAGCTGCGGGGATGCACAAGCTTCTTAACAATGCCTCCCCTCCAACGCCTCCATCACATACCCAGAATACTATCCAGCCTATGAGGCGTCATTGCAGTCTACGGTGCCAGTGAATTTCAATTGAAAATGTTTTGCGCTATCGGTAACATACAATATTTTTATTAGTAGCTAGTTTCGTAATGGGAAAAAAACGAAAGGTATTCATACGATGCGGGCTGTAAATTGAAAGTAATAGCATATGCAGAAGAACATGGAAACAGCGCAACCGAGCGGCATTTCGGCCCTTCACCTACAGAAAAAACCATTCGCGATTGGCGGGATAGCAAAGAAGAACTGAAAAATATATGAAGACTAAATGTGCAAATATAGGATTGAATGTACAGTGGTCAAAACTATAAGATGACGTATTGAAATGGATTAAAGAACACCGTCGAAATGGCGTTGGAATTAATACAAAAAGTGATTGAAAAACAAGCTCGTAAGTCAGCGCCACACTTGAACTTAACAGACTTTAAGGGTGGAGTTGGTTGGCGCTACAGGTTTATGAAGCGTCACTGACTTAGCAAGCGAAACCAAAGTATCTCAGAAAACGCCAAAAGAGTATGATGAGAAAATATTAGCTTTCCATCGTTTTATTATTCAACATAGAAAGAAAAACAGTGTGGAACTAAGCCAAATAACGAATGTAGACGAAATTCCTCTGACATTTGATGTGCCGAGTAACAGAACTTTTGCCTTAAAAGGTGCTGAAACTGTAACTATAAAAACAAGTGGGCATGAAAAAATGCGCCACACTGTTTGTTATCTTTTTCATATTGAGCTGACGGTACTAAACTTAACCCAATGACCATTTTCAAGCGCAAAACTATGCCAAAACCTTCCGGACTATAGTCAAGTTTCGTTTTTCACCCACAAGACAAGGGTTGGATGGACGAGGGTGGTATGAAATTATGGATTAAAAGAGTGTAGGAGAGAAGGAAAGATGCTTTATTGAAAAAGAATTCCCTTCTTATGCTAGATCAGTTAAGCAGTCATTTGAAAACAATCTGTGAAAGAGAAACTGAGTCAGGGAAATACAAGCTTGCTGTTATTCCGGGAGGATTTAGTTCACAACTGCAATCTCTTTATCTCTCGATAAATAAACCATGTAAAGTGTATATAAGAGAGGAACGGAATAAGTGGATGACGGATGAAACTCAACATGAATTCACGTCGAAGGGAGTTTTAAAAAGACCTACAATGAAGCAAGTGTGTCAGTGGATAAAAATATGGTTCAAATGGCTCTGAGCACTATGGGACTTAACATCTGAGGTCATTAGTCCCCTAGAACTTAGAACTACTTAAACCTAACTAACCTAAGGACATCACACACATCCATGCCCGAGGCAGGATTCGAACCTGCGACCGTAGCAGTCGCGCGGTTCCGGACTGAAGCGCCTAGAACCTCTCGGCCACCGCGGCCGGCAGTGGATAAAACAGTCGTGTTCTGAAGTGAGAGAAGCCATTATTGATAAGTCTTTCAACGATGACGACGAAGAGGAGGAGGAGGAAGAACAAGATGAAGAAGAAAGTTCAAATAACGATTCCCAGAGAGTTTAAAGGTAATTTCGGTTATATAAACTAAATTTTTTTTAGTCTGGTTTTGCATCTAATAATAAAAATTGTAAAAACGTTATTTTTTAAAAAATGCTTAAAAATTAAGTTGCGCCTTATAGCCCATCAAATACGGTAGGAGAAATGATATTAGACCACGAAATGAAGGAATTTCTCTACCTTGTAAGCAAAACCACACATGATGGACGATTTAGAAGGGTATAAAACGCAAACTAGCACATGAAAAAAGAGCATTCCTGGCCAAAACAAGTCTACTAGTTTCGAACACCGGCCTTTGCTTGAGAAAAAAAAAGTTGCTGGGAAGGTACCTTTTGAGTACAATTGTATGGCGCAGAATCATGGACAGGGAGAGAACCTGAAATAATGAGAATCGAAGCTGTTAACAAATAGTCCTACAGAAGGATCTGAAAAAATCACTGACTAATAAGAAATGCGGTGGTTCTCGGCAGAATCTCCGAGGAAATCAATACGTGGAAGACACTGAAAGAAGAAGGGACAGGCTGCTACCACACACGTTGAGACATCAAGGAATAGCCGGCCGAAGTGGCCGTGCGGTTGTAGGCGCTGCAGTCTGGAACCGCGAGACCGCTATGGTCCCAGGTTCGAATCCTGCCTCGGGCATGGAAGTGTGTGATGTCCTTAGGTTAGTTAGGTTTAAGTAGTTCTAAGTTCTAGGAGACTAATGACCTCAGAAGTTGAGTCCCATAGTGCTCAGAGCCATTTTGAACCTCAAGGAATAATTTCCACAGAGCTGTAGGAGATAAAAACCGTACAGGGGAAGACAGATTGGCATATATTCAACAAATAATTGAGGACATTCGATGGGAGTGTTAGTCCGAGAAGAAGAAGAAGTCAGCTCAGGAGAGGAATTCGTGGGAGGCCAAATGGAACCTCCTGCAAGAAATACTCAAAAAACCTATATTCGCTCACAGGCTACTTCTTCCGCATCACTTTCATTCGGAAGCATTTCTGAAAATGCTCATTGCAGAACGTTACCTGTTCAGTGACTAAAATGGCATTACTGCACTGAAAACTGGATACAGCATTTATTAGCATCAGTTTCAGGAAATTCCATCACAATTATCCATCCGCTGAAAGAGGTACCGAGCAAACTGGCAAATAATGGGAAAAAATTTGATTAATCTAACGATGTTATCGCTGACCCAAGCGTATTATTGTGCAAATGAGCGTCAATCATAATGAGACAACGTCCACTCAGGCCGGCAGTTTGCAGTGAAAAGCGCGCCCCTCGCTGCCTAATTATCCACCGCTGGACGGAACTGTGCAGCGTTAAACGAGAGCTGCAGTCGCGGAAACAATCACTCATAGCCTTCTAATCAATAATACGTGCACCGTAATTACGTATACTAGAACAAACATTTCGCGAACTGTTCCCGTTTTACACTAGAAATGAGAGCAATTTGATGCCGCAACACGACCACATCTGTGCAGGATTTCAAAATAAAACAATTTCGTATGAAACAACTGCTTGCTCATACGCTTACATAACGCTAAAAAATTAATTCTTGATGTACATTTGGTATATTAACAAGGGCAGTTTAGATTAATGAATAATCATCTTCTGCTGTTCTCCATAAAAATTTGACTACGTTAAAAATGTAATAATCAAAGTTCAATATCACATTTTACTGCAGGTGCAAGAAGAAAGAAAAATAGCGGCAGCAACCTACTTACATTCCTGTTTATGTTTAACCACGTTCTCAGTCAAAAGACAAATGCAGTTCGTTACCAGACACAGTTCACCGTGAATAACGCTTCTATAAATTTAGACTCTAAATTTATATTCGAAACTGAAGCGCAATAAACTGTTGGGAAATTGAGAAATACGTAAATAACTCTGCATATTTTTAACAAAAGTAAAAGCGAATTCGAATGGGATCGTTGAGCAGGAGATCCCAGATAAAAAAAAGTGCACTTCCTTAATGAAGACAGTTCTCTGTCAATAATTTTTGTATCAGTTGAGGGTCCTAAGTGCTATCCGAAACCGGAAGTCAACAAACTCCTGCGAAATTGAAAATATAGAAATAATTTTGTACGTTTTTTAATAAAAATAAAAGTAAATTCGTGTGGCTTGTTGAGCAGAACATCCCAGTGAAGAGGTCAGCCTCCTAATTGCAAAGATTTCTTTTTTCTGATGCATGGTATTTTCGCTTCACCAAGTTAACTCGTCTCTCCTGAAAGTAACTGCAAAGTTCAAATGTTACAGTACCTCATGCCTTACACAGTCTTGAGAAAGTAGATGATGGAACACCTGGCATTGATGTTAAAAATTTTCTTTAAAACTTTTTTGTCAAAACCGTCTAAAAAATTCTGGAAACCGAATTAGCTGTTGATAATCCTTTATTCCAAGATTATACACGATCGGCTTCGCAATATTGTAACCGCATCTGCAGGTGAAAAATCGATAAAGCATACAATGTGGGTTGTGAACAAATTAATAATACCACAGATTTGAGGTATGTAAAACAGAAAGTAAGACACGGACTGAAATACTCTCATAGCTAATTTAACACTAGGCCATTGAAACAGCACGGTCTCCCAACGTTCGGATGGCGCATGTCATTAGTACTGCCATTTATAATGGGCGGTGAGTCAGCCATCAAAAGAAAACCAAGACTTAGTGATTGTAGGCCGTTTAACTGAAGTGATTGTGGACCGTGTAACTGATCACTGCAACTTGCAGTTTTAGACTTAACAAAGAACAAACCGTAAGAAACCCGAAAAACTGCGGGGGAAACTAACTTGCGCTAAAGTAAAGGAATGATGGGTCACCAGCGCTGCGAAATCGGCGAAAACAGTAAGAAGCCACATGTAGCGACCGTGGCTATGTCTGCAGCACGATGGTCGTACCACCGCATGGTGGTGCAGACACGTCCAAGTGTTGAAGAAGACTGACGCGGGCCAACGCACCGCAAGAAGGGAAGTGAGAAGTAATGGAACATGTCGATAGAGGGCACGAAACTGACGAGGAAGTAACATGGCACACTTTTAACGCGAACGTTCGGAGCCGTTACATGAGCAGGAACGTCTAGATAGAAGAATTAGACGTATTGGCAATATAGCAACAAAACTTATATATATATCAAATGATGAAATTACGGCAATACTGCGAGAATTGCTAAAACACATCATTTAAAAATTACTTTGATGAAACGCCAATAAAATTAGAAAATGACATTGAAAGTAAGGATGGTGAAACTTATTAAAAATTGTTACCAAATTCTTTAAAAATGTTGAACACATACTGAAAGGGGACAAATAAACATTCCAATAGTATAAAAATAGCAATTTGACGAAAAAACTTGGCCGTGTCTACATCAACTATTGATTCGCTCCTACCCCACATTGCATGTTTTTGTAGATTGTTTTTTACCTGAAGATGCCGCTACAGTATCGCGAAGCCGGCCGTGTATTATCTTGGAATAATGGATTATCAACAGCTAAAGAGGTTTTCAGAAGTTTTTTAGAACATTTAACAAAAAATTTTTTGAAGAAAATTTTTAAAACATATCAACTAAGCTGTGGATACCCACACTCTAAAATCGAATGTACTAGGCGCTGAACATTGTCTGAAGACATCGGATTCTCTTCACTGATGAGTGCAAGATTTGTCTAGCGCCTGTGATCGTCGTATACAGGGTGCGGCGCTACAATCCGGATAAATTTGAATTTGAATTTCTCGCCATATCCTAGTTTCGCCAGAGGTTGCGACTGGAGTTCTAGAAAGCCATAGGCATCTTGTCCACAGTCATAAACTCAAAATGGCTGAGATGTTAGGGACAAGTGTGGAGTACGACCGAAGAGCCGCGATTATCGGAAGTCTTCGTACTGAGCGTTCGCCTACTGGAACAGTTCGATTCTTCCGGTACCGGAAATCAACTGTTTACGATATTGTGACCAAGTATGATGCTTCGGAGAAGTCTGGAGAAGGATCTGCTAACCCGGCGAGGGAACCTCATTCGAGGAAACGCGCGTCACCACATGCGGCAGTCATCGAAAAGGCTCAGGCGCTGAATTCGGAGGATCCGGGGCAATAGCTGAGGAAATTGGCGTCAGTATTGAAAAAAGGACCTGATATAAGCCATTTAGTCCAAAACTGGCTCTGGGATAACGTTGATATGTTCTGGCCAAAGGAGTTCTAGCTCCATAATAGCCCGGATTTCAACCCCTCGACTATTATCTTCGGAGCGTAGTCGAAAGAGTTATCGGTAAGACGAAGCACCCTAACGTCACATCTCTGAGCAGCGCTATCGAAGCAGCATTCGCGAATATGGGCAGGGCTGTTTTAAAGAGTACGTGCGATCGCTTCAGAACAAGATCGGACGTGGTCATTCCGTCTGAAGGGGGTCACATGGAGTAATGTTTCTCTTGAAAGATACCGCTACTTAAGTGTAATACACTCCTGGAAATTGAAATAAGAACACCGTGAATTCATTGTCCCAGGAAGGGGAAACTTTATTGACACATTCCTGGGGGTCAGATACATCACATGATCACACTGACAGAACCACAGGCACATAGACACAGGCAACAGAGCATGCACAATGTCGGCACTAGTACAGTGTATATCCACCTTTCGCAGCAATGCAGGCTGCTATTCTCCCATGGAGACGATCGTAGAGATGCTGGATGTAGTCCTGTGGAACGGCTTGCCATGCCATTTCCACCTGGCGCCTCAGTTGGACCAGCGTTCGTGCTGGACGTACAGACCGCGTGAGACGACGCTTCATCCAGTCCCAAACATGCTCAATGGGGGACAGATCCGGAGATCTTGCTGGCCAGGGTAGTTGACTTACACCTTCTAGAGCACGTTGGGTGGCACGGGATACATGCGGACGTGCATTGTCCTGTTGGAACAGCAAGTTCCCTTGCCGGTCTAGGAATGGTAGAACGATGGGTTCGATGACGGTTTGGATGTACCGTGCACTATTCAGTGTCCCCTCGACGATCACCAGTGGTGTACGGCCAGTGTAAGAGATCGCTCCCCACACCATGATGCCGGGTGTTGGCCCTGTGTGCCTCGGTCGTATGCAGTCCTGATTGTGGCGCTCGCCTGCACGGCGCCAAACACGCATACGACCATCATTGGCACCAAGGCAGAAGCGACTCTCATCGCTGAAGACGACACGTCTCCATTCGTCCCTCCATTCACGCCTGTCGCGACACCACTGGAGGCGGGCTGCACGATGTTGGGGCGTGAGCGGAAGACGGCCTAACGGTGTGCGGGACCGTAGCCCAGCTTCATGGAGACGGTTGCGAATGGTCCTCGCCGATACCCCAGGAGCAACAGTGTCCCTAATTTGCTGGGAAGTGGCGGTGCGGTCCCCTACGGCACTGCGTAGGATCCTACGGTCTTGGCGTGCATCCGTGCGTCGCTGCGGTCCGGTCCCAGGTCGACGGGCACGTGCACCTTCCGCCGACCACTGGCGACAACATCGATGTACTGTGGAGACCTCACGCCCCACGTGTTGAGCAATTCGGCGGTACGTCCACCCGGCCTCCCGCATGCCCACTATACGCCCTCGCTCAAAGTCCGTCAACTGCACATACGGCTCACGTCCACGCTGTCGCGGCATGCTACCAGTGTTAAAGACTGCGATGGAGCTCCGTATGCCACGGCAAACTGGCTGACACTGACGGCGGCGGTGCACAAATGCTGCGCAGCTAGCGCCATTCGACGGCCAACACCGCGGTTCCTGGTGTGTCCGCTGTGCCGTGCGTGTAATCATTGCTTGTACAGCCCTCTCGCAGTGTCCGGAGCAAGTATGGTGGGTCTGACACACCGGTGTCAATGTGTTCTTTTTTCCATTTCCAGGAGTGTAGGATTTTCATTTCTATTTGTATTTTATCTTAATAAATTTGCTTTAAAAAAAGTTTCATTTGTTCGGAATTTAAGCACCGCACCATGTAGTAGTGTGGAAGTGGCCAGCTGCCAGTGCACAGGGTCAGTAGGAAGGTCGGTCAGTCATGTTTTGGGTGGGTATCGAGCACAGGTGTCTGCCATCTCTCGCCGAGATTCTGCGTAATTTGACGGTTATGCAGCATCCGGACAAGATCCTCCAGCTAAGTGTGCAACTTTACAGTCAACATCTCATGGATGAGTGCGTGTTTCAAGACGATAATGGACACGGACAGTGCTGCCAACATCACGAGGCAGGAGTTAACCGCATGTAATGGCCTGCTACATTTCCTGAGATGAGCCCAACTGGCCGCTCACAGAACCGGTTGAAACTAGTAGTGCGGAATCCCAATAACCCAGCTGACACACTGAATGGCCACGGTCGAAGCATAGGACAGCCTTGAGCAGCAATGAAACTCCTCGTGGATATTACAACGAAAAGTATCCAAGAACGTTACAGTGAAACATCAGTGGATTCGATTTTGCTTTCGTAAACATGCAATGATGTGCGCTTTCGACCAGCATCGCATTATTTTATTTACTTTTTGGTTTCATTTCACAGTATAGTGATTTAGGCTTATTATTTAACTAGCTGTTACTCGTGGCTGCACTTACATATCAGTAGTTTTATTATGGTAACTGATGGTGGGTGAGTAAGTTATTGTATATGAAAAGTATCGTCAGCTGTCCTCACGTATCTGCCTGTTCGTTTATACACAGTTCATGATGTGCGCCCCACCTCCCGCATCCTAAGCTTAGTGTGTGATGTGGGAGCGCCGGCTCTGTTGCTGCCGAGCAGGGCATACAGAGTGGGGTGGGCGGGAGCATGCATCTGTGTAACGTGCTACTGAACTAACTGTATATTGTACAATGTGTGTGTTATGCGACAAATTTAATAATTTTTTGACACAGTTTATGTTCACTGATTCCCTACTTCACCTGCACAGTTTTCTTTTAACTTTCTAAGTTGGCTGTATTCTTCCTCTGAGTTCAAATAATAATATAATTTCATCTACATCGTTTCAGTAGTTTAGTCGTGAAAAATTAACAGACCATTAATCAATAATTGTGGAAATACGGATTAAAAAAGTTGAGAATGGTATAAATATTGTACTCATTGCGTTGAATCGTATCACGTAGCACATGACAACCAATGAAATCATTTTCACAAGTACGATAAAGTCAAAAGTGAAAGAGTAAATAGCTTTTTCAAAGAATAAATATTTTTCCCTAAATCGCGTAATATTCTTCAAATGGTTCAAATATATCTAAGCACTATGGGACTTAACATCTGAGGTCATCAGTCCCCTAGACTTCGAACTACTTAAAAATAACTAACCTAAGGACATCACACACATGCATGCCCGAGGCAAGATTCGAACCTGCGACCGTAGCAGCAGCGCGGTTCCGGACTGAAGCTCCTAGAACCATTCGAGCACAGCAACCGGCAACGTTCTTCAAATCAATAAATATCTTGTACTACACACTTTTTAAAGCAGCCTATTTGCTTTCACAGGATTCAAGCTACTTCTGTATCAGATTTCATCGAAGTAGATTCAACGCTTTAGACGTGAAAACGAATAGACAGAATTACTATTGCATTTATATTGGTATTAATAAAATTTCAAATTACGATATCTTTTTTTCTGGTCCGATTTTCACGAAATAAAGCCTGTTTGTTGCCCGAAGCTACAATTAAGATATCTGTCAAAACCCCATGAAAATTCGTTTAGTAGTCTAGGAGATTAGCGTGCTCAAACAGATAAACTGACAGAAAGACGATTTTAGTTAAAACTTTAAGTCAAGGTATCTTGTTTCCGTGATCCGATTTTTATGATATAAAGCCCATCCGTTTCCCCAAGCAACGCTCAAGTTATGTGTGGAAACCACATGAAAATTCGGCTAAAAACTCTCGAGAGTAGCATGTTCAAACAGACACCATGGTTTTAAATGAAACCTTAAATTATAATATTTTTTTCTCCGTGATCCAATTCGGACGAAATAATGCCTGTACATTGCCCCATGATACGGTAAAGTTATCTGTGGACACCTCATGAAAATGTGTACAGTAGTTTTGGAGATAAGCCATATTTAAACAGACAAACACGCACAACAGTTTTACAGTTTAATTATTGATATAGATATATCTAGATTTCTTTGTTTCCCGGAATCAAAGTCCACACAAGTGTGCAGATATGTATGTGGTACAAAATTTGCGTTGAGCACTTTCTTTGCTGTAGGGCACATGAGAATTAGTGATATCTAGCCTTGTGAGCTGGCAGCTATAGTTTACACGTCACTGTCGCTATCGAGTAACACCAAATGTGCAGCCCAACTTGTGATTTACATGCGAATGACAGGCGAACATCAACAGTGTGACATGCCCTCGTTTCGTAAGACTCGGGAAAGACTTCTGCAGTTTCAATAAAGACAGTGAGGTACAGTGTGGTGCTCAGAAACTGTGTAGTACAATCTTCAGTTCCGTTCCTGGTCAAATTATGATGATAAAATGCTGTTCCACTACCAGATTTTGAACTGTTTAGCAGTAAGTCGAGCCCAGCACGCTAGTACAAGATAGTGGTGCAGTATACATACACTCCTGGAAATGGAAAAAAGAACACATTGACACCGGTGTGTCAGACCCACCATACTTGCTCCGGACACTGCGAGAGGGCTGTACAAGCAATGATCACACGCACGGCACAGCGGACACACCAGGAACCGCGGTGTTGGCCGTCGAATGGCGCTAGCTGCGCAGCATTTGTGCACCGCCGCCGTCAGTGTCAGCCAGTTTGCCGTGGCATACGGAGCTCCATCGCAGTCTATAACACTGGTAGCATGCCGCGACAGCGTGGACGTGAACCGTACGTGCAGCTGACGGACTTTGAGCGAGGGCGTATAGTGGGCATGCGGGAGGCCGGGTGGACGTACCGCCGAATTGCTCAACACGTGGGGCGTGAGGTCTCCACAGTACATCGATGTTGTCGCCAGTGGTCGGCGGAAGGTGCACGTGCCCGTCGACCTGGGACCGGACCGCAGCGACGCACGGATGCACGCCAAGACCGTAGGATCCTACGCAGTGCCGTAGGGGACCGCACCGACACTTCCCAGCAAATTAGGGACACTGTTGCTCCTGGGGTATCGGCGAGGACCATTCGCAACAGTCTCCATGAAGCTGGGCTACGGTCCCGCACACCGTTAGGCCGTCTTCCGCTCACGCCCCAACACCGTGCAGCCCGCCTCCAGTGGTGTCGCGACAGGTGTGAATGGAGGGACGAATGGAGACGTGTCGTCTTCAGCGATGAGAGTCGCTTCTGCCTTGGTGCCAATGATGGTCGTATGCGTGTTTGGCGCCGTGCAGGTGAGCGCCACAATCAGGACTGCATACGACCGAGGCACACAGGGCCAACACCCGGCATCATGGTGTGGGGAGCGATCTCCTACACTGGCCGTACACCACTGGTGATCGTCGAGGGGACACTGAATAGTGCACGGTACATCCAAACCGTCATCGAACCCATCGTTCTACCATTCCTAGACCGGCAAGGGAACTTGCTGTTCCAACAGGACAATGCACGTCCGCATGTATCCCGTGCCACCCAACGTGCTCTAGAAGGTGTAAGTCAACTACCCTGGCCAGCAAGATCTCCAGATCTGTCCCCCATTGAGCATGTTTGGGACTGGATGAAGCGTCGTCTCACGCGGTCTGCACGTCCAGCACGAACGCTGGTCCAACTGAGGCGCCAGGTGGAAATGGCATGGCAAGCCGTTCCACAGGACTACATCCAGCATCTCTACGATCGTCTCCATGGGAGAAAAGCAGCCTGCATTGCTGTGAAAGGTGGATATACACTGTACTAGTGCCGACATTGTGCATGCTCTGTTGCCTGTGTCTATGTGCCTGTGGTTCTGTCAGTGTGATCATGTGATGTATCTGACCCCAGGAATGTGTCAATAAAGTTTCCCCTTCCTGGGACAATGAATTCACGGTGTTCTTATTTCAATTTCCAGGAGTGTAGATGGGGGGATGTTTTGCCATTCGTAAAATACAATAGTGTTCGTGAAAACTGCAAAGTGCAGAAATACCACAACTAGAAAAATAATTCTTTCCGTGTACAGGAAGGAATTGTACTGTCAGGGCAATAATAATAGTGTGCAGCGATTATGAAGTAGAATCACTTGTGCAACCCTTGTAGGGGTAGGAATATGATAACTGAGAGTTGCCAATGTCCTTGAAAAAATAATAGAAATGCGCAACCCTTGTAGGGATAGGAATGTGATAACAGAGAGTTGGCAATATCCTTGAAAAAATAATAGGAAGTGGCCAGGAGTATGACGGAATGTGGAGTGAACCGGTGATCCAGGACTCCGAGACGTGATATACACAGAAAATCATATAGAACGAGCCGTTTTTGACACAAGAGGCGAGTGTGAACCAGGTCTACAAGCAGCTGTCTTTATCATGTGAGTAACCACAGCTGTCGGCAGCTATGTAGCCTCTGTTAAGGTGACCATTTACAGCTTGACCATCGGGCGAACTGTGCTCACAAATCACTCTGTCCAAAGCCGCGACCCATTTGGCTCTGTAAGGCGACCGACGGTAGTGTGGGCTGGCAGGTAGCGGAAAGGACTACCATGTAATGGTTCGCCAACAAATTGACTCACCTGGACCACAGATCGGACCAATATAAAATTGCCCACACACAGGCGAGCGGGTCAGGGCAGATCCACTCGGCAGGGGGTCGACTAATTGGTTGGCATGTGTAAGGGGAACCTTTTATTGGTAGTGCCCAACTTCAGTCATCACAGGTACTGATGTACAGCAGTTGGTAGAAGGGATCAATCTAAATTAACGAGAGGCAAGTGTGAACGAGGATGTCTAAATGCAGCTGTCTTTATTTTATGAGTAACCACAGCTGTCGGCAACTATGTAGCCTGCATTAAGGTGACCATTTACAGCTTGACCGTCGGGCGAACTGTGCTCACAAATCACTCTGCCCAAAGCCGCGACCCATTTGGCTCTGTAAGGCGACCGACGGTACGTCGTGGGCTGGCAGGTAGCGGAAAGGACTACCATGTAGCGGTTCGCCACCTGGACAACGGACCCGACCACTAGAAAATTGCCCACACACAGGCGAGCGCGTCGGGGCAGACCCGCTCGGCAGGGGATCGGCCAATTGGTCGGCATGTGTATGGAGAGCTCCATGTATGCCTGCTACACGTACGCGTACACCACAATTACTAAACCACGCATACATAGGGGTTACACTCGTCTGGTGTGAGACGTTCCCTGGGGGGGTCCACGCACAATAACCCTGGGTTTGGAGAGGGGCAGTGGAGGGGTGAAGTGGACTGCGGTAGTCGTCGTGGGGTTGTGGACGACTGCGGAGGGGACGGAGCCACTTCGTCGTTTTTTACATCAAATCTTTAAGGCCTTAAGCCGTTAAATTATTGTGTTGATGTGTGGCCTTCAGCCAAGTTTTAATATCTCTTAAATTAATGTTCTTGTCTTGCCCTTAACGCATAAGATTCTGATGCTTTTCTATGGGCATTCAGCCGAATTTTGCACCCAGTGTTTTAAGAACAGGCCCTCTGCCTTTTGATTGAAACTCTTATTGCTTAATATGCGACCTCCAGCCAAGTTCATTAAAGTTAAATTGCTAAGTCCTTCAGCCGATTACACTGAACACTTAGAAAATATTCTTGGGTGAAACCTCCAGAAGAACCTTTTATTTCAATTTTGCTTAGGCCTTGTGTCTTCCATTTTAAATGTGGCCTTCAGCCGATCTAAGGTTAATCAAGGGGGTCGATTAAAGTTTGAAGTGCTTTGCATTCTTGTTGTGGCATTGTGTGTTGATAATAAAGTTTGTATGTTGAGTACAACTGACAGGAACTCATTTTGGCCCCTTTCCGCAACCTAACCCGCTCTGGCCTGATAGCCCAGGCATTTCATACCCTGTCATGAAGTAGCATTTGTCAGGCAATAACTTGTAGACGATAACATTCCTGAAATATATTGACCTGCCCAGAGTATGGATCTGAACACAGTGGAACATCATTGGAATGAGTTATAACCTTGACTTTGCTCCAGACAACAGCCTCCAACAGCAGTGCCTTGGACACTACTCTGGTCCCTCTGTGCTGCCTGAGACAGAGACTCTGATTGCGCCTGTGACTCTCTGCGACTGCAAGTGACTGGGCTGCGACTGATGACTCGACTCAGTGACCCATAGCTGAGTGGGCCCCTGATCCGTGGGGGCGACCTAAATACTGGCGGTCGAGAGGGCGTTGTCAGCGCGTTTCTTCCGAGTTTGTCTTTGGCCTCTCTCCCGATAGGCTCGCTTGCTCCAGTATCTACTATCGATCTTCTCACAGCATCTTTGCAGATCGGAGTGCTGGCGACAGTTTATGCCAGCACAGTCCAAATACTTCTATTTATAGTGCATGTCGGAAACCATCAAGAACCCTGGCAGACAGGATTAATTTCTTAGAGTTTCGCTACTGCACCAAGAAGTAATAATTATGTAGCACTCTAATAAGTTTGGTTTGTTCTCTTTTCAGCTAACAGTCGTTTTAACAGGAAATGTTTCTTGTGTGCTCTGGTCCTCATTTCGGGAGTGTTGTTTGCACCGCCAATCTGCCAAACGGGCCTGGTGATTCAAACGGACGTGAAGCACGATCACTTATATGGTGTCAGTGTTTTATACATAGAGAAGCTCTCATAGATTAGGAGATACCAAAAAATTCAGCAAAACATTAAATGAAGTATTCAAAATGACAGATTTATACTAGGGTTCGAACTCAAATAGTGGCAACTATTTATTCACAACCAATACGAAAGAGTTACATGTTTGCACCTGTTACTGTCCAAAGTAGTCACCAGCGTTGTGTAGAACCCGTTGCCTGCGATGTGGAAGGCTTAGTATACCGTTAGCAGAGCTTGTTCTGTTGATGGTGCGAATGGAGCGGTCTACTGCCTGTAGAATCTCTGGAACAGTTCTGAAGCGGATGCCACGAATTGGTTCCTTCATCTTCGGAATCAAATCAAAGCCACAAGGACTTAAGTCCGGGGCGTATGGTGGATGGTACAGTACTTACCAGTCTCATCGACTGAACAGAGCAGCAACAGCTTGCGCTGTATGTGCCCGCGCAAAATGATGGGAGGGTTGCGCCGAAAGTTAGCCGCTTCTTTCGATAAACTGGTCGCAGGTGATGCTCCAAAAACGAATAGTAATACTGTGCACTGACGGTCTGCCGTGGAGGAACGTAATGCGTTAGGATAACACCATCACAGTCGTATACGAGAATCACCATAACTTTAGACCGCTCCATTCGCACTATCGACAGAATAGGCTCTGCTAACAGTATACTAAGCCTTCCACATAGCAGGCAACGGGTTCTACAAGCGCTGGTGACTACTCTGAAGGACAGTAACAGATGCAAACATGTAACTCTTTTGTGTCGGTTGTGAATAAATAGTTAACACTATTTAAGTTCCAATCCTCGTATTAAAACTTTGAGATTAAATTGAAGACTATTTGAATCGCTTTTTAAAGACATGGAGAGCGCATACCACTAAACGTTACTGCATTCCCAAGGTTATGGTAGTCTGTGTGATTTCATCTGGTTCCTAAATAACGTATACTTGTGCGACATATGTAAACATCTCAAACCTGCGTCTACCAGTAGGTAAAGATACAATATTTGAACTTCAAGTTAAGACGGAAGGTACGATTAGGAAATAGGATATACTGGTACTACAATGTTTCACTTACGGTTTCACAGCTATGCTTTTTACTTTTATTTTTTTCTTAAATTTCTTTCTTTCCAATTAGTTTTAGGGCTGCAGCAAATTACATAGCTGTCTACATTTCAAGCTATCGAAGGATTGAAATCCTAAAGTGTATTATAGAAATTAATGGCAGTATAATGCTGTTATAATGTAATTTACCGAAGTTTATACCTTTATTCCGAGATTCTGTCATTGTGAATTATTTCTACACATAAGTGCTTGAGGATATAGATGCACCACCGAAACTAATCATCCTATGCTTAGAGCTCTCCACTGAACTGCACTACGTATCTAGGTTCACTTTTACATCCATTACACAGGTGATTGTACGTTCCGATTTCCACACATCTAACGAGTGCTGAGACGGAAGAAAAAACACATCAACTACTCGTCTAGAGGATGCAGACCTGTTTTAAGCATTTTGTATAGTGTCTTTTCTATGTGTATGAAAGCGTAGTCTACAGAAAGTAAAGACAATAACATGGCGGTATCCTAGGTTCAATAGAGCATTGAGACAGAGATTTCCAATCAAAATAAACGCAACTAATCCATGTCACGAGGGTAATTTAAAACATTTTGCGAACAGATTTGTTTTTGGATGGGATCCATATTGAGCTAAACATCTGTTTTGGGAGTGGGTCTGCCTTGATAAACAACACAATTTTTATCTTTCATTTATTTCCCAGACACGGTTCAGCATTATCAGTGGGTTTTTATTATATTTCTATAAAACAAGAAAAATACTCTTTACTACTTGTACATAAATAAATTTGAGTTTTTGAGACAGTATTTATAGATCTGAAAACCAGACAGTTTCGCACATATACCTTGTTACCAAATACTCTGGTGTTGCTGGATTCTTATGTTTTTTATTGCAGTTGTTTTCTTTCACAGTTTGTCATCTGCAACCATATTTAACTTAATGTTGAACAGTTATTTAATTCGAAATGTTATGTTTATGCTTAGCATTAACTAATTCTACATGGAAGATCTTTGCGTGTGTGTGTGTGGAAAAAAAGGGGGTTGGGGTGTTCATGGGCTGATGTTTTCTGTGAGGGCAGAACACAGAGTAGCATTGGAGAGAGCTGTGTATACAGCCATTATCGGTTTTCCTTCAAGCGTGGCTTTTTGTATTTGATAGTTTTCCTCAATTATTAGTTTTTGTAGGGGACTGTTGCTGCATCTGAGAATTTTCAAGTCAGTGTTGATGTTTGTTGGGCTGTGTTTCTCGCCGATGAGGTGTTCAGCAAACGTAAAATGACAGTTGTTGCTTTTTAATGCTGTTCTGTATTCTTTGTACTTTTCTGGTTGGCTGTTCTATTTAAACTGATTTGCAGTCCTGGCATGTATTCCTTGCCCTCAGTTTCTCTACATTGAGTTGTCTGTCCTGTAAGCTATTTTTAGCCCTTGGTTTTTGAGTATGCTGCCTGTTCTATGGGCCGCTTTGTTGTGAGAATGTACCATTCGCTTGTTATTATGGTTGTTTCTTGTTCATGTGTGTTTGTGTGTGTGTTCTGTGTGCTTGTTTTGCGTAAGTTTCAGATTTATCGCTATGTGGAACCGTAAAGGTTTTTGTTGTCTTGTTAATCTTTCGGATTTTCATTAGTGCATAAAAGAAATATCAGGACGTTCTCCTCACAATGCTCTAATTTCATTGTATTTAAGAATCCAAAAATCAAAGGTACGAGTCTACAAAGAGGCTATAAAGACTGTTGCCCAACAACGATTGTAGTACTTAAGTATGGCCATATTTTACTGCACGAAGATGTCCCGGCTGCACAGGATATATACTCAATCATCTGAAAAAGTCTGGAGCTGTAGCGCTGACTTAGTCAATAATCCAAGATGTGCCTTCTTGAGGACAAGGCACTTTACTTGCTTTAACTGTCTGATATAATCCCACCAGAAAACTCAAAGGACGTGATGTTCTAGGAACTAGGTGGCCTCGTCTGGAATTCTGGCCCATCCATTGTGCAAGAATACTTCCACCGAGACCACTCCGCACGTGAAGTGTACAGTGGGATAGGGCATGGTCCTGTTGAAGCTAGATACGCAGTTTAGTAAGATTATTTATCCGCACATCATTTTACAGTGGTATTAGACCTTTCAACCTGAAGCAACATTAAGACATACCGTACTGAAGAGTTAACAATACAACGAAATTAAAAATCAGAAAATTCACACATGCAGGAGTACAAATGCTTATAGGTATAGTTTCACAATGTGTACAAGTTGTGTACAATACTCTTTTATACGAACATACCTGCAACATGGTAGACGGTAACGCCCAAACTAGTGTTGCACTATCCATTCAGACTTTGCCACTAATCAACACACACTCTGCATGTATTTCACGCACCACACACACAAACAATAATACAGCTGGCTTCTGTACCACTGCGATTCTTATGGCTTTCCATTATAGTGTTCATACTCTCCTATTTGTATGTCTCAAAAGCTGAGTCAACATCCTTTCATAATTTAGAATATGGAAGAAGTATTAAGAATTCCTACACTATATTAGAGAAGGTAACTGACAAGGGGACCCTCCATACTGTAAATCACGGATTTTGATGCGCTTCAAATATGTTGTAGAGGCACTTACCCTGAGTACCTGGCTCTCAGGTTTTTTAGAGACGGGCCTTGGTTTTTGAGAAAATCGATTTTGAAGTTCATTGCGTGATTTGTATACCCGTAACATAATATATACACTCCTGGAAATGGAAAAAAGAACACATTGACACCGGTGTGTCAGACCCACCATACTTGCTCCGGACACTGCGAGAGGGCTGTACAAGCAATGATCACACGCACGGCACAGCGGACACACCAGGAACCGCGGTGTTGGCCGTCGAATGGCGCTAGCTGCGCAGCATTTGTGCACCGCCGCCGTCAGTGTCAGCCAGTTTGCCGTGGCATACGGAGCTCCATCGCAGTCTTTAACACTGGTAGCATGCCGCGACAGCGTGGACGTGAACCGTATGTGCAGTTGACGGACTTTGAGCGAGGGCGTATAGTGGGCATGCGGGAGGCCGGGTGGACGTACCGCCGAATTGCTCAACACGTGGGGCGTGAGGTCTCCACAGTACATCGATGTTGTCGCCAGTGGTCGGCGGAAGGTGCACGTGCCCGTCGACCTGGGACCGGACCGCGGCGACGCACGGATGCACGCCAAGACCGTAGGATCCTACGCAGTGCCGTAGGGGACCGCACCGCCACTTCCCAGCAAATTAGGGACACTGTTGCTCCTGGGGTATCGGCGAGGACCATTCGCAACCGTCTCCATGAAGCTGGGCTACGGTCCCGCACACCGTTAGGCCGTCTTCCGCTCACGCCCCAACATCGTGCAGCCCGCCTCCAGTGGTGTCGCGACAGGCGTGAATGGTGGGACGAATGGAGACGTGTCGTCTTCAGCGATGAGAGTCGCTTCTGCCTTTGTGCCAATGATGGTCGTATGCGTGTTTGGCGCCGTGCAGGTGAGCGCCACAATCAGGACTGCATACGACCGAGGCACACAGGGCCAACACCCGGCGTCATAGTGTGGGGAGCGATCTCCTACACTGGCCGTACACCACTGGTGATCGTCGAGGGGACACTGAATAGTGCACGGTACATCAAAACCGTCATCGAACCCATCGTTCTACCATTCCTAGACCGGCAAGGGAACTTGCTGTTCCAACAGGACAATGCACGTCCGCATGTATCCCGTGCCACCCAACGTGCTCTAGAAGGTGTAAGTCAACTACCCTGGCCAGCAAGATCTCCGGATCTGTCCCCCATTGAGCATGTTTGGGACTGGATGAAGCGTCGTCTCACGCGGTCTGCACGTCCAGCACGAACGCTGGTCCAACTGAGGCGCCAGGTGGAAATGGCATGGCAAGACGTTCCACAGGACTACATCCAGCATCTCTACGATCGTCTCCATGGGAGAATAGCAGCCTGCATTGCTGCGAAAGGTGGATATACACTGTACTAGTGCCGACATTGTGCATGCTCTGTTGCCTGTGTCTATGTGCCTGTGGTTCTGTCAGTGTGATCATGTGATGTATCTGACCCCAGGAATGTGTCAATAAAGTTTCCCCTTCCTGGGACAATGACTTCACGGTGTTCTTATTTCAATTTCCAGGAGTGTATTTCGAGCAAGCCAGCGTAGCGCAGTGGTAAATGATCACGGCTTCCGCGCTGGAGATACTGTGTCCGAAACCTGATCGTGTACTTTTTCAAAACCGACCGAATTTTTCAATTTTATTTCAAACAATATCAACAACCAGAGTAAGGTGTGTAAAATTATAAAGATATATTCAATTACTAATTTTTCAAATATTCATTCCGTTTGTGGTTCGCATCACATTCTGCCAATTCCTCTTCTTCGTTGACATCTATCAGTTCATCATCGATAATGATCTGTCTTTCGGCCAAGAGATCCTGTATTTCGATACATATCTCATTGCCAATTGAAACGGAATTGGCAGAGATCACACTAGGCGATGTATTCGTTACGAGATTCAAATCGCGGAGTAGATTTTCGGCGTATTTAATGCCATTTGTGATTCCTCTACTTGTGGATCTCCTTCTGGCTGCACTATTGCAGATACACTTGGTTCTTCGATTTCACATAATTTTTCTAACACACGGCATAGAGACGCTTTGCGAGCAACTGACGTAAAGGAATGCCACTCGCATCCTCATTGGTCTAGGAGCTGGGGTTCCCCGTTACGGGTAACGGCATTCACGAGAGAGGGGGCGATAATGGGCGGAGATCGATTTCAGGTAATAAAAGAAGCGACCGTTGTACGAACATGTGGAACTCCAACTGCGAACCACAAACGGAATGAATATTTGAAAAAATTAATAAATGAACATGTCTTCATAATTTCGCACACCTTACACTGGTTGTTGATATTCTTTGAAATAAAACTGAAAAATTCGGTCGATTTTGAAAAAGTACACGGTCAGGTTTCGGACACAGTACCTCCAGCGCGGAAGCCGTGATCATTTACCGCTGCGCTACGCTGACTTGCTCGAAATATATGCTATGTTACGGGTATACAAAGCACGCAATGAACTTCAAAATCGATTTTCTCAAAAACCAAGGCCCGTCTCTAAAAAACCTGATAGCCAGGTACTCAGGGTACGTACCTCTACAACATATTTGACGCGCATCAACATCCGTGATTTAAAGTACGGAGCGTCCCCTTGTGAGATAAATACGCAATGACACTTTTACGCAAAGACAATAACAACACTGAAGCCATCCCACACCTTCTCAATGGGATGTAAGTCGGGGGAGCGGGAAGACCAGTCCATTCGCTGAATATCCTATCGATCCAAGAGCTCCTCTACCTGTGCCGTTCCACGGGTCATGCATTGTCATCCATAAAAATGTCCGCCCCGATAGCTGAGTGGTCAGCGTGACGGATTGCCGTCCTAGGGGTCCCGGTTCGATTCCCGGCTGGGTCGGGGATTTTCTCTGCTCAGGGACTGGGTATAGTGCTGTCTTCATCCCCATCCGGCGCGCAGGGCCGCCAATGTGGCGTAGAATATAATAAGACCTGCACCAAGGCGGCCGGACCTTCCCCGGAAGGGGCCTCCCGGCCAATGACGCGAAACGCTCATTTCCATTTTCCATTCATAAAAATGACATCAGGGTCGAACGCACCAATGAAAACACGCACACCGTGATGCAGGGCAGTGTCATAGCAACTTTGACCGGTGAGTCTACCGTGTTCAAAGGTTTGGAGATCAGTACATCCGTGCAACATCATGTTTCGCCACACCATCACACCTAGACCACCATAACGACCGTGCTCGGCATTGTTCCTGGGTCCACATGAGGATACATCTGGAATCACTATTCAGGCTGAATCGGTTCTCATCTGTGAACGGTACGTGTCCCCATTTCTCTTTGGTGCAGTCCCTGCGCTCTTGGCACCATCGCGAATCTGGTCTGCCCCTTCCATCGAGCACATGTGAGATGTGTTAGGCAGACATGTTCCAGCATGTTCCACCAACGACCATCCAGCAGTTATCAACAGCGCTGCTGGCGGAGTGGAACGCCATATCACAAGAACTCCTTACCAACTTTGCAGTCAACGTGGGAACACGTTCCAGAGGATGCACTGCCGTCAGTGGACACACGATCCCCTAAGAACCATGTACCTCTTTTTGTAATTTCCAACGGATCATCACAAATCAGTGACTTGAGTGCATTACTGCCTTTGAATAAAACTGTTTGAAACACGTATGTATTCATTACCAGCGATGGCGAGGCATGACAGAATCTCTGACCAGAGAGTTATTTATCGTTGCTAGTTTGCGCTTGACCGCGCGAGGCGACAGTAGTAGCGTGTAGTGAGTCGGCAGGACCAGTAGCACGTAGCGAGTCGGCAGGAACAGTTGCTATATGCAGCGAGTCGAGAGAGGTAGTAGTCAGTCGACGGTAGTAGCGAGTGGACGATTGTACTGAGCGGGCGTCAGCGGCGTACTCATCTCGCGACTCTGGTCACGGTTCGGGACGATGTATATTGTTATATAAGGTAATGAAGCAGCATTGTGAAAATCTAATAATGTATGTTAATTGTAATTAATTTGTTCAAAAAAATGCCCCAATAATAATTTTTTTATAAAGTAACTCTTTTAAAGAAAAACATTCATTGCAATTTAAAGAATATTTCCTATGCATTTCCTCCAAGAATCAAAATTAAATATAAGCCAGCATTGCACGAAGCTGTGTAGTAGAATCTACAATTAAGAGCAGATATAGATGCAGTTTTTTTTATGTAAGAATCCTTTGCTTTTTTTATTCTGAATACAGGGCCGAAGGTCAGCGCTGCTGCCCTTATAAAATTTATCAGGTTTAATTATTTCTGTTCAGATGTTACATTCAGTTCATGATTCATTATTTAATTAATATTATGGTGGGTTTATGATCAATCATCATTCTTTAATTTTGTAGGGAAGTTAACATACTGGCACATTTTTATTATCATTGACTTTTTACTATTTTTGCTGGGAGGTTACACTTGGCGACAACCGGCCAGGATCGTATTTCTTTGTGAATCTTCTGAGAAGTAGTCATACATCTGCTCTTATTTACTTAAAAATAATTAGCATTTTGCGCAACGCTTTTTCTAATTTGTCAATCTTTCTTCCACAGATCATCGGCAATTTGTTGCTCTTTGTTGTAATAGTATTTGTTGGATTTTGCACTGTCTTTGTTTCATTTGTGAATAATTGTGATTTGTGTAAAAATGCCGCGAAAAACTGTTAATAGTACATCGCGAGGTATAATGAGTGAAATAGTCGACTTAAACAACTTGAACGATAGTACTTATGACACGCAGTGTAATGATGACAATCCCCCATTTACGGACAATCAGTGCGTATCGACCACTAATAATGATTTTTATCTTAGTGATGAACAAACGAACTCAATTGTGTCCTCTGTTAATTTAACGACAATTGATGACGCGGGGCGTTCTGTTGCAATGAGCGCTGCCCAGCTTAACACAACCGGTTTGCTAAATTCACGTGATGAACAGACAAATTTTTCTAATGAAAATGTACAGTGTACTGAAAGTACGGCGGATTTATTTAATTCCGGCGTAGTGACTAACAGTGCACATCCGATTGGCAAACATTTTCAAGAATCACAAAATGACCGAATGGTTACACAAAACGTGACAATTGCAGGTATGCCATCAAACAGCACAGAGAATAGAGCCGATAATTTTGGCTCGGATCAAATTGTGGAAATATTACTACTAATGAATGAAACACAGGAAAACCGTCTCAAACAACATGATATAATTAATGAAAGTTATAAACAGTCGAATGAAGGACAAGACAACATTAATGAAAAAATCAAACAACTTAGTGAACGGAATAAACAGCTTGATGAACAAATTACAGCCATTGCCGCGCAATATTATGATACTAAAAGACAATTACGTGACGAAATTAAGGCTTGTGCTAGTAATAGTAGTGAAAAAAACGAGATCTGTTGCACAAGAATTAGATAATAGACATGCAGCCACAACAGAATCACATAGAGACGAAATAAGTGCAGTCGCTGAACAATGCCCTAAAAACGCAACACAGATACGCGACGAGTTTAATTTAAAGTCACCGGAACTTTCACGCACTCTGAATACGGAAGTCGATAAGAAATTTGAACAACAGATCAGCCACAGTGACGGACGTATTAAAGTAACAGAAATGAAAAAAGTTTTTGCCTTAGCGACAACAGAATCACTTAGAGATGAAATTAATGCAGTCGCTGAACAATGTTCTGAAAATGCGACACAGTTACACGACGAGTTTAATTTAAAGTCACCAGAACTTTCACACACTGTGGATACGGAAGTCGACAAGAAATGTGAACAACAGATCAGCCAAATTGACGAAAGTATTAAAGTAACAGAAAGGAAAATTGTTTCACTCACTAACACGTCACGGCAGACGCCGCTTTGCGAACATTTGTCGCACTCACACAGCCAGTATAACTTAAGTAATTTACAGAGACTACGCAACTTAAAATCCGAAAAACTACGGAACTTGAAATCCGAAATGACACAGACAAACAGATTCTCACACAAACCTGAACGTGTTCTCAAATTCAGAGACGATAACGTTGATTATGAACCATTTTTATCCGTAATAAAATTTAAGGAATTTAATAATGACAGAGCACAGGTACACGCTTTGAACTGGATACGACAATTTATTTTTGTACTTTCAACTGCATTACCTGTAATGCAGAAACTAGCTTTGGACTTGATACAACAATTTACTTTTGAATTTTTACCGCCATTGCCTGTAATCCAAAAGCTAAAATTTATTTTTGCGCGTAATTAACCTCAGGGGATTCATTACGCTTTAATGAATATGTGCCGTAGCGTGCACAGGGCCCCGAGCCGTAGTAGTGCTGTTTCATCTTTAGTTTTCTGCACTGCTGCCTTCTCTTCTACTATCCTTTATATCTATCAAAACAGCTCTTTAACTATCGCTCTATCTATAATTAAGAATGACTAAAGAAAACTGGATATGACAAATTTTACCGAAAGTGACAATTTTCATTAGGCACTCCAGAACTACTAGCGTAATTTTAATAACAGATAAAATCGTAATCATCAGTATGTACAAAATTTTCAGCAGTCGCAAACGCATTTTGGTAACACTAGACATTTTTCACCGCAACAGCATGAAAGCCAGCCGGTCAGCATACCTAACCAACAATGCGGTGACAAGGTCAACCAAGCTTTAATATTTCGCCGCGTGCACCTGTAGTCTCAGCTCCAACAAATAGTAACACACGACAGCAAGGAAATAACTAAGTACAGAAAACACAGTATTTCAATTCCTATCGCAATGCACCGTATAGAAATGACTATCACGACAGACGTAAAAATAATGAGCACAATTTTCAGCGTACATTTAATAACAGTCGATCTCATCAGCAGCAAGAACATCAGCAATAACATATTATCATGAATGAACCAGACAGTAGGTGTCATCCATAGCGTAATACGCCAGGAATAAATAACAGAACAGTTCAAATAGTCGAAATGCCACAGCATCCTCTTGAAAATAATAGCACGTCAGATAGAATTTGACCAGATACAGTACAGATTGTATATTCCAGTAACGTAAGCAATACTTTTGACACACAGAATCTTGTTCACGAAAATATTATTTGAAACATGCTTTGTTGAATGCACCACTTTTATCGCACCCAGATCTTACTAGAAATTTTTCTATTGCCACCGACAGTTCTAGCACCGCTTTAGGCGTACATATTTTCCAGGAAATCTACAGTAATTAAAAACATCGCATTTGCAAGTCGCATTCTGTCACATGCTGAACGAAATTATTCTGTTGCAGAACTGGAAACATTATGTGTTGTTTGGGGTTTCACGAGGTTACGGCATTTTCTTTATGGAAGACATACCACCATTTACATAGACCACAGAGCGATACAATTTTTACTTTCGGCTAAATTTACACACGTCAGATTAAGCAGATGGAAACTTTATTTGCAGGAATTTAATTTTACAATTGTTCACATTCCTGGCACACAAAATGTTGTAGCAGACGCACTATCTCGTTCTCTCAGCAACAATCAGCAAGACATCGCAACCAACTTCTGCAAAGCAAATTTCAGCGTCATGTACATTCAACAAGTTGCATTTCAAAATCTCATTTCGTCGTCATTACAAGATATAGCACAAGAGCAAAGTAAAGACAACGTGTGGAAAGAGATTAAACACCTCTGGCAAGATAGGAAAAATGTTACCATTAGAAACCATTACACTGTACGCAATGACATTCTGTTTCGCCGCTCTCATCCTGACAGCAACAATTGGTTATTATGCATTCCTGACGAGCTTGTTAACAAATTAATCTGGTATACTCATTTAAGTTACGCACATTACGGAGCCAGAAAATGTTTTCTTATACTGAGACAGAACTGTTATTTTACCAACATGGAGAAACGTATACGACGAGTTTTAGCGTCATGTAAAATCTGCCAGAAAGCTAAGTCAGACACAACTTCACATATTCCTCCATTACATCCCATTGTACCTGTTAAATTGAGACATATGGCCGCTGTAGACATTTTTGGTCCGATTCCCAGAACTAATAGAGGTTTTTGCTACATCTTTGTCGCTGTTGAACTCACTTCAAAATTTGTTACCTTCACTCCGTTACGCAAAGCTACTGCTAAAACCGTTTCGAAAGCATTTATAAAACATTTTCTATTTCATGTAGGGCATGTATTGAAAGTAATTTCCGACAATGGATCACAGTTTCGATCTGCTATATGGACACGTATGTTACGAGCTAGAAACATTTCTCCGATCTATATATCCAGGTACCATGCTTCTTCGAACCCTTGTGAACGACTAATGAAAGAAATTGGTAAACTGTGTAGAATATACTGCCATAAAAGACATATTGATTGGGACACACACATACTCTCATTCCAAGATGTAATTAATTCCATACCAAATGAATCCACTATGCTATCTCCGTCTGTTATACTGAAAAATGTTGAACCACCTAACAAAATTAAAGAATTTGTAAACTTTCCTACATCTCGTCGACTACGACACCGTGAAATACACTCCTGGAAATTGAAATAAGAACACCGTGAATTCATTGTCCCAGGAAGGGGAAACTTTATTGACACATTCCTGGGGTCAGATACATCACATGATCACACTGACAGAACCACAGGCACATAGACACAGGCAACAGAGCATGCACAATGTCGGCACTAGTACAGTGTATATCCACCTTTCGCAGCAATGCAGGCTGCTATTCTCCCATGGAGACGATCGTAGAGATGCTGGATGTAGTCCTGTGGAACGGCTTGCCATGCCATTTCCACCTGGCGCCTCAGTTGGACCAGCGTTCGTGCTGGACGTGCAGACCGCGTGAGACGACGCTTCATCCAGTCCCAAACATGCTCAATGGGGGACAGATCCGGAGATCTTGCTGGCCAGGGTAGTTGACTTACACCTTCTAGAGCACGTTGGGTGGCACGGGATACATGCGGACGTGCATTGTCCTGTTGGAACAGCAAGTTCCCTTGCCGGTCTAGGAATGGTAGAACGATGGGTTCGATGACGGTTTGGATGTACCGTGCACTATTCAATGTCCCCTCGACGATCACCAGTGGTGTACGGCCAGTGTAGGAGATCGCTCCCCACACCATGATGCCGGGTGTTGGCCCTGTGTGCCTCGGTCGTATGCAGTCCTGATTGTGGCGCTCACCTGCACGGCGCCAAACACGCATACGACCATCATTGGCACCAAGGCAGAAGCGACTCTCATCGCTGAAGACGACACGTCTCCATTCGTCCCTCCATTCACGCCTGTCGCGACACCACTGGAGGCGGGCTGCACGATGTTGGGGCGTGAGCGGAAGACGGCCTAACGGTGTGCGGGACCGTAGCCCAGCTTCATGGAGACGGTTGCGAATGGTCCTCGCCGATACCCCAGGAGCAACAGTGTCCCTAATTTGCTGGGAAGTGGCGGTGCGGTCCCCTACGGCACTGCGTAGGATCCTACGGTCTTGGCGTGCATCCGTGCGTCGCTGCGGTCCGGTCCCAGGTCGACGGGCACGTGCACCTTCCGCCGACCACTGGCGACAACATCGATGTACTGTGGAGACCTCACGCCCCACGTGTTGAGCAATTCGGCGGTACGTCCACCCGGCCTCCCGCATGCCCACTATACGCCCTCGCTCAAAGTCCGTCAACTGCACATACGGTTCACGTCCACGCTGTCGCGGCATGCTACCAGTTTTAAAGACTGCGATGGAGCTCCGTATGCCACGGCAAACTGGCTGACACTGACGGCGGCGGTGCACAAATGCTGCGCAGCTAGCGCCATTCGACGGCCAACACCGCGGTTCCTGGTGTGTCCGCTGTGCCGTGCGTGTGATCATTGCTTGTACAGCCCTCTCGCAGTGTCCGGAGCAAGTATGGTGGGTCTGACACACCGGTGTCAATGTGTTCTTTTTTCCATTTCCAGGAGTGTAATTGATATTGCGCTGAACAACATCAAACGTGCCGCAGAGCGCCGGAGAAGACAGCAAAAACAGGTTTGTACACGCCGTGACTTTCACATTGGACAGAAGATATTAGTACGTACACACTATTTATCCAACAGAGCAAAAGGTAGGTGCAGTAAATTTGAACTTCTATAGGCAGGTCCATATCGGATTCGCAGCATTCCTCACCCCAATGTTGTACACGTTGAAACTTTGAGAACCAGAAAAACCAAAGGAAACCACCACATATCGAATATCAAACCTTTTATTGAATGAAGATACTTTATCATTTAACATGCTGTAATGCCATTTGCTAATTTTTATGACCACTTATGCAATTATACTCACATGAATACTTACTGATGATTGTCGTATTTTTTCTTGGCAAGTGCCCGGCAAGGTAAGGTTAGCAGGTCGCTTTTCTTGTCGTTACACATCTGACCGTGCACATTTTTTCAGATAAACTTATGTATCTTATGAATATTCATGTAATTGTATCTAGTGACATATTAATTTTATTAAATTCTCTCGCCATTAAAGTCTTTAATTCTCGCCTCTATTAACTACACAACATACAAGCTGAAGACAGAGAAAGTCACATTTCTTGTCATCATTTTTTTATGTATGTATGATTGTTTTCCTGTTTTGTTTGTATGCACTATGAAATAGTTAAGATATAGCAAACACCAGTTGACTTTGACATTTTGCCCTATGATATCTCAACATCGTGACTACTTTACCTTTTTTTTTTTTGCTGCTACATTGTGATACACTGGGTACATTTTTGCCTCTGAACACTATGTATGTTTTTGACATATTACGTTTTCTGTCATGCTATGCTGTATGCTCAATTACGTTACTATAAACCAATTTTTATTTAGTGAGTATACGATTTAAATGCAAGACATTAATCTTTGTTCATCGATTTCAGAAAGAAATGACGCGTAAAAGAAATAAATTAAACAGAAATGGGAATTTCACCTTCGGAATGAACGAAAGAAGATGCAAAAACCTTATGAGGAAGAGTAAATGGATCAGGATTAACAAACATTAACAAGAATATACAATACACATCGTAGTATAGCAGTCTTAACTAATTTTTTCTTTCAGAATACAAAGCGAATGATGCAGGCTGTCAGACAGAACTACACGTTTTAGTTTTAGTGATGAAATATGCTAGAAATAAGGAATAGTTGTATAATGAGTAATGAAGTGACTTTTTTGCAGATGATGATGAATGGTGATGAATAATGATGAAGAATATGATAATATGGATAATGAAGTTTTTCTTTGCAGATGAGGATATGGATAATGAAGTTTTTCTTTACATGTGATGATAATAATGGAGTTATGATAATATGGATAATGAAGTTTTTTCTTTACAGATGAGGATAATGTTGAAAGTTATGTATTTATGCTATGTAGTTATTTTAGTATTTGTTGCAGTTCGTTTTAACACTATGTGTTATATTGCATAGTATGATGACTGAAGGTTTTGGAAAGGCCAGCTAGGGAACACATTTTTTATACACATTTCACTAACTGTTAATTCGAAGTTCACTACTTTTCAGCTTAATATGCGTTTCTTCTTTCAGTTTTATAATCCATTTTTGTATATTTTTCAGGAGAAATTATTTATGAAATTGATGTGCTGTAAGCAGTTGTTCATTAAACCTATGTCATTTATGAATGTGATTACATATACTCTACTTGTTTCATAATCTTGGTACAGCTGACTCATGACGAATGGCGTTACACATCTTCATTTGCAGCAACAAAAACTCAAAAGCAAATGTTTTCAGTCTCCAGTAATTACCCAATGCAATGCATTGCTAGCAAAAAAAATTATAATGCTTTGTAACTGGGCAATGAATGCCAATGATTACTATAATTAGATTAATCATGAATATTATTATGTAATACTCGGTTTTCAATGATGACTTCTGATGGTTTAGCCAGCCGCGATGGTCTAGCGGCTCTGGCGCTGCAGTCTGGACCCGCGGGACTGCTACGGTCGCAGGTTCGAATCCTGCCTCGGGCATGGGTGTGTGTGATGTCCTTAGGTTAGTTAGGTTTAAGTAGTTCTAAGTTCTAGGGGACTTATGACCTAAGATGTTGAGTCCCATAGTTCTCAGAGCCATTTGAACCATTCTGATGGTTTATAATTAGGCAATGAGTGCCAATGTTCTTTGTAAAATGACGCATGAACATTATTCTGTAATACTACATACATGGTACAGAAATGTTCAATAACTGGGCAATGAGTGCCACCAACTACTAGTGTAATTCTCAATGAAGACTAGTATCTGACTTAATGCCCTTCACCTTCTGACCTAATTACCTGGAATTGCTGAAATATCCGTTTGTCCTGTATATCCTGATGATCATGGAGCACTATATTTGGTTTCTGCACTAATTCTACATTGGTGTACCTTACAAGAACGTGGTGTTGACACGACATGCTGTCCACCACCGTGAACGATGGAGATGCTATCACGGTCCCACTGTTTGGTGTACCTTATGTACTGCCAAAATGATAACATGGAATATTACTACGACATTTCAGGGTCTTGGCTACGCTGATTAATAATTCTGGGAATAGAACTTCAGATTGTCTCACTTGGTGTTGTGCTTCTGTAGAAAGATGTGGACTTTCAGTGCAGCTGCGTGCAACCTAAAGTGCTACAACCATGATGCAATCCTTCCCTCTCTTATCCTAATTCTTGTAACATAGTGAAAATCACTTTTTGCTAACATGATTTGTATTCATGACCTATACATTTTTTGTGATTTGTGGATATGTTCTGAACTACTGTGCGTGTGCACTTTTGTCATTTTTTTAACATGATTTCTACTCATTGTATATACATTTTTTTTTATTTGCTGATATGTTCTGAACTATAGTGCATGTGCACTTATGTCATTTGTCAATATGATTTGTAATTATTATGTTTATTTGTTGTGAAAATGCTAAAAAATTTTCAGTGCATGTGCACTATATTTACTTCATGTTCTACACCTGTATATATCTGTATATTCTGTGATTGTAAAGTTAGTTAGTTAAGAAAAATTTGTTGCTCATGGCAAGTCCAAATGACTCACCATCGCTGCCAAATTTTTGCCCCCCCCCCCCCATTGGAGGGTTATGAAACATGTATGTATTCATTACCAGCGATGGCGACGCATGATAGAATCTCTGACCAGAGAGTTATTTATCGTTGCTAGTCTGCGCTTGACAGCGCGAGACGACAGTAGTTGCATGTAGTGAGTCGGCAGGAATAATAGCGCATAGTGAGTCGGCAGGAACAGTAGCACGTGGCGAGTCGGCAGGAACAGTTGTTATATGTACCGAGTCGGGAGAGGTAGTGAAACGTCCCCTTTGAAAAATTGTACAGGACTGTGCTTAAACTGACATACAATATTTTTAGCGCAACACAATCTGACTTTCAAAAATCCCTACAAAAGAATGGCCCTGACTAACATTAACCTATACCTTTCACAAATCACTTACCTCAAAAAAATCTTCGTTACTCAAGCTACAGCAATACAGCGAGCGCCACTACTGCCAGCTAACTAACAGATTCAAACTATGGAAGGCACTAACTACTAGTAGGCATAGTTAGCAAATGAAAGATTTTAATAGAGAACAAACAATGTATTACCTTAATAGTCATCAAAAGTCATAAAATATACAGCAGTTCATGACATCCATTTTTACAAATTTCAAAACTCCGCCATTTCTCTCCCCACATCCACCACTGCTGGCGGCTCACCTCCAACTGCACAACGCTACGCGCTGTTCACATCCAGCTGCCGCTGCCCAACACTTCAATGGCAGACAACACTGCAAACTAGCCACATACTGCACACAGCACAGCCAGTGATTTTCGTACAGAGCGCTACGTAACGTTGCCAATAAGAAAACATAAACAGCCTACTTACATAGCCCCCATGCTCCATACAAAAAATTTTACAAATTGTTTTGGGCAGTGGCCAATAATGATTTGATAAAATTTTTCATAATTACAATAACAAAGATATCCACACACTTATTGATAAAATGTTGGTCAAAAGCTAAAATTTTCTCACAGTCCATAAAGACAGTCCAGATTGGTCATCACAGTAAAATTGCAGTGTTTTTCCCAAAGTCTGAGCAGTAAAAGAAAATGCACACGGAAGTAGTGGATTTCCATGCAGTCTTGAAGAAGTAGTGTTGTCCTTCCAACAGAAAGACAATGCTGACTCTTGACATGCTGACAGGTAATGGGCTACAACAGAGCAAACCCACAGCAGAGTCATTCGACGTTTTGAAGAATATTGGTAACTAGGTGATCACAGAGCAGACCCACTGTAGTCCTGGTAGAGATTACGGTATTCGTCGGCCACCAGAGGTGCAAACCCACTGCAGTCCTTGTAGAAATAATGGTACTGGTAGGTCATCAAAGATGCAGACCCACTGTAGTCCTTGTAGAGATGGCCAGCAGCCATCTGTTGCGACTGCTGTTGACATGCTGACAGGTAATGGGCTACAACAGAGCAAACCCACAGCATAGTCATTCGACGTTTTGAAGAATATTGGTAACTAGGTGATCACAGAGCAGACCCACTGTAGTCCTGGTAGAGATTACGGTATTGGTGGGCCACCAGAGGTGCAGACCCACTGCAGTCCTTGTAGAAATAATGGTACTGGTGGGTCATCAAAGATGCAGACCCACTGTAGTCCTTGTAGAGATGGCCAGCAGCCATCTGTTGCGACTGTGCAGGTGCACAATCACAATCGAAAAGTCTTGCGGAGAATATAGCAAGTCCATAAACCACCACTTGTGCACTCACAAAAATTTTGGAATTGTCCTTAGAACCAGCAATGCTGTTATCCAGTCCCTTGCTGAATTATTAAAACACGTGCAAACACTAACAGTCCCTACTTCTCACATATTGTCCATACAGTATGACCAACAGAAATGTGTGCAGTGAAATGCAACTTACAAGTTAATAATATGATGAACTGGTGTCAATTACAATTTTATAACATAAGACTACAATAACAAAGGTACAAAATACATCATTAAAAACATAACAATACAGATAACATTTGTAGAAATACAGGCTTTACAAAAGAATTGAAATAACATATACATCAGTGTTACAGGAATTATTACATGAGTACATACATAACAGATCAGAATAATTATTGAAACATGAACTTGACACATGAGCATTAAAACAAAACAGAATAAATAATGTCTAAGCATATTTACAAGGTAAATAACATATTATTAATGCCAATTATATTTGAGGATAACAGTATTCCTCATCATAGTGAATGTAGCTTAGTATTAGAAGAAGAAAAAAATTCTATGAAACTACACAGAGACAGGAAGAAAACAAATACACAAGGGTACACAAACACATAGTGGGATAACACAAAAGAAAACGACAGGGTTCGTTTTCAGTGTAACATTTGGTACTGCAGTCCAACCCAAAACTTCATTCCATAGATCTTTCGTCTTATTTCGATATTTGCTCCAGCCAAAAAAATCCTATCCAAGCATGCTTTCTGTATTTTTCTCGTATAACCTCTCAGTGCATTTCTTCAAATTCATCGCAACTCATTCTCTTATTGGCTACCCCCTCTTAGGCTAACATAAATCTACCAAGCTCAGATGCTAAACTAAGGGACGAGGCAATTCAGCAGCACAAAACAATTAACACAAACAGCAATGACAAAAAAATGGAAAATTGCAAAGCAACCTACAGTAAATCTAAATTACCAAGCAATGCAACATTACAACTAATATGAGCCAATGTGCAGCAACAAGAAAACTAAGTCAATAGTAAAACTAGCTTAACAGAGTAATACAAAGTGAAATTTAGTAGCACTATGCCTGGCACACAGCAGCAGCAAATGCTATAACTTATACCTAAACATGACATAGCTCAAGCAGAAAAAACATTACACTAAAGACAATAATGCAGACAAGGGAAATGTATATTCACATCTTAATGTCTATGTAATTAAAGTGGTGCACCACAAGAAGTTATTCTACAACAAAAATTACCAAGTAGTTGAAAAGAAAATTCTGTATGCAATTCCTGTGAAGGGAAATGTCTTTGTGCTCCCCCATTTTTGGGAAATGTATTACAAAATTAGTATTTACTGGATCTGTAGACAGAAAATATTTATATTAGTACATCTATAAAATTCTATTTTAACCAATGCTGCAGGGCAGCTAGAAACTAGATATTAAAAAAAAATGAAAATATGTAGAAAGGAAGGCATGAAACATCATTCATTAGCCATATGGCATTTCATAAAGTAGTAAAAAAATCTCTCAACTCTCATAGAAAGATATTTGTCATAATCAGGTGTGCAGATGTAAGAATGTTTCCAAGTAATGAGCGTGTCGTATTTGCGATGCTTTCTACAAAGGAATGTCAATAGCGAGGATAATGGCCTCCCTTTTTTTCCTACCTGTGCCTCTGAAAAGGCACACCCTAATGGCTTGTTCTCCAGGCGTCTGGCACAGCTGGGTGCCCACGACGCATTATGTGCAGGTGGTCACTTAACTTTCTTACGTAAATATTTACGACAGCAGTTTCTGCTACAGTGACAGTCTCATATACAAAATTTCACAGGTCGAGAATTTGCGTTGCAAATGTGTAGAAGCGAAATCTTATGAAAATAACAGTGTCCAAAAAATTTTCGCCAGCACTGTGATACATTCACGTATTTACACACATTTCATAACTCTTAAAGTACGATTCTTCGTTTCCAACATCCTTTTTCACAAGTCAGATTCCCTAACCACTATTCATTACTCCTTATCTTATTACACATATATATATTCGTCCACACGTCAATCTTGCGACGACACTTCAATATTTCATCATAATAAATACATAGCATAATCAAATTCCTCATATAGCATCAGCTTAATGATCATAAACATACCGCAACAGCATAATACACATAGTCATCGTAATAATAACATCATAACACCTCAGTCAACTCTCAAAATCGTCTTAGCTTCCTCCAATAATTTCAAAACCTAAAAAAATTCTCTGCTCATGTCAAAAGTGTCATCTGCCTCAAACGTACTTTAAAAATCGTGATCCCATACCAAATATATCATTCAAAGCTCTCATAATATCACAATGGGTCCGAAAAAATATGAACAGTTCACAAAGTACAGACAAAATACAATTTCGTAAGTGTGAAGTTATCCAACGGTGTAATTACGTAAAGATCTGTCACTGCCGTAGTAAAAATGTTTGTCTCTCTCAGTTAATTGATCAGATAGCTATGTTATTTATGTGTTAGAGGAATATGGTACCGATGTGTAAAGTTGTATAAGCAAATACCATATTAGCTAGGGCTCCTTGTGCTTGCCAAACACATGATACACAAAGTAAGCGTGTACCCCCCTGGAATGTCGTTGCCAGAATTCTTAAATGTTTTAAATGTACGTGTAGTAATGAACAGCTTTTAGTCAAAATCATCATGTCGGCGAGTCGCATATCGATCATTGTTACGTCGTGTCGGCGGTTCCATCTCAAAATTCGGTGCACCTTGCCAATTTCTTTCGTAATTTCCGAAATGCCCTGTGTTATTATTTTGTGGCTTTTCCGTATTTCTAAGTTCCTCTTCCCGTGTTGGAGCGCGAGTGTCCTCTGAAATATGAAATTTTTGTATTACTTGTGCCAACTGATCTTGTACTTCCCGGATTTCTATTTTGTATTGCGTATTAATTTGATTCTGATTTTGTTTGAATTTCTTAATTTTTTCATACTCTTCTGTGTCATTGATGGCTACAGGTCTTGTGTCATTCAGATCATCATCTACCTTTGCAGATAAGTTAGTGAACTGATCCGAAAGTTCGGCTACTTTCTCCGACAGTGTACTTATTTCCTCAGTGTGTTTTTCTGAACCAAGTTTCAGAGTGTCCATTTGTGTTGAAATCGTATCTACTGTGTTCTTTAAGTTTTCTTGAGTTTTTGCAAGTTGCGTAACCGAATCGGTAGATGCAACTGAGTCAATTTTAGCTTGCAAGGTGTCGTGATTTTCATGAACAATAGTTTGCAGTTCTTTTATGGCTGCTTCGTGATTCTGTAATGCATTTTCATGCCGCGAAAAAATAGGTTGGAAATGCTCACAAAGTTGTGTTTTTACGTCATTACAGACCTTTTGACATTTCGAGTTAATGTTATGTAACTCAGTAGCTAAATCTTCACGTGTTTGTTCAAGTGTGGTGTCTAACTTTCGAAGATTTTGTTCCATTGTGTCTAACTTTTGAATCTTTTGCTGTGTTTGTCCCATTTGTTGTATTAATTGTAATAACAATGCACTGGTGTCTGAGACATGTTTCTCAGTGCTTTTCGACAGTGAATTTGCACCGGCAACATTCACATTTTGACAGGCAGAAAATGTGTCTTGACTTGTTTGAGAAAACGGTGAGGACGCAAAACCTGAATCTACAGTATTTGCGAGATTGTGTCCTGTCATTTCGGATTCCAGAGGCGAGCTGTTGCCGACCGATCGATCGATAATGCTTCCCTGTTCACTAATTGTTTCACTGCCTACGCCATTGTTTGCCGCCCGCTCCATTTCCCTACGCACAATTACCAAATTACTATGTTGAACATTAGTTAATTCATTACATGGTGTCGCTAACACACTGCTTTCGTCTTCACTGTCATTTCTCAGTTTACTTTGGAGCCTAGTATTACGTTTTTCACACGCCATTATTGTCACAATATTTCACACGACAACACAGAAAAACACAATTTGAAGAGCAAAAATAGGGGAACACATTAACATAGCACTGAAAATAATATCTAGTTAATTGCAAGCGCAGCTGCGAAATACTTGGTGCAAATCTACAGGCATGCCACAAGTGTTTTACTGTACAACAATGAAAAACTGCAACTACGAAGGAAATTATCTCTACAATTACGAGCTAGCAATAAAAAAAATCTACACTAATTACACAAACTACAAGAAAAAATCAGAAGATTCCAGTGAGGTATCCTCAGCTAAGGGTCGACATATGAAACGTCCCGTTTGAAAAATTGTACAGGACTGTTCTTAAACTGAGATACAATATTTTTAGCGCAACGCAATCTGACTTTCAAAAATCCCTACAAAAGAATGGCCCTGACTAACATTAACCTATACCTTTCACAAATCACTTACCTCACAAAAATCTTCGTTACTCAAGCTACAGCAATACAGCGAGCGCCACTACTGCCAGCTAACTAACAGACTACGGAAGGCACTAACTACTAGTAGGCATAGTTAGCAAATGAAAGATTTTAATAGAGAACAAACAATGTATTTACCTTAATAGTCATCAAAAGTCATAATATATACAGCAGTTCATGACATCCATTGTTACAAATTTCAAAACTCCGCCATTTCTCTCCCCACATCCACCACTGCTGGCGGCTCACCACCAACTGCGCAACGCTACGCGCTGTTCACATCCAGCTGCCGCTGCCCAACACTACAATGGCAGACAACACTGCAAACTAGCCACAGACTGCACACAGCACAGCCAGTGATTTTCGTACAGAGCGCTACGTAACGTTGCCAATAAGAAAACATAAACAGCCTACTTAGAGTAGTAGTCAGTCGACGGTAGTAGCGAGTGGACGATTGTACTGAACGGGCGTCGGCATGCGTCGGAGGCGTGCTCTTCTCACGACTCTGGTCACGGTTCGGGACGATGTATATTGTTATAGAAGGTAATGAAGCAGCATTGCGCAAATCTAATAATGTATGTTAATTGTAATTAATTTGTTCAAAAAAAAACGCCCCAATAATAACTCTTTTAAAGAAAAACATTCATGGCAATTTAAAGAATATTTCCTATGCATTTCCTCCAAGAATCAAAATTAAATATAAGCCAGCATTGCACGAAGCTGTGTAGTAAAATCTACAATTAAGAGCAGATATAGATGCAGTTTTTTTATTGAGGTAAGAATGTTTTGCTTTTTTTATTCTGAATACAGGGCCGAAGGTCAGTGCTGCTGCCCTTATAAAATTTATCAGGTTTAATTATTTCTGTTCAGATGTTACATTCAGTTCATGATTCATTATGTAATTAATATTATGGTGGGTTTAATGTTCAATCTTCATTCCTTAACGATATTTTGTGGGGAGCTGACATTTGGCTCATTTTTATTATCATAGATATTTATTTTATATTTCTGTGGGGAGGTTACATGTTATATCTGTTCGTCTCATTGCTCATTTAATTCAGTTAAATTCTGTACTGTATTATACTGCACTGTACCGTAGCAGTTATTTCTAGGTGTGGTCGAAGTTTCATCGAGCCGAGTTACTTGACAGCGACACAACATGCGAATGACCTTAAGTTTTCCACACCAGTGTATGCTGCAGGCACATTGTAAAAAGATAGAGGCACTTTATTAGTTATTTTTACGAACCCACCAATTTCAGTTATGTATTATTTAAATAATGCTTTTATGTATTTTATTGGTTGTCACTAGGCTTATTTGCTATGGCAAATACATCGCAGAGGAGCAACATTACTCTGTAAAGTGAGCGGATACCGGAATATACACTGAAGTGCCAAAGAAATCGGTATAGGCATTCGTACTCAAATGCAGAGATATATAAACAGGCAGAATAGTGCTCCACAACGCCTGCATAGGAAAACAAGTGTCTGGCGCATTTGGTACATCGGTTCCTGCTACAATGACAGTTTATCAAGATTTAAGTGAATTTGAAACTTGTAACTAGGCTGTTTATGTTTTCTTATTGGCAACGTTACGTAGCGCTCGGTATGAAAATCACTGGCTGTGCTGTGTGCAGTCTGTGGCTAGTTTGCATTGTTGTCTGCCATTGAAGTGTTGGGCAGCGGCAGCTGGATGTGAACAGCGCGTAGCGTTGCGCAGTTGGAGGTGAGCCGCCAGCAGTGGTGGATGTGGGGAGAGAGATGGCGGAGTTTTGTAATTTGTCATGAACTGCTATTATTAAAATCTTTCATTTGCTAACTATCCCTATCAGTAGTTAGTGCCTTCAGTAGTTTGAATCTTTTATTTAGCTGGCAGTAGTGGCGCTCGCTGTATTGCAGTAGTTCGAGTAACGAAGATTTTTGGTGAGGTAAGTGATTTGTCAAAGGTATAGGTTAATGTTAGTCAGGGCCATTCTTTTGTAGGGATTTTTTAAAGTCAGATTGCGTTGCGCTAAAAATATTGTATGTTAGTTTAAGTACAGTCGTGTATAAATTGTTCTAAGGGGACGTCTCGTATGTCGACCCTTAGCCTAGGATACCTCACTGGAATCTTCTGATTTTTTCTTGTAGTTTATGTATTTAGTGTAGCTTTTGTTTATTGCTAGCGCATAATTATAGAGAGAATTTCCTTGGTAGTTGTGGTTTTTCATTGTTGCACAGTAAAACACTTATGGCATGTATGTAGAATTGCACCAAGTATTTCGCAGCTGCAATTAACTAGATATTATTTTCAGTGCTATGTTAATGTGTTCTCTTATTTTTGCTCTTCAAATTGTGTTTTTCTGTGTTATCGTGTAAAATATTGTCACAATAATGGCGTGTGAAAAACGTAACACTAGGCTCCAAAGTAAACTGAGAAATAATAGTGACGACGAGCGTAGCTTATCAGCACCACTGTGTAGTGAATTAACAGACATTCCAAGTAGTAATTTGGTAATTGTGCATAGGGAAATGGAGCGGGCGGCAAATAATGGTGTAGACAGTGAAACAGGTTGTGAACAGGGAAGCATTATCGATCGATCGCTCGGCAACAGCTCGCCTCAGGAATCCGAAATGATAGGACACAATTTTGCAAATACTGTAGATTCAGGTTTTGCGTCCTCACCCTTTTCTCAAATAAGTCAAGACACATTTTCAGATTGTCAAAATATGAATGTTGCCGGTGCAAATGCACTGCCGAAAAGCGTAGAGGAACAGATTACAGACACTAATGCATTGTTATTACAACTAATGCAACAAATGGAACAAAATCAGAGACAAACACAGCAAAAGCTTCAAAAGTTAGACACAATGGAACAAAATCAGAGACAAACACAGCAAAAGCTTCAAAAGTTAGACGCAATGGAACAACACCAGAGACAAACACAGCAACAGTTAGAGACAATGGAACAAAATCTTCGGAAGTTAGACACCACACTTGAACAAACACGTGAAGATTTAACTACTGAGTTACATAACATTGAATCGAAATGTCAAAAAGTCTGTAATGACGTAAAAACACAAATTTGTGAGCATTACCAACCTATTTTTTCGCGTTATGAAAATGCATTACAGAATCACGAAGCAGCCATAAAAGAACTGCAAACTATTGTTCATGAAAATCATGAGACCTTGCAAGCTAAAATGGACTCAGTTGCATCTACCGATTCGGTTACGCAACTTGCAAAAACTCCGGAAAACTTAAAGGACACAGTAGATACTCTGAAAATTGGTTCAGAAAGACACATGGAGGAAATTAGTTCATTATCAGAGAAAGTAGCCGAACTTTCGGATCAGGTCACTAACTTATCTACGAAGGTAGATGATAATCTGAATGACACAAAACCGGTAGTCTTTAATGACACAGAAGAGTGCGAACAAATTAGGAAACTGAAACAAAATCTGAATCAAATTAATACGCAACACCAAAGAGAAATCCGGGAAGTACAAGATCAGCTGACACAGGTAATACAAGAATTACGTATTTCAGAGGACACTCGCGCTCCAATACGGGAAGAGGGAGATAGAAATACGGAACAGCCACAAAATAATAACACAGGGCATTTCGGAAGTTATGAAAGAAATTGGCAATGTGCACCGAATTTTGAAATGGAACCGCCGACACGACGTAACAATGACCGACATGCTACTCGCCGACACGATGATTTTGACTATAAGCTGTTCATTACTACACGTAAATTCAAAACATTTAAGAATTCTGCCAACGACATTCATCCACAAGCGTGGCTCCATCAATTCTCTCATTGTTTTCCTCCCAACTGGTCATTGGAGCACAGGTTAGAATTTATGTGTGGCTACTTGGAGAATGAACCAGCTGTAAGAATGCGATCGGTCATTCACGATTGTCACAGTGAAGGAGAATTTTACCATGCGTTCCTCTCAGCATATTGGTCACAAGCTACACAAGATCGCGTAAAACATAGCATCATGATGATGAAACACTTTGAACAATCTGAATTTTCCAGTCTTGTCAAATATTTTGAAGACATGTTGCACAAGAATCAGTACCTGTCAAACCCATACAGCCCCTCCGAACTCATCCGCATTTGCTTAATCAAATTACCTGAACATTTATGGCATATTATTTTAGCAGGACGTTGCAAAGACGACATTGAAGCTATTCAGGGACTCTTACAAGAATTAGAAATTGACACAGACAGTCGTGGGATGCGAAAACAGAAAAACAATCACTACAGGTCACATCCGTCACAATTCCGTGACGACAGAAACAGTAAATGGCCACGACAAGCCTATTCTTACAACGTAAATCGTGACCAAAACAGACACCACCCATATGACAACCACTGGCAGAGTAATAGTTACAGGGAAAGATCACCTTTCCGCGGTAATGACTATCACCGTCGTTTTCTGAATATGCAAATTCTTGTTACACCAAAACTTTGTGCTCTCACTGGAAAAAATACTATTTGGAACTGGGACGAACAAGCACAGTTGGAATTCAATTCTTTGAAAGAAGCGTTACTTCACGCGCCAATACTAGCTTGTCCAGATCTGTCACAAGATTTCTGCCTTAGCACGGATTCTTCTAAAGTCGGTCTTGGTGCTCATTTATTTCAAGAAGCCACAGAAAATGACACTACTGTTCAGAAAACCATTGCTTTTGCTAGCCGAGTGCTAACAAAATCTGAAAAAAATTATTCCGTTACTGAATTAGAAGCTTTAGCTATCGTTTGGGCATTTAACAAATTCCGTTTCTTTCTTTCTGGTAATCACGTAAAAGTATACAGTAATCATCGTGCATTACAATTTCTTATGTCTTCAAAATTAAATCCTGATAGGTTAAAACGTTGGGCATTGTTTCTGCAAGAATTCCGCTTCACAATAGTCTACATTGTTGCGGACGCGCTGTCACGCGCACCGGCTGGGCTTGAAAAAAGTAACACAGAAAGCACCCTCGAGAAAAATTTCAGTATTCTTTACATTCAGAAAGTCGCCTTTGAAAACTTCATCACCACATCTTTAAAGGACTTTGCTCATGAACAAAATAAAGATCCGATTTGGAAAGACATCAAAAGTAAATGGCATGAAAAGACACACACTCAGATTCGGCATTATTACCTGGTTAGAAACAACATACTGTTCAAACGCTGCACTGTTGATGACAAGCTATGGGTACTTTGCATTCCAGACGATTTTGTTAATAAGCTCATTTGGTATATTCATTTCAGCTACGCACATTTTGGTCCACGAAAATGTTATCATATTCTTCGAACGACTTGTTATTTTAACAATATGGAAAAGCGAATTCGAAGAGTCTTGTCTATTTGTAAATTTTGTCAAAAGGCGAAACCATCTACTATCTCACATCGTGCTCCACTGTTTCCTATTATTCCTTCTAAATTAAAAGAATTTGCTGCTGTTGATCTCTTGGGACCCCTTGTCAGAACATCGAATGGATTATCGTACGGTCTAGTCGCTGTTGAACTTACTTCAAAATTTGTTTCTTTCACTCCGTTACGTAAAGCCACTGGACGGTCTGTATCCAACGCCTTTGTTAAAAATTTCTTACGTGAAGTTGGACACGTTAGTAAAGTCATTTCAGATAACGGACCGCAATTCAGATCTGCTGTTTGGTCACGCATGCTTCGGAATCATAAAATCAAACCTGTTTTTATTTCATTGTATTCACCACATTGTAACCCGTCTGAACGGATTATGAAAGAAATCAATAAGCTTTGCAGACTTTATTGTCACAGAAAGCATCAGCATTGGGACAGATATTTACACTTATTTCAAAATGTGCGGAATGAAATGCCTCATGATTCCACTGCTTTACCACCTACTCTTGTACTGAAGAATGTAGAACCTCCGAACAGAATCAGAGAGCTTGTACCTTTCCCGAATACACGTAAACTTCGACACAAAGACATAATTGATTTGGCTCTTAAAAATATAAAATCTGCAGCAGACAAAAGGAGAAAACTACACGGTAAAGCAAATGCAAAGAAATTATGTATTGGTCAGAAAGTTCTCATTAAAGCTCATTCATTGTCACATAAGAAGAAACACTTGAGTCACAAATTCTTTCTAGTTTACAATGGACCTTACAGAATCCGACGTATACCACATGATAATTGCGTTGAAGTTGAAACGCTGCGTACTAGGAAGAGTAAAGGTTTACACCACATTTCACATGTAAAACCATTTATTGACAGATAATCTGCTTTTTAACTTAGTCTTTGCAATTTTCACTTCACGCTACTTGTACAATTTGTCACACTGAGAAACTGTTAACATGCAACAATATTTTGAAGTTCAATATCCACTCAAGAACCAAGAGAACTTATTTAAACAGAAATTACGACTGCATTGTTATTGCGAACAGACGACACAGTGTTATTGTGTGTGTACATTCTTGATTGTAAGTTGCACGATTACGAAACGACTATAAGGCTCACATACTTAGAACATTTACCAGTACTGCTAATGGGATTCTATTGCAACATTTTGGTTTACTTGAAAATACATTCCGGATTTAAAGTACTTTCTGAGAGATACCAGATGACACAGTGGTTAGTTTATGTGACAGCTACACGATTATATCACGACGTTACTAATGAGTGACAATATACAATGTTGCTTTTGCGGTGTATCTGTTTTACATCTGCACAGTTTTTCTGAATTATTCTGGAATGTAAAACATGTTTTAGTAGTAACTTTTGTCGTATAGCTACAATGAGACAGCCTTTTCCGTAGCACAACAATACGTTACAGCACAGTAATTTCTTCATCACAATAATAAGCGTAATAACTAAGATATCTATACGCAAAGCATTTCACTTTTGTTTATCATGAGGTAAGTACATTGACTTCTGCAGAACTTAGCTTTTGGAGGACGATAACTACGACACTTCCACAGAGATTATCTTACAGCAAGACGCACATCTAGCGCTACAGGACACTTATTTGAGTGATTAATTTTGTACTTAAAACATTTATTTTTAAAGATTTTTGAATTACAAAGAAAGTTTCTCGTGATACATTTCATTCCATTGCTGTAATCTGTAACACCTGAGGGTATAATTACAATAATCCTCAGGGGGGTACACGCCTACTTTGTGTACCATGTGTTTGGCAAGCACAAGGAGCCCTAGCTAATATGGTATTTGCTTATACAACTTTACACATCGGTACCGTATTTCTCTAACACACAAATTACACAGCTATCTGATCATTTAACTGAGAGAGACAAACTTTTTTATTATGTCAGTGACACATGTTTATGCATTTACACCGTTGGATAACTTCACACTTACGAAATTGTATTTTGTCTGTACTTTGTGAACTGTTCATATTTTTCGGAACCATTGTGATACTATGAGAGCTTTGAATGATATATTTGGTATGAGATCATGATTTTTAAAGTACGTTTGAGGTAGATGACATTACTGAAATGAGCAGAGAATTTTCTTTAGGTTTTGAAATTATTGCAACAAGCTACGACGTTTTTGAGATTTGACTGAGGTGTTATGATGTTATTTTTATGACGACGATGTGTATTATGCTGTTGAGGTATGTTTATGATCAATAAGCCGATGATATATGAGGAATTTGATTATGCTACATACTTATTAAGATGAAATATTGAAAAAGTGTCGACGAATATGTATATGTGTAGTAAGGTAAGGAGTAATGAATAGTGGTTAGGGACTCTGATTTATGAAAAGGATGTTGGAAACCAAGAAACGTACTTTAAGATTTATGAAATGTTTGTAAATGCGTGAATGTATCACAATGCCGACAAAAATTTTTTTTGGACACTGTTATATCAATAGCATTTGGTTTCTACAGATTTGTAACCCAAATTCTTGACCTGTGAAATATTTTTATATGAGACTGTCACTGTAGCGGAAACTGCTGTCGTAAATATTTCCATAAGAAAGTTGAGTGACCACCTGCACGTAATGCGTTTTGGGTGCCCAGCTGAGAGGTAGTCGTCTGACAAAAGAAAGCCATTAGGTGAAAAAAAAGGGGAGGCCATTATCCTCGCCATTGACATTCCTTTAGAGAAAACACTGTTGGTCACAGTAATGCACAAAATGTGAGAAGTTGTGACTGTTAGTGTTTGCACGTGTGTTACTAATTCAGCAAGGGACTGGATAACAGCATTGCTGGTTCTAAGGACAATTCCAAAAAATTTCTTGAGTGGACGAGTGGTGGTTTATGGACTTGCTATATTGTCTGCAAGACTTCTAAGGACAATTCCAAAAACTTTGTGTGTGCACAAGTGGTGGTTATGGACTTATTATATTAACTGCAAGACTCTTCAATGGTGATTGTGCACCTGCACAGTCACAACAGATGGCTGCTGGCCATCTCTACAAGGACTACAGTGGGTTTGCATCTCTGATGACCCACCAATACCACAATCTCTACCAGGACTACAGTGGGCCTGTCCACAATTTCTACAAGGACTGCAGTGGGTCTGCACCTCTGGTGGCCCACCAATACCACAATCTCTACCAGGACTACAGTGGGTCTGCTGTGTGATGACCTACCTACCAATCTTCTTCAAAACGTCGAATGACTCTGCTGTGGGTTTGCTCTGTTGTGGCCCATTACCTGTCTGCATGTCAAGAGTCAGCACTGTCTTTCCGTTGGAAGAACAACACTACTTCTTCAAGACTGCATGGAAATCCACTAGTTCTGTGTGCAATTTCTTTTACTAATGAGACTTTGTGAAAAAAACTGTAATTACTATTATGATGAATGATCAGGACTACCTTTATGGACTGTAAGAAAATTTTAGCTTTTGACCAACATTGTATCAATAAGTGTGTGTATTTGATTTCTTTGATATTGTAATTATGAAAATTTTTTTCAAATCTGTATTGGCCACTGCCCAAAACGTTTTGTAAAATTTTTTGTGGGGAGCATGGGGGCCATGTAACTAGGCTGTTTATGTTTTCTTATTGGCAATGTTACGTAGCGCTCGGTATGAAAATCACTGGCTGTGCTGTGTGCAGTCTGTGGCTAGTTTGCATTGTTGTCTGCCATTGTAGTGTTGGGCAGCGGCAGCTGGATGTGAACAGCGCGTAGCGATGCGCAGTTGGAGGTGAGCCGCCAGCAGTGGTGGGTGGATGTGGGGAGAGAGATGGCGGAGTTTTGTAATTTGTCATGAACTGCTATATATATTATGACTATTAAGGTAAATACATTGTTTGTTCTCTATTAAAATCTTTCATTTGCTAACTATCCCTATCAGTAGTTAGTGCCTTCAGTAGTTTGAATCTTTTATTTAGCTGGCAGTAGTGGCGCTCGCTGTATTGCAGTAGTTCTAGTAACGAAGATTTTTGGTGAGGTAAGTGGTTTGTCAAAGGTATAGGTTAATGTTAGTCAGGGCCATTCTTTTGTAGGGATTTTTTGAAGTCAGATTGCGTTGCGCTAAAAATATTGTGTGTCAGTTTAAGCACAGTCGTGTATAAATTGTTCTAAGGGGACGTTTCAAACTGTTGTTACAGTTGGTGCACAAACCATGTGACACAGCATCTCTGAAGTAGTAATAAAGTGGGGATTTTCCCGTACGACCATGTCATGAGTGTCCTGTAAATATCAGGAATCCGGTAAAACATCAAATGTCCGACATCCCTGCGGCCGGAAAAAGATCCTACAAGAACGGGACCAACAACGACTGAAGAGAATCGTTCGTGCAACCCTTCCGCCAATTGATGCTGATTTCAATGCCAAGCCAAGTGTCAGCGTGCGAGCTATTCAGCGAAACATCATGAATATGGGCTTCCGGAGCCGAAGGCCCACTCGTATACCCTTGATGACTGCACGATATAAAGCTTTACGCCTCCCTGAGAACGTCAACACCGACATTGGACTGTTGATGGACATGTTGCGTGGTCGTTTCAGATTGTATCGAGCGGATGGATGTGTATGGGTATGGAGACAAGCTCATGAATCCTTGGATCCTGCATGTCAGCAGGGGACTGTTCCAGCTGGTGGAGGCTCTGTAATGGCGTGGGGCGTCTACAGTTGGAGTGATATGGGACCTCTGATACGTCTAGATACGACTCTGACAGGTGACACGTACGTAGGCAACCTGTCTGACCATCTGTATCCATTCATGTCCATTGTGCATTCCGACAGACTTAGGCAATTCCAACAGGACAACCCACAAGTCCAGAATCGTTACAGAGTGGCTCCAGCAACACTCTTCCGATTTTAAGCACTTCCGCTGCCCAACAAAATTCCCAGACATGAACATTATGCATTGCAACATGCTATTCAGAAGAGATTTATGGACAGCCCTGCAGGATTCGTGGTGTAGTTCCCTCCAGCACTACTTCAGACATCAGCCGAGTCCGTGCCACGTCGTGTTGCAGCACTTTTGCGTGTTCGCGGGTGCCCTACACGATATTGGGCAGGTTTACCAGTTACTTTGGCTCTTCAGTGTAACTCGCTAGTGAGATACACTAAGTTGAAATAAGCATTTCACATAATATGCAAAAAACTGGTGATTTCTCAAACTGGGGAACAATCAAGAATGGGGTGCCGCAAGGTTCGGTCTTGGGTCCTCTGCTGTTCTTAATATGCATTAATAACTTGCCATTGTATATTCACGAAGATGCAAAGCTGATACTTTTTGCCAATGATACAAGTATAGCTATCACATCCAACACACAAGAATTAACTGATGAAATTGTAAACGATGTTTTTCAGAAAATCATTCAGTGGTTCTCTGCAAATGGGCTCTCATTAAACTTTGACGAAACACAGTATATACTGTTCCACACAGTAAATGGAATGACACCATTAATAAATACAGACTTCCGTCAGAAATCGGTAGCTAAGGGAGAATATTCAAAATTTCTAGGTGTATTTATTGATGAGGGGCTGAACTGGGAAAAACGCACTGAAGATCTACTGAAACGTTTGATTTCAACTACTTATGCTATTAGGGTCATTGCAAATTTTGGCGATATCGTGCAGAAAGCCAGCAGTTCAACTGGGCATATTCAGACGTCCCGTTCAATGGAGTCTTAAAAGTGACCTCTGGCCGTATTCCTACAAGATGATCCTGCTCAGTTCACTGCGGAACAAAAGCGGCAGAGATTATTGTTTGCTCGTTGGGCGGAGGGAACAAACTCTCAACAACGCATGGTTTTCAGAAAAGGCGCATTTTTTTTGTAGGGTATGGTTAGCAAACAAATTGTTTACTTTTGGGCTGCTGAGGGTTACAGTGTGGGTCGCAACTTCCAGTTAAGGAATTACTGTACCTTTTTTTCTTTGAAGAAACAGTGAACAGTGCGCGTTATTCGAGCACGCTCCTCAGTAATTTAATTCCTTAGCTTCTTGCTACTGCGTTGCCCTTCAACACGCAGTGCTTCATACAATATGGAGCAATGCCACATATTGCAAACACTATCTTGTATTTCTTACATGAACGTTTTGACAAGCAGGTCACTTCACTCAGATTTCCAGGTCGTCTCAATGACTGACAGTTTTGGCCCCCAATAGTCCAGACCTCAAAACACGTAGTTTCTTTGATTGGCGGTTCCTAAAGGAAACAATTTTCCCGAAATGTCTACGTGATTATTGCAGTGAAATCACGGAACACATGAGCCGTCGTGTTATCGCTAACATCAGTGTTCGTGTGAAGGAAGTTAGGAATCAAAATGGTGGACATACTGAGCATCTGCTGAGCTAAAACAATTCTCCACAGAGTGAATTCAATGGCAGTATATGTTCTTTTGAGTTTTTCTTGACAGTAAGGTGTTTTTTCAAAAACAAAATAATGACACATCTCGTGCGGCGTATATGTGAAGAAGCGTGTTCTTCGGTCCCGTTCTCGGGGAAAAGAGCTAGATTAATCAGATGTGATACGTCACAATAGTATAACTCGTATTGTTTAAGATGAATGTCTTAACCCCCACGTGTGTAAGGTGTGGAAAGGTGCTTTCGATCAGAAAGTTCAGGTTCGTCGTGTTACGAACGTTTTCTTCGCAGAGAAAAATGTCTCAGTGATGTGTTACTCATCAGTACACCCAAGATATTGATCTGGTGCCTTATCCCCCGCTAGCTCTAGCACATCTCGTGGGTGTTGTGCATCCCCCCTTCGGAATTATATCCATAGGCTGTTTCCCAAATAAAAAATGCCTTGTCTGACAATACATTGGTAGGTAGGCAGTGACGGTTCTGGCACCAAATTGATCATCTGTAACGTCACTTATGACGTCATCCTTGAGTGGACGGATTTCCTCACCCCTCATCCCTCCAAGCCTGTGATATAGGTCGATTGCCCTATGTATAAAATCTCGGGAAATTGAAAAATAGGCGGGAAATTAAAAAACAGACAGCTTTTTCATGTCCCTTCAGTATAAATTACGAGGCAATTAAAATGACCAACATGGCATGACATGATGACCACTCGACTTTTCCCTGATATCATCGTAGAAGTAAGGCTCTTGTCCTAAATATTGAATCCCCTGGAATACTGACGTAGTTTCTACAATTTAAGAATCCAAGACTCTGGCACAAAGCACTATCATTGGCGCAGTCATTTGATACTCGTACAGTGGGGACACAGGGTATGGAAACAATTCTGTGTTCTGCTCCTATATACCAGGCACTGCATCAGAGAGCTCGACTGCGTGCTGATTTAGTGCTGTCGATGTTGGATGTAATGGAAACTGAATGTCTGGAAAAAGTTCTGCATGCCGACTTGATTTCCAGTCCAGCATGTCATGAGCTGCATCAGTGGGCATGTCTGCATGCTGAGTTAATTTCTACTATTGCTGCTCAGCAGTGTCAAGGCACTGAATTGTCTACATAAAGGAGCTGTTGAATTGAGGGATGAATACAGAAAGCTATGGTAACACATACAATGAATAATAACAACAAGTAACTCTGCGAGAGAGGAATGGATTAGTACTAACATCCAACTGTTTGAGTCAGTTTTTTTCTATTTCTTGAAGCGTTTGTTAACATATTCGTCTCAGTTACAGCACATATGATTGGCGACTAGTTTCGAACCAGTTGGTTCTTTATCAATCGAGGCTGCACTGAAAGCTCCTAATTTAATCACGAACATCACAATGGCAATAAATGAGTTATAAAGTAATTGTAGATGACTCCCACAGTCAAAAGACTCCAATTTAGCAAGTCAGAATCAAACTGCAATTTAAATTGTTGACATGTGTACCTTTTATTTCTCTTTAAAGTCATGTTGATCTGAATAAAAGAATAAACAGGCTAAGAAATGCTGAGGATTAAACAAAAAAATTAGAGACGTCCAGAGAGCGGGTGGCAGAGGCGTGCTTAGCTGAAACTTGCCCTGGTTGTCAATATTTCGAATGACTTTACACCGTCTCGGTTGATTGTATCCTGATTTTTAATCAAAACTGGATACATCCAACTCCTAGAAGATCTTAATGTGACAAAATGTTCCACGTTTTATTAACCTGCCCTCACACCACGTTGCATAGTCCATTTTTTTCATGTTACAGCAGCAAAGCCTGCCATAGCCAACAAATCATTTTCGTGAAAGCCCAACATATTAAAAGCACGAACTGATGCTTGTGCACGCTTTAACTGTGTGGAGGCGAAGGGGATTTGCTCATGCTCGCTCGAAACGCTACATTATGTAAGCTTGTCAAGCTTGCAGTACTTGTGTGGTCGACTTTTCACCCAAGTCTCACTCAGTATAGGTAACTTAAGGGGTGTGTCAGAAAAGTAATCAGAATGATTTTTTATCCATCAAAGTTTTTATTTTTTCAAACGACATTATTGTCCCCTTCAACGTAGTTCCCGTCTGCTGCTATACACCAGCCTTGGTAACACCGCTGAAAGGCTTCATCCGGTAGGGCGTTTAACCCGCCGGTCACGTTATTTTGAAAGTTCTCTGGAATCCGAAAATGACGTCTTTCAAAGATAATTTTCAGTTTCGGAAAGAGAAAATAGCCACATGAATTCGGATCAGGTGAATAGGATGGCTATGGAAAGCTGAGTTACCTTTTGAGGACAAAAATTCCGTAGTTGAAGTGGTTATCGGACGTGGGACGTTGTCATGTTGCAGAATCCACTTGTCTGCTGTGTCCAGTCACACTCGATTCATCCTTTTCCTGAGCCTTTCATGCACAGGCCGGCCGGAGTGGCCGAGCGGTTCTAAGCGCTACAGTCGCAGGTTCGAATCCTGCCTCGGGCATGGATGTGTGTGATGTCCTTAGGTTAGTTAGGTTTAACTAGTTCTAGGTTCTGGGGGACTGATGACCTCAGAAGTTAAGTACCATAGTGCTCAGAGCCATTTGAACCATTTGAACCTTTCATGGACATCTTCGTAAAACATTTGCTTGACGTTTTGTACTGTATAAAGAAATTCTTTATGTACTATACGCCTACTGTCAAAAAAGCAAATCAGCATTGTTTTGAGGTTGATTTGCTCATCCGAGGTTTTTTTCGGTTGAAGAGATGTCTCATTGAGCCACTCCACATTTTTCTGGGTAGTCTCAGGATTGTACTCAAAAATCCAGGATTCATCTTCTCTGATCACACCACTGAACCATTCGTGGTCACTGGCAATCCAATAAAGAAGATTAACACACATGTTTTGTCGCTTGTCCTGCTCAGTTTTGAGGTTTTTCGGCATCATTTTGGTATAAACCTTTCGCGTGTGAAAAACTTCGTTCAAAATTTGATGTACGGTGAGAACGTTTAAGTTTAACAACGCACCTATCACCCTTATTCTTAAACATCGGACTGACCTCACAAGAAAACGCAAACGTTCGGCGTTTTCGTCGTTTTCTGACGTCGAAGATCTCCCTGAGCGGGGTTCATCTTCAGTGTGTTCTCGGCCTTCCAAAAATGATTTGTGCCAGCGAGAAACTTGTGCTCTCGTTAAGGAATGTTCCCCACCGGTCTGTTTCAACTTTTCAAATGTCACACTCGCGAGTTCCATTTTCGTAACACACAACAAAGCATCACTGGCGGCGCTCTCAACAATTCATGTGACGGGTGTACGGACTGAGTTTCCCGAAGAGACGAACACAGCGATCTACACAAGCAGAACAACAGTGTTGCATATCGCTCGCAGTATTGTCGGTCTCATAGCTTTTCTCAAACACCTCGTAATACAAATCTTCTACCTCTATCAGTCATGTGTCAGAATTGTGTAAAACAATAAACTGGTAGCCAAGATCGGAGGAATTCCTTTTATTCCATGATTACCGGATTCGGCGAAACTAAAGCCGCCATCATCGGATCTAGGGAGGACAGAAAACACTATAAAAGTGGGCTTGGATTCCACTTACATAACATGTATACATACAAATTTAGGTACATACCTTAGGACACATATAGGTTACAAGATCAAAGCAAACAATGGTGATATTAATAGTTGCCTATAACACGCAGGCTTTACAAAATTGTCGTAAGTAGCACATAGGCTTGATATTGGCTTTGTTAGATGACTGTGGTTCATTTACATGAGGCTACCACATAGTTGTACTTCTTATATTAAGTGATTCTGTTAAGACCAAAACCTATAGGCTCATATGCAATGCGTATTTTATCAGTACGTTTTTTAATCTAAGATCAGACGGACATGCAGTTGTGTTGAGAGGCACCCACATGCCTTGCTCATACTGTGGCATCAAGCAGTCAGGCCTGCAAGATGAGCGGTCTGCCAAGCGAGTGGATTCATTCTTATTTATCAAGTAACATGAGCTCTAGTGCTCACAATTAAGTTACAAATTATTCTCCTGTTTGAATATTACGCAACGGAAACGGATAACGCACATCTGACTATTAGTAATTTACACAACTCTGACTGTTCACTACGCACTGGCAATAGCACATTTTCTTTCTCAGCCAACGGCTTTGATCAACACGTGGCCATCGCACTGAATATGAATGGCGCACACATTATAAATTCTGGATATCATGACAACATACTGTTCGAAGGAAAAGGCCACCAATCTTTTTCTTTTCACTATCTTTTTTATTCCGATAAATTCTATAACCTAAACAAACCATTACATTTTTCTACAAGAATTACACATGAGAAACTCCGCCCAGTGGGCATGGCTTTACATTGGTGATTCTCTATCTTATGGTCTCGTAATTATTTAACGGTACAGTGCACTTTCTGGATAGGATAGTGGATCTTTTGCTGTATCTCACACTTCGACTCTCACACCCATCATCACTAAAATTTCCTCCAGACCGAGCGGTACAAAAGGAACATGCATAACCCACTACTTCTGAACCTATCTTTCAAACCACACATACTTAAATTACATGACATACACCACACTGCAACATGGAATACAACACAAGGAATAGTCACAACATTATAATCACATCACTTTCAGCTTTCCCACTTCAATTAGTATTCATTCCAGTTTCACACGACGCTGCCCCACTTCGTAGCTTTTCTTTCCTACTACAAACTCTGGAGGATATATGCACGTCTTCCTGTGCAGTGCAAGCCAAGTGGCGTTGCTGGATAGACGGCTGACTCACCTTGCTTCTCTCTCAGAGTATTATAGTTTGAATCAAGCGTCACACGGAAACATAACACGCAAAGTAATATTAAGAACATATTCATCACACACGCGAGTCCTCAACTGATACCATGGACGAGTACTTCTCTTTATCCTTTGTCTCATACACAGATTGAGACTCACACAGTACTCACCACGTGGAAGTACTCGTCTCTAATTTCAAGTCCTGCACACATCATTTCTTAAATATTTCCAACTTATAGTACACATGCCAGTAATTCAGCTTAACTTAAGCACTCGGAAGTATTTCAACTTATTGCTACACGTGGTTTCATTGTGACCGTTGGTCACTTCCGAAGATTACTACGATCCCCTTAATATTACCTGCCTGACATCTCCCCACAAAAGTTCCTGAAATAGAGAAATTATTATTCCAAACTACTCTTAAGTATTTCACATGCATACCATGTCTCCACTCTTTTGTCTTTACGGAGCACACCTAAGACAGGTCTTACCAACACAAGATCCAGCGGCAGAGTGCCGAAACATGGCCGATCTCGCACCTCCGCCAAGTTGGGGGAGCACCATGCTACCGTATTGGTCAGCCACATTTCAGGCGCTCAAAGCTTAGGTAAATTTCATCTCTTTGGTTCCACTAAAGGTGACCAAAGGACCGTCTCAAAGATGATCATATATTGCACAGTCACTATCTCTGGTTAGCAGACGACCATACATTCATTCATTTCGCAGATCTCACCAAATTGGATGTAGGGATTTATTTTGTGGGAGTGCACATGTGATCAATTAAATAAATAAAGTGTCATTCTTTCCTGCACTGGTATCCGGCTTCGGTGTATTAAGTGAAATTGAGTTATTATTACAAAAAAAAAAAATATGTTGTTCTGACAAGAATACCGAAGAATGTTGCACCTATTTTCAATGCCGGGTGGTACTGTACCCTTTCAGTGTAACCCTGCAGTGTTCTTAAATTTATATATGACTTTTGGTAGGTTTTATATATGACCAGACAGGTGTGTACTTGTGTAACTCGGCAGTCTCAGAATTATGTACAAGCCCTAATGACGTAGTGTTACCACACACGCAGAGCCTGTTATGACGCGAGCTGTGACAGTCATTGGCGCCTCTTCTGCTAGCGCCATCTCGCGACGTGACCAGAGCCGGAATTGCGGTAGTACCTAGCTTGCGCTTGTATGTGATGGAGACACTTAACATTTATAATGTCATCTCTCTTGGACGCCTATGTGCTACTTATGACAATTTTGTAAGGCCTGCATGTTATAGGCAACTATTAATATCACCATTGTTTGCCTTGATGTTGTAACCTGTATGTGTCCTAAGGTATGTAGCTAAATTTATGTGTATATAAGTGGAATCCAAGCGCACTTTTATAGTGTTTTCTGTCCTCCCTAGATCCGATGTTGCCGGCTTTAGTTTCGCCGAAACCGGTAATTATGGAATAAAAGAAATACCTGCGATCTTGGCTACCAGTTTATTATGCTTATCCATTATGGATATTTTAGAACCGTGACTGTATATTAATGTAAATAAATTATACACAACTGCAACCAGTCACTTTTTCATTAATAATGCTTTATTACATTAACAACAGGTTCATCTTCAGATGATTTCGGCAGAATCCGGGAAGTTACATCATTACTGGTAGTAGCATAATGCTGGGTGCTGGTTCTATGGCAGAAAGATGGGTCACACTTCAATGTATCGCCATGACTATACCTTATCTTTCGATATCGATGTAAATTTAGTTTTTACTTACTGCGACAGTATAGGCGGCTTTTTTCGTATCTGTCTGCTTCCATTTTGATGTCCAGAACACTTTCACACGAACTATATTAGTTCACACTTTAACAGTGACACTTTACCAGCATCCAGCATGCGCTTTACAACTGTTGCTTATAACAAAGATCTTGACAGAGAGATATGGCATAAGCCTACTTTGTACAGAGATGTAATTTGTTGTTCTTTACATGTGTTAAAGTCGATATAAGGGCAAGTTTTTTCATTAGAATGTTGATAACATGAGAGCACTAGAGAAAATAATAATAAACTACTAAAAGAATAAATTTCAGGTGATCTGTTCTGTTATTTCTATTTGTACGTTACAGGCAGTTTTTTTTTTTTACATGAATCCTTAGGAAACAATAATACAGAGTTATTGGTTCTGCAGTGAGGTGCAGTTGTCTGTATGACTAGGACCTGTATATTTAAATTAATAACAGATGAAATGTTGGCTTATTTCTGTTGTTACGTTAACGTGATCTGGAGTATTATCAAGAGCAGATTTTGTTCATTTTAGCTAAAGGTATATGTATAAGAGTTAAAGTGTTTGTAATGGATTAAAGCTGTTTGAATGGCTGCACATTTAATATTTTAAAAATCATGAACAAAAGATTCTTAAAAAAAAAACTGCCTGTAACATACAAATAGAAATAACATAACAGATCACCTGAAATTTATTCTTTTAGTAGTTTATTATTATTTTCTCTAGTGCTCTCATGTTATCAACATTCTAATGAAAAAACTTGCCCTTATATCGACTTTAACACATGTAAAGAACAACAAATTACATCTCTGTACAAAGTAGGCTTATGCCATATCTCTCTGTCAAGATCTTTGTTATAAGCAACAGTTGTAAAGCGCATGCTGGATGCTGGTAAAGTGTCACTGTTAAAGTGTGAACTAATATAGTTCGTGTGAAATTGTTCTGGACATCAAAATGGAAGCAGACAAATACGAAAAAAGCCGTCTATACTGTCGCAGTAAGTAAAAACTAAATTTACATCGATATCGAAAGATAAGGTATAGTCATGGCGATACATTGAAGTGTGACCCATCTTTCTGCCATAGAACCAGCACCCAGCATTATACTACTACCAGTAATGATGTAACTTCCCGGATTCTGCCGAAATCATCTGAAGATGAACCTGAAAGGGTTCGAAAACCGGTTAATGTAATAAAGCATTATTAATGAAAAAGTGACTGGTTGCAGTTGTGTATAATTTATTTACATACCAGTTTATTGTTTTACAAGCATCTAGATCGCTCCCACATGAGCACAATGTGCAATGTGCTCCCTACAAATCAGAACTGTGTGTTGGTGTCGTACTTATCTTTGAATCTAGAACACAAATAAATTGGAATATAACAGCTGGTATAGTTCTTAAGCAGCATCACGTTCCTATTCTCGGAATGAAACACGCTCCACCATGAATTGTTCACCGAAATGCCTAGTACATAATGTAGACCTGGACGTAGAGATACAAATCGGTTTGTGCGAGTTATTCCGCACGAAATATCTGTCTACCCTGTGGGCTCCCGGCAACAGCAGAGGTTAACTTTTGTCGCCACGATGAACGGCGCTAAGCAACACGGAACACGAGCTGCTACTGGGACTGCGACTGCACGTCGGCCGCAGTAAATCTCCCCTTCGTGGCGTGGCGCGCGTTTATTTATGGCAGAATTTATGCACGCCGAGGGCAGAATTTACTACATAAAGAAAAATAAATTGCTGTAAACTGGAGCTGATGTTTATGTGGGATAAAGTACGAGCACTTACTCCAGGTGGCCCGTGACATCTGCAAGATGCACACAGGCCAAGCGGATACGTTTATAGTGAAAACTCACGTAATTAAGTTCCTTTCCCCACAACAAAAGGTTCGTCCTTACAACAGGGGTAGTTGTTGACCGTGTTTTTACGTGCTGCACTAATTTAATAAGTTTTTATAACGTGGCTATGAGAATCATCCAGAAGGTAAGGCCGGCCGCGGTGGCCATGCGGTTTTAGGCGCTCAGTCCCGAACCGCGCGACTGCTACGGTCGCAGGTTCGAATCCTGCCTCGGGCATGGATGTGTGTGATGTCCTTAGGTTAGTTAGGTTTAAGTCGTTCTAAGGTCTAGGGGACTGATGACCACAGATGTTAAGTCCCATAGTGCTCAGAGCCAGCCAGAAGGTAAGTTTTCCCTCAAAAACAGCATATGCCCAGCTATAAATCCCGAACATACGAGGGGCGTTTGAAAAGTTCGCGCAAGGTCATAGAGATGGCACCACCGCCGCGTATCGAAGTGATGTTTAGTTAGTAGCATCTTTGGAAAGAACGCACACCAAGTTTCAGCCATATTGGTCTATTTCTTCGTGTTTGGCACTCGTGTGAATCAAGGAAGTCGAGTGATTGTCAAAAAATGGACGAAAGATAATTTCGTGAGGTGATTAAACATCAATTTATGAAGGCAAAACACTTCAGGAGACTAAATAGAAGCTTGATAAACATTACGGTGACTCTGCACCTTCCATTAGAACAGTTTATAGGTGGTTTCAAAATTTTCGGAGTGGCCATATGGGCATAAGTGATGCTGAACGTTCTGGACGCCCTGTGGAGGTTACGACTGCAGAAATCATTGATAAAATCCATAATATGGTGATGGATGACAGTAGAGTTAAGGTGCGTGAGATTGCTTGTGCTGTGGGCGTCTCTAATGAAGGGGTACATAATATTTTTCACAAACATTTGGACATGAGACAGCTATCCGCAATATGGGTTCCGCGATTGCTCATCCTTGACCTAAAACGGAATCGTTTGAAGTGTTGCAAGGATTGTTTGCAGCTGTTCAGGAAGAATCCGCAGGACTTAAAGCGTCGTTTCGTCGTTGTGGATGAAACATGGATACATTACTATACTCCTGAGACCAAACAACAATCTAAACAATGGATTAACAAGGGAGAATCTGCGCCACAAAAGGCGAAGACCATTCCTTCGACCGGAACGGTTATGGCGACTGTCTGGGATTCGCAAGGGATAATCCTCATCGGCTACCTGGAAATGGGTAAAACTATTACAGGTGCATATTATTAATCGTTATTGGATTGTTTGAAAACCGAGCTGCAAGAAAAACACCGGAGATTGGACCTCAAAAAGTCCTTTTCCATCACGACAATGCACCAGTACACAGCTCAGCAGTTGTGTTCTCAAAATTAATGGAAATAGCATTGCAACTAGTTTTACATCACCCCTGTTCTCCAGACTTTGCTCCCTCGGACTACTATTTTGTTCCCCAATTTGAAGAAATGGATGGCGGGACAAAGATTTTACTCAAACGATGAGGTGACTGCAGCTATTAATAGTTATTTTGCAGACTTGGACAATTCCTGTCATTCAGAAGGGATCAACAAATTAGAACAGCGTTGGACGAAGTGTGTAAGTCTAAAAGGAGACTATGTCGAAAAATATAAAAGGTTTACCCCAAACACGTTTTGCACGGACTTTTCAAACGCCCCTAGTAAATGCGTAGATCCACTAGCAAAATAATGTGAACACGAAGAAGGCATCTGGTAATCGAACAGGCCATGGTCACATGTCCGATACTCTGTAGAACATGCTGGGTTGCGACAGAGACGTGTGGGCGAGTGTTATCCTGGTGTAAAACATCGCCTGCAATGCTGTTTATGAATGGCGGAACAAGAGGTCGAATCACCAGATTGACGTGCAAATTTTCAGTCAGGGTGCGTTGGATAACCGTGAGAGTGTTCCTGCTGTCATACGAAATCGCTCCCCAGACCATAACTAAAATCGTCCAGCATGCAGAAAGGTTGATTGCAGGCCCTCAACTGACCTCCTTCTAACCAGCACACGATCATCAATGGCACCAAAGCAGAACGGGCTTTCATCAGAAAACACAACAGACATGCGTTCTCTCCTCCAACGAGCTCTCGCTTGGCAGCACTGTAATCTCAAATGGGGTGGTTTTGGAATGGATTGCACGTTAAAGGGTGTCTGGCTCGGAGCAGTTCTTGAAGTTATCGATTTGTAATGCTTCGTTATGTCACTGAGGTGCCAACTGCTGCTCAGATTGCTGCTGCAGATGCAGTACGATGCGACAAGGCCATAAGGCGAGCACTGTGGTCTTTGAAACTTCCTGGCAGATTAAAACTGTGTGCCCGACCGAGACTCGAACTCGGGACCTTTGCCTTTCGCGGGCAAGCGCTCTACCATCTGAGCTACCGAAGCACGACTCACGCCCGGTACTCACAGCTTTACTTCTGCCAGTACCTCGTCTCCTACCTTCCAAACTTTACAGAAGCTCTCCTGCGAACCAGGAAGTTTCATATCAGCGCACACTCCGCTGCAGAGTGAAAATCTCATTCTGGAAAAATCCCCCAGACTGTGGCTAAGCCATGTCTCCGCAATATCCTTTCTTTCAGGAGTGCTAGTTCTGCTAGGTTCGCAGGAGAGCTTCTGTAAAGTTTGGAAGGTAGGAGACGAGGTACTGGCAGAAGTAAAGCTGTGAGTACCGGGCGTGAGTCGCGCTTCGGTAGCTCAGATGGTAGAGCGCTTGCCCGCGAAAGGCAAAGGTCCCGAGTTCGAGTCTCGGTCGGGCACACAGTTTTAATCTGCCAGAAAGTTTCATATCAGCGCACACTCCGCTGCAGACTGAAAATCTCATTCTGGAAACTGTGGTCTTTTTCTCACGTGGCCATCCAAAGCCCGGTTTTCTGGCGACTTTATACTCACGTGACCACCGCTGCCAGCAATCACGTACAGTGTGTAAGGTTCGTGTCTGATCAACAACAACTGTGTAAACTGTAAATAACTTTGGTTTAATGTTGCAAACTTATCACAGAAATACACGCATTTACACAGTTTACAATGTGACAATGTTATGACAGTTGTCAAACGAACGCATCTCGTCCTCAGAAAGTGAAATAATCTTAAACACGACAATGGTAAATTTTAACTAGAAGTTTCTTTACAACACTATTCTTACGACTGCATCATGACGTTGGCCAGTTCTACAATAAATCATCAGATTCCGGTTCGAAGTTCAGTACTATTTGACAATCAAGTCTACGGAGGATGGTTAGTTTTGTGACAAGTCGAGCAAAAGATTACCCAAGGTCGCTCGAGTTTACAGTGGACGCAAGCTGGCGAACCAAGAAGTTTACGCGTTTGCGCGCGATGTTTACCCGATGAGCTGTTGTCTTCACGGCTGCTCTTACCCAATGAAGTTCCTATAAAATCTAATTAAGCCTTCGCTGATTTTTTTCAGCATAAGTTCTCCCTATGTTTCTCGTGATGTGAGAAAACATGTACTCATCCCTAGTCTTGGAATATGGCGATATGCACGCGCATGGCTGGAGCAGCATACATGTTAAAATGCCCGCTCAGTCCTCGCAAGGAGAATTAACTATGTGACTGGTTCGTTTCTCCACAGTGGGAGCTCAATGATGCTACAGCTAATATCTAGCTGAATGTCAGCCCGCTCACATGCGTACCATTCGCTGTTCACATGATCAACTGCGTCACTGGTTTTGTCCATATTCATTTGGAATTCCGAAACGCACTTTTCTAAAGCTTCTTTCTGTCCTACTTCTGGTGGCCCGTTACTCGCTCTGCAGTGTGCGTTACCTGTCGGGTCGCTGACTCCTGCCGCGGGACGCCACCATTAAGAGCTTTGCGTGGTGCCTCCCGGGGTGCGGCCTGTGCTTCTGCCCGCCCTGGCTTTCACACAAAACGTTTCCTCTCGCTGCTTGTTTCACCTTCAGCTCACTGACATGCATTATATAGGAGGGGTGTGTTAATACCATCGATGGAGTGTCATCCCTTTTGCCGGCCGAAGTGGCCGTGCGGTTAAAGGCGCTGCAGTCTGGAACCGCAAGGCCGCTCCGGTCGCAGGTTCGAATCCTGCCTCGGGCATGGATGTTTGTGATGTCCTTAGGTTAGTTAGGTTTAACTAGTTCTAAGTTCTAAGTTCTAGGGGACTAACGACCTCAGAAGTTGAGTCCCATAGTGCTCAGAGCCATTTGAACCATTTTTTTGTCACCAAAAATGGTTCAAATGGCTCTGAGCACTATGGGACTCAACTGCTGTGGTCATAAGTCCCCTAGAACTTAGAACTACTTAAACCTAACTAACCTAAGGACAGCACACAACACTCAGCCATCACGAGGCAGAGAAAATCCCTGACCCCGCCGGGAATCGAACCCGGGCGTGGGAAGCGAGAACGCTACCGCACGACCACGAGATGCGGGCTTTTTGTCATCCCTTTTGCATTACATACTTATAGGCAAATCTGCTCATTACCACCAAAGTAAGTTAGGTGTCATATTCGCCTTCCCGTTACGATGTATAAAACTCTTACGTAAGGTGCGAAATTGACCTTCAATTATTCTGCCACCTTACAAGTGGCTATGTTCTTGCTAAGTCTTTCTGCAATATTGCAGAAGAAACATCCAGTTGTTGGTCGAACTACTACACGACATCGTTCAAACTCAGTGAGCTTCTGATAGTGTCGTCTTTGTCGCCTTAAAGGCATTCTTGACCACATCAACTCACCACGTAACCACGAAATAACTAACGCTTACAGTGTGTATGAAAAGCAAACTCGATATGCTTCCTCATAGTCGCCCTACCGGCTCCTTTTTTACATGACTGGCACAACATTTTAATGGAGATCATCTTTCAAATGCAGAAACACGGGTACCAACTTTCGTTTACGTCGCACAACTCCCTCCTGGTGGTGTTATTTTTTTCTGTCAGTGTAGTAATTGTGCATACCCTCAAATTTTACAGCACATTTTACTTCCTTCCATGCTGTAGTTTCTGAAGATTGGCACTGTATGGTCGATACTGACTGAAAGCGTGTTACTGTGAGTATCTCTAAAACAAATAAAAAAATATTGTGTACCCTTTTTTTGTCTTGTGCGAGTCGTTTCGTCGCATGCGGCAGTTCCTTCTAGCGGATAGCTACAGGTATTGGACAAATATATTGTAATAACACGAGGAATGCTTGAACTTAAATGCAGATGCTAGGCAAGCCTGCAGGTGGCGCTGTAGTATTTGACTATGAACGTGAATCATGCAATTTCCTCAATACGTTGCAAGCGTCGATTGTGATCAGAATTATACGTAGTTGTGAGTGCATCATGTCGGAGCTCAGTGATTTCGAACGCGCCTAAATTTCTTTTGGTGCTCGCATGGTCGGAGCTTCCATCAAGGAAGCCAAAGTGTTTGCTGTTTCAAGAGGCACGATATCAAATATTTACACCGCGCACAGGGAAAGCGGGAAAACATCATCTGTTAAGTCGCAACGCGGACTCAAATGTGTGCAGAGCGATCGTGAAGAACGGTCATTGAAAAGGACTGTGACGAAAAACAAGAGGACGACAGCACCAGAATCACTGCAGAACCGAATATCGCACTCGCGAACCCTGCCAGCATCAAAATAAGACGAAGGGAACCACATGAGCAGAAAATTATAGGCCGAGTTCGAATTCCAAAAGTAGTCATCACTGATTCAAATATCCGTAACAGGAAAACGTGGTGCCGTAGCCTTTAAAATCTGGTCTGTCGAGCAACGAAAGAATATCATTTGGTCGAATGAGTCTACTTTAATACTGTTTCCAACTTCTGGCCGAGCTTACGTCCCAACACGACGGGGGTATGGTGATGATTTGAGCAGCCATATCTACATCTACATTTATTTATTTATTTTATTTATTTATTTATTTATTGTTCCGTGGGACCAAATTAAGGAGAAGTCTCCATGGTCATGGAACGAGTCAATACATTAAATTAGAACACGATATTAGAAACAGATAAAATGAAATATAAAAAAAACAAATTCAGGTGACAAGTCGTAAGTTTAAATGAAGAAAATCAACAATGTAACACTGGAATTTGCTTAATTTTTTAGCTCTTCCAGGAGCTCCTCGACAGAATAGAAGGAGTGAGCCATGAGGAAACTCTTCAGTTTAGACTTAAAAGAGTTTGGGCTACTGCTAAGATTTTTGAGTTCTTGTGGTAGCTTACTGAAAATGGATGCAGCAGAATACTGCACTCCTTTCTGCACAAGAGTCAAGGAAGTGCATTCTACATCTACGTGATTACTCTGTTATTCACAATAAAATGCCTATCAGAGGGTTCAATGAACCACCTTCAAGCTGTCTCTCTATCGTTCCACTCTAGAACGACATGCGGGACAAACGAGCAATAAATTTATCTGTGCGAGCCCTGCTTTCTATTATTTTATCGTGATGCTCATTTCTCCCTATGTAGGTGGGTGCCTACAGAATGTTTTCGCAATCGGAGGAGAAAACTGGTGATTGAAATTTCATGAGAAGATCCCGTCGCAACGAAAAACGCCTTTGTTTTAATGACTGCCACTGCAATTCACGTATCTTGTCTGTGACACTATCTCCCCTGTTCCACGATAATACACGACGAGCTGCCCTTCTTTGTACTTTTTTGATGTCATCCGTCAGTCCCACTTGATGCGGATTCCACACCGGACAGCAATACTCCAGAATAGAGCCGACAAGCGTGGTGAAAGCAGTCTCTTTAGCAGACATGTTGCACCTTCCAAGTGTTCTGCCAATGAATCGCAGTCTTTGGTTTGCTCTACTCACAATATTATCTATGTGATTGTTCCAATTTAGGTTATTTGTAATTGTAATCCCTAAGTAATCAGCTGAATTTACAGCTTTCAGATCTGTGTGACTTATCGCGTAATCGAAATTTAGCTAAATTCTTTTAGTACTCATGTGAATAACTTCACACTTTTCTTTATTCAGAGTCAATTGCCACTTTAGGCACCATACAGATATCTTATGTAAATCATATTACAAGTCATTTTGATCATCTGATGACTTTGCAAGACGGTAAATGACAGCATCACCTGCAAACAATCTAAGACGGCTACGCAGATTGTCTCCTATGTCGTTAATATAGATCACGAACAGTAGAGGGCTTATAACACTTCCTTGGGAAACGCCGGATATTTCTGTTTTACTCGATGACTTTCCGTCTATTACTAAGAACTATGACCTTTCTGACAGGATATCACGAATCCAGTCGCACAACTGAGGCGATATTCCATAGCCACGCAGTTTGGCTAGAAGACGCTTGTGAGGAACGGTGTCAAAAGCCTTCTGTAAATCTAAAAATATGGAATCAATTTGACATCCTCTGTCGATAGCACTTATTACTTCGTGAGTATAAAGAGCTAGTTGTGTTTCACAAGAACGATATTTTCTGCATCCGTGCTGACTATGTGTCAATAAATCGTTTTCTTCGAGGTACTTCGTAATGATCGAATACAGTATATGTTCCAAAACCCTACTGCAAATCGACGTTAGTGACATATACCTGCCTATTCAGCGGATTACTTCTACTTCCCTTTTTGGGTATTGATGTGACTTGAGCAATTTTCCAGTATTTAGGTACGGATCTTTCTGTGACCGAGTGGTTTTATATAATTGCTAAATATGGAACTATTTTATGAGCATACTCTGAGAGGAACCTGACTGGTATACAATCTGGACTGGAGGCCTTGCCTTTATTAAGCGATTTAAGCTGCTTCGTTACTCCAAGGATATCTACTTCTATGTTTCTCATCTTGGCAGATGTTCTTGATTGGAATTAAGGAATATTTACTTCGTCTTCTTTGGTGAAAGTGTTTCGGAAAACCGTGTTTAATAACTCTGCCTTAGTGGCATGTCATCAGTGACTTCACCGTTGTTATCGCGCAATGAAAGCACTGATTGAGTCTTGCCACTGGTGTGCTTTATGTATGACCAGAATCTCTTTGGGTTTTTTGCCAGATTTCGAGACAGAATTTCATTGTGGAAATTATTAAAAGCATCTCGCATTGAAGTACTTGATACATTTCGAACTTCTGTAAAACTTTGCCAATCTTGAGGATTTTGCGTTCTTTTAAATTCGGCGTGATTTTTTCGTTGCTTCTGTAAAAACGATCTGACCCGTTTTGTGTACCATTGGGGATCAGTACCATCACTTATTAATTTATGTGGTATATATCTCTCAATTGCTGTCGATACTATCTCTTTGAAAACATTCCTCAACTTTTCTACACTCACATTATCAGATCGGAAGGAGTGAAGACTGTCTCTTAAAAAGGCATTAAGAGCATTTTTATCAGCTTTTTTAAATAGATATACTTTGCGTTTCTTTTTGATGGCTGTAGGCGTTACGATATTCAGCCTATCAGCAACTGCCTTGTAGTCGCTAATCCCTGTATTCGTTACAATACTTACTATTTGTCCAGGATTATTTGTTCCTAAAAGGTCAAGAATGCTTTCGCAACCATTTACGCTTCGAGTGGGCTCATTAACTAATTGTTCAAAATAATTTTCTGAGAAAGCATTCAGTACAATTTCGGATCATGTTTTATGCCTGCCGCCCGCATTAAACGTATAATTTTTCCAGCATATCGAGCGTAGATTGAAGTCACCACCGACTACAATTAGTAGTTCTGCATTCGAGCTAACTGGGTCGCAATGGTAAAATTTAGACACCAGGCAAGGAATGACTTCATTGCTCATATGACGCATTTCGGAGTTACCGATCATCAGATTTCCAGGAGCGATTACTTCACGTAGATGTAGAGTTTCGAGTTGTATGAGAAACGAAGATTCGCAGATTTCTCGAACATCTTGTGTTTCCTGGGATCGATATCTTGTCAGTATCAATGTCGATAACAGGAAAAAATGGTCGATATTCTAGATTTCCGGAATAGATGGTCTATATACATAATCAAGTTTGTGCAGAACCCTCAATGAGCGAGTCCTACTAGCACGCGGCCAGTTTTTTATTAACGGGCACGCGGAATGTTAATGAACGCGAGGCTACACGATCGTACAGAGTTACCAACTTTCGAACGCTGCACGAACCCACAAATGGATGACACTGAATTAAAGGGTGACAATTATTGAACTACATGAAATGAGCGGTTTGCGTTAGGAAGTTCAAACTGCACGGTTGGCCGCGGAGCATGATGGGAATTAGTATGCGCATGCGCATGCTGAGAGGTGGCATGAGCCTCCTCTCATATTTCTATCTTACGATTTTCCTCTCTAATTGCATGCAGTGAAAAGACGCTATTCCTTCACACGCGGACTTCCCACGCAGCGTCTCTCGTCACCCGGGTGGTCCGGTGACAGGCGGGCTCTGCTGATCTGGAAAGCGTTAAACCGACGGGTGTGAGGAAGTCGAGTGAATGCTTTGCAGACGCCGACATTGTCAAAAGACGCCCGGAGGGGTCTGAAGTAGCGGCTGGGCTAGAGGTTCCGTTACTTCGCAGAAACTTAGCGAAAACACTTTCTGGCGGGCTACCAGCGAGGCGTGGGAATGACTTGTGTACCCAGGCAGTTGTGGCGGGAAAATTCCCGCGCTTTCTGCAAAATAGTAACTGTGGTTGGCTTGCTCAGGGCATAGCTCCGTGACGTAGCAAAATCAGCGCAGAAATTGGCGCCAAGAATCTCCATTGGTGGAATGGTAGTGCTCCGGCAATAGAGTGGAATTTTCCGCCGGTTTTCGAGTTGCTGATTGGAACGTTTAACCACGGCCACTGTCGTGGGGGCGGGAATGTTGTGTGTTCAGCCTGTACGGGTGCTCTAGGTAGTCGGCTCTCGCCTTTCGGTCGAGGACGTCGAAGCAACCAGCCATCGTCTCCGGTACGCCAGATCGTGTTCTGGCAGTTAAGAAGACAGTTTGGTAATGTATGTCCGCAGCACTGGCAGATAGGGATTTTCCTAGGTGATAATCAGAGCTCAGCAGAGCGCGCCTGTTCGTCTTTTTCTAACTTTGTTCTGTCTTAAGTAGCAGCAATTAATGTTGGGTTAGCTGTGTGTCTCTCTTAAGATTTGAGTGGCAAGGAATTGGCTCCACATACCACTTCGTCTTAAACCTCACAATCTAGTTTAGGGACAACTTCACCTTCATAGCGTTTGTTTGAGTATCCAATTTGAGCCAATTTGATGTATTATAAATGTTTCATGTGTTTTTGTTTATTATTTTGTGTTTAGTCTTAATAAATCATATTGTTATTTTGGACAGAACTTTCATTCTGTTAATCGGTAGAGCAACCCATCATTTCTCACTACGTTAATGAAACCTTCCTTTATTTAACTTATTTATCAAATTAAATTATTGCAGGTGCCAAACTCTTTTCTACTCCACTTGCAGGGTTGATTACAGTCAGTTCGCGTATATTTTTTAATCCATGTGCAACAGCAAAAGTCGGAGTTAGAATAGGGAGGGGGGGCTTAGAGCATCATTTACATATGGAGATTCTAGAAGAATTTAGTGTTAAATACACTGCTTGCCCCGGCTCCTCGCAACGCACCTTCATTTTGTCGGCCATTGCACGTGAACATGGGTTCGTCAATAAGCAAAACTGGCGCATTTGGGGGCCTGAGAATCCGCATTTTCGATCTAGAAGTCTCTTCACCCTTCAACGGGTGACTGTGTGTCGTGCAACGTCTAGTCACGGAATAATCGGTGCGATATTCCTTGGTAGCATGGTGACTACCGAACGGTACGTGAATGTTTTGGAAGGCGATTTATCCCCATTACGTAAAGCGACTCTAATTTGATCAAGATGTGGTTCATCCACGACGGAGCTCGACCGCATCGAAGCAGCAGAGTGTTTGATGTCCTGGAGGAGCACTCTGGGAACAGAATTCTGGCTCTGGAGTACCCGGAGACCACTGGTACGAGCCTCGATTGGCCGCCATATTCTCCGGACCTGATCAAATGCGACTTCTTTTTGTGGTGCTATGTTAAAGACAAGGTGAACAGCAATAAACCCAAAACCATTTCTGAGCTGAACACAGCCATTCAGGGTCCGCCGGTTGTGGTCTCGCGGTAGCGTTCTCACTTCCCGAGCACGGGGTCCCGGGTGCGATTCCCGGCGGGGTCAGGGATTTTCACCTGCCTCGAGATGACTGGGTGTTTGTGTTGTCCTCATCATTTCATCATCATCCAGGAAAGTGGCGAAATTGGACTGCGCAAAGGTTGGGAAATTGTACGGGCGCTGATAACCGCGATGTTGAGCGCCCCACAAACCAAACATCATCATCATCTCACAGCCATTCAGGAGGTCATCGTCAGCATCTAAGTTCCGACACTTCAGCGGGTCGTGCAAAATTTCCTATTCGTCAGCGCCACATCATCGCCAATGATCGCAGGTATATCGAACATGTCATAACGCAAATATGAATATCTGTAGTGACGTTTACGTATTGAACAAAGTGTGTGCACGCCGTAATTTGTAACTAATTTACATTTTTGTCGAATAGTTCAACAACTGTCAGCCTGTAAGAATGCCTGGTAGTGAAAAGCAGCTCAACCACTTGCAAACGAATGACGCGTTACGGCGCTGATGGCATTTCAGTTCCTTTCATGTAGAGTACTGTGCGACATTGGCTCCTTTCTAAGGTTACATTTATCGCGGGTCCCTCGCGCAGCGGACGTTCCCAAGCGGCTGGAAAAGAAGAGTAGGTTATCCTCGTAAATAAGAAGGGCAAAGTGCTACATGCACAAAATCCAATACTCTTAACGTCGGTCTACTGCAGGATCTTGGAGCGTATTCTAAGCTGGAATATAAGATTTCCTGGAGAGAAAAACCTGTTATACATAAATCGTTGCGGATTTAGAAAGCATCTCTCGAGCAAAACACGGCTCGCCCTTTTCACACGCTTTATCCCACAAGTCGCGAATGTAGGACGACAGGTAGCTCCTCTGCCACTAGATTTCCGGAAAGCCTCTTACACCGTACCACCCCATTGAAGGTTAAAAAAAGGTCTCAACGTACGGTATATGTTCTCAAGATACTGCTGTAAGAGTTGTTGAATGACAGAGCCCAGTATGCTGTTCCAGCCGGCGCTTGCGGATCGGAAACGTGACATTAGGAGTGCCCGAGAAAAGCATGGTAGGACTGCAGCGGTTCTCCGCATTCGTAAATGGTCTGTCGGATGGGGTGAGTAGCAATCTCAGATTGTTTGCTAATGATGATTTGATCTAAGAGAAAGGGTAATTACCTGACTAATTCGGGTTGACTTGGAAAGGATTCCTATTTTGTACAGTGGGTGGCAGCTGGTTGTACAAGAGGACAGATGTAAATTAATGCGGACGGCCGTGAGAACCACACATATAATTGTCGAATATAATACCAATGATTCGCTACCTTAGTCAGAAATTTCAATTAAACATCTAGGGGTAACGTAGCGAAGCGAAGTGTAATCGAATCAAGAACAGCTGCCAACATAAATAACTTAGAAGTAGTTATCATAGGAGTAATGAAGCAACTTAAAACATTTAATGAAAGCAAGACTTCCGGTCCACACTGTACACCAAACAGGTTCCTTTCAGAGTATGCTGATGCAATTGCCGCATATGTAACAATCGTACACAGCCGCTCGCTCGACGAAAGATACGTACACTACTGGCCATTAAAATTGCTACACCAAGAAGAAACGCAGATGATAAACGGGTATTCATTGGACAAGTACGATATACTAGAAATGACATGTGATTACATTTTCACGCAATTTGGGTGCATAGATCCTGAGAAATCAGAACCCAGAACAACCACCTCTGGCCGTAATAACGGCCTTGATACGCCTGGGCATTGAGTCAAACAGAGCTTGGATGGCGTGTACAGGTACAGGTACAGCTGCCCATGCATCTTCAATACGATACCACAATTCATCAAGAGTAGTGACTGGCGTATTGTGACGAGCCAGTTCCTCGGCCACCATTGACCAGACGTTTTCAATTGGTGAGAGATCTGGAGAACGTGCTGGCCAGGGCAGCAGTCGAACATTTTCTGTATCCAGAAAGTCCTGTACAGGAAATGCAACATGCGGTCGTGCATTATCCTGCTGAAATGTAAGGTTTCACAGGGATCGAATTATGCGTTGAGCCACGGTCGTAACACATCTGAAATGTAGCGTCCACTGTTCAAAGTGCCGTCAATGCGAACAAGAGGTGACCGAGGCGTGTAACCAATAGCACTCCATACCGTCACGCCAGCTGATACGCCAGTATGGCGATGACGAATACACGCTTCCAATGTGCGTTCACCGCGATGTCGCCAAACACGGATGCGCCCTCATGATCCTATAAACAGAATCTGGATTCATCCGAAAAAATGACGTTTTACCATTCGTGCACCCAGGTTCGTCGTTGAGTACACCATAGCAGACGCTCCTGTCTGGTGTTGCAGCGTCAAGGGTAACCGCAGCCATGGTCTCCGAACTGATAGTCCATGCTGCTGCAAACGTTGTCGAACTGTTCGTGCAGATGGTTGTTGTCTTGCAAACGTCCCCATCTGTTGACTCAGGGATCGAGACGTGGCTGCACGATCCGTTACAGCCATGCGGATAAGATGCCTGTCATCTTGACTGCTAGTGATACGACGCCGTTGGGATCCAGCACGGCGTTCCGTATTATCCTCCTGAACACACCGATTCCATATTCTGCTAACAGTCATTGGATCTCGACCAACGCGAGCAGTAATGTCGCGATACGATAAACCGCAATCGCGATAGGCTACAATCCGACCTTTATGAAAGTCGGAATCGTGATGGTACGCATTTCTCCTCCTTACACGAGGCATCGCAACAACGTTTCACCAGGCAACACCGGCCAACTGCTGCTTGTTATGAGAAATCGGTTGGAAACTTTCCTCATGTCAGCACGTTGTAGGTGTCGCCACCGGCGCCAACCTTGTTTGAATGCTCTGAAAAGCTAATTATTTGCATATGACAGCATCTTCTTCCTGTCGGTTAAATTTCACGTCTGTAGCACGTCATCTTCGTGGTGTAGCAATTTTAATGGCCAGTACTGTATTTCTATTTTGTACAGTGGGTGGCAGCTGGTTGTAAAGCGGGGCAGACATAAATTAATGCAGATGGCTGTGAGAATCACACATGTAATTGTCGAATACAGTACTAATGGTTCGCTACTTGGGTCAGAAATTTCGATTAAATATCTAGGCGTAACGTAGCGAAGCGAAGTGAAATCGTATCAAGAATCGCTGCCAACATGAGTAACTTAGAAGTAGATATCCTCAGAGTAATGAAGTAACTTAAAACATTTAACAAAAGCAAGACTTCCGGTCCAAACTGTATTCCAAGCATGTTCCTTTCAGAGTATGCTGATGCAGTAACCCCATATATAACAATCATATACAGCCGCTCGCTCGACGAAATATCCGTAGCCAAAGACTAGAAAATTGCGCAGGACACACCAATATTCAAGAAGGGTTGTAGGATTAATCCATTAATTTACAGGACTATATCATTACCGTCGATATGCAGCAGGATTTTAGAGCATACATTGGGAGTGGTATTCGGTTACATCGTAATCCTGTTCGCGGAGTGTTCTATAAATAATGCAAGAAATTTCTTTCTCGGACATTTTCGGCTGAAAAACTGCAGAATTCGTTGTGACATATAGTGGAATATTCCTCCTTCGCCTCTGTAGTTTCGTGAGTTTCCGATAGATGGCAACGTTACAGGTAGCCTTCAAAATGGCGTCTGTAATGGGGCGCGTTCCGAGCAGAGAGCTGTCGTTGAGTTTCTTTTGTCGGAAGACTACAGCATCGTAGATACTCATACACGCTTGTAGAATGTCTACGGCGACTTGGCAGTGAGCAAAAGCATAATGAGTCGTTTGGCGAAGCGTCTGTCATTATCGCAACAAGGTCGCGCAACTCCATTCCATCTCCCGTGCGCCAGCCGGCCGCACCAGATGTGGCTCCTGCGATGTTGGAACTTGCAGATACTGTAATTCGAGGTGATCAACGAATCACCTCGCTGCTCGACTTGGCGTCTCTATAGGTATTGCTAACTCACCCGTCCACCAGTTGGCGTACTCAAAAGGTATGTGGCAACTGGGTTCCTCGTCTCGTCACAGAAGACCATAAACAGCAACACAGGACCACCTATGTAGAACTACTCAATGAACGATGCTCTCTGTGGGAAGCAGTGCATGGATGATTGGGAGGTCTTTGATGCAGCAAGACGTTGGCTGCGACGTCGACAGGTAGAGTGTTACCGCGCAGGTAACCTAGTAAGGTTTTTCAGTCAATAGAATAGGGAATAATATAGTGTACTGGAATCCTGAGTAAAACCAGCCTGCTTTCAGAAAAAATGTGTTGCATTACTTATTGAACACCCGTTGTATGTATCACATACAGGTGCCATATAGGCATGAGTGGGATGTCAGATTACATCCTGATCTTGAAAATACCCACACAATTACTCGAGAGGTTCAGGTTGAGGGGTGGAGACTGGGGGAATTTCCGGAAGTGCAGTAGCGACCCTGAAATAAGATCGTTGTCTTAACTCGGATTCCCACTGTCCACTACTGAAGAAGGCACTGGGAAACACAACACATTTTATTTCCGTTTCAGATAATATGCTAGCCACTCGCGACAAAAAGATGTCTGCAGCTCATGTATGGGAACGCGATTTCAGGCTGAAATGTTGCACTGCGCGATTATCTTTCGTAAACTGCTTTCTGCTTCACTGCACGTCGTTGTATACCTACATCATTCGTTTGGTGACAGTATTTTAGCGTTCCATACGTGTCATTGATGTTTAGAAGTGCGGTAAAGAAAAAGATTGATGAAGAAAATCTTTAACAACATTTTCTCGGGCTTCAAGCCGCGTCAGATGGTGCCACTGTGCCTACCGTCTGATTATTTGAACTGAGAATCTCTTTGACAGCTGCAACATAAATATGACTAATGGAATTACCTTTGAAGTCCATTCAGAAATGCCTTTACGTGGAGTAAAGCGATGTGTAACCACAGGATCGCAATTTATACAATGCTTTCCGGTGCGGAGAGTAGGACAGTCGGTGCTTCAGTTTTCACCACAATATCAAATTGCGATCGACTGGCGAAATACCTCGTTCAGCAAAGGAACGCCTGGCACGCAGATTTCATTTTTCGTCGAATATTAATGGCACTACCGTGACCGAGGAAATTACCAGGCAATTTTCCAGGTGACAGGGAGAAGTTGCTCGTTCTCTGTTATCTCTCAGCCAGTTACAATTAAAGATAAGGAGAAAGGCGCAGAAACCACACCACCGTGTTATTCGAATTATACTGCAAAATGAAGAAGTTACAAATCTCCATATCGAAAGCCAGTTTACATAAGATCGTGCTATACTAGCAGAAATGCAAAAAGTTTGTAAAAAGATTATAATTTGGAGGAAAGAACCGAGTAATTCATCGTTCTTGGCAGACTGATCCGTATATTTAAAAATCACATTTTGTATATCATGACAGGCCGTTTTTCAAAAATATTTTCTACGCAAACATTGGTGAAAATAAGAGCTAAAACCTTTAAACAGATGCTGTTGCATTTATTTCTAACTATACAAAAAGACAAATACATAAACCACAGTACAGTCATTGAATTCCAAGAATAGGGCTTCTCGATTGTTTAATGTCAATTTAATTTTAAGTATATGGTGTGTCAGGGACGATACCGATCCCAGAAGGGGAAGAAAACATTTTCCTTGCTGATTCCAACAAATTACTTAGTCACAAATGTGTTTTTGGATTTGTGGGTCAGCTGTATGTGACATTAGGCTGTGATAACCACAAATGAAAGAACTCCAAAAGAGAAAGAGATACATAAACAGAATTTATATCCTTATATGAACAAGGTTAACATTGTTTACAGAGACACTAGATAAACAAATAATGAGATTTGGGTTTAACCTGTTTATGCAAACTATAAACTCTTTTTACTCCCCAGATACGTTTCTATACGTTTGAGCTATCATCAGAGAGCTATATTTTATTTGGGTTAAAAATACTACATGTTTGCAGAATAATTCAGGAGTGAAAGAATTGGCTTAAAACTTTTTTGTCTGTTGTGGTCTTTCCGTTATGTATAGTTACTGATGTACTGATGTAGGAAGACGATGTGTGAAACGAGTGTAAAACAATGTAAACTGTAGCGAAATGCGAAATTACAATGATTACCTGTGAAACTTCCTCTTTGAATGTAAATAAAGACTGTGCTGATAAACTTCTACGTTATTTGATACCGAAACAGCTGAGTAAAACTGAACGTACTCAGACAGTTTCCTCTTTACATATTCTGATCATTTCTAAACTGACACACAATATTTTAGCACAACGCAATCTGACTTGTAATAATCCCTACAAAAGAATAGCCCTGACTAACAATAACCTATACCCTTCATGAATCACTTACCTCATAAAAAAAATCTTCGTTACTCGAACTACTGAAATACAGCGAGCGCCAATACTAACTACTGAAGGCACTAACTACTGATAGGCATATAGTTAGCAAATGAAAGATTTTGATAGAGAACAACCTTAACAGTGTTCAAAAGTCATAATGTATATACAAATTCTTGACATCTATTTCGACAAATTTCCTTTTTCTGACGGACACACATCCAGATCGCCCGCTCATATTAACATCTCAAAACTCTGGCATCTCTCTCTCCCCACATCCACCACTGCTGGGGGCTCACCTCCAACTTTCCAACGCTACGGGCTGTTCACATCCAACAGCCCAACACTACACTAACGAATAATCCAACAATGAGCCCAACCAGCCACAGACTGCACACAGCGCAGTCAGCGAATTTAATGCAGAGCGCTACATGGCGTCACCAACATAAAAACCTAAACAGCCTACGTACACCTGGAATCGTTGACTGGAGTAGAATTGTTTTCAGTGGTGAATCCCGCTCAATGACTAGCAAAGACGTGTCTGGAGATGCCTCGGACAGCGGTGGGCTTCCTACCTACTTGACTGTCCCCCCCGCCATACGGCCCGACAGTGGACTGGAGTGTCGTTTCTTTTCATAGCAGGATCCCTTTCGTTGCCATCCGCGGCACTCTTACAGCACAGTGATATGTCAACGATATTCTACACCCCATTTTGTTGGCCTTCATGGCAAGCCATCCTGGCTTTACCTTTCAGCAAGATAATGCCCGCCCGCACACGGCGAGAGTTTCTACTGCTCGTCTTCGTGCTTGCCAAAGCCTACCTTGGCCGGCAAGGTCGCCGAATCTCAATACAACTGAGAACGTCAGGAGTATTATCGCAGGGCCTTCCAACCAGCTCGTGATTTTGACGATCTAACGCGCCTGTTTGGACAGAATTCGCCACGATATCCCTCAGGAGAATATCCAAAAACTCTGTCAATGAGCCAAGCCGAATAAATGCTTGCATAAGGGCCAGACGTGCGCCAACGCAACACTGATTTACTCAGTTTGCGAAGCGCTTTCTTTTGAAAAAATCATAGTCTAATTTTTCTGAAATTCATCTCGTTTATTTGTCTGTACTTTTGCAACACATCTATGGATTTCCGTCCCATTCGGCTGATTCCTTCGTGGTGTGTTTCTTTTTTCCTCTCAAGGTGTATTGTATTTGAACTTGTTCGTATACCCTACTACATTGAGCCAAATTTAAAAAATTAGTAACAAATGACTGTCTAAAACTCTAAAACTGTGTTTTATGGCACCCATCTTTCAATATGATCAATAAAATATTCAGCTGCGATTAATGTAGTACAAAGTGCATCGATAAAGATTTAAATGTTCAACAATCTACATAAAGAGACAGTCATATCTCAAGGAGGAACTGGAGATGTTCGCTTATGGCCATGAATATCTAGAAGGAACTGCGGCTCGGCCTTTTAAACGAATAGTGTGAATGTACAGTATCATGTGTCTCTAGTAGAACAGTTCTTGGTGTGAGCGACCGTGACTTTACAGTCCAGTCGTTGTTATCTTGAAGAGATTTTACACAATTTACATGAGACGAGACTTCATAAATTTACTTTTGTTGTTGCTATGTTACAAAGTTTATGCATTTTCAGTTGTTGTTGCAGGCTACAGCAGTTCATTATCAGAATAGATAAAATGTGTGTATTCCTTTCAGTCCAGAAGTTTAGTGGTAATGATATTGTATTTTTCCTATGAATCAGTTATCGCAAGTTGGGAGGATTGTAATACAGGAAATCTATCTTTTGTCAACGAATCTATCACCTTACTGTATGAGCTACAGTTCCTAATTGTCTTTATTAACCTGTACTCTTTATAAGAGGAAAACGATTTCTACCCAATTGGCAACTTTGAGTTTAGCTATACGCTCATACCTCCTGAGGTAAGCAACCAAAAACTGCACGCACCTGCTGCAAGATGGTGACAGCTCAACATTGAAGTACGTACAGATGAACCATACAGGACAGTTCGGGGAATGAGACAATCCACCATGAATACTACCCTGTTACATGCTGTGCCTGACACCACTCGTCCAGATACCACGGAGTGTGGTATGGTCTGGCGTGTTGCACCATACACACAGCACAGTCCAGGTGTTGCATTTGGTAACCATGCCACACTCTGCATACTCATCTCGAGACAGGTGAAAATCCCTGACCCTGCCGGGGAAACCTATCTCAAAACACCAAGCAGAAATTTTTGGTTTTGAAGCCTGCTGAGAAGCAACTGGAAAGAATCTAAGTTGATTTTGTGGGACCCTTCCCCTGCCTGCATTCATCTAGTAAATACACATTTATGTGTGTGGATGACGTCTCGAGATTTTCTTGGTTGTTTTCCACCCACACAGTGATAGAATAAGTGGCTATCTATTGTTTGCTGCGGAGTTTTCGCACCTTTGGTCCGTAAGAAGCCTTAGTATCGGATAAGGTTACCGCGTTTACATCCAGGGCTTATAAGGAATTTTGTTTTGGCCTAGGGGTAAGGCATTCTACCACCACTCCATATTGTCGTAATCCCTCACTTTATACGACGGTTAATCGTACTCTTCGTGCAGCTCCTACTGTGTACTATCACCTGTACCAGTTTCAGTGGGATGAGACACTGGATTGGTTGATGTGCGCATTTACCTCACCTGAGAAGAAGACACATAAGGATAAAACAGCAAGGTTAATGGTCGTCTTTCATACGATTTCCCCTTTGTCTAATCTGTGATCAGTTGATGAGCTCTTACCCAATACGATATCTCCAGGTAAGGTAGTGATCCATGGCCAAATGACCAAATTCTGCAACGAAGACAGATTCACTAATAGGTTCAAGCTAGGGGATATGGCGTGCCGGTATTTGAGAAACATTCATGAGATTGGCCAAGTTGACATGAAAGTCATGAGGTAGCTCCTGTCGCTCCTTCAGGAGCCCTACAAAATTATTAAGTTCGTTACACCTGTCACGGTAGTGTTGATATATATGGCAAAAACAAGAAAATGCAGGCCCCATGTGTCGCAGTTAAAGCCAGTGCGTAATTCCAGTGATGTTTAATATATTATATTCCATGTCTCAGTTGGAGGCAGTGTCTGTCTTTCCATGCTATTAAAAACTATTTTTAATGTGAATTACACTCATCTGCCGACTGCACTGCCACGTTTTTGCTGCACAGAACTGGGTCCAGAGACGAGAGCTAAAGAGGATGGGCAACAAGGGAGCAACAGAGCTAGGAGTGAGCAGTATAAATGGAATTGCATATTCGTTTGGCCAGCTGTGGAGCAGCCTGGTGGAATTTGGTTCTGAGCGAGCGGCTAGAGGCAACTTATCTGTCGAAGATATCTATTCCAGATTCGGATGTGCAGACGGTGCCTGGTGTCTTGGCTTCGAGGAACGTTGTACTTTCAAAACAAGTGAATGTTACCCGTGGTGTGGGCCCCCGAAGAGGACTGTTGGGCCGGTGGTGGTCTGCAAAAGCATTGGTTATGCAGCTGTCTGTATTCACCATAAACTGTGCTAGCAGTAGCTTTGTTCAGTGCTTTCCCATTTACTATTGTCCTACCTGTGGCGCTGCTGCAAAACCTAAGTGTATTTGGCTGAAATACGTTTCAGTTGTGGAATAGCCTATGTCAATTAGATGCTAAACAAGTGTTCCTTATTGCTGTCAAACGACGATAACTGCTTAACTTATTTTATTTCTCGGCGATTGGCCCAGTGTTTTGAATTGTTGAACTGATCAATTCTGGTCATATACCAGTACTGCGTAGGTTTTTTCTTGCTACCTGTTGCTGATTGTCAGAATTAGTATTAGCTTTTGAGAGTTTTATGTCAGCCATTATATTTTATTTGGAAAGTGAGTCCCGAGTTTGGGCTCAGCCACTTCAGTTCATTATTGTTCCTTACAGCTCGTATAGTTAACTAGTTGCAGGCATGTAAATTTACCTTGTGCTCTGCTTCTTTTAGTGTAAAGCAGTGTACAGGGTGGTCAGAAACAGTCTGAAAAGCTTGTGCGGTTGTGCTAAAAAATAATTGTTCAAAAAAAATCGATACGTTGTGCCGTTTCAGAGTTATTTAGCATTGAAGTTAGCCAATCAGGACACCGCGTGCGCCAGAGGCATTGTCGCCAAACATTTTCTTTGTTTACTTTCCTCAAGCCGAACAAATATAGCTTTTGCTCACCTAGCTTAAATTTATCGCTTTCTAAAATGGCTCATATTAATTTGTAATAAGCATTTCAACAAGTGGTAACTCACAGATGAACAGATGCCTTTGCATTACCGGAGTTTAGCACATGCAAGTGCTTGAATTTGCGCGCTCGGAAATGGCACAACTCACCGAATTTTTTTCTTAACATTTATTTCTCAGCAGAACCTCCGTTGCAACACCCTTACAAGTTTTTCAGACTGTTTCTCGTCATCCTGTATATTTACATGTCAAGAGTTTGGTCAAAAAATAAAAAAAAACATGTTGTTCATGCTTATTTGTCGCCGCGCGGGATTAGCCGAGCGCTCTGAGGCGCTGCAGTCATGGAATGTGCGGCTGGTGCCGGCGGAGGTTCGAGTCCTCCCTCGGGCATGGGTGTGTGTGTTTGTCCTTAGGATAATTTAGTTTAAGTAGTGTTTAAGCTTAGGGACTGATTACCTTAGCAGTTAAGTCCCGTAAGATTTCACACACATTTGAACATTTTGAATTTTTTGCTTATTTGTCGAGAGCGCAAGTAATATTTTTTCGATTTTCATTATACACTAGGGCTTTGATTAACTGAATTAAATAATTATCAAATAACACTGAAGCTGACAAGTTCTTTCGACCCCACTCCCAACCACCAGCCACTTACCACTCCCATTATATTCCTGTGTCACGTTAATTAGTGTTGCTACTGCGAGAACTGCATCCATCTCGTTCCTGAAACACGCCAGAGTTATCAGAGAGACCAGTTTAATCATAAAATCGGCTGATGCAGTTGCTGTTCTGATAGTTTTACGTGCCGTCAGCTTAAATGTTATAGGTAAGTGTTGGACTGGATGTACGAGGCACAGTCGATCAAATTTTCTCATGTACTGCTGCTAGAGGTCTCCATAGTGGCTGCGATGTGACAGTTTGAATTTGGCGTAGATGGTTAGGTCCCGCTACGATGGAGTGGCTTGGCCGGATGTAATTCCGTCTACAGTCATGAGCATAGTTTTAATGATACCGAATGAAGCGGTTGTAAGAAGGCTGTTTAGGTTTTTATGTTGGTAACGCCACGTAGCGCTCTATATGAAAATCACTGACTGTGCTGTGTGAAGTCTGTCGCTGGTTTGCATTGTTGGAATATTCGCTATTGTAGTGTTGGGCAGTTGGATGTGAACAGCGCGTAGCGTTGCGCAGTTGGAGGTGAGCCGCCAGCTATGGTGGATGTGGGGAGTGAGATGGCGGAGTTTTGAGAGCGGATGATGTGGACGTGTGTCCATCAGAGAGAGAGAGTAAATTTGTAAGACTGTATGTCATGAACTTTTGAACACTATTAAGGTAAATACATTGCTTGTTCTCTATCAAAAGCTTTCATTTGCTAACTATGCCTATCAGTAGTTAGTGCCTTCAGTAGTTAGAATCTTTTATTTAGCTGGCAGTATTGGCGCTCGCTGTATTGCAGTAGTTCGAGTAACAAAGATTTTTGTGAGGTAAGTGATTCATGAAAGGTATAGGTTATTGTTAGTCAGGGCCATTCTTTTGTAGGGATTATTGAAAGTCAGATTGCGTTGCGCTAAAATGATTGTGTGTCAGTTTAGTGATGATCAGAATAAGTAAAGAGAGAAATGTCTGAGTACGTTCAGTTTTGCTCAGCTGTTTGAAAATCAAATAACGTAAGGGGTTTACTAGCACAGTAATTCATTAATTTTTCCAAGGGGACGTTTCACGGTTAATCGACTGTCTTCAGTTCATCTACAGCCGTTTGCCGAGTTTCTTAAATTTCTTGAATATCGTCATGAAGTTTTCCAGGCGAGGCGAATTTCATTGCGCATGTCCACGATGCGTGCGTAGGGCAGAGTTCTCCTTCTTATTCATAGAACGACGTGCAGGCAGGCCAGATGTGTTGGAACTGCTTACCCCCAGACTGGAGTGGAGTATGTCATCAGGCGACTAACGAGACGAGTGTCTTATATAGTGTGCTCTCCCTGTAGAGCCTGGAGCAGAGTCGCTTGAGCCTCGCGTGTGATCGATTGGCGATTTACTGCTTGTTGTCCCGCAAATCAGGCCCCTGTCCAGACAGACACAGAGGTCTCGTGTGTGTAGTGTGATTAGTCTACAGTATCGATGTTTGTGCACTTGTTTCGGTGTGCGCGCCAACAGAACGGCTCTCACAGTAGCCGACGTTGACTCTAACATATCATTTCCACATAAAACGTTCAACGGCACTGAGAGCAGTGAGTTTATGTTTGATGGCGTTCAACCCTCAGCTAGCGTAGCTGTGTCATTACTGTAGATGGCTGACAACGTATTATCCGTCTTGGGATATCGTTAACGTTGAGAGTAAAACAGTAAGGCCCCAAAACTGCTTCCGCGGAGTGCTCAGCCATGATTACCACGTTGTGTTGATTCTATGTTCTCGAGAGTTTTGGAAGTTCTGTATGTGAGGTACCAGTGCATGAGATAAACAGACATGAATTTTTCGAAGCTATTAGGGTAAAATACGGAATCGGTGATCGTAAGGCCGTTATGGCATCACTAAATATGACAGTGAATGTAAACACAAAGGAAGGTAGACAGAGCTTCCTGCTTAGCATGGGTGACAAGAAACAGACTGCAGATTACCTGGGCAGTCAGGTTGAAACTTTTATCTCCAGTGCGAACAACGTTGAGTATCAACTGACAAAAGCTCAAGAGCATTGTACAATACGCTATCCCACAGGTATGTGTCGATCAAAGTTGTGAGGGATGGAAAAGACGTGTTGTGGTTCGACAGCCGTGTTAGAAAGCTGTTACGAAAGCAAAGAGACCTTCACTGCAAATTTAAACGAAGCCAGAATTAGTGTAAGGAGAGCAATGCATGAAGTGTTCAGAAAAATCGGTAATAACATTCTGTTTACCGACTTTACAGAAAATTCGGAGAAGTTTTGATCTTACGTTAAACGGATGGACGCCATCTCTCCAGACACTGTCACCATAACGGAAATAAAATGGAGGACGACACAGAAAAAAAATCTAAATACTAAACATATTTTTACAAAACTGTTTGACAGAGGAAGTTCGCACTTAAGTGTCTCCTCTAAATCGTAGCATGAAGGAAAAAATGACTGATATCATGTAAGGCGGCCGTGTATGTCTGTACTGAACCGGGGACCTAGAAACGACGGAGAATTCGTCGCGCTGTAGCCCCCAGTGGTTCACAACCTCACAACAGCCCACAGCAGTCCACTCACCCCGTCGCCACCCAACAACGAACCCAGGTTTATTGTGCAGTTCGCCCCCCGTCCCCCGCCCCCCTGGGAACGTCTCATAACAGATACCAAACGAGTGTAACCGCAAGTGTTTGCTCGGTAGAGTAAGTATGGTGTACACATACATGAAGACATTGTTAACGCAGCAGTCGCCGATATAGTGTAACTGAGGCGAAATAAGGGGAACCAGCGTGCATTCGCCGAGGCAGATCGAAAACGGCCTCAAAAACCATCCACAGGCTGGCCGGCGCACCGGACCTCGACACTAATGCGCCGGGCGGATTCGTGCCGGGGACCGGCACGCCTGCCGGCCGTTGTGACCGAGCGGTTCTAGGCGCTTCAGTCCGGAACCGCGCAACAGCTACAGTTGCAGGTTCGAATCCTGCCTCGGGCATGGATGTGTGTGATGACCTTAGGTTAGTTAGGTTTAAGTAGTTCTAAGTTCTAGGGGACTGATGACCTCAGGTGGTAAGTCCCATAGTGCTCAGAGCCATTTGAACAATTTGAGCCGGCACGCCTTCCCGCTCGGGAAGCAGCGCATTAGACCAAGCCGCTAGCCGGGCGGTCTAAGGCGGCCGTACTTGGCCTCTATACAAGTAATGTTGTAGTAGAGCACTTGCCCGCGAAAGGCAAAGGTCCCGAGTTCGAGTCTCGGTCGGGCACACAGTTTTAATCTGCCAGGAAGTTTCATATCAGCGCACACTCCGCTGCAGAGTGAAAATCTCATTCTGGAAACATCCGCCAGGCTGTGGCTAAGCCATGTCTCCGCAATATCCTTTCTTTCAGGAGTGCTAGTTCTGCAAGGTTCGCAGGAGAGCTTCTGTAAAGTTTGGAAGGTAGGAGACGAGGTACTGGTAGAAGTAAAGCTGTGAGTACCGGGCGTGAGTCGTGCTTCGGTAGCTCAGATGGTAGAGCACTTGCCCACCAAAGGCAAAGGCCCCGAGTTCGAGTCTCGGTCGGGCACACAGTTTTAATCTGCCAGGAAGTTTTGAAACGTCCCCTTAGAACAATTATACAAGACTGAGCTTAACCTGACACACAATATTTTTAGCGCAACGCAATCTGACTTTCAGAATTCCCTACAAAGGAATGGCCCTGACTAACATTAACCTGTACCTTTCACATACAGCGAGCGCCACTACTGCCAGCTAAATAAAAGATTCAAACTACGGAAGGCACTAACTACTGATAGGGATAGTTAGCAAATGAAAGATATTAATAGAGAACAAACAATGTATTTACCTTAATAGTCATAATATATATAGCAGTTCATGACAAATTACAAAACTCCGCCATCTCTCTCCCCACATCCACCACTGCTGGCGGCTCACCTCCAACTGCGCAACGCTACGCGCTGTTCACATCCAGCTGCCGCTGCCCAACACCACAATGGCAGACAACAATGCAAACTAGCCACAGACTGCACACAGCACAGCCAGTGATTTTCATACAGAGCGCTACGTGGCATTACCAATATAAATATCTAAACAGCCTACTTATAGTTTCATATCAGCGCACACTCCGCTGCAGAGTGAAAATCTCATTCTGGAAACATCCCCTAGGCTGTGGCTAAGCCATGTCTCCGCAATATGCTTTCTTTCAGGAGTGTCAGTTCTGCAAGGTAGGCAGGAGAGCTTCTGTAAAGTTTGGAAGGTAGGAGACGAGGTACTGGCAGAAGTAAAGCTGTGAGTACCGGGCGTGAGTCGTGCTTCGGTAGCTCAGATGGTAGGGCACTTGCCCGCGAAAGGCAAAGGTCCCGATTTCGAGTCTCGGTCGGGCACACAGTTTTAATCTGCCAGGAAGTTTCATATCAGCGCACACTCCGCTGCAGAGTGAAAATCTCATTCTGGGAACATCCCCTAGGCTGTGGCTAAGCCATGTCTCCGCAATATCCTTTCTTTCAGGAGTGCTAGTTCTGCAAGGTTCGCAGGAGAGCTTCTGTAAAGTTTGGAAGGTAGGAGACGAGGTACTGGCAGAAGTAAAGCTGTGAGTACCGGGCGTGAGTCGTGCTTCGGTAGCTCAGATGGTAGAGCACTTGCCCGCAAAAGGCAAAGGTCCCGATTTCGAGTCTCGGTCGGGCACACAGTTTTAATCTGCCAGGAAGTTTCATATCAGCGCTCACTCCGCTGGAGAGTGAAAATCTCATTCTGGTATGTTATACCAGTTTGCTTCAATTTTTTATTCAATATGAGGTTGCGATTTACGATGAGTGATCGAATAATTGATCATTTCTTTGGTTGATAGTGGGCAGCACCAGTACTAACATTTTCTGCAGCGTTCTGGGTCTGGAAATTAGTTTGAGGTTGACACTGATAGGAGGGAGCAGTGACCGTTATGCTTTCCCGTGAAAGCCGCGGACGGCAGAAGGGAATATAAAAAAGACACCCTGTCGTGTTCGACAGAGAGAGCTGTTTTCCGGACTGTGAGACACACTTCGAAAAATTGGCTCCAAAATTCAGGTGCCTTATATATTTGAAATTGATATAAAAATGTCCAGTGTTGGTTTTAAAATTCCCGCCAGTCTTAAAGATGGCCATATATTGGATGCCGCTGGAAACCTAGCTCTATCTGGCAACACTGGATTCAACTGGCAGCAGCAGTGCAGCGATGCGACAAACATGAGTTGTGGGGATTCACAAGCTTGCTAAAAGTATCTCCCCCCTGCGCCGCTATCACAAACCCAGAACGCTCTATAGCCTGTGATGCGTCATTGCAGTCTACGACGCCAGTGAAGTTGAATTAGAAGTGATTTGTGTTATCGGTAACAGTACAGTATTTCTGTTAGTAGCTAGTTTCGTACTGGAAAAGAAAATAAAATGTATTCATACGATGCGGGCTATAAAGTGAAAGCAGAAGAACATGGAAACAGAGCAGCTGGGCGGCATTTCGGCCCCACCACCACACACACACACACACACACACACACACACACACACAAACACAAAAAAAGGAATTCGCGATTGGAGGGCTAGTAAAGAACAACCGAAAAAAAGCTGAGGGTGCTCAAATGCACAAACAGCCAAAACTAGAAAATGAGTGTAACGGCCCCAGGTGACTCCATGGCTTGATACAACAGTCACATGATCAAAACACACCTGGGTGCCCTTCCGACACTCGGGGAATTTTTATCCGGAATTATGTTATATTATCACTCCTAGTACAGTCTGCGAATGTGAATGCGGATCGTCTGCTGACGTATGCGTGGGCTGTCTGCTGTGGGTTCTGTGAATGTGGAGATGCAGTTTAGCCAACCATTGAATTAAGTAGAGTGCGACTGCACTGGATCAGAGAGACATAAGTTCCCCGCGTGTTAGCAGGCCCCGTTAGGTTGGCAGATAGCCGCTGTGCCATTCCGGCCACCGTGTTTGGACCCTGGACGAGGGGAGAAGGTTAGCATTCCCTGCTGAGACTCTGGTGAAAACGGAAGCTCTGCGTGATGGCTCCTACAGTCATCTTAGTTAGGAGAGATAGTCTGGTTGGATAAAATTGTTATTTCGGTTTTGTGTTACGGATGAAGGGCTAACATTCCATATAATGGTACTATTAAGTAAAGTGAGTGATTAAGAAGTATTGTCATGAATTTTACGAAATAAATGTTGTTGTTATAGAAAATTTGTAACTTTGTTTTTCACGGCAACACCATATTCCCGTTACCATTCCAATTAAGTTATTCAAACTTTCAACTTAAAGTTAATCAATACGCAGAAATTTGTGTAGTGATATTGGCACACACAAACGGTCGTAGGCGTCTTCCACAAACGACAGGTGCCGTTTTCAAATTGAGAATGCCTACCAAGGCTTTGCGGAGAGCAAGTATCATGCATTAGACATTGAAATGGATTCAAGGACACCATCAAAATGGCATTGGAATTAATACAAAAATTATTCAAATATACACTCGTAAGCTAGTGCTACCTTGGAACTTAACAGACTTTGAGGGTGGAGTTGGTTGGTGCTACAGACTTATGAAGCGTCATGGATTAGCATGCGAACCGGAACCATAATTCCTCAGAAAATGTCACGGTAGTATGATGAGAAAATACACTCCTGGAAATGGAAAAAAGAACACATTGACACCGGTGTGTCAGACCCACCATACTTGCTCCGGACACTGCGAGAGGGCTGTACAAGCAATGATCACACGCACGGCACAGCGGACACACCAGGAACCGCGATGTTGGCCGTCGAATGGCGCTAGCTGCGCAGCATTTGTGCACCGCCGCCGTCAGTGTCAGCCAGTTTGCCGTGGCATACGGAGCTCCATCGCAGTCTTTAACACTGGTAGCATGCCGCGACAGCGTGGACGTGAACCGTATATGCAGTTGACGGACTTTGAGCGAGGGCGTATAGTGGGCATGCGGGAGACCGGGTGGACGTACCGCCGTATTGCTCAACACGTGGGGCGTGAGGTCTCCACAGTACATCGATGTTGTCGCCAGTGGTCGGCGGAAGGTGCACGTGCCCGTCGACCTGGGACCGGACCGCAGCGACGCACGGATGCACGCCAAGACCATAGGATCCTACGCAGTGCCGTAGGGGACCGCACCGCCACTTCCCAGCAAATAAGGGACACTGTTGCTCCTGGGGTATCGGCGAGGACCATTCGCAACCGTCTCCATGAAGCTGGGCTACGGTCCCGCACACCGTTAGGCCGTCTTCCGCTCACGCCCCAACATCGTGCAGCCCGCCTCCAGTGGTGTCGCGACAGGCGTGAACGGAGGGACGAATGGAGACGTGTCGTCTTCAGCGATGAGAGTCGCTTCTGCCTTGGTGCCAATGATGGTCGTATGCGTGTTTGGCGCCGTGCAGGTGAGCGCCACAATCAGAACTGCATACGACCGAGGCACACAGGGCCAACATCCGGCATCATGGTGTGGGGAGCGATCTCCTACACTGGCCGTACACCACTGGTGATCGTCGAGGGGACACTGAATAGTGCACGGTACATCCAAACCGTCATCGAACCCATCGTTCTACCATTCCTAGACCGGCAAGGGAACTTGCTGTTCCAATAGGACAATGCACGTCCGCATGTATCCCGTGCCACCCAACGTGCTCTAGAAGGTGTAAGTCAACTACCCTGGCCAGCAAGATCTCTGGATCTGTCCCCCATTGAGCATGTTTGGGACTGGATGAAGCGTCGTCTCACGCGGTCTGCACGTCCAACACGAACGCTGGTCCAACTGAGGCGCCAGGTGGAAATGGCATGGCAAGCCGTTCCACAGGACTACATCGAGCATCTCTACGATCGTCTCCATGGGAGAATAGCAGCCTGCATTGCTGCGAAAGGTGGATATACACTGTACTAGTGCCGACATTGTGCATGCTCTGTTGCCTGTGTCTATGTGCCTGTGGTTCTGTCAGTGTGATCATGTGATGTATCTGACCCCAGGAATGTGTCAATAAAGTTTCCCCTTCCTGGGACAATGAATTCACGGTATTCTTATTTCAATTTCCAGGAGTGTATTAGCTTTCCATCCCTTTATTATTCAACAAAGAAAGAAAACCAGTGTGGAACTAAGCCAAAAAGCGGTTATGAACGAAACTCCTTTCACATTTGATGTGCTGAGTAACAGAACTGTTGCCACGAAAGGCGCTAAAACTGTAACTATAAAAACAAGTGTACACGAAAAAAATGCACTATATGCACACAACAATCCATGTTATGTTGACGGTACTAAACCTAACTGTACTGACTGACCACGGTGTCATCCTCTGCCGATAGGCGTCACTGGATGCGGACATAGAGGGGCATGTGGTCAGCAGTTCGCTCCCCTGGCCGTTGTCACTTTTCGTCACCGGAGCCGTTACTTCTCGATCAGGTACCTCCTGAATTTCTCTCGCAAGGGCTGAGTGCACTCAACAGCGCTCAGCAGACCGGACGGTCACCCATCAAAGCGCTTGCCAAGCCCGACAGCGCTTAAATTCGGTGATCCAACGGGAACCGGTATTACCGCTGCGGCAAGACAGTTAAAAAAAATGCCATAACCTTCTAAAATACCGTCAAGTGTTGTTCACATACATGAAAAGGGTTGAATGGACGAGTCTGGTATGAAATTATGTTTTAACAGAGTGTGGGAGAGAATGAAAGGTGCTTTATACAAGAAGCTTTCTCTTCTTGCGCTAAATCAGTTCAGCATTCATTTGAAAAACTCTGTTATGGAGAAATTGAGACAGGGAAATACGGAGCTTGCGGTTATCCCGGGAGAATTTCACAATAGCATCCTCTTGATGTCTCGATAAATGGTTCAAATTGCTCTTAGTACTATGGGACTTAACTTCTGAGGTCATCAATCCCCTAGAACTTAGAACTACTTAAACCTAACTAACCTAAGGACATCACACACATCCATGCCCGAGGCAGGATTGGAACCTGCGACCGTAGCGGTCGCGCGGTTCCAGGCTGTAGCGCCAGAACCGCTCGGCCAGTTCGGCCGGCGATGTCTCGATAAATAAACCATTTAAAGTATATATGAAAGATGAATGGAACAAATGGATGATGGATGGAACGCAACATAAATTCACGCCGAAGGGAGCTTTAAAGCTATCTACAATTAAAGAAGCGAATCAGTGGATATAACAGTCGTGGTCCAGAAGTACAGCATAAGTAACCATCTCGATGATAGTGAAGACCATCTTACACGAGGACAACGATGACAACGAAGAGGAAGAAGAAGAATAACATCTACATATACATGGATACTCTGCAAATCACATTTAAGTGTCTGGCAGAGGGTTCATCGAAACACATTCACAATTCTTCATTATTCCAATCTCGTATAGCGCGCGGAAAGTATGAACACCTATATCTATCTGTACGAGCTCTGATTGCCCTTATTTTATCTTGGTGATCGTTCCTCCCTATGCAGGTCGGTGTCAACAAAATATTTTCGCATTCGGAGGAGAAAGCTGATGATTGGAATTTCTTGAGAAGATTCCGTCGCAACAAAAAACGCCTTTCTGTCCAGCCCAAATCCTGTATCATTTCTGTGTTACTCTCTCCCATATTTCGCTATCATACAAAACGTGCTGCCCTTCTTTGAATTTTTTCGATGTACTCTGTCAGTCCTATCTGGTAAGGATCCCACACCGCGCAGCAGTATTCTAAAAGACGACGGAAAAGTGTAGTGTAGGCAGTCTCCTTAGCAGGTCTGTTACATTTTCTAATTGTCCTGCCAATAAAACGTGGTCTTTGGTTTGCTTCCCCACAATATTTTCTATCTGTTCCTTCCAACTGAAGTTGTTCGTAATTGTAATACCTAGGTATTTAGTTGAATTTACGGCTTTTTAGATTAGACTGATTTATCGTGTAACCGAAGTTAAACGAGTTCCTTTTAGCATCCATGTGGATGACCTCACACTTTTCGTTATTCAGAGTCAACTGCCACTTTTTGCACCATTCATATATTTTTTCTAAATCGTTTTGCAGTTTGTTTTGATCTTCTGATGACTTTATTAGTCGATAAACGACAGCGTCATCTGCAAACAACCAAAGACGACTGGTCAGATTGTCTCCCAAATCGTTTATATAGATGAGGAACAACAAAGGGCGTAAAACACTACCTTGGGGAACGCCAGAAATCACTTCTGTTTTACTCGATGACTTTCCGTCAATTACTACGAACTGTGACCTCCCTGACAGTCACAAATCCAGACACATAACTGAGCCGATATTCCATAAGCACGCAATTTCACTACGAGCCGCTTGTGTGGTACAGAGTCAAAAGCCTTCCGGAAATCCAGAAATACGGAATCGATCTGAAATCCCTTGTGAATAGCATTCAACACTTCATGTGAATAAAGGGCTAGTTGTGTTTCACAGGAACGATGTTTTCTCAACCGATGTTGACTGTGTGTCGATAGACCGTTTTCTTCGAGATAATTCATAATGTTTGAAAACAATGTATGCTCCAAAATCCTGCTGCATATAGACATTAACGATATGGGCCTGTAATTTCGGGGACTACTCCTACTATCTTTCTTGAATATTAGTGTGACCTGTGCAACTTTCCAGTCTTTGGGTACGATTCCTTCGTCGAGCGAACGTTTGTATACGATTGTTAAGTATGGAGCTAATGCATCAGCGTACTCCGAAAGGAACCCAGTTAGTATACAGTCTGGACCAGAAGACTTGCTTTTATTAAGTGATTTAAGTTGTTTCACTAATCCGAGGGTGTCTACTTCTACATTACTCATGTTGGCAGCTGTTCTCGATTCGAATTCTGGAATATTTACGTAACGTCTTCTTTTGTGAAGACATTTCGGAAGGCTGTGTTTAGTAACTCTGCTTTGGCAGTACTGTCTTCGACAGTATCTCCATTGCTATCGCGCAGAGAAGACATTGATTGTTTCTTGCCGCTAACATACTTCACATACGACCAGAATCTCTTTGGATTTCTGCCAGGTTTCGAGACAAAGTTTCGTTGTGGAAGATGTTATAAGCATCCCGAAGTGAAGTTCGCGCTAAATTTCGAGATTCTGTAAAAGATCGCCAATCTTGGGGATTTTGCGTTTGTTTAAATTTGGCGTGTTTGTTTCTTTGTTTCTGCAATATTGTCATAACCCGTTTTGTGTACTAAGGAGGATGAGCTCCGTCGTTTGTTATTTATTTGGTATAAATCTCTCAATTGCTGCCGATACTATTTCTTTGAATTTAAGCCACATCTGGTCTACACTTATATTATTAATTTGGAATGAGTGGAGATTGTCTCTCAGGAAGGCGTCAAGTGAATTTTTATCTGCTTTTTTGAATAGGTATATTTTACGCTTATTTTTCGAGGATTTGGATGACAATTTTCAGAGATTTTAAAGGTAAGTTCGGTTTTATAAACTAAGATTTCCTTTAGTCTGGCTTTGCAATCTAATAACAAAAATAGTGAAAGGTGCGTTTTGTTATCCGTTGTGTCTTATAGGCCGTAAAATACGGTACTGCTCTAAAGAGAAACGGGCTGCAGTGGGTTCTCACCCCAGCCTGGTCTCCTCCGTGGCGAGGCCTATACGCCGATTGTAGTGGGACGCGAAATTGAAGCGTCACCCATCCACCAGTGTCAGCCCAGTTTGCAGGTGAATATAAGTTTAATTTAGTTTTGTTTATGTATTTTGTAATATTTTGTAATGGTTGTGAATTGTATAAAGTGTTTGTATTTATTTTTTATGTTTCATGTACGGAGAGGGCGGCGCAACGAACGGAGACAGCATCTTCGCTGCCGGGACCAGAGAGAAAATTGCTGGCCACTATACGTCGCGGGTCGACAGCCAAAGAGCAACAGAAGATCCTGAAACCGAGTTGTTGCGTCGTGCTGCTAAAAATCAAATAATTGAGAATTTGTAATGTTTTGTACAACAATGATATCATAGGAATTTTAATCTTATTGAAAACTCAGTCCTATCTTGCCAAGGCTCAGGTTCACGTCTGTATGTAGGAAGATAATAAACTAGTGGATGCTACTAAAGTTGAAATACGTGTTCCGAGGATTTATTTATGAAGAATTATGTGAATGAATTAATAATATATTTGACAAGATTATTGAATTTTGTCAGCGTTCATCGCGACTTTGAATCTCAAAAGTTTATTCAATTTGGTTCTAATATCGATTAAATCAGATAACGTGTATCAATATAATTTCCGAGCAGAAACAAACAACATCTAAAACTGAAAAGGTTTACGCAAACCAATTGGCCCGAGTGACGTAATTCTGCGCATAGGACTCAAATGATGTTTTATAGTTTCGTTCAAGAACCATTCTGAGACAATTTAAAAAGAATATAAATAATTTTGAAGTGGGTTGTAAATGACGTAGGTGACGAAGTCTGCACATGATCATATGTCGAAAGAAAATCATTTATAAAAAACTTACGTCGTTACACTACACGATGCAGAGTGCATTCCTGTCACAAAAAAAGAAAAAAACGGGTGAAAACAGCCACGTGCTGAAAGCCAGGGGTGGAGAGCGATAGTACGTTACAAGAGGAGGAGGCATCCTTTTGTACGAAGGAATATGCGGAGGGTCACGAACGGCGAATGCAAGCTGACGCTTCACAGACCTTCTTAAAAAAGACAGCGAGCCATGTATCCTGCCAAAAAGCAGAGAAGTGAATTTTATTGGCGCAGTTTTACAACTTTCTAGAACAGTGTTCTATACGGACAATGAACTGCAGGCGATTGGATGGCAGCTTCTTGACCTGTGTAGTGGACGCACTACTTTTCTAATGGGCACAGGGATTCGTTGCAGGGAGCGCACTTGCAGATGTCGCGAGTCTTGCTGGAAACTGGGATCCAGTGTGAAAGAAGACTGCTGTGAGTGTTGATAGAGGACACATCGCAGAAGGAGTGACTTAGAAACTTGGCTGACAGGAGCATCAGTGAAGAGTCTCACTGTCTGGATTTTCAAAGTGTCGAATTCGCCACTAGCAGCGGGTTAAATCGTTTCTCTGTAACCGAGTGGAGTATGAGACATACTGAAGTGTTTCTTTACAACTGAATACTTGAGTTGAGTTTCTGTTCCTGGCTTATGAGCAAGCAGAAATCTCGACTCATGTTCTGAGTCGTGCTGAAGTGGTTTCAGCTGTAGGAGGTAGCAGTCAGTATATTACGTCAACTGTATAGACAGAAATTATGGGCACGTGACATACATCCACTACGGTACCGAGCTGATCGACGCTGCAGTGCCACGTCTCACAGCACCGTAATCGGTGACATGTGCATCACGGCTCGGTAGTAAATGTGTCGAGTTTCATTTGCTTGATCTCCGAGCTATTTACTGTTGTATCCACGGACCCAACCAACGAACCAACTAGCGCACGCGCGCCCTGACCGTGACATCGCTGGCCACAGTTCCTGTCGCGGCCGTCGGCGTCTCAGGGCGTTACCGCCGACGGAAGAGGTCGCGCCATGGCTGAGCTCGGGTCCGCAGCGCCCTCTGCCTTTTGCATATAAGGAGGGGCGCTGGCCCCGAGACGGACAGTCTATTGTCGATTGTCTATTGTTAGCCTTTCGTGGAGTTTATAGCGCAGCCATTGCAGTGTGATATTTGTTATTGTATTCGACTAGGCTCAGTACAGGGATTACTCTTGGATCTTACTTGGACTTCTATTGCTGGTGCACGTTACGTCAGAAATAAAGATAAGTTATCTCTTCATTCTAGCTGAGCAATTCTTGTCACTAATTATTTTTCGGCCAACAGACATAGCTACATCCTGGTCACTACCCACGCTTTATACAATTTGTGGTGGCTGCCCCAAAAGTACCGCCGAGGACCGTGGGTTAGGGAGCTGTCACAAAATTTACTGTCAGTGCCACTTAGGGTGGAGCTCTTGCGTTTGTCGGGGCTACTCACGAAGGAAAGTCCCCATCGCACCCCCCTCAGATTTAGTGGGAAAGCCAGTCCAAAACTGTACACGGATCAAGCATTAAAACAGGAATAACCTTATTCCGGACTCTGAAAAAAAAAAAGCAAAATAGAAACAGTGAACGGTTCAAGCACAGCAATTGCAACATAGAGCAGCGTCGAATAGCCATGTCGTCGTGGTACAGTGATCACGGTGTCTGACTACAAAGCGGGTGTGTTCGAAACATCCTCGTGCCAATTTTTTTTTTTTTTTCCACTATTCGCTGTATTCAACTTTGTGTCTGCGTCCTGGTGCAACGTCCATTTGCAGCAGCGAGGAGTAAGGAAGGAACCTATAATGGAAGTTGATTCCGACAACTACTCTATTAGCAACCGAAAGGACGTGGCTTCCGAACGGGAACCGCAAACGTTTGATGACAAGGCGATAAATGAACTGAAACCTCCACCGGAAAACACGTCTGGTGTGTCACAAACGGCACTGGTGACAGTACGTGTGTCATATGATAGGAATCTCTTATCGACGCACCTAATTTGTACGCCTGGTGAGTCCTTGCCCGATTCTGGTCTTTGTATCAATGTGAATGTGATCACTCACAAAGTCCGCAGCTCGTGGTCGTGCGGTAGCGTTCTCGCTTCCCGCGTTCGGGTTCCGGGGTTCGATTTCCGGCGGGGTCAAGGATTTTCTCTGCCTCGTGATGACTGGGTGTTGTGGGATGTCCTTAGGTTAGTTAGGTTTAAATAGTTCTAAGTTCTAGGGGACTGATGACCGTAGATGTTAAGTCACATAGTGCTCAGAGCCATTTGAACCATCACTCACAAACAAATGATGAAAACATAATTGTTTGTCACGTAAGTTGCAACAAATGAACGCAAAAGTTTCACAATTATGTGGTTTTTCCTGTGCTCTGTCAGTACACGTTTCTAACGTTTTTGAAGTTGAGTTGCGTTTTGGAAGTTCTGACTCTTAAATTCCTTTCTTGTAACGTAGTTCACACCCGTTTAACTGTTGCTATTCATTTCTGTGAGAAATCTGTGTGGTATCTCGCCTGCTCTTACTATTCAAAAAAAAATTGTCCAAATGGCTCTGAGCACTATGGAACTTAACATCTGTGGTCATCAGTCCCCTAGAACTTAGAACTACTTAAACCTAACTAATCTAAATACATCACACACATCCATGCCGGAGGCAGGATTCGAACCTGCGACCGTAGCGGTCACGCGATTCCAGACTGAAGCGCCTAGAACCGCACGGCCACATCGGCCGGCTCTCACTATTCATTACGTTTACTTGCGACGGTAGTATATTCTTACCACATGACTCATATTCCATAACCAACGTATAGTATGACGACGGCCAGGAATACAGAAGGAGAACAAACATTTCAATGACTGGACGGATAGTTCATAATGTTGTGGAAAAAAAAATACATAAGTGGCACGAGAGACTTTTGAAGACGGCTTGCCCACTTGGCAGTCCAACACCATGACCACTTACCCACGACTCCGCTTCTGTTCAAGGCTGCTGTTTATTGCACTTCTTGTCCTTGGACCATTGACTATTTCTATTTTGCTGTTTCGTTCACAGTTCAGTTCACCTTCTTCCTGTTTTCATGCTTGATCAGTGTTCAGGTTTTGACGGGCTATCTGCTGGGTCATCTTACCACTAAATCTGAGGGGCATGCGATGGGGAATTTCCCTCGTCAGTATCAGCCTACCTAGTGTATACGTTTAGTAAAAGACTGCGATTTTTGAGGAAAGTCGCAGATGTTCTTCCAACCTCAAAGCTAGTGTAATAGTAGGATTCAACATTCTGTATTCAATTTAACCATTTACTTCATTTTTCTGTTGAGTGAAAATAAATAAATTTACGGTGTCTAGTTGAATTCATTGTAGTAAGATATCTAGCCAACTTTGTCGATCTCCTAATTAAGCTAGAATAGAACATCATCATGACTAGTATCTTAAGTATACCTCTAGGTGTAGGTTGGAAATGGCTGGGTTGTTTTTCATTCATTTATAGGCGTGATGCAACACTAGGCATCCGCACATACACAAAGTGTACGAAAACAATTCAAAAAATTCCGGAACATTCGTAATTTCGCCCCAATAATGTGTTGGAGCGAAATTCGGTTGACATCCCTGCACACGTCTGTACTTACTGCTTAACTGTCGGAAGTTTCACTGTTGTACAGCAGTTAGTTATTGTTCTGTGCTGTATTGAGCAGAACGTTATGTTCTACAGGTTACGAATTTCGAAATGGCAGAGTTAGAGGAGCAGCGCGTCAAGCATTAAATTTTGCGTGAAACTCAAGAAAACCCTTACAAAGAAACAACAAATGATGCAGCAAGCCTACGGTGATGAGTACTTAAGCCGTATTCGGTATTACGAATGATTCACATGGTTTAAAAATGGCCAGACGGTAGTTAAAGATGAAACGTCCCCTTTGAACAATTATACAAGACTGTGCTTAAACTGACACACAATATTTTTAGCGCAACGAAATCTGACTATCAAAGATCCCTGCAAAAGAATGGCCCTGAGTAACATTAAACTATACCTTTCAGAAATCACTTACCTCACAAAAATCTTCGTTACTCGAACTACTGCAATACAGCGAGCGCCACTACTGCCAGCTAAATAAAATATTCAAACTACGGAAGGCACTAACTACTGATAGGGATAGTTAGCAAATGAAAGATATTAATAGAGAACAAACAATGTATTTACCTTAATATCATCACAAGTCATAATATATGTAATTTCAAAACTCCGCCATCTCTCTCCTCACATCCACCACTGCTGGCGGCTCACCTCTAACTGCGCAACGCTACGCGCTGTTCACATCCAGCTGCCGCTGCCCAACACTACAATGGCAGACAACAATGCAAACTAGCCACAGACTGCACACAGCACAGCCAGTGATTTTCATATAGAGCGCTACGTAACGTTGCCAATAAGAAAACATAAACAGCCTACTTACATAGCCCATGCTCACCACAAAAATTTTACAAATTGTTTTGGCCAGTGGCCAATAATGATTTGATAAAATTTTTCATAATTACAATAACAAAGATGTCAAATGCACACACTTATTGATACAATGTTGGTCAAAAGCTAAAATTTTCTCACAGTCCATAAAGACAGTCCAGATCATTCATCACAGTAAACCTGCAGTTTGTTTTCTCAAAGTCTGAGCAGTAAAAGACAATGCACACCGAAGTAGTGGATGTCCATGCAGTCTTGAAGAAGTAGCGTTGTCCTTCCAACAGAAAGACAGTGCTGACTTTTGACATGCTGACAGGTAATGGGCCACAACAGAGCAAACCCACAGCAGAGTCAGTCGAAGTTGATGAATATTGGTAGGTAGCTCATCACAGAGTAGACCCACTGTAGTCCTGGTAGAGATTGTGGTATTGGTGGGCCACCAGAGGTGCAGACCCACTGCAGTCCTTGTAGAAATAATGGTATTGGTGAGTCAGCAAAGGTGTAGACCCACTGCAGTCCTTGTAGAGATGGCCAGCAGACATCTGTTGTGACTGTGCGGGTGCACAATCACCATTGAAGAGTCTTGCAGTTAATATAGCAAGTCCATAATCACCACTTGTGCACTCACAAAGTTTTTGGAATCGTCCTTAGAACCAGCAATGCTGTTATCCAGTCCCTTGCTGAATTATTAACACACGTGCAAACACTAACAGTCACAACTTCTCACATTTTGTGCATTACTGTGACCAACAGAAATGTGTGCAGTGAAATGAATGCTTACAAGTTACTTAATTTGATTAACTGGTGTCAATTACAATATTATAACATGAGAATGCAATTACAAAGGTACAAAATACATCATTAAAAACATAACAATACAGATAACATTTGTAGTACAGGCTTTACAACAGAATAGAAATAAACATATACATCAGTGTTACAGGAATTATGACATGAGTACATACATAAAAGATCAGAATAACTTGCGAAACATCAACATCACACATGAGCATTAAAACAAAACAGAATAAATAATGTCAAAGCATATTTATAAGGTAAATAACATATTATTAATGCCAATTATATTTGAGGATAACAGTATTCCTCACCATAGTGAATATAGCTTAGTATTAGAAGAAAAAATTCTATGAAACTACACAGACAGGAAGAAAACAAATACACAAGGGTACACAAACACATAGTGGGATAACACAAGGAAAGGACAGGGTTTGTTTTACTGCAGTATTTGGCAAACAAAACTTTCTTTGCTTCTTGGAGATCTCCCTTCATTCATCATTATTCCCAAAAAGTCCTATCTATACCTCCTTCCTGTATTCGATTCATATCTCTTTCAAAATAAGTATTTCTGATTGTACAATACTCATTTTGGCCCAAATCTTTTTCATATAACTTCTCAATGCATTCTTTCCCTACCATCCATAGTCAGTTTCTTATAATGTCTACCCTTCTTTAGCTAACTTAAATCTACTGAGCTCAGATGCTAAACTAAGGGACGAGGCAATGCAGCAGCATAAAACAATTAATACAAACAGCAATGAAAAAAAATGCAAATTGGCAAAGCAATTGCAATAATACAACTAATATAAGGCACTGTGCAGCAAACAAGTAAAATAAATCCGTAGTAAAACTGGCTTAACAGCGTAATACAACGTCAAATTCAGTAACATTATGCCTGGCAAACAGCAGCAGCAACTTATATCTAAACATGAAATAGCTCAAGCAAAAAAAACATTACACTAAAGACAACAATGCAGACAAGGGAAATGCATATTCACATCTTAATGTCTATGTAATTAAAGTGGTGCACCACAACAACATATCGTAAAAAAAAATATTACAATGTACTTGAAAAGAATATTATGTATGCAGTTACTGTTACTAGTCCCTTCTTATTGTTCTTTCCTTTCCAAGTGCTCCTTTTTTGAAGAATATGGATCACAAAATTATTATTTAATAGATCTGTTGACAGAAAGTGTTCACATTAGCAAATGTATTTTATTTTATTTTATAAAACCAATGCTGCAACACAGCTGTAAACTGGATATCAAATGAAATAAGCAACTATGTACAAAGCATAAAAATATCATTCAATAGTCATGTGGCATTTCATAAGTTAGTAGAAATTCTCTCAATTCTCGTGGAAAGACACTTGTCATAATCAGGTGTGCAGATGTAAGTATCTTTCCAAGTAATGAGCGTGTCATATTAGCGATGCTTTCTACAAAGGAATGTCAATGGCGAGGATAATGGCCTTTTTTTTCTCCAACTAATGACTTTCTTTTGTCAGACGACTACCTCTCAGCTGGGCGCCAAAAACGCATTACATCAATGTCACTTACCTTTCTTAACGAAATATTTACGACAGCAGTTTCCGCTACAGTGACAGTCTCATATAAAAAATTTCATAGGTCAAGAATTTGCGTTACAAATCTGTAGAAACAAAATCTTATTGATATAACAGTGTCCAAAAAAATTTTTGTCGGCATTGTGATACATTCACGCATTTACACACATTTCATAACTCTTAAAGTACGATTCTTGGTTTCCAACATCCTTTTTCACAAAGCAGAGTTCCTAACCACTACTCATTATTCATATACATATAAACACGTAATCACATTCCTCATATACGGTAGCATCAACTTATTGATCATAAACATACCGCAACAGCATAATACACATAGTCATCGTAATAATAACATCATAACACTTCAGTCAACTCTCAAAATCGTCGTAGCTTCCTCCAATAATTTCAAAACCTAAAAAAATTCTCTGCTCATGTCAAAAGTGTCATCTGCCTCAAACGTACTTTAAAAATCGTGATCCCATACCAAATATATCATTCAAAGCTCTCATAGTATCACAATGGTTCCGAAAAAATATGAACAGTTCACAAAGTACAGACAAAATACAATTTCGTAAGTGTGAAGTAATCCAACTCTGTAATTGCGTAAACATGTGTCACTGACGTAGTAAAAAGATGTTTGTTTCTCTGTTAAATGATCAGATAGCTGTGTAATTTATGTGTTAGAGAAAAATGGTACCGATGTGTTAAGTTGTATAAGCAAATACCATATTAGCTAGGGCTCCTTGTGCTTGCCAAACACATGGTACACAAAGTAAACGTGTACCCCCCTGAGGATTATTGTAATTATACCCTCAGGTGTTACAGATTACAGCAATGGAATGAAATGTATCACAGAAAACTTTCTTTGTAATTCAAAAATCTTTAAAAATAAATGTTTTAAGTACAAAATTAATCACTCAAATACGTGTTTTGTAGCGCTAAATGTGCGTCTTGCTGTAAGATAATCTCTGTGAAAGTGTCGTAGTTATCGTCCTCCAAAAGCTAAGTTCTGCAGAAGTCAATGTACTTACCTCTTGATAAACAAAAGTTAAATGCTTTGCGTATAGATATCTTACTTATTACGCTTATTGCCGTGATGAAGAAAGTACTGTGCTGTAACGTATTGTTGTGCTACAGAAAAGGCTGTCTCCTTGTAGCTATACCACAAAAGTTACTACTAAAACATGTTTTGCTTTACAGAAGAATTCAGAAAAACCGTGCAGATATAAAACAGATACTCCGCAAAAGCAACAATGTAAATTGTGTCACACATTAGAAACGTCGTGATATAATCGTGTAGCTGTCACATCAACTAACCACTGTGTCATCTGGTATCTCTCAGAAAGTACTTTAAATCCGGAATGTATTTTCAAGTGAACCAAAATGTTGCATTAGAATCTCATTAGCAGTACTGGTAAATGTTCTAAGTATGTGAGCCTTATAGTCGTTATGTAATAACGCAACTAACAAGCAAGAATGTACACACACAATAACACTGTGTCATCTGTTCGCAATAACAATGCATTCGTAATTTCTGTTTAAATAAGTTCTCTTGGTTCTTGAGTGGATATTGAACTTCAAAACATTGTTGCATGTTAACAGTTTCTCAGTGTGACAAATTGTACAAGTAGCGTGAAGTGAAAATTGCAAAGACTAAGTTAAAAAGCAGATTATCTGTCAATAAATGGTTTGACATGTGAAATGTGGTGTAAATCTTTACTCTTCCTAGTACGCAGAGTTTCAACTTCAACGCAATTATCATGTGGTATACGTCGGATTCTGTAAGGTCCATTGTAAACTAGAAAGAATTTGTGACTCAAGTGTTTCTTCTTATGTGACAATGAATGAGCTTTAATGAGAACTTTCTGACCAATACATAATTTCTTTGCATTTGCTTTACCGTGTAGTTTTCTCCTTTTGTCTGCTGCAGATTTTATATTTTTAAGAGCCAAATCAATTATGTCTTTGTGTCGAAGTTTACGTGTATTCGGGAAAGGTACAAGCTCTCTGATTCTGTTCGGAGGTTCTACATTCTTCAGTACAAGAGTAGGTGGTAAAGCAGTGGAATCATGAGTCATTTCATTCAGCACATTTTGAAATAAGTGTAAGTATCTGTCCCAATGCTGATGCTTTCTGTGACAATAAAGTCTGCAAAGCCTATTGATTTCTTTCATAATCCGTTCAGACGGGTTACAATGTGGTGAATACAATGAAATAAAAACAGGTTTGATTTTATGATTCCGAAGCATGCGCGACCAAACAGCAGATCTGAATTGCGGTCCGTTATCTGAAATGACTTTACTAACGTGTACAACTTCACGTAAGAAATTTTTAACAAAGGCATTGGATACAGACCGTCCAGTGGCTTTACGTAACGGAGTGAAAGAAACAAATTTTGAAGTAAGTTCAACAGCGACTAGAACGTACGAAAATCCATTCGATGTTCTGACAAGGGGTCCCAAAAGATCAAGAGCAGCAAATTCTTTTAATTTAGAAGGAATAATAGGAAACAACGGAGCACGATGTGAGATAGTAGATGGTTTCACCTTTTGACAAAGTTTACAAATAGACAAGACTCTTCGAATTCGCTTTTCCATATTGTTAAAATAACAAGTCGTTCGAAGAATATGATAACATTTTCGTGGGCCAAAATGTGCGTAGCTGAAATAAATGTACCAAATGAGCTTATTAACAAAATCGTCTGGAATGCAAAGTACCCATAGCTTGTCATCAACAGTGCAGCGTTTGAAGAGTATGTTGTTTCTAACCAGGTAATAATGCCGAATCTGAGTGTGTGTCTTTTCATGCCATTTACTTTTGATGTCTTTCCAAATCGGATCTTTATCTTGTTCATGAGCAATGTCCTTTAAAGATGTGGTGATGAAGTTTTCAAAGGCGACTTTCTGAATGTAAAGAATACTGAAATTTTTCTCGCGGTTGCCTTCTGTGTTACTTTTCTCAAGCCCAGCCGGTGCGCGTGGGAAGCGCGTCCGCAACAATGTTCTCCTTGCTGGGAATGTAGACTATTGTGAAGCGGAATTCTTGCAGAAACAATGCCCAACGTTTTAACCTATCATGATTTAATTTTGAGGACATAAGAAATTGTAATGCACGATGATCACTGTATACTTTTACGTGCTTACCAGAAAGAAAGAAACGGAATTTGTTAAATCCCCAAACGATAGCTAAAGCTTCTAATTCAGTAACGGAATAATTTTTTCAGATTTTGTTAGCACTCGGCTAGCAAAAGCAATGGTTTTCTGAACAGTAGTGTCATTTTCTGTGGCTTCTTGAAATAAATGAGCACCAAGACCGACTTTAGAAGAATCCGTGCTAAGGCAGAAATCTTGTGACAGATCTGGATGAGCTAGTATTGGCGCGTTAAGTAGCGATTCTTTCAAAGAATTGAATTCCAACTGCGCTTGTTCGTCCCAGTTCCAAATAGTATTTTTTCCAGTGAGAGAACAAAGTTTTGGTGTAACTAGAATTTGCATATTCAGAAAACGACGGTAAAAATTTACGAGACCTAGAAAACTGCGGACTTGTCTTTTTGTGGGTGGAACTGGAATGGCTCTGATTGCTTCTAACTTTTCAGGATCCGGCTGAATGCCTTCAGAAGAAATAATATGTCCCAAAAACGTCACCTTTGACCTACCGAATTCAGACTTTCCCAAGTTGACTGTAATTCCAGATTCTGCAAAAATACGTAACAAACTGTTGAGGATGCGATTGTGTTGTTCCCATGAAGCTTCTGCTATCAGAATATCGTCCACATATAAGGTGATGTGACGTTTTAAGAACTCAGGTAATATGGAATTTAACCCACGAATGAATGCTGCCGAAGAAATGTTCAAACCAAAAGGAAGTTTCCGAAACTGATAACAAACGCCGAAACAAAGGAAAGCTGTGTATTTTCTACATTCTGGATGAAGTTCGATCTGATAAAAGCTGGATCTGAGATCAATGTAAGACAACATTTTTACACCATTAAAATTTTGAAGAAGTTCTTCCATCGTCTGCGGCCTGTCTGTTTCAGGAATGATGATAGTATTGATTTGTCTCAAATCTAAGACAAGCCTGATCGATCCATTTTTCTTCTCAACAACATGTAATGGGTTGTTGTATGAGCTTACTGCAGGCTCAATAATGCCCTCATTAAGCATAGATTGTATTTCTGTTCTAACACGGTCCCTATAATGCGCCGGAATTACGTATGGTCTAACACAAAATTTAGTATGCTCACGAACACGAAATTGGTATTGAAATCCCTTGATTGTTCCTGTTTTGTGAGTAAAAACTGTGGAATGTGCTTGTAAAATCTCAAAAAGGTCCTGCCTATCAGTGTCATTACAATTCTCAATTGTTTGAATTTTATTCTGAATTAACTCATTAATTTAAAATATGCCACCGATGTCATCCCTGTCAGTACTTGCAGAGTGATTGTTAGTGTCTAGTTCCGTAGAAAATTCCGAACTGTTTTCTAACAGAAGGTAAAGCCGATTAATTTCCTCGTCATGGTTTGAGAGCCAGTCTTCAAATTTCAAAGCTATTGACTTACCATCTTTCTCTAAACTTATTTCAGCATCGTGAAAGCTTAAGATTGCTTTGTATTCATTCAAAAAGTCTACTTCCAGTATAATTTCCGTCGACAATAATGGAACAATAAGAAAGTTCATAGAGAAGCTGTGGCTTTGACAAAAGAATTCTAAGTTGGTTTGTTGGCATACATCTACACTTTTACCAAAGATTGCACTTTGTAATTTAATCTTACGTAATGGAAGTGTGGGGCAATCATTCGATTTGTTGCATTTGCTAAAAGCTGTTTCACTAATTACTGAAATGGGACTGCCAGAGTCAAGTACTGCCGTAAGTTTTACGTCATTTACAGTAATGTGAATCACAGGATATGCAATGTTGTTATGTTTTACGTCGTGTTCCTGGAGTAAGATGTCCCTAATGTGTTCCATTTTTACGTTAATTACTAGCTACGGCAGCTGCGTCGTCAAATTCATAAGTACGTTTTGTGGCTGCCAGCGGTGTGAGTCATTGCCTATTGTCTCTTTGTTGGCGCGCGTCGTTATTGGGATTAGGAGACCTAACTTCCACAAATCCACGTTGTCGAGAGTGCTCTGCTCTGTTTGAATCCCGCCAGTTCTGATGCAATTCAGGTCTGTCGTTACGATCATATCGTCTGTCGTCAAGTCGGTAGATTCTATAGTTTCTTTCTTGTCGGTCACGTGGTGGAGAATTTCTCCCTGAATCGTAACTGCGCGCTGGACCATTGCGTCTGACGTTATTCTGTCTCCCGTGATAATAATAGTTCTGGTTGCCAAATTGTCTGTTTCTATGATTGTCTCTGTCATATTCATTACTACGGAAATGCGATCTTTCTCTGTAACTATTATTCTGCCAGTGGTTGTCAAACGGGTGGTGTCTGTTTTGGTCACGATTTACGTTGTAAGAATAGGCTTGTCGTGGCCATTTATTGTTTCTCTCGTCACGGAATTGTGACGGATGTGACCTGTAGTGATTGTTTTCCTGTTTTCGCATCCCGCGACTGTTTGTGTCAATTTTTAATTCTTGTAAGAGTCCCTGAAAAGCTTCAATGTCGTCTTTGCAACGTCCTGCCAAAATAATATGCCGTAAATGTTCAGGTAATTTGATTAAGCAAATGCGGATGAGTTCTGTGTGGCTTGAGACCAATATGCTGAGAGGAACGCATGGTAAAATTCTCCTTCACTGTGACAATCGTGAATGACCGATCGCATTCTTACAGCTGGTTCTTTCTCCAAGTAGCCACACATAAATTCTAACCTGTGCTCCAATGACCAGTTGGGAGGAAAACAATGAGAGAATTGATGGAACCACGCTTGTGGATGAATGTCGTTGGCAGAATTCTTAAACGTTTTGAATTTACGTGTAGTAATGAACAGCTTATAGTCAAAATCATCGTGTCAGCGAGTAGCATGTCGGTCATTGTTACGTCGTGTCGGCGGTTCCATCTCAAAATTCGGTGCACATTGCCAATTTCTTTCATAACTTCCGAAATGCCCTGTGTTATTATTTTGTGGCTGTTCTGTATTTCTATGTCCCTCTTCCCGTATTGGAGCGCGAGTGTCCTCTGAAATACGTAATTCTTGTATTACCTGTGTCAGCTGATCTTGTACTTCCCGGATTTCTCTTTGATGTTGCGTATTAATTTGATTCAGATTTTGTTTCAGTTTCCTAATTTGTTCGCACTCTTCTGTGTCATTAAAGACTACCGGTTTTGTGTCATTCAGATTATCATCTACCTTCGTAGATAAGTTATTGACCTGATCCGAAAGTTCGGCTACTTTCTCTGATAATGAACTAATTTCCTCCATGTGTCTTTCTGAACCAATTTTCAGAGTATCTACTGTGTCCTTTACGTTTTCCTGAGTTTTTGCAAGTTGCGTAACCGAATCGGTAGATGCAACTGAGTCAATTTTAGTTTGCAAGGTCTCATGATTTTCATGAACAATAGTTTGCAGTTCTTTTATAGCTGCTTCGTGATTCTGTAATGCATTTTCATGACGCAAAAAAATAGGTTGGAAATGCTCACAAATTTGTGTTTTTACGTCATTACAGATTTTTTGACATTTCGATTCAATGTTTTGTAACACAGTAGTTAAATCTTCACGTGTTTGTTCAAGCGTGGTGTCTAACTTATGAAGATTTTGTTCCATTGCGTCTAACTGTTGCTGTGTTTGTCTCTGGTGTTGTTCCATTGTGTCTAACTTTTGAAGCTTTTGCTGTGTTTGTCTCTGATTTTGTTCCATTTGTTGCATTAGTTGTAATAACAATGCATTAGTGTCTGGAATCTGTTCCTCTACGCTTTTCGGCAGTGCATTTGCACCGGCAACATTCACATTTTGACAAGATGAAAATGTGTCTTGACTTATTTGAGAAAACGGTGAGGAAGCAAAACCTGAATCTACAGTATTTGTAAAATTGTGTCCTGTTATTTCGGATTCCTGAGGCGAGCTGTTGCCGACCGATCGACAGATAATGCTTCCCTGTTCACAACCTGTTTCACTGTCTACACCACTATTTGGCGCCCGCTCCATTTCCCTATGCACAATTACCAAATTACTACTTGGAATGTATGTTAATTCACTACACAGTGGTACTGATAAGCTACGCTCGTCGTCACTATTATTTCTCAGTTTACTTTGGAGCCTAGTGTTATGTTTTTCACACGCCATTATTGTGACAATATTTCACACGATAACACAGAAAAACACAATTTGAAGAGCAAAAATAAGAGAACACATTAACATAGCACTGAAAATAATATCTAGTTAATTGCAGCTGCGAAATACTGGGTGCAAATCTACATGCATGCCACAACTGTTTTACTGTGCAACAATGAAAAACCACAACTACCAAGGAAATTCTCTCTATAATTACGCGCTAGCAATAAACAAAAGCTACACTAAATACACAAACTACAAGAAAAAATCAGAAGATTCCAGTGAGATATCCTTGGCTAAGGGTCGACATATGAAACGTCCCCTTTGAACAATTATACAAGACTGTGCTTAAACTGACACACAATATTTTTAGCGCAACGCAATCTGACTATCAAAGATCCCTGCAAAAGAATGGCCCTGAGTAACATTAAACTATACCTTTCAGAAATCACTTACCTCACAAAAATCTTCGTTACTCGAACTACTGCAATACAGCGAGCGCCACTACTGCCAGCTAAATAAAATATTCAAACTACGGAAGGCACTAACTACTGATAGGGATAGTTAGCAAATGAAAGATATTAATAGAGAACAAACAATGTATTTACCTTAATATCATCACAAGTCATAATATATGTAATTTCAAAACTCCGCCATCTCTCTCCTCACATCCACCACTGCTGGCGGCTCACCTCTAACTGCGCAACGCTACGCGCTGTTCACATCCCGCTGCCGCTGCCCAACACTACAATGGCAGACAACAATGCAAACTAGCCACAGACTGCACACAGCACAGCCAGTGATTTTCATATAGAGCGCTACGTAACGTTGCCAATAAGAAAACATAAACAGCCTACTTACAAAGATGACCCTCGTTCAGGACGCCCTTCGACGTCTACCGACGGCGCTCGTGTCAAAAACGTCATCAAAATTGTGCGTGCCAATCGAAGACTGTCCGAGTGATTGGAGAAGAATGTAACATTTCAGTTGGAGCATGTCATGAAATCCTGAAACAGCATCTTCGAATGCATCGTGTTGCCTCCAAGTTCGTCCCACGGCACATGAATCAAGACCAGGAAGACCTTCACCTCGCAGTCTGTGTAGAGATTTTGGATCGTGCAAATTAGAACTAGATGTTCTTTAAGAGAATGATGATTGGTGATAAGACGTGGGTCTACGGTTATGATGTTGAGACCAAAGTTCAGTCTTCACAACGGATCGGGAAAGGCTCTCCAAAGCCAAAAGAAGCTCATTGGTTCAGGTCAAATGACAAAGCCATCCTGTTAGCTTTCTTTGACTTGAAGGATTAGTTTATAATGAATTCGTGCCACAGGAACACGCAGTTAATTGATGGTACTATCGGGACGAGTTGCGACGTCTGCTGAAAATGTGAAAAGGAAACGGCCTGAAATGTGGCGAGACAATTCATGGCTCTTGTATCACGATAACGCAACCACATATTCATCTTTGTTGGTGCGTGACTGCTGCACAAAAAACGAAATCACTGTACTGCTTCATCCTCCGTACTCTCCTGACCTGGTCCCTGCGGACTTTTTTGTATTTCCAGAATTGGAAACCCCGTTGAAAGGAAGAAGATTTGCTAGGTTAGACGAGATAAAAGGAATTCGCAGACGGCGCTTCAAACGATCCAGCAAAAGGAGTACCAAGACTGCTTCCGGAAGTGGAAACGGCGTTGGAAGCGGGGTATCAATGGCTCGTACACTATATCACCTAGGGGTTTATAATCGCAATAAGTGACCATGGGACAGAAAAGCAACTGAAATCTCTGAACAGAGGAAAAGCCAGTGGATATGATGGGGTACCAGTACAACTCTACATATAGCATGTACAAGAACTTGCTCCTGTCCCAGCAGTGTTCTACATCTACATTTATACTCCGCAAGCCACCCAACGGTGTGTGGCGGAGGGCACTTTACGTGCCACTGTCATTACCTCCCTTTCCTGTTCCAGTCGCGTATGGTTCGCGGGAAGAACGACTGTCTGAAAGCCTCCGTGCGCGCTCTAATCTCTCTAATTTTACATTCGTGATCTCCTCGGGAGGTATAAGTAGGGGGAAGCAATATATTCGATACCTCATCCAGAAACGCATCCTCTCGAAACCTGGCGAGCAAGCTACACCGCGATGCAGAGCGCCTCTCTTGCAGAGTCTGCCACTTGAGTTTGTTAAACATCTCCGTAACGCTATCACGGTTACCAAATAACCCTGTGACGAAACGCGCCGCTCTTCTTTGGATCTTCTCTATCTCCTCCGTCAACCCGATCTGGTACGGATCCCACACTGTGTAAGTAGGCTGTTTATATTTTCTTATTGGCAAAGTTACGTAGCGCTCTATATGAAAATCACTGGCTGTGCTGTGTGCAGTCTGTGGCTAGTTTGCATTGTTGTCTGCCATTGTAGAGGGGCAGCTGGATGTTAACAGCGCGTAGCGTTGCGCAGTTGGAGGTGAGCCGCCAGCAGTGGTGGATGTGGGGAGAGAGATGGCGGAGTTTTGAAAAATGTCATGAACTGCTGTATATATTATGAATATTGAGGTAAATACATTGTTTGTTCTCTATTAGAATCTTTCATTTGCTAAGACTATCAGTAGTTAGTGCCTTCCGTAGTTTGAATCTTTTATTTAGCTGGCAGTAGTGGTGCTCGCTGTATTGCAGTAGTTCGAGTAATGAAGATTTTTGTGAGGTAAGTGATTTTTGAAAGGTATAGTTTAATGTTACTCAGGGCCATTCCTTTGTAGGGATTTTTGATAGTCAGATTGCGTTGCGCTAAAATAATATTGTGTGTCAGGTTAAGCACAGTCTTCTATAAATTGTTCTAAGGGGACGTTTCATATGTATAAATTGTTCTAAGGGGACGTTTCATATGTATAAATTGTTCTAAGGGGACGTTTCATATGTCGACCCTTAGCCTAGGATACCTCACTGGAATCTTCTGATTTTTTCTTGTAGTTTGTGTATTTAGTGTAGCTTTTGTTTATTGCTAGCGCGTAATTGTAGAGAGAATCTCCTTTGTAGTTGCAGTCTTTCATTGTTGTACTGTAAAACAGTTGTGGCATGCATGTAGATTTGCACCAAGTATTTCGCAGCTACGCTTGCAATTAACTAGATATTATTTTCAGTGCTATGTTAATGTGTTCTCTTATTTTTGCTATTCAAATTGTGCTTTTCTGTGTTATCGTGTGAAATATTGTGACAATAATGGCGTGTGAAAAACGTAACACTCGGCTCCAAAGTAAACTAAGAAATGACAGTGAAGACGAAAGCAGTGTGTTGGCCCCACCATGTAATGAATTAACTAACATTCAAAGTAGTAATTTGGTAACTGTGCATAGGGAAATGGAGCGGGCGTCAAACAATGGTGTAGACAGTCAAACAGGTAGTGAACAGGGAAGCATTATCGATCGATCGGTCGGCAACAGCTCGCCTCAGGAATCCGAAATGATAGGACACAATTTTGCAAATACTGTAGATTCAGGTTTTGCGTCCTCACCGTTTTCTCAAATGAGTCAAGACACATTTTCTGCTTGTCAAAATGTGAATGTTGCCGGTGAAAATGCACTGCCAAAAAGCATAGAGAAACAGATTCCAGACACTAATACATTATTATTGCAATTAATGCAACAAATGGAACAAAATCAGAGACAAATGGGACAAAATCTTCAAAAGTTAGACACCATGGAACAGAATCTTCTAAAGTTAGACAGAATGGAACAAAATCTTCAAAAGTTAGACACAATGGAACAACAGCAGAGACAAACACAGCAACAGTTACACATAATGGAACAAAATCAGAGACAAACACAGCAAAAGCTTCAAAAGTTAGACTCATTGGAACAAACTCTCGAACAAACACGTGAAGATTTAACTGCTGAGTTACATAACATTGAATCGAAATGTCAGAAAGTGAGTAATGACGTAAAAACACAAATTTGTGAGCATTTCCAACCTATTTTTTCACGTCATGAAAATGCATTACAGAATCACGAAGCAGCTATAAAAGAACTGCAAACTATTGTTCATGAAAATCATGAGACCTTGCAAGCTAAAATGGACTTAGTTGCATCTACCGATTCGGTTACGCAACTTGCAAAAACTCAGGAAAATTTAAAGGACACAGTAGATACTCTGAAAATTGGTTCAGAAGGACACATGGAGGAAATTAGTTCATTATCAGAGAAAGTAGCCGAACTTTCGGATCAGGTCACTAACTTATCTACGAAGGTAGATGATAATCTGAATGACACAAAACCAGTAGTCTTTAATGACACAGAAGAGTGCGAACAAATTAGGAAATTCAAACAAAATCAGAATCAAATTAATACGCAACACCAAAAAGAAATCCGGGAAGTACAAGAACAGCTGACACAGGTAATACACGAATTACGTATTTCAGAGGACACTCGCGCCCCAGTACTGGAAGAGGGACATAGAAATACGGAAAAGCCACAATATAATAACACAGGGCATTTCGGTAATTATGAAAGGAATTGGCAAGGTGCACCGAATTTTGAGATGGAACCGCCGACACGACGTAACAATGACCGATATGTGACTCGCCGACATGATGAATTTGACTATAAGCTGTTCATTACTACACGTAAATTCAAAACATTTAAGAATTCTGGCAACGACATTCATCCACAAGCATGGCTCCATCAATTCTCTCATTGTTTTCCTCCCAACTGGTCATTGGAGCACAGGTTAGAATTTATGTGTGGCTACTTGGAGAATGAACCAGCTGTAAGAATGCGATCGGTCATTCACGATTGTCACAGTGAAGGAGAATTTTACCATGCGTTCCTCTCAGCATATTGGTCTCAAGCCACACAAGACCGGGTAAAACATAGCATCATGATGATGAAACACTTTGAACAATCTGAATTTTCCAGTCTTGTCAAATATTTTGAAGACATGTTGCACAAGAATCAGTACCTGTCAAACCCATACAGCCCCTCAGAACTCATCCGCATTTGCTTAATCAAATTACCTGAACATTTACGGCATATTATTTTGGCAGGACGTTGCAAAGACGACATTGAAGCTTTTCAGGGACTGTTACAAGAATTAGAAATTGACACAGATAGTCGCGGGATGCAAAAACAGGGAAACAATCACTATAGGTCACATCCGTCACAATTCCGTGACGACAGAAACGATAACTGGACGCGACAAGGCTATTCTCACCACACAAATCGTGACCAAAATAGACACCACCCGTATGACAACCGTTGGCAGAGTAGTAATAATTACAGGGAAAGATCACCTCTACGCAGTAATGACTATCACAGAGACAATCAGAGAAACAGACAATATGGGAACCAATGTAACTATTATCAAGGGAGACAGAATAACTTTAGATGCAACGGTCCAGCACGCAGTTACGACTCAGGGAGAAATTCTCCACCACGTGACAGACAATAAAGAAACTATGTAAACTACCGACAAAGCGACAATCGTGAATTTCATCAGAACTGGCGGGTTTCTAACAGAGCTGGGCCCTCTGGGCAACGTGAATTTGTAGAAGTTAGGTCTCCAAATCCCAATAACGACGCGCGCCAACAAAGAGACAATAGGCAATGACTCACACCGCTGGCAGCCACAATACGTACTTATGAAACTGACGACGGAGCTGCCGTAGCTAGTAATTACGTAAAAATGGAAGACATTAGGGACATCTTACTCCAGGAACACGACGTAAAACATAACAACATTGCATATCCTGTGATTCACATTACTGTAAATGACGTAAAATTTACGGCAGTACTTGACTCTGGCAGTCCCATTTCAGTAATTAGTGAAACAGCTTTTAGCAAATGCAACAAATCGAATGATTGCCCCACACTTCCATTACGTAAGATTAAATTACAAGGTGCAATCTTTGGAAAAAGTGTAGATGTACGCCAACAAACCAACTTAGAATTCTTTTGCCAAAGCCACAGCTTCTCTATGAACTTTCTTATTGTTCCATTATTGCCGACAGAAATTATACTGGGAGTAGACTTTTTGAATGAATACAAAGCAATCTTAAGCTTTCACGATGCTGAAATTAGTTTAGAGAAAGAAGGTACGTCAATAGCTTTGAAATTTGAAGATTGGCTCTCAAACCATGACGAGGAAATTAATCGGCTTTACCTTCTGTTAGAAAACAGTTCGGAATTTTCTACGGAACTAGACACTAACAATCACTCTGCAAGTACTGACAGGGATGATATCGACAGCATATTTGAAATTAATGAGTTAATTCAGAATAAAATTCAAACAATTGAGAATTGTAATGACACTGATAGGCAGGACCTTTTTGAGATTTTACAAGCACATTCCACAGTTTTTACTCTCAAAACAGGAACAATCACGGGATTTCAATATCAATTTCGTGTTCGTGAGCATACTAAATTTTGTGTTAGACCATACGTAATTCCGGCGCATTATAGGGACCGTGTTAGAACAGAAATACAATCTATGCTTAATGAGGGCATTATTGAGCCTGCAGTAAGCTCATACAACAACCCATTACATGTTGTTGAGAAGAAAAATGGATCGATCAGGCTTGTCTTAGATTCGAGACAAATCAATACTATCATTATTCCTGAAACAGACAGGCCGCAGACGATGGAAGAACTTCTTCAAAATTTTAATGGTGTAAAAGTGTTGTCTTCCATTGATCTCAGATCCAGCTTTTATCAGATCGAACTTCATCCAGAATGTAGAAATTACACAGCTTTCCTTTGTTTCGGCGTTTGTTATCAGTTTCGGAAACTTCCTTTTGGTTTGAACATTTCTTCGGCAGCATTCATTCGCGGGTTAAATTCCATATTACCTGAGTTCTTAAAACGTCGCATCACCTTATATGTGGACGATATTCTAATAGCAGAAGCTTCATAGGAACAACATAACCGCATCCTCAACAGTTTGTTACGTATTTTTGTAGAATCTGGAATTACAGTTAACTTGGAAAAGTCTGAATTCGGTAGGTCAAAGGTGAAGTTTTTGGGACATATTATTTCTTCTGAAGGCATCCAGCCGGATCCTGAAAAGTTAGAAGCAATCAGAGCCATTCCAGTTCCCTCCACAAAGAAACAAGTCCGCAGTTTTCTAGGTCTCGTAAATTTTTACCGTCGTTTTCTGAATATGCAAATTCTAGTTACACCAAAACTTTGTTCTCTCACTGGAAAAAGTACTATTTGGAACTGGGACGAACAAGCACAGTTGGAATTCAATTGTTTGAAAGAGGCGTTACTTCACGCGCCAATACTAGCTCATCCAGATCTGTCACAAGATTTCTGCCTTAGCACGGATTCTTCTAAAGTCGGTCTTGGTGCCCACTTATTTCAAGAAGCCATAGAAAATGACACTACTGTTCAGAAAACCATTGCTTTTGCTAGCTGAGTGCTAACAAAATCTGAAAAAAATTATTCCGTTACTGAATTAGAATTCCGTTTCTTTCTTTCTGGTAAGCATGTAAAAGTATACAGTGATCATCGTGCATTACAATTTCTTATGTCTTCAAAATTAAATCATGACAGGTTAAAACGTTGGGCATTGTTTCTGCAAGAATTCCGCTTCAAAATAGTCTACATTCCCGGCAAGGAGAACATTGTTGCGGACGCGCTGTCACGCGCACCGGCTGGGCTTGAGAAAAGTAACACAGAAGGCAACCTCGAGAAAAATTTCAGTATTCTTTACATTCAGAAAGTCGCCTTTGAAAACTTCATCACCACATCTTTAAAGGACATTGCTCTTGAACAAGATAAAGATCCGATTTGGAAAGACATCAAAAGTAAATGGCATGAAAAGGCACACACTCAGATTCGGCATTATTACCTGGTTAGAAACAACATACTCTTTAAACGCTGCACTGTTGATGACAAGCTATGGGTACTTTTCATTCCAGACGATTTTGTTAATAAGCTCATTTGGTACATTCATTTCAGCTACGCACATTTTGGCCCACGAAAATGTTATCATATTCTTCGAACGACTTGTTATTTTAACAATATGGAAAAGCGAATTCGAAGAGTCTTGTCTATTTGTAAACTTTGTCAAAAGGCGAAACCGTCTACTATCTCACATCGTGCTCCGTTGTTTCCAATTATTCCTTCTAAATTAAAAGAATTTGCTGCTCTTGATCTTTTGGGACCCCTTGTCAGAACATCGAATGGATTTTCGTACGTTCTAGTCGCTGTTGAACTTACTTCAAAATTTGTTTCTTTCACTCCGTTACGTAAATCCACTGGACGGTCTGTATCCAACGCCTTTGTTAAAAATTTCTTACGTGAAGTTGGACACGTTAGTAAAGTCATTTCAGATAACGGACCGCAATTCAGATCTGCTGTTTGGTCACACATGCTTCGGAACCATAAAATCAAACCTGTTTTTATTTCATTGTATTCACCACATTGTAACCCGTCTGAACGGATTATGAAAGAAATCAATAAGCTTTGCAGACTTTATTGTCACAGAAAGCATCAGCATTGGGACAGATATTTACACTTATTTCAAAATGTGCTAAATGAAATGCCTCATGATTCCACTGCTTTACCACCTACTCTTGTACTGAAGAATGTAGAACCTCCGAACAGAATCAGAGAGCTTGTACCTTTCCCGAATACACGTAAACTTCGACACAAAGACATAATTGATTTGGCTCTTAAAAATATAAAATCTGCAGCAGACAAAAGGAGAAAACTACACGGTAAAGCAAATGCAAAGAAATTATGTATTGGTCAGAAAGTTCTCATTAAAGCTCATTCATTGTCACATAAGAAGAAACACTTGAGTCACAAATTCTTTCTAGTTTACAATGGACCTTACAGAATCCGACGTATACCACATGATAATTGCGTTGAAGTTGAAACTCTGCGTACTAGGAAGAGTAAAGGTTTACACCACATTTCTCATGTCAAACCATTTATTGACAGATAATCTGCTTTTTAACTTAGTCTTTGCAATTTTCGCTTCACGCTACTTGTACAATTTGTCACACTGAGAAACTGTTAACATGCAACAATGTTTGAAGTTAAATATCCAGTCAAGAACCAAGAGAACTTATTTAAACAGAAATTACGAATGCATTGTTATTGCGAACAGACGACACAGTGTTATTGTGTGTGTACATTCTTGCTTGTTAGTTGCACAATTACGTAACGAATATACGGCTTACATACTTAGAACATATACCAGCACTGCTAATGAGATTTTCATGCAACATTTTGGTTCACTTGAAAATACATTCTGGATTTAGGGTACTTTCAGTGAGTTACCAGATGAGACAGTGGTTAGTTTATGTGACAGCTACACGATTTTATCATGACGCTACTAATGAGCGACAATTTACAATGTTGCTTTTGCGGTGTATCTGTTTGATATCTGCACAGTTTTTCTGAATTCTTCTGTAAAGTAAAACATGTTTTAGTAGTAACTTTTGTGGTATAGCTACAGTGAGACAGCCTCTTTCGTAGCACAACAATATGTTACAGAACAGTACTTTCTTCATCACGGCAATAAGCGTAATAAGTATGATATCGATACGCAAAGCATTTCACTTTTGTTTATCATGAGGTAAGTACATTGGCTTCTGCTGAACTTAGCTTTTGGAGGACGATAACTACGACACTTCCACAGAGATTATCTTACAGCAAGACGCACATTTAGCGCTACAGGACACGTATTTAAGTGATTAATTTTGTACTTAAAACATTTATTTTTAAAGATTTTTGAATTACAAAGAAAGTTTTCTGTGATACATTTCATTCCATTGCTGTAATCTGTAACACCTGAGGGTATAATTACAATAATCCTCAGGGGGGTACACGCCTACTTTGTGTATCATGTGTTTGGCAAGCACAAGGAGCCCTAGCTAATATGGTATTTGCTTATACAACTTTACACATCGGTACCATATTTCTCTAACACATAAATTACACAGCTATCTGATCATTTAACTGAGAGAGACAAACCTTTTTACTACGTCAGTGACAGATGTTTACGCAATTACACAGTTGGGTAACTTTACACTTATGAAATTGTATTTTGTCTGTACTGTATGAACTCTTCATATTTTTCGGAACCATTGTGATACTATGAGAGCTTTGAATGATGTATTTGGTAAAGGAGCATGATTTTAAAGTACGTTTGAGGCAAATGACACTTTTGACATGAGCAGAGAATTTTCTTTAGGTTTTGAAACAATTGCAGAAAGCTACGACGTTTTTGAGATTTGACTGAGGTGTTATGATATTATTACGACGACGATGTGTATTATGCTGCTGATGTATGTTTATGATCAATAAGCTAATGCTATATGAGTTATTTGATTATGCCACGTATGTTATGATGAAATATTGAAGAAGTATTGACGAATAAGGTAAGGAATAATGAGTAGTGTTTAGGGACTCTTGACTTGTGAAAAAGGATGTTGGAAACCAAGAATCGTACTTTAAGAATTATGAAATGTGTGTGTAGATGCGTGAATGTATCACAATGCCGGCGAAAATTTTTTTGGAGACTGTTATATTCATAGGATTTTGTTTCTACACATTTGCAACGTAAATTTTCGACCTGTGAAATTTTTATATGAGACTGTCACTGTAGCGGAAACTGCTGTCGTAAATATTTCCATAAGAAAGTGACCACCTGCACGTGCGTCGTCGGCACACAGCTGTGTCAGACACCTGGAGAACAAGCCATTAGGGTGTGTCTTTCCGGAAGCACAGGTAGAAAAACAAAAAAGGGGCAGGCCTTTATCCTCGCCATTGACATTCCTTCAGAGAAAATATTGCAAATGCGACACCCTCATTACTTCCATTAACCTTGCTATTGACAATCCTTTGTAGAGGGCATCGCTAATGCGACACGCTCGTTACTTGAAAACATATGATTTTTGTAATGCGTTGTGGGCACACAGCTGTGTCAAACACCTGGAGAAATGGCCATTAGGGTGTGCCTTTCATCGCTAATGCGACATGCTCGAACTTGAAAACATATGATTACACTGTGGAGCTCGTAATTTATGATATTTACTAAAATGCCTAATGAAATGATTAGAAACATTTTACATCTATTGTCTTTGTAGTTAAGAGATTGCTCATTTTGTTTAATATCTGGTTTCCAGCTGTGTTGCAGCATTAGTTTTATAAAATAAAATGCATTTGCTAATGTGAACACTTTCTGTCAACAGATCTATTAAATGATAATTTTGTAATCCACATTCTTAAAAAAAGGAGCACTTCGAAAGGAAAGAACAATAAGAAGGAACTAGTAACAGTAACACATAAATTTCTTTTCAAGTACATGGTAATATTTCTTTTTACAATAAGTTGTTGTGGTGCACCACTTTAATTACATAGACATTAAGATGTGAATATGCATTTCCCTTGTCTGCATTGTTGTTTTTAGTGTAATATTTTTTCTGCTTGAGCTATGTCATGTTTAGGTATAAGTTGCTGCTGTTTGCCAGGCATAGTGTTATTGAATTTGACTTTGTATTACTCTGTTAAGCTAGTTTTACTACTGACTTATATTTATTGTTGCTGCACATTGGCTCATATTAGTTGTAATATTGCACTTGCTTTGCTAATTTATGCTGCTAGCTTTGCCAATTTGCATTTTTTGTCATTGCTGTTTGTGTTAATTTGTTATGTGATGCTGCATTGCCTCGTCCCTTAGTTTAGCATCTGAGCTCAGTAGATTTAAGTTAGCTTAAGAAGGGGTAGACTATATAAGAAACTGACTATGGAGAATAGGTAAAGAACGCATTGCGAAGTTATATGAAAAAGATTTGGGCCCCAATGAGTATTATACAATCAGAAATAATTATTTTGAAAGAAATATGAATAGAATACAGGAAGGAGGTATAGATAGGACTTTTTGGGAATAATGATGAATGAAGGGAGATCTCCGAGAAGTAAAGAAAGTTTTGTTTGCAAAATACTGCAGTGAAACAAACCCTGTCCTTTCCTTCTATTATTCCGCTATATGTTTGTGTACCCTTGTGTATTTGTGTTTTTCCTGTCTTTATGTGTTTAGCTGATGAGAGCTATGTTGTAGAATTTTTCTAATACTCTGTTATTTTCTTTGTAAAGATGCTTAGACATTATTTATTCTGTTTTGTTTTAATGCTCATGTGTGAAGTTGACGTTTCAAAAGTGATTCTGATCTTTTATTTTTGTACTCAGTCATCATTCCTGTAACACTGATGTATATGTTTATTTCTATTCTTTTGTAAAGCCCCTATTACTACAAATGTTATTTGCATTGTTATGTTTTAATGATGTATTTTGTATCTTTGTAATTGTATTCTTATGTTATATAATTGTAATTGATGCCAGTTAATCAAATTAAGTAACTTGAAAGCATTCATTTCACTGCACACATTTCTGTTGGTCATAGTATATGGACAATATGTGAGAAGTAGGGTCTGATAGTGTTTGCACGTGTGTTAATAATTCAGCAAGGGACTGGATAACAGCATTGCTGGTTCTAAGGACAGTTCCACAAACTTTGTGAGTGCACAAGTGGGGGTATATGGACTTGCTATCTTCTCTGCAAGACTCTTCAATGGTGATTGTGCACCTGCACAGTCGCAACAGATGGCTGCTGGCCATCTCTACAAGGACTACAGTGGGTCTGCATCTCTGATGACCCACCAATATCATTATTTCTACAAGGACTGCAGTGGGTCTGCACCTCTGGTGGCCCACCAATACCATACTCTCTACCAGGACTGCAGTGGGTCTGCTCTGTGATGACCTACCTACCAATATTCGTCAGAACTTCGAATGACTCTGCTGTGGGTTTGCTCCATTGTGGCCCATTACCTGTCAGCATGTCAAGAGTCAGTACTGTCTTTCCGTTGGAAGGACACCACTACTTCTTCAAGACTGCATGGAAATCCACTACTTCTGTGTGCAATTTTTTTACTAATGAGACTTTGTGAAAAAAAACTGTAATTACTATTATGATGAATGATCAGGACTGTCTTTATGGACTGTGAGAAAATTTTAGCTTTTGACCAATATTGTATCAGTAAGTGTGTGCATTGGATATCTTTGTTAGTGTAATTATGAAAAATTTTATCAAATCATTATTGGCCACTGGCCAAAAAAATTTGTAAAATTTTTTGTGGGGAGCATGGGGGCTATGTAAGTAGGCTGTTTATATTTTCTTATTGGCAAAGTTACGTAGCGCTCTATATGAAAATCACTGGCTGTGCTGTGTGCAGTCTGTGGCTAGTTTGCATTGTTGTCTGCCATTGTAGAGGGGCAGCTGGATGTTAACAGCGCGTAGCGTTGCGCAGTTGGAGGTGAGCCGCCAGCAGTGGTGGATGTGGGGAGAGAGATGGCGGAGTTTTGAAAAATGTCATGAACTGCTGTATATATTATGAATATTGAGGTAAATACATTGTTTGTTCTCTATTAGAATCTTTCATTTGCTAAGACTATCAGTAGTTAGTGCCTTCCGTAGTTTGAATCTTTTATTTAGCTGGCAGTAGTGGTGCTCGCTGTATTGCAGTAGTTCGAGTAATGAAGATTTTTGTGAGGTAAGTGATTTTTGAAAGGTATAGTTTAATGTTACTCAGGGCCATTCCTTTGTAGGGATTTTTGATAGTCAGATTGCGTTGCGCTAAAATAATATTGTGTGTCAGGTTAAGCACAGTCTTGTATAAATTGTTCTAAGAGGACGTTTCATATGTATAAATTGTTCTAAGGGGACGTTTCAACTGATGAGCAATACTCAAGTATAGGTCGAACGAGTGTTTTGTAAGCCACCTCCTTTGTTGATGGACTACATTTTCTAAGGACTCTCCCAATGAATCTCAACCTGGTACCCGCCTTACCAACAATTAATTTTATATGATCATTCCACTTCAAATCGTTCCGCACGCATACTCCCAGATATTTTACAGAAGTAACTGCTACCAGTGTTTGTTCCGCTATCATATAATCATACAATTCCATAGGTCTTTGAAGGAGCGAAGTGTTTCTGATGATTGGAAAAAAGCAGACACCGTTACCGTTTTTAATAAGGGTAACTGAACAGACGCACAAACCTACAGATCTATATCTCTGGCGTCAGTCAGTTGTGGAAATTTGGGACTTGTTTCACGCTCGCTTATTGTGACGTTCCCAGATACCGAAAATCTGCTCTGTAGGAGCTCTATATGAGCTCAAAAACGACGATCATGTCAAACGCAGCTCATTCTGTTCGTCCGCGAGACCACGAAGGTGGTAGATACCGGCTCCTAGATGGATGCCGTGTTTCTTGACTTCTGTAAAGCATTCTGTACAGTTCTACACTGTCGCTAATGAACAAAATACGAGCGCGCTGAATATCAAACCAACTGTACTACTGGAGTGTACAGATTCTAGGAAACATAACACATCATCGTATAAAGCTGATGTTCCTGAAGGGTATTGAGTGTTACCTTTGTCTATGATAATGATGTATGCTGAATAAATCAATAACAATTTGTACCAGCACCGGTATTGCAAAGTGGATTCTCCATCTGCCTAGTAAGCAGGAGGCCTGGGTTCCAATCTTAGTTCTAGGATAAACTTTAATTCATTACCTCAGCCTGCATTATTGCCGTGGATAAAGCTGGTGTCATTGTTGGTACATTTAAAATATTTTGTGTATACTTCGTTGACTGATAACATACATTAATCTAAGCTAACAATTAAACATATGTTTCATTGTTTCCAGGCCGTATGTGCATGATGTTTACCACAGAAGAGAAGTTGGATATTGTGACGTGGAGGCTATAGAAGTCGTCATACGATGACATTCGGATGAGATTTCACCGCGAATTCCTTTCCGATGGTCCCACTGATAATACATTCCGCATAATGGTAAACAAGTTCAATTGCATCTGGATCGCTGGCAAGAGACTCTGGACAAAGACATCCAATTTCACTGACATCGATTTGTTGTAGAATCATGAAACATATTTTGTGTTCAGACATAATGACATTTCTAGACTTTGAGAAGCTCATCTGCAGAAACCAGCACGGTTTTAGGAAATAGCGGTCATGCGAGACACAGGTGGCCCTCTTTGTGCATGATATACAACAGGCTCTAGATACCAGCTCCCAGGTTGATGACGTATTTCTCGACTCATGTCCGCACTGTCGCATGCTACAAAAAGTGCGCGCTTACGCTCTGTCCGATGACATATGCGGTTGGATAGAATGTTTTCTAACAGGAAACCTGGCGAGCAAGCTACACCACGATGCAGAGCGCCTCTCTTGCAGAGTCTGCCACTTGAGTTTGTTAAACATCTCCGTAACGCTATCACGGTTACCAAATGCACTTCATCTCATTACTTCCCTCTTTCCCCCTCCTTAAGTCTCCCTCCCCAAAAACTCGCTATACTAGTAAACATCTACCTTACACACCAAGATATTAATGTACATCTGCACAAATCTTCATTACTATTGCCAATTTTTCTCATGTTTATCATTATTATTTAATTTTTTTTTACTGTTACTATTATTAGTTTTATCATAATTTGTATGTATAACACCTGTCGTAAAAATACTGCCAGTACTTACTTTATTAGGTCTTAGTCATTATTCTTTATTCATATTGTGACTAGAGTAATCTAATTTTCTTATTTAAAGTATTGTCATGATGTAACTCTGATGTGTGAAATGCTGCATGTGTGAAACACTGGTCCGATGTAAGAGAGGGCCTGATGGCCCTAATCTGATCAGGTTAAATAAATAAATAAATAAATAAATAAATAAATAACCCTGTGACGAAACGCGCCGCTCTTCTTTGGATCTTCTCTATCTCCTCCGTCAACCCGATCTGGTACGGATCCCACACTGACGAGCAATACTCAAGTATAGGCCGAACGAGTGTTTTGTAAGCCACCTCCTTTGTTGATGGACTACTACTGGAAGCAGTATGTCGTCCTGAACGGGGCGACTTCAACAGAAACAAGCGTAACTTCAGGTGTGCCCCAGGGCAGCGTAATAGGTCCTCTGCTTTTTACGATCTGGTTGATGGTATTGACAGCTGCCTTGGACTGTTTGCCGATGACGCTGTAGTCTACAGGAAAGTAGTATCACACGAAAGTTGTGAACAAATCAATGAGGATTTGCAGAAAATAATTGCGTGGTGTAATGACTGGCAGTTATCTCCCAATATTAGTAAGTGTAACCCACTGCGTATAACAAGGCGAAAATCCCCATTAGTGTACGAATACAAAATAAATGCCCAGACTTTGGAAGCGGCAACATCCGTCAAGTATCTGGGTGTGACTATTCAAAATGATCTCAAATGGAATGATCAGATTACACAAGTAACGGGTAAGGCGAACTTAGATTGCTGTTTATTTGTAGAATCCTGAAGCGATGCAGTCCTTCAACAAAGGAAATAGCTTACAATACTTTAGTTCGTCCAGTCTTAGAGTATTGTTCGTCTGTGTGGGACCCTCACCAGTTGGGTCTGACTCAAGAGATTGAGAAGATCCAAAGAAGAACAGCAAGATTCGTGACTGATACATTTAGCCATCACGAGAGCGTTACAAATCTTATAGAAAGTTTGAAGTGGGAGACTCTTGCAGATAGACGGCGCGCTAAACGGAAGGGGCTGCTCACTAAATTCCAAATCTAATCTTCACCGAGGGTGTAGAGCATATATTATTATCACCCACATGCAAATCGCGCAATGATCACCATTCAGAGATAAGGGAAATAAAAGCTCGTACTGAGGCGTTCAGACTGTCGTTTTTCCCTCGTGCGATCCGCGAGTGGAACAGAGTGGGGAAAATATGACTTTGGCGCGAATTGTGCCCTCCGCCACACACCGCTTGGTGGCTAACGGAGTATATATGTAGATGTAGATATGTAGATGTAGATCAACCTCCAATGAAAGGATTGGAGCCATCAGGACATCTGTTGAAAGGAGTCCTAAATCGGTGAGGCGTCTGTTAGTCGAACTGAACATTCCGCTTTCGACGGTACACAAAGCGTTGCGGTTTACCCTAAAGAAGAAGCCATACCACCTGCAGCTTCTCCACCATATGCATGAAGAAGATTTTGCAGAGCGTGTAGCCATGTGCATCGACCTGGTCGTTGCACGTGAAGAGCACAACATCCTGAATCACATCTTATTCAGTGATGAAGCGACCTTCCACAATTGTGGAAAGGTTAACAGGCGTAACTGCATTATCTGGGCTAACACACCACCAGTGGAACATGATGAACTCATGCGAGACTCTCCCAGTGTTAATGTTTGGATGGGCATCACGTGAGTCACGGTTTACGGATTGTTTTTCTTCGCTGCAAAAAATCATAAATGGAACACTGTACCTAGACATGCTTACAAATTCGCTGTTTCCGTAGCTTTCGCAGAACAGGCGTCGGGATACTGTTTACTTTCAACGAGATGAGGCACCTTTTATGTTCGCACGTTCCTGAATTCACAGTTCCCAGGGGTGTGTTGGACGTGCAGGCCCCTTGCCTTGGGCAGCACGTTCTCCTGACCTTATGCCGATGAGTTTCTTTGTGTGGGGGTTCACCAAAAGGCGGCCGGGGTGGCCTAGCGGTTCTAAGCGCTACAGTCTGGCACCGCGCGACCGCTACCGTCGCAGGTTAGAATCCTGCCTTGGGCATGGATGTGTGTGATGTCCTTAGGTTAGTTAGGTTTAAGTAGTTCTAAGTTCTAGGGGACTGATGACCTCAGAAGTTAAGTCCCATAGTGCTCAGAGCCATTTGAACCATTTACCAAAAGACGTGTGTTTACCCGACACATTAGCACACTGCAGGAGCTCAGGAATCGTGTTATACAACCTGCTGCTGCCATAACACCAGTAATGTTGCAGAATGTGTTTCGCGCCACAGCTGAAAAAATAGAAAGTGTGTCGTCATGTTGATGGTGAACATATTGAAAGTAATCACTAGTAAGCCGATACCATAGCAAACATTGTAGTACAATCACTATTTCTAAAAAACAGATACTTCCGGATATCCTGCATACGATTACAGTATCATCTACACCTGAGGTGAGGCAGGCACTCCGTTTTCAGGCCACAAGTGGCCCACCGGGCCCATCCGACCGCCGTGTCACCCTCAGCGGAGGATGCGGATAGGAGGGGCGTGTGGTCAGCACCCCACTCTACCGGTCGTTATGATGTTTTTTTTTTTTTCCGGAGCCGCTACTATTCGGTCGCGTAGCTGCTCAGTTGGCATCACGAGGCTGAGTGCACCCCGAAAAACGGCAACAGCGCATGGCGCACTTCGGTGATCTGACGGGAACCGACGTATCCACTGCGGCAAGGCCGTTGCCACACCTGAGGTAAAGACAGGATTAAACCCATTTCGCTCATTGCTTAGGAGCTGCTCCGGTATTAGAAAGCCTTTGCAATACTGATGCGAGTTTAGGAGGGGAACAGCAATCGGCTGTGGGTGAACTGGAAGCTGTATCGCCGAGGGAGATGTACTAGGTCAGGACTGGCACTGGCGTCCCAGACTTTACGTTTGCAGCGTCTGTGGGCCAAGGACCAGCCTGTCACTGTGATTTGCTCGGCCCTTCTAGGACGCAGCCGGAACAGCGCCACATTTCATTTTTCATTGCGGTGAGGCACTTTTCGTTCTGCACAACTCTCTGAGTTCGGCAGAATCGTGGTGTCAGCGCTGTTTACTATTCGTTATTTTCGTTCACCTGTGAACGTCTAGTGAATGTTTGCTCAAATAGAGGCCGTCTACCTGTCTGCTGCCACAGCCCTTTAAAATGGACAGGAATGACAGAAGGCAGGGATAGGATTCTCAATTCGCATAAGAGACGGGTACTGCTAAATTGCTAGGAAACAACATCACTGTACTATGCAGAAAGAATTTAAAGATTTCGTTGACAGTGAAGGAGCAAAGAATTACAACGATCGACAGACGGAATTCATTGTCCTGTGCATCAAGAAGTAATTTGTGCTACATTTGCAGACATGGAGCACGTGAAGGAATACGAGTAGTAAAATTTCTGAAGTCGCATTTCCAACAGTTTTCAGTGAACTGAACGAAGAGTGCAAAGGTACCCACTACTGCTTACGCGCAACGGATTTATTTGCGGGACGTTTGCATAAATGCCCTAACTTGATAGCTATGTCAATTCTGCTTGGCCCACTGATTGACAGTCAAACATTTAGTAAAATTATTAAATAAAATTTCTTTTTCAACTGATAATAAAACAAAATAATGAAAAGTTCGTCTATTCTTATGTAAAGAATGTTCCGACTCAAATTTTTATAGAACAAATTGGTTTATTCATTAAGCATTTCAGATAATTATAAGAACTAAAAAATTCACTTCTTTAAACAAATATTAACGCGGCTGATCTTTACACAGCATGAAATTTGCATCAGATTCCACAATTTAATTTAAACGCATCTGACTTTTTTATTGACAATGTAAAATTTAACGCATCTGACTTTGTATTCTTATTTATCGTTAACGCATGTGACTTTTTACTAAAACTATGGCCTCCTACAGAATGGTATCTCTTATCACCACAAGTGCCCACTTTTGGATCGGAAGAAAAGGATGTTCCACAACTGTATCCATTAATCAACATGCACACACAATTACTGCACCAACATATGCACAGGAGAAACGTAAGCCGGCCGGAGTGGCCGAGCGGTTCTAGGCGCTACAGTCTGGCGTTGCGCGACCGCTACGGTCGCAGGCGCAGGTTCGAATCCTGCCTCGGGCATGGATGTGTGTGATGTCCTTAGGTTAGTTAGGTTTAAGTAGTTCTAAGTTCTAGGGGACTGATGACCACAGATGTTGAGACCCATAGTGCTCAGAGCCATTTGAACCATTTGGACTGATGACCTCAGAAGTTAAGTCCCATAGCGCTCAGAGCCATTTGAACAGGAGAAACGTAAGGATCGAGCCGTTAGCAGTTCCGATATTCACAACACAGCAAATATCTCTACTCAAAATTATTCCCCCGAAAACCAAAATTATTACATATAACTTCCACGCCTATTTGATCATTCCCTTTAATAGCCACCAATGTACTGCTGCCTGCTTCCGACACAAACTCACCCACTGAAATATGAAAACCCTTTCAAAATTACACGTACAAAATACACACACTCAAGTTGAACTACTCACTTTGTTGCAGCCAAAATTCATGCCTACGTTATCAGTTTACTAATCTCTTTCCCCGCTTTGCAATTTTAATTATTCAGATAATCTCCCCACGTGACTCTACATTCCAATAAACATGAATAAGCAAGTATTATTTTCACTTGGTTTGCTAAAATTCGACACACGCTTTCACACGAGATACCACGTGTCCTTAACAAAGGATCCACGTTACTAAGTCTATCAAGGTTGCAGATATGTGAGAAAATTGAAAATTTATAACATTACTTAATTTGACATGCATATTTCATGTAATACCACACTTCCTATTTACATAGCACTTATGCATCCACTAGTTATAAAATTCTTGATCAGCCCCACGTGGTGAGCGCCAGGTGTAAAACTAAATAAATTGCCACACGGAAATAAATATTTCATTTTTCCTGATGAACTTGCTTGCTCAAACAAATTAGATTAAATTATTCACCGCGAAATTGTTATAAAACCCCAAAGTTGCAAATAACTATCACAAAGGAAAGCAACAACTTTACATTACCTACTACTGCACATTACCTACCTAAGTAAATTTCGTTCCCCTAAAATATTAATATTACTTTTCGTCTAGCAGCAAAAAAAGGTTTTTCACCTAATGTGAAACCACTAATCATAAATATAGCCATTTCCCACACTGAAATCGAGCATGACTCGATCCATCTCAGAATAGCGTCCTTTGTCGTCCAAGTCTACAGCAGCAGTCCGGACTCTGACCCACGCTTGCCTGACCGCTTATGGTGGGGGCGACACCCAACCAATCATCAGCTCAGAAATTCCCCCGTTTAAAGTTGCCGGTCAAACCTCCCTTCTACATAATGGGAAAGATTCCGCGCTTTGCTTCCCAAAGACTGAAACGTAAGTTTTGCAGACTATCAAACCTTCCTACACCTCGCTGCAACCAAAGGCTGAAGTTTCAGAGCTTCCATAATTGCTGCCTATCGACTAGTTGTTCCCTATCGTACACCCACAATCGCTAAATATCGTTCGATTCTTGTTCTCTTCCCAAATATTCTTCCTGCAATTATTTTCATACATTCATTTCTTTCTCCCTCCTTCTGTGGAATCAGTAGGATAAGGAAGTATAGGAAACAGTGGGCATTCTTAACTTATTCAGTCAATAAAAACAGTTCGATTCCACTGGTCTTTCTGTTATAACTAGGTGTTGGTTTGCAGATACCGACAGTAAGTCTGTGCTTAGTAAATTAAATGATATTACGATCAAAATATGGTGTTATTTCGATCAAATTCGTGTTCTCAGAACACGACGATCAATTGCATTAAGTATTGTTACATTGTTAGAAATATAAATGAGAGTTGCCATTGCCAAAGACAATGGCCACCTCTCAAGAGTATGAAGATTCCATATACTATTGCAACGTACGTTGGTTATGTAAAGGGGCATACCTCGAACGATTTTTCGATTTAAAATTCGCTTCGTCTGGATCTTGGCCAAGAGCGACGGAAGTGTTAGTGAAGCAGAATGTCATTATTGGTGTGTGTTAATTTTTCTATTACTTTACCTGTAGGCATATTGAAGACACACTGGTTTTGAATGCCATCTGAAGCAAGGAATTCATTTGAGGTGATGTGTCCATAGACCACGTGATCTTATGGGTACTAGTAAGTCCCATTCTATTCCTTCGTCTACAGTTCGAATTCTTTTTGACGTGTGATTGCTGGATATTATAGATTTGCATTTGGCATGGATGATCCTGTTAAATTTCTGGCAGTTAGTTCAGACTTCTCCTCAGTGGAGTAGACATGTGCGCCAGGCCTTTATAATGGAAGGACACCACATAAAAAATTAGTCAACTCTAAGAGAAAAAATTATAATGCTTTGTAACAGCAACTCTGGTCTCGATAACGGCCACAGTTTGGCAAGAAAAAGCATCCATAAGTTTATTCAGGTATGCCACGCCCAGGTGAAGGCACTCACTGAATATCAGATACCATAGAGCCACCAGACTGCGGAGATGTTGATTGCTACCTTTCACCCGCTGTAGAAAACAGTCTCATTCATTTTTTGGGGGAGGGGGGGATAAGAATGGGCAATATAGCGAACCACTCGAGATACAACAGTGTGCCGAATGTTTCTCAAATCACTAACGTATTTGTTTAACCTTATCAACAGAAAATGGCAGCAGTGATTTTTTTTTCTTTATTCTTATCTCATCCCCCCCTCGCTCCATGTAGGCAGGAGGGGTGGGGTGGCAGCGGTACAAAGAACCCACTCTTCAGCCAGTAGAACGTAATAGTAACATAGATGCTAAAAACAAAAAATCAAGAGGCATATGTACCATGAATTTAAATTAATTGAAAAGGTGACATGATTGGGAGAAATATAAATAATAAAATGCTGTCCTCGTGAATCTTTTAAAAACAGTGATAAGAATGTGGACAGACAGGACAGTTAAAAGTACTTGAGAAGCGCTTGAGCACTAAACACTTGAAAAAATACCGTAAAAACGCTGCACACAACAGAGGATATACTGAAAGACGTGCACTTCACTCACCATTCAGTGTTCGTGTTTCATATTTCTAATCCCAGCATTCTGGTATTTGGTAATATAATAATTCAGGCCCTGTTAATAATTTCTATGGGTTGCCTAATTTATTTGAGGATGTTTACAGTTTGTCTCACACTGATCTGTGAGAGGAGCTTGCCACTAGGAATTTTCTTTATTTATGGGCGAGGGCAGCAGTCTTCCTAGCAGCCATGATGGCTTCCCATTTCCCATCCTTTTTCCGATCGCCAGCGTAGCACGTGGTGTCGTCTGAATGTTCAGAAGTTTCTACTGTTCTCAGTTCCCCAACCTGCCTTACCAACCTTGTAACTGCCATTTCTGCTCGATTTTAACGTCGCGAGGTCGCCTCCCTGTGAGATTCCGGCCCCCTGATTGGCTAGTGCAGGTGATCGCTTCCTTTTTTCGCGGGTGGGCGCCAACCGCCCTCCGCGGTGGATAGTGAACAAAGAGGCAGTGTCCAGTTCTAGTGTGACCGTGCCAGAGACTGGAGGTGCTGCTTCAAGGAGGTGGAGTTTCGGTAAGCATGAGCGCCGACGTGCCCTGTAGCATCGCGCCCTGTGGCCCAGAGGGAACCTCGTAGGTCATTTTTACTGATGTGCGTTTCTTAAATTACGGTTTACGCAATTTCTCCTTGTTATAGGACTGTAGGTTTTCCTTGTGCAGTTAGGCATAATGTGCGCGATGTGTTGGTTAGTCACAGTAGTTTGCAGTTCGGCACTAAAGTGTATAGCCGCGCGGGATTAGCCGAGCGATCTTGAGCGCTGCAGCCATGGACTGTGCTGCTGGTCCCGGCGGAGGTCGAGTCCTCCCTTGGGCATGGGTGTGTGTATTTGTCCTTAGGATAATTTAGGTTAAGTAGTGTGTAAGCTTAGGGACTGATGACCTTAGCAGTTAAGTCCCATAAGATTTCACACATATGTGTACATTTGAACTAAAGTGTATACTTTGATGCTCACTTTTCCGCTTTGTCTGGCAGTAGCTCTTTCAGTTCTCCCGTGCAAAATTTGACTCAGAATTTAGGTCTTCCTAGCTTGAAAACTTGTGCCCTTTGTCCTGGCGCCCCTTCATGTTTCGTTACCGTAGTCGGACCGCGAGCTAAAGTTATCTAGTATCGCCTGTATGAATAGTTTCGCGTCTTGCTGGTTTTATTCCTTTAGTACAGGAGGCTACCTAGCGATTCACCCCCAGAAGCATCTTTCTTAGTCTTTGGCTGATTGCTGGTGGTGGTCGTTGCATGCCTGCAACCCCTTCCTTTAATAAATTGAACTACAGTCCATAATACGGCGATCGTTCCTAAATTCCTTTCCTCCTGCTAACGTGGCTTATTATGAACGTACGTTGGGGCAGGCTGCTCCACTCAATTCTTTCTCCCCCACCCCCATTTGATTGTATAATTGTTCAGTACTCAACTATGAAATAAATGAGTCCTTTAATCTTTACATTCTCCCTTTCATTACGTGAAATCACCCTTAGTGTCACAGTAGAATAATGAAAAACTATAACCGTTGCTATAAGGTCGTGCAGGTCTCGCGCCTTTAATGATAGGATAAAGATTCAATATCGCGCTTCTGGCTCGATTATTGCACGCGTGGTAACGACAATAGTAATAGTAATTTTCAATTATCCCCCATTGATGAACTGGGAAGTGTTCACGGCTCAGTGTGAGTGCGTGAGCACTAAATCCACTTGATGTGGTGGAAGTAGTGCCCTCTGTTTTACCTTGCTGGTCTAGAAAAAATATCAAAATTACAGCCCCTACAGCAAGGGATAGTAACCTGTAAAATAAAACGAGCTACCACTTTTAATACTGACTATTAAAAACGGAGTACCGTGCACTTGCACTATAACTGCAATAAGGACCTGCCCTGGGACGGTGGATTGTAGATGACAATAAGGAGGGAAGGGGAGGGGGGGCATGGAGGTGGATAGGGGAATGATCGTGATGAGGACGGCGAACTGGGAAGAGGTGGCGACTAAGACAAAGAGGAGCAACTAGTATTGGGAGCTGTAGATTTGAGAGTAAATGGGGGTAAGAGGCGGCAGGGGAGGGGAAAAGGATGAGGTGTGATTGTTGGAGATGAGAAGGAGAGAGCCCTGCGGGGGCGGATAGGGTAGGATGGATTTAGAGTTGTTAGGACGGGTACATTTCGGGGCACAGTTTTTGATCCTGGAGAGGAAGATGGTTGACATTTCTTTGGGAGAGGATGTGGCGGGTGTGCACGTGAAGCGTGGGTGGCGACACACACTAGGACTGCAAAGGAGGGGGACACAATAGGATTGTTGGAGTCGAGTTTACGGATGGTATAGGTTATTCGGAGGTGTTCAGTCTGAGCGAGGTGGGAATTTGATGAGTAGGTGAAGGATCCCTGTGGGAGAAAGTAAGTGGTTGCGGAGAGCGAGGCAAAGAGCACGGCTTTCGATGATCTGGAGAGACTTATAAAACTTAACAGGGGCGGAGATCCATGCAACATTTGCATAGCAAAGAATGGGGCAGATCAGGAATTTGTACATGTGAAGGACATTGGAGGGGTGTAGTCCCCATGTTCGATCGGTTAGTAGTTTTACTAGTTTTAGTTTACTGTCAGCTTCCTATTGGATGGTTAGTAGGTGAGGTTTCCACGTTAGTTGTCCATCGAAGGTTAGTTTAAGGTATTTAAGCTTGTTAGTTATCTGGATGGGATGGTTGTTAACTGTTAGGTAGAAGTTATGGAGATGGAAGGTGTTTGTTGTGCATCTTATAATTATTTCTTAGACTTTGGAGGAGTTAATCTTAAGGACAAGGGAGACAGAGTGAAAACGTTTCTACGGATCCACCTGTTTCTATGCGCAGGCCGGAAGTTTGTTATTAGAAAACTGTAAGAAGGGGGAGTCACTGATGATTACAGGTTTTTGCCACCAGCGCCACTGAAAACTCAGGGAATAATTATGTAGTATTCTTTGATGTGTTAGTGTCTGTGATGATTGTAAAAAAAAGAACAATTGAATATAGATTTCTATACACATTTATGTATTAGACCTGCTTGAGACTAGAGACTCTTTTTCACGTCTTAGCTTTGTATGAGGCAGGACGCATTTGATGTCCATAAATTATTGGCTTTTTACTATGATATTGAACTTGTGTTTCATCAAGTCTGACGTTTAAAGACACCGGTTGGCTTGTCAGAGTTTTCTTAATTATGTGAAAAAGTGTAAATGTTGCTTTGTGTTGAGAGCTGAAAATATACCAAGAATGAACTGAAAGAGTTCCACGAGTACACAAATTATTTCAAGAATAGAGAAGTTAGAGTTGACGGTAAATTGAGTTCATGGTTCAGAGTAGTTTCAGGAGTAAGACAAGGCTGCAACCTGTCTCCACTGTTGTTCATATTATTTATGGATCATATGTTGAAAACAATAGACTGGCTGGGTGAGATTAAGATATGTGAACACAAAATAAGCAGTCTTGCATATGCGGATGACTTAGTTGTGATGGCAGATTCGATTGAAAGTTTGCAAAGTAATATTTCAGAGCTATATCAGAAATGTAAGGACTATGGTATGAAGATTAGCATCTCCAAAACGAAAGTAATGTCAGTGGGAAAGAAATATAAACGGATTGAGTGCCAAATAGGAGGAACAAAGTTAGAACAGGTGGACGGTTTCAAGTACTTAGGATGCATATTCTCACAGGACGGCAACATAGTGAAAGAACTGGAAGCGAGGTGTAGCAAAGCTAATGCAGTGAGCGCTCAGCTACGATCTACTCTCTTCTGCAAGAAGGAAGTCAGTACCAAGACTAAGTTATCTGTGCACCGTTCGATCTTTCGACCAACTTTGTTGTATGGGAGCGAAAGCTGGGTGGATTCAGGTTACCTTATCAACAAGGTTGAGGTTACGGATATGAAAGTAGCTAGGATGATTGCAGGTACTAGTAGATGTGAACAATGGCAGGAGGGTGTCCACAATGAGGAAATCAAAGAAAAACTGGGAATGAACTCTATAGATGTAGCAGTCAGGGCGAACAGGCTTAGATGGTGGGGTCATGTTACACGCATGGGAGAAGCAAGGTTACCTAAGAGACTCATGGATTCAGCAGTAGAGGGTAGGAGGAGTCGGGGCAGACCGAGGAGAAGGTACCTGGATTCGGTTAAGAATGATTTTGAAGTAATAGGTTTAACACCAGAAAAGGCACTAATGTTAGCACTGAATAGGGGATCATGGAGGAACTGTGTAAGGGGGGCTATGCTCCAGACTGAACGCTGAAAGGCATAATCAGTCTTAAATGATGATGATGATGATGATGATGATAGAGAAGTACCTTAATAAATTCCTGTATTCCGCTTTAGTCTTCGGAGAAGAATCTTTTGGGAGATCGACGTAGCTGATTACCCAGAGAAGAGAATCGGCTGCACACAATACGTAACTCAACTGCGAGAGACGTGTGTCTTGCACCTCAGTACCACAAGTTCTCGTGTCGTCCGAAAAACTTTATAATATGGCCGTCTTAGGAGCTATTGAATGGGAAAAGCGGTCTGGCTATCTCTCCCTAGCACGTGGACACATAGATTGAACGTGGTCACCAACAAAGCATCGGTCAGACGAGGGCAGAGAAGTGTCCTACTTAGGCTATGTGGAGCCTTCGGCACCATCTCAGCGGGTGCATCGTGTGTGGTGCTCGGAATAAGCCCAATACATATCACAATCAAATACAGAGCTGCAAGGTACTGGTTAAAGATGGGGAAACCAGATAAGGTACACACAATAACTGGTGTGCCGATAGAGACGATACTTCACCTTAAAGTTAACATTTGGATACATGGCAAGGCGTGTGGGATGTAAGTGATAAGGGACGTAGACTGCACGACTTCCTCCCTGACACAAGGGAGCGGTTGAGATGAAACATGTCGATCCCAGCCGCGGTATGGTACATTTCTTAACAGGACACGGACCTTATCCCACGCACTTAAACCGCGTGAGTCTTAGGCGGACACCTACATACACATGGGGGGGAGAAGATTCCCAGAACACAACTGTCTTTTTCTGCGGGAAATACGCGAACAATAGATATACACTACACTTAGACTACACAGATACAGACATAAATATATACACAGCAATAAGAGACGAAGAACAATGGGCACAATTAAACGTACTGACAAACAGTATTTCAAAAATAACACAAGAAGTGTACATGCGGACACGACGTGACAGACATACCTATGTGCAACGTAACAACAGTCTCCAGAGGGTGGGCAGCGACACCCACAGTGACAACGAAAACAGTGACAATGAGGAGGAACAGGAGGAGGAAGCCGAGATGTGATAGTAAATAAGCATAAGATGCAGGCGATCTAGCCAAGAAATCACCAAATGCTGTACTCGGATGGGCACCTGAAGTAAATGCATAGGATTAGCAATAAATAGGATAAGCAATACCATTTCTCTGCTAATAACCGATTCTTCTTAAAAACAACAAAATGTATTTATATTTCAACCTTAAATTATTGTTCTTTTGAAAAGTATCATTCTTGAAAATGTTGTAGATAAAACAAAATAAACGAAAACTGTAAAAAGATAAAAAACGAAAATTGTAAGATGTACGGCTTGTTTTAAAACATCAGGTAACAGGTCTATAATTTGGCAATAAATAAATCGTCCCCTAGCGGGAGTGTTGGCGAAAGGATCAGGAAGGGGTGTGTGGTATCGATAGCAACGATGCCACGGAATAGTTTCTCAAGTTGGCACTACGAGAGACTCAGACGACAGCGCCCTCTAGCCGGTGCTGTCGAGGTCTACGAGCTCCGCGACTGCTTGACCCCATTTCTTCTGGTGCAGCCAGCCAGGACACTTTGCTTCAGCATCGCACCTACGTACAAAGTTATGTAAACGTTTATCACCTTGTTTTTGCACCAGTAAACCACTTGTGTTACCTTTACCCGTTCCTACCAACGCGCCGCCTCCCAGGCGGGATACAGAAGGGTGTCAATAAGGCTCGGTCCTGGGGCGAATCTTTTGGGACATAAACATGGATCCTCTCCTGGACAGCTTGGAGAGCAGTGCAGATGCGCTAGAGGCGATAGATAGCCTACGCAGACGACCTCCTCCTGCTGGTAGGCTGCCGCAGCCCCGAAGATCTAGAACCCAGGGTGCCAAAGAACCAAAATGAGGATAGCACCCAACAAGTCAACCTGCTTGTTATTAAGGAGCCAGCTAGCCAGGAATCCAACAGTTCTAATGCAGGGCTCATCAGTTTTTCAGTGACGAGAGGCTCGATTATCATCGATGAAAAATGGAGTTTCATCTAGCATATCGAGACAGTGATCCAGAGGTCGTTAGAGTACTAAATAACTTCATTGCGATTGGGCACTAAAGGTTCTACCTACCCATGGAGTTAAGTAAGTTGTACCACAACACCATTCTAACCTCCATAGTGGATTATGGGTCAGGAGTTTGGGCACACAGGCTCACGAGAGTCATGCCTGCGGCGATGGCCATGAGGAGGGTGCAGCGTAACAGTTGGGGCTCTCAGAACACTGCTGGCGGATAGGGGGGGGGCATTGCTGGTGCTTACGGGGCTTTGTCCCCTGGACATAAAAATAAGGGAACAGGGGCAGCGTAATACTGGATTAAGAAAGGCAAATTCGACAAGACTGAACAAATTTTGGGGCTTCGTGTAGTGGGCAAGTTTGCGATCAAAAGAAGGGTTGAAGAACTTTGGCAGGAATATTGGGACAACGAAGATACTGGACGAAGCACTCACAAGCTGCTACCTAATACCAGAGAACAATTACAACTTAAACATTTCAAACCAAGTATAGGGCTACTGCACTTCCTCACGAGACATGGACCGTGCCCGACATATCTTTGCCGGCTCGGGAAGCGGGCTACCCTCTCGTGTGACTGTGGCGCTGAGGAAGGCATTCCACATCACGTGGTCTATGAGTGCCCCTGTTTGACGATGTGGCCGTCAGATTAAGACAAGAATTACCCAGTCATGACACGTACCACCTGATCAGAGACCAGGATACCTTTCGAATTATCGACAGTCTCGCCAGCAAGGTCTCATCAGAAGTCCTGCAAGAATACAGAAGGGAGAACCAGTAATTGGTAGAAGATAGGGTAACATTCCTCGCACCTATCCCATTCCGCCGGAACGTGGACTGGACGATCGCCGTGACGGACGGGAACCGCCACGTCCTGGAGCAGGAGGAGGGTGCGACACCATACCGAACTTGACAATACACACCGATTACAACACGTATTAGTTTAGTTTGTACGATGTAATTTTTCTGCAATATCAGTGGTAGTACCTGTAGCGAATCAAGTTCACGGCTAGCCCGATACCAGGGGCACGCCCACTGGCATTAGTTCGGGGGGCATGGCCAGACAAAAGTAGGTTTATATATCTCTTGGCACACCTGTAACGCTGTAGGAGTGTAGCTTGGTAGGGTAGTTAGTACAGTAAACCTAGTAGAAAAATGCTGTTGTCCGTAGAGTAGCTTCTATTTCCTGTAGGAATAGAGAAGCTAACACCTGCTGTAATAGTTAATACGCCATAACAACTATATCGTAAAAAATACCACCCACTAACGTATTAGGTGGCCGGTTAATGTAGTATTGATAATGTTGTTGTTGAAATAAAGATTTTAAAAAAAGCTGCTCTATCCATAATTAGCAAAGGAATTTTATTTTGAAATATCTCAAAAGTCAACTACATATTGTTGTTGTTGTGGTCTTCAATCCTGAGACTGGTTTGATGCAGGTCTCCATGCTACTCTATCCTGTGCAAGCTTCTTCATCTCCCAGTACCTACTGCAACCTACATCCTTCTGAATCTGCTTAGTGTATTCATCTCTTGGTCTACCTCTACGATTTTTACCCTCCACGCTGCCCTCAAATACTTAATTGGTGATCCCTTGATGCCTCAGAACATGTCCTACGAACCGATCCCTTCTTCTTGTCAAGTTGTGCCACAATCTCCTCTTCTCCCCAATCCTATTCAATACCTCATTAGTTATGTGATCTACCCATCTAATCTTCAGCATTCCTCTGTAGCACCACATTTCGAAAGCTTCTATTCTCTTCTTGTCCAAACTGTTTATCGTCAATGTTTCACTTCCATACATGGCTACACTCCATACAAATACTTTTAGAAACGACTTCCTGACACTTAAATCTATACTCGATGTTAACAAATTGCTCTTCTTCAGAAACGCTTTCCTTGCCATTGCCAGTCTACATTTTATATCCTCTCTACTTCGACCATCATCAGTTATTTTGCTCCCCAAATAGCAAAACTCCTTTACTACTTTAAGTGTCTCATTTCCTAATCTAATTCCCTCAGTATCACCCAACTTAATTCGACTACGTTCCATTATCCTCGTTTTCCTTTTGTTGATGTTCATCTTATATCCTCCTTTCAAGACACTGTCCATTCCGTTCAACTGCTCTTCCAAGTCCTTTGCTGTCTCTGACAGAATTACAATGTCATCGGCGAACCTCAACGTTTTTATTTCTTCTCCATGGACTTTAATACCTACTCCGAATTTTTCTTTTGTTTCCTTTACTGCTTGCTCAATATACAGATTGAATAACATCGGGGAGAGGCTACAACCCTGTCTTACTCTCTTCCCAACCACTGCTTCCCTTTCATGTCCCTCGACTCTTATAACTGCCATCTGGTTTCTGTACAAATTGTATATAGCCTTTCGCTCCCTGTATTTTACCCCTGCCACCTTTAGATTTTGAAATATAGTATTCCAGTCAACATTGTCAAAAGCTTTCTCTAAGTCTACAAATGCTAGAAACGTAGGTTTGCCTTTCCTTAATCTTTCTTCTAAGATAAGACTTAAGGTCAGTATTGCCTCACGTGTTCCAACATTTCTACGGAATCCAAACTGATCTTCCCCGAGGTCGGCTTCTACTAGTTTTTCCATTCGTCTGTAAAGAATTCGTGTTAGTATTTTGCAGCTGTGGCTTATTAAACTGATTGTTCGGTAATTTTCACATCTGTCAACACCTGCTTTCTTTGGGATTGGAATAATTATATTCTTCTTGAAGTCTGAGGGTATTTCGTCTGTCTCATACATCTTGCTCACCAGATGGTAGAGTTTTGTCAGGACTGGCTCTCCCAAGGCCGTCAGTAGTTCCAATGGAATGTTGTCTACTGCGGGGGCCTTGTTTCGACTCAGGTCTTTCAGAGCTCTGTCAAACTCTTCACGCAGTATCGTATCTCCCATTTCATCTTCATCTTCATCTACATCCTCTTCCATTTCCATAATATTGTCCTCAAGTACATCGCCCTTGTATAGACCCTCTATATACTCCTTCCACCTTTCTGCTTTCCCTTCTTTGCTTAGAACTGGGTTTCCATCTGAGCTCTTGATATTCGTACAAGTGGCTCTCTTTTCTCCAAAGGTCTCTTTAATATTCCTGTAGGCAATTAGGTTAGAAAATTTAAAAAGGAAAATAGATAGGTTAAAGTTAGATATAGTGGGAATTAGTGAAGTTCGGTGGCAGGAGGAACAAGACCTTTGGTCAGGTGAATACAGGGTTATAAATGCAAAATCAAGTAGGGTAATGCAGGAGTATGTTTAATAATGAATAAAGAAATAGGAGTGCGGGTATGCTACTACAAACAGCATAGTGAACGCATTATAGACACGAAGCCCATGCCTACTACAGTAGTACAAGTTTATGCCAACTAGCTCTGCAGATGATGAACAAATTGATGAAATGTATGATGAGATAAAATAAATTATTCAGGTACTAAAGGGAGACGAAATTTTAATAGTCATGGGCGACTGGAATTTGAGAGTAGGAAAAGGGAGAGAAGGAATCATAGTAGGTGAATATGGATTGGGGGAGAGAAATGAAAGAGGAAGCCGCCTGATAGAATTTTGCACAGAGCATAACTTAATCATAGCTAACACTTGGTTCAAGAGCCATAAAAGAAGGTTGTATACATGGAGGAATCCTGGAGATACTAGAAAGTATCAGATAGATTATATAATGGTAAGACAGAGATTTAGGAACCAGGTTTTAAGTTCTAAGACATTTCCAGGGGCAGATGTGGACTCTGACCACAATCTATTGGTTATGAACTGTAGATTAAAACTGAAGAAACTGCAAAAAGGTGGGAATTTAAGGAGATGGGACCTGGATAAACTGACAGAACCACAGGTTGTAGAGAGTTTCAGGGAGAGCATAAGGGAACAATTGCCACGACACGAATTGGGGATAGAAATACAGTAGTAGAAGAATGGGTAGCTCTGAGGGATGAAGTAGTGAAGGCAGCAGAGGATCAAGTAGGTAAAAAGATGAGGGCTAGTAGAAATCCTTGGGTAACAGAAGAAATGTTGAATTTAATTGATGAAAGGAGAAAATATAAAAATTCAGTAAAGGAAGCAGGCAAAAAGGAATACAAACGTCTCAAAAATGAGATCGACAAACTGCATATTAAAGCATGTAAATAATTACAGAAACGAAAGAAGCCTTGTAATAATAATTCCCTACCTACAGATCTCAGCTGCTGTAATTTTGAGAGAAATAAGTAAATTGATCAAAATGTCAAAATGGCGGGGCCGTTAAAAAGATTCACGTTTAAACGTTCTTATTCATCTTGATGCGCGCACAAACGCAGAACATCCCGCCGCCTCACCAGACGAGGCTGCACCAGGTTAGGAAACTTCTGGGGCTCAAAGGAAGCGGCCAGGTCTCTGACCCAGCAGGCGACAGCCAGCCCCTTGACCACGCAGCAAGCTGGCACCGGAACTGCTTTTTCCTGCAGTAGATACACTAGTGTGAGATGCCGACAAGCTAACAAAACCCCTGAGCATCGCCGCTCCGGCGCATTCTGGAACGTCTTCTTGGAAGATCCACTAGCTGCTGTCTCGCCCGCGACCGCCCATTGTCCATAGGCACGCTCCTCCATGCGACGGTAAAGCTTAACGGTTCGTGACTCCGGGCACAGTATAATAAGAATGCTCTGATTCGACCGTCGTTTCGGTTGTTTGGCGATCGTATTTCGTTATACTACGTAGCAGCAGTAGTGCCAGTCATGCGGTAAGGTTCATTGAACTCTGCCAACGCCGCCCCCCCCCCCCTCCCCCTCGCCTTTGTTGCCGATACCAGGTTCTCATGGTTCAGGATTCTCACTCCGCAGTGTTCTCAGTTCAGCTTATATAGCTATAGGGGAATGTTAGATCTAGATGTCGTTCTGTGAATGTATCACTGTGGAGGCTGCTCTCAGTCCAGAGTACGTTGTCCTGCGCTAATTTCAGAACGTATCTCTTTATGCTAGGTTCTAAAACTTTTATTTGTGTTGCCATTCCTACCAGCTTTCCCCAGATTCAGATCAGTGGCTCCCTAGAAGTCCATGGCCTTCCCAAGGTGTGATACTGAGTAAAAAAAAAAAAGAAGTTCAAATGGCTCTGAGCACTATGGGACTTAACATCTGAGGTCATCAGTCCCCTAGAACTTAGAACTACTTAAACCTAACTAACCTAAGGACATCACACACATCCATGCCCGAGGCAGGATTCGAACCTGCGACCATAGCGGTCGCGCGGTTCCAGACTGAAACGCCTAGAACCGCTCGGCCACTCCGGCCATTCGTGCCATGTTTTAAACACACTGAAACTGTACGGGAAATTCAGAAGACGTATACTGAATAACGGACAACGCTCCAAACACTATTTAGATGCGTATTATTCACATACAGAGTGGTTATAAGTAAACATTCGCTACTTGAGAGATCCTCCACGACAAGCGAGTGGTCGTTGGACACTGTAACTTTATGGAAACATTTTAAGGACATGCGTAAGAGAAACAATGAATAACAAAAATTGAGAAGAGTACAATTTATTTTCATACGAGAGGGTACCATTTGTTAATTGCGTACCATGTTTACAATCCAGGTTAAAAGCGTTGCTCTATGGGACGACCATCCGCATCCACAACAGCCTGAAACCGCACTGGAGATATCGTTTCACAACTGTTCGCATAACTTTTCGAACGGTGGACCATGGACTGTTCAGCTGTCGTGACACACCTCGTGCACCGCTTGAAGGTCGTGCACTGCGTCCAGCGTTCTCAGCCGTGGAAACGGTAACTTCTTCAACAGTTTGTGGCGGAATTGCCCGTCGGCCTCTCCCAGGCGGAATTCTCAAATCGCGAGTTAACTGGAACTTCCGAAACATGTTCTTCAACAATACGACCACGTTTTTATGTTCGTTTCGTACAGTCACTATGAGAGGCCTGTTCTCGTCCAGTCACTTTTTTTCCCTTCACCATAGATTTGGCGCATTACTGCACTGTACTTCCACCGTCGGAGGGAGGCACGGAACTTAAAGTTCCACCGTCACACCTTCAAAGTGCTATGATCGGCTGTTCTTCATCAGTTACTTTGAGTTTACTCTCACTTGCCCACCGAGACAGTTGGACCGGATCTGAACCGGTGACGCTGTGTAATAGTACACCGCCACAAAGGGAAAAAAAAATCGTCAAGCCCAGTGCGGAAAGAGGACCTCACCGTATTCCTTTAATGCACTGATACTGGCGAAGAGCAGCAGCATCACTGCTGTTGTTTTGATTAAGCAGCTTTACGAGTAAAAGCCCTGCTCACTTTGTCCTGACCCTCGTTGTCTTTCCGCAACTACAACGCACACTGATGCTTGTGATTCAGCCCTACGTCGCAGTACCAGTACCGGCCCCTATCGGCATGTCGCGACACTAACACTACTAAAAACGGAAACCCTACAGTACACAGTCTAAGCATCATTCCTGTTAAGTTGGGTACCGAAACGGTAAATGCTTTTTCCTCTACACTGGATCAAGTTTAATTGTAACCACCCTGCACAGCGTACATAAACCACGAAAAATGCAAGGGGGAGGGGGAGTCCACTACGTAACTATTACCAAATCTTCAACATTAGTATATCCACAAGATGCATATTTGCTTCAGCACTGCAACACATATGTGTGTGTGTCTTCAGGTATTGCACTTAAACTGTTGCCAAAGTCAGCTTTTCACTGGAAGATATGTACCTTCTACTCCTTTCACTTACAAACAATCAGCCTTAAATCACGCAACCAAGTCTTTATCAGTAACAACTCGGCAGAAAATTTACGGGCATGGGAAGGCTGTAACATGTGGAGAATGGAATTTTCATTATCCACTCACAGTTTATTTCACACTTATTTATCATCCTCTTCAAAACGTTTAAAAAAAGGAAAGGCTGAACCGGAAAGACAAATGTCAGACTGCACAAACTGAAGGTATAAGTCAAAGTACCTGTAGAAAAAGGCGTAGATAGGTCGGCGTTCACAGGCTAATTTTTATCTTCAATTTGACGATTGTGACTTCGCTTCAGCCATTTTTCCATGGTTTAATATTGACTAAAGTGACTGCCACCATGGCTTTTATTTCTGACTAATGACTAAAGCAGCCTCCATTAACTGTTTAAGTTAATTTGATGATGCGCTAAGAGCGTGAAAGCGTTATTAATCACTAAATATTGCAACAGAGACTGTCTTATTTGTAACATGGAAACACAGTTGCCGCATCAGGCCAAAGCAGAATGGAGCAATTTCTACTTCGAAATTGCGTTAGTTGGCTGATTTGGAGGAGCGAACCAAACAGCGAAGTCATCGGTCCCATTGGATTAGGGAAGAATGGGGAGAGAAGTCAACCGTGGCCTTTCGAAGGAACCATCCCGGCATTTGCCTGCAGCGATTTAGGGATATCACAGAAGACTTGAATCAGGGTGGCCGGACGCAGTTTTGAACCGTCGTCCTCCAGAATGCGACTCCAGTGTGCTAATCACTGCCCCATCTCGCTCGGTTTCAAACTGCGTAATGACTTCAGTGATGTTGAAATACTCAGTTTGCATAGTGTGCAGGCGAAAACTTATCACTTCTGTTCCATTGGCTGGGAATACTACACTGATGTCCAAAACTAAAGCAACAAACGACTATTTGTCCGTCCTGTGTCTAATTCACGAAATAATCGTACAAATTGTCAACAGACGTCCGTACGATCGTGTCCTGCACGGAAAAGGCATTCTGGTCAAAAGACAACCACGCCAACGATGATGTCAGGACACCTATCAAATGGGACAGTGTTCGCCGGGTAGTCCCACATCCACAGTCGCTGTGTACAGTCACAGCCGGTGCAGTATGGCACACACAAGACGGCCACCAGGCTCTCCGCGGTGGAGGGCCATAGGAAGAATGGAAGCAGGACAGTCCCTGACTCATGTGACCCGATGGTTTAATGTGAATCGTTCTGTCGTTTTTCGCATGTGGCGACAGTATATGGAGATCGAAACTATCCCGAAGACCCGGGCGGGGCCGACCACGTGTAACATCCTAAAAAGAGAATCGTGATTTGGCCTTAAGGGCACGACGGTACGGCCTTGGTACTGCACGGCAACTGGCATCTGACCTCGCAGCAACCACTGGATGTGTTGTATCGAGGCAAACTGTGAGAGGTGGCATGAGCTCCCTCTCATATTTCTATCTTACGATTTTCCTCTCTAATTGCATGCAGTGAAAAGTCGCTATTCCTTCACACGCGGACTTCCCACGCAGCGTCTCTCGTCACCCGGGTGGTCCGGTGACAGGCGGGCTCTGCTGATCTGTAAAGCGTTAAGCCGACGGGTGTGAGGAAGTCGAGTGAATGCTTTGCAGACGCCGACATTGTCAAAAGACACGCCCGGAGGGGTCTGAAGTAGCGGCTGGGCTAGAGGTTCCGTTACTTCGCAGAAACTTAGCGAAAACACTTTCTGGCGGGCTACCAGCGAGGCGTGGGAATGACTTGTGTACCCAGGCAGTTGTGGCGGGAAAATTCCCGCGCTTTCTGCAAAATAGTAACTGTGATTGGCTTGCTCAGGGCATAGCTCCGTGACGTAGCAAAATCAGCGCAGAAATTGGCGCCAAGAATCTCCATTGGTGGAATGGTAGTGCTCCGGCAATAGAGTGGAATTTTCCGCCGGTTTTCGAGTTGCTGATTGGAACGTTTAACCACGGCCACTGTCGTGGGGGCGCCTCCGGTACGCCAGATCGTGTTCTGGCAGTTAAGAAGACAGTTTGGTAATGTATGTCCGCAGCACCGGCAGATAGGGATTTTCCTAGGTGATAATCAGAGCTCAGCAGAGCGCGCCTGTTCGTCTTTTTCTAACTTTGTTCTGTCTTGAGTAGCAGCAATTAATGTTGGGTTAGCTGTGTGTCTCTCTTAAGATTTGAGTGGCAAGGAATTGGCTCCACATACCACTTCGTCTTAAACCTCACAATCTAGTTTAGGGACAACTTCACCTTCATAGCGTTTGTTTGAGTATCCAATTTGAGCCAATTTGATGTATTGTAAATGTTTCATGTGTTTTTGTTTATTATTTTGTGTTTAGTCTTAATAAATCATATTGTTATTTTGGACAGAACTTTCATTCTGTTAATCGGTAGAGCAACCCATCATTTCTCACTTCGTTAATGAAACCTTCCTTTATTTAACTTATTTATCAAATTAAATTATTGCAGGTGCCAAACTCTTTTCTACTCCATTTGCAGGGTTGATTACAGTCAGTTTGCGTATATTTTTTAATCCATGTGCAACAGCAAAAGTCGGAGTTAGAATAGGGGGGGCTTAGAGCATCATTTACATATGGATATTCTAGAAGAATTTAGTGTTAAATACACTGCTTGCCCCGGCACCTCGCAACTGTGTAGAGAGGGCTTCAGCAGAGTGGCCTTTACTGTCGGAGACCTGCTGTGTGTGCACCTCTGACGTGTCTTCACAGAAGGGAACGTCTAGAGTGGAAGCAACATGCCACTTGAACGGTCGAACAATGGTCCAATGCTCTTTTCACAGATGAATCCCGATTTGGTGTGGAAAGTGATTCTCGACGGATTTGCATGTGGAGGGAACGTGGAACACGATTTGGGGACCCAACCATTGTGGAAAGACTCTGATACTGAGGATGGTCCCTAAAGGTGTGGGCGGCCGGAGTGTCCGAGCGGTTCTAGGCGCTACAGTCTGGAGCCGCGCGATCGCTACGGTCGCAGGTTCGAATCCTGCCTCGGGCATGGATGTGTGTGATGTTCTTAGGTTGGTTAAGTTTAAGTAGTTCTAAGTTCTAGGGGGACTGATGACCTCAGAAGTTAAGTCTCATAGTGCTCAGAGCCATTTTTGAGCCTAAAGATGTGAACAGGGATTATGTTGACCACTCGAACGCCTTTTCATGAAACTGTACGGTTAAATCGGCAAGCTTTAACTGCTGTCAGGTATCGTGACAAGATCTTGGGACCTCGTGTGCGGTTGTTGCGAAGTGCCGTGGGCCAAGATTTCGTATTGCTGGACTATAATGCTCGACCTCACAGAGCACGGGTGGTCGATGTTTTCCTGAAAACTGTGGAAACTCTCGGTTTGAGCTCGTGTGGGATGCACTAGGGACACGGGTTGCATCCGTCAGCATCCAGCAACCTGTGTCCAAGACTTGCCAGCAGCGCTGCAGGAAGAATGAGCGCAATTCTTCAACATGAGATTGATGGCTTCATTCACAGCATGCCCTGTCGTTTGTCAAGCCTGTATTGTTGCCAAAGGTAGTCACACCTCATACTAAAATCATTAACGAATTCTCGGAATGTGTGTGTAAATCCATTAAGTTGGAAAAAACGAAGAACATTATTGTCTACCGCTATGGTTCAAATGGTTCACATGGCTCTGAGCACTATGCGACTTAACTTCTAAGGTCATCAGTCGCCTAGAACATAGAACTAATTAAACCTAACTAACCTAAGGACATCACACACATCCATGCCCGAGGCAGGATTCGAACCTGCGACCGTAGCGGTCGCTCGGTTCTAAACTGTAGCGCCTAGAACCGAACGGCCACTGCAGCCGGCTACCGCTATGCATACTGTAGTTGTTTACGTTTTTGATTCTTCATTGTGCTTCTAGTTTACTTTCACCTGATTATACTGTTTTGTGGCAAAATGAATGCAACCTTGCAAAATTTCGGTTTGTTGGTTTAATTTTGGACACTACTGTAGGTAACAGATATACACTACTGGCCATTAAAATTGGTACACCAAGAGGAAATGCAGATGATAAACGGGTATTCATTGGACAAATATATTACACTACAACTGACATGCGATTACATTTTCACGCAGTCTGGGTGCATAGATCCTGAGAAATCAGTACCCAGAACAAACACCTGTGGCCGTAATGACGGCCTTGATACGCCTGGACATTGAGTCAAACAGAGCTTGGATGGCGTGTACAGGTACAGCTGCCCATGCAGCTTCAACACGATACCACAGTTCATCAAGAGTAGTGACTGGCGTATTGTGACGAGCCAGTTGCTCGGCCACAATTGACCAGACGTTTTGAATTAGTGAGAGATCTGGAGAATGTGCTGGCCAGGGCAGCAGTCGGACATTTTCTGTATCCAGAAAGGCCCGTACAGGACCTGCAACATGCGGTCGTGCATTATCCTGCTGAAATGGAGGGTTTCGCAGGGATCGAATGAAGGGTAGACCCACGGGTCGTAACACATCTGAAATGTAACGTCCACTGTTCAATGTGCCGTCAATGCGAACAAGAGGTGACCGAGACAAGCAACCAATGGCACCCCATACCATCACGCTGGGTGATACGCCAGTATGGCGACGACGAATACGCGCTTCCAATGTGCGTTCACCGCGATGTCCCCAAACAGGGATGCGACCATCATGATGCTGTAAACAGAGCATGGATTCATCCGAAAAAATGACGTTTTGCCATTCGTGCACCAAGGTTCGTCGTTGAGGGCACCATCGCAGGCGCTCCTGTCTGTGATGCAGCGTCAAGGGTAACCGCAGCCATGGTCTCCGAGCTGATAGTCCATGCTGCTGCAAAAGTCGTCGAACTGTTCATGCAGATGGTTGTCGTCTTGCAAACGTCCCCAGCTGTTGGCTCAGGGATCGAGACGTGGCTGCACGATCCGTTACAGCCATGCGGATAAGATGCCTATCATCTCGACTGCTAGCGATACGAGGCCGTTGGGATCCAGCACGGCGTTCCGTATTACCCTCCTGAACCCACCGATTACATACTCTGCTAACAGTCATTGGATCTCGACCAACACGAGCAGCAATGTCGCGATACGATACATCGCAGTCGCGATCGGCTGCAATCAGACCTTTATCAAAGTCGGAAACGTGATGGTACGCATTTTTCCTCCTTACACGAGCCATCATTAGAACAACGTTTCAGCAGGCAACGCCGGTCAACTGCTGTCTGTGTATGAGAAATCGGTTGGAAACGTACCTGTCAGCACGCTGTAGGTGTCGCCACCGGCGCCAACCTTGTGTGAATGCTCTGAAAAGCTAATCATTTGCATATCACAGCATCTTCTTCCTGTCGGTAAAATTTCGCGTCTGTAGCACGTCATCTTCGTGGTGTAGCAATTTTAATGGCCAGCAGTGTATTTCTCTGTTATTTAGCAGTTGCGACGTATTACAGTAACATCTAGGTGATACATAGCAGAAGTGGCAGAACGCGCAGAAATCGCATTTTAATGTTGGTAAAGTGCGGAGGGACACAAGTTGTCAATACGTGAACTGCGATTTTAAACTGTGACAAGAGTCGCAGTTACCGAAAAGTAGCTGTCACATAAATCGCTGATCCTGGAAAGTCGCAGTTTAGCCGCAGTGTGCCACGAGCAGTGGTGTCGTGGCACGGAGGCAGCAGCAGACGCGTTGTGCGGAACAGGAAGCCCGTGGCTAGGCGGAGGACGCTAAGTTCACCGGACTTGGATACGATGTGACGTCATTATGACGTATACACGCTACATCGAAAACGATAGAAACCGTATATCAACTATTCGACTTTTGTGAACTTTCGAGAGGTTGTGACAGGGTAGCGCTGTGCTCTGCGCCATTCGTTTGTGAACAGTAGACTCCAAAGCTGAACTGAGTATATGATGACCTAACAAATTGGTTCTCCGAGTAAGAGACCTTTACTGGTGCCATCTTCTGCAAGCTGCATCCAGTAAAAGTAACGAGACTTCTGCATAGTTTAAGGTATCCGCTCATGTTGTGATGCAATTCGTATTTTGCATAATCTTGTCTTAGCAAATTATACTGCTGACATAAACCACATTGGCATGGCCAGGTACATGCTAAAACTATTGTGGTTGTATACATGACATAATAAACAGTACGTCTGGTTTATCATACCACCGTGGAATGCTTTGACACTGCATTCAATTATTTCATACGTCAATCAGTACTAGACACTGACCTTTGGTTAAGATTACATTGAGAAATCCACTTCCCCTCGTACTTCATCTCCGGTCGACGATTTTTCTTCAACAATGCCTCATATTTTTCTTTTTAAGTTCGAAACTGAATCATTCTACACACCAGGCATTACTGGACACTAAGGTAGCTGTCTCTGCGGTCCGAGTGTAAAATTACTTGGAATTATGGTTGATAAAAGACTATCTTGGGATGGACATATAAATTACTTAGCTATCAAACGTGCACGAGTTCTCTTTCAGCTATATAAATTAGGAAAAAAAGTCAGCAAGAGTATGCTGCTACAATCTAATATGTACTGACAAGACCAATTGTATGAAACCATACTAAAATGTTGATAGTAAATAAATATTATTTTCGGCGTAAGCATTCAATACAACAATCACACAATCTAATCTGGTCGGGACATAAGAAGACTTCACTTTTTTTACGAAACGTGTTGTCCGTGATGTTTTCAAGGCCACGGTCAGGAATATTTCTACTAATATCCAGCTCTTTTACTTTTATTTTGGCGAAATACATATACGCTGCCACACTGAGCTGTCTTCAGAATCGCACATGTCAAAACAAACCACTAGCAGACGACAGTTTAGTATCTCGAACGTTCGTAAAAGTCGACAGGTGTGTTAATCGACTAAAGCGTATATACGTCATAATGACGTCACATCATATCCAGGTTGGGTGAACTTAGCATCCTCCTGGCTAGGCCCGGGCTGCCGCCATCGCCCGCTGACGGTCGCTGGCTGAGGCGCTGCGCTCACCTGCCCGGACGGCCGACCCGTCACCGCCCGCGGCTACCAACGGCTGGCGGTGAGCCGGAGCCGGCCTTGGCGTGACGTCACGGCATCAGGCCGACGCGCGGGACTCCCTCAAGGACGACCGGTCTTCGGATGGGCCGAACCGGCGCAGTTCGCTGACTTTCCCTTCCTTCCTTACTCCAAGCGCTCGACCTCCGCAGGCTGCACATCGAACGTCACGGTACGGACAGTCGGCCGCACTTCGGCAGCAGCTTGTATAATTAGAAGCTGGCGTCAAGTGTGTCGTAGTTATCAACTGCAGCAAAATTTCAACAACTTGCATATACACTGCTGGCCACCGTAAATGCAACACCCTGAAGGAAGCATCCGAATCAAGTGAAATTTACACCATGAGTTTGCAGCGATGAGATATGCAACTGATTAGAATTTCAGCGCAGACGCACATCACGCGCGCCTGTGGCGCCACCTCATAGCGCCATTTAAGGCTTGGCGATTTCGACGAGTGTACGTTCGGCACGTGTGTTTACCTTGTCGTTGTTTCACAAGACGATCAGTTATGCCTCGTAGAAAACAGCGAACATCTTTTGATCAAGTATTCGAGTTCGACAGAGGAAGGATAGTGGCTTACCGAGATTGTGGATTATCATACAGAGAAATCGCTAGTCGTGTTGGACGAAACGAAACAACTGCAATGCGGATATGTGACCGTTGGATGCAGGAGGGCACGACGGACCGACGTGGTCGATCGCATTCACCTCGGTGCACCACTGCACGTGCTGATAGGCAAATTGTGCGCATGGCAGTGACGGATCGCTCAGTGACATCCCGAACCATAGCACAGCACATTGCGTCTGTAACGCATCATCCAGTGTCTGCGCGTACCATTCGACGCCGTTAATAGCAGAGTGGTCTGTCCGCAAGACGTCCATTGCTTCGTCTACCACTGACGCAGAACCACAGACGTCTCCGTCGCCAATGGTGTGATGACAGACGGATGTGGACGGCAGAATGGAATGACGTTGTCTTTACTGACGACGCACGCTTCTGTCTGCAGCACCACGATGGTCGGATTCGAGTGTGGAGACACCGTGGAGAGAGGATGCTGGACAGCTGCATTATGCACCGCCACACTGGTCTTGCACCGGGTATTATGGTATGGGGCGGTATTGGATACTACTCTCGCTCGTCTCTAGTACGCATTGCCGGTACTTTAAATAGCCGGCGCTACATATCCGAGGTGCTGGAGCCAGTTGTCCTTCCTTGCCTTCAGGGCTCGGCCACAGCCATATTTCAACAGGATAATGCGCGACCACACGTGGCACGCATTGTCCAAAGGTTCTTCGTCAATAACCAGATTGCATTGCTTCCCTGGTCGGCTCGCTCTCCGAATCTTTCGCTGATAGAAAACATGTGGTCCATGGTTGCTCAACGAGTGACCCAGATTACATCCCCAGCTGCCACACCAGATGATCTTTGGCAACGTGTGGAAGGTGCTTGGGCTGCAGTACCCCAGGAACACATCCATCGTCTCTTTGACTCAATGCCGAGACGTGTGGCAGCGGTGATCTCCAACAATGGCGGCTACTCTGGCTACTGATTCTGGCAGGAACCACATGTCACAGACGTCTGTAAACGTAATCATTTGATACTTGGTCAACATGTTATCTGCAAAATAAATTTTCTTGTGCTACCTCTTGTCTTTCTTGGTGTTGCATTTACGGTGGCCAGCAGTGTAGTTTATATGTCGAAATGAAACTACTGCCCATTAAAATTGCTACACCACGAAGATGACGTGCTACAGACGCGAAATTTAACAGACAGGAAGAAGACGCTGTGATATGCAAATGATTAGCTTTTCAGAGCATTCACACAAGGTTGGCGCCGGTGGCGACACCTACAACGTGCTGACATGAGGAAAGTTTCCAACCGAAGTCCCATACACAAACTGTAGTTGACCGGCGTTGCTTGGTGAAACGTTGTTGTGGTCCCTCGTGTAAGGAGGAGAAATGCGTACCGTCACGTTTCCGACTTTGATAAAGGTCGGATTGTAGCCTATCGCGACTGCGGTTTATCGTATCGCGACATTGCTGCTCGCGTTGGTCGAGATCCAATGACTGTTAGCACAATATGGAATCGGTGGGTTCAGGAGGGTAATACGGAACGCCGTGCTGGATCCCAACGGCCTCGTTATCACTACCAGTCGAGATGACAGCATCATGATGGTCGCATCCGTGTTTGGTGACATCGCAGTGAACGCACACTGGAAGCGTGTATTCGTCATCGCCCGACGTGATGGTATGGGGTGCCATTGGTTACACATCTCGCTCACCTCTTGTTCGCATTGACTTTGAACAGTGGACGTTACATTTCAGATGTGTTACGACCCGTGGCTCTGCCCTTCATTCGATCCCTGCGAAACCCCACATTTCAGCAGGATAATGCACGACCGCATGCAGGTCCTGTATGGGCCTTTCTGGATACAGAAAATGTTCGACTACTGCCCTGGCCAGCTCATTCTCCAGATTTCTCACCAATTGAAAACGTCTGGTTAATGGTGGCCGAGCAACTGGCTCGTCACAATACGCCAGTCACTCTCTTGATGAACTGTGGTATCGTGTTGAAGCTGCATGGGCAGCTGTACCTATACACGCCATCCAAGCTCTGTTTGACTCAATGCCCAGGCGTATCAAGCCGTTATTACGGCCAGAGGTGTTTGTTCTGGGTACTGATTCCTCAGCATCTATGCACCCAAATTGCGTGAAAATGTAGTCACATGTCAGTTCTAGTATAATACACTCCTGGAAATTGAAATAACAACACCGTGAATTCATTGTCCCAGGAAGGGGAAACTTTATTGACACATTCCTGGGGTCAGATACATCACATGATCACACTGACAGAACCACAGGCACATAGACACAGGCAACAGAGCATGCACAATGTCGGCACTAGTACAGTGTATATCCACCTTTCGCAGCAATGCAGGCTGCTATTCTCCCATGGAGACGATCGTAGAGATGCTGGATGTAGTCCTGTGGAACGGCTTGCCATGCCATTTCCGCCTGGCGCCTCAGTTGGACCAGCGTTCGTGCTGGACGTGCAGACCGCGTGAGACGACGCTTCATCCAGTCCCAAACATGCTCAATGGGGGACAGATCCGGAGATCTTGCTGGCCAGGGTAGTTGACTTACACCTTCTAGAGCACGTTGGGTGGCACGGGATACATGCGGACGTGCATTGTCCTGTTGGAACAGCAAGTTCCCTTGCCGGTCTAGGAATGGTAGAACGATGGGTTCGATGACGGTTTGGATGTACCGTGCACTATTCAGTGTCCCCTCGACGATCACCAGTGGTGTACGGCCAGTGTAGGAGATCGCTCCCCACACCATGATGCCGGGTGTTGGCCCTGTGTGCCTCGGTCGTATGCAGTCCTGATTGTGGCGCTCACCTGCACGGCGCCAAACACGCATACGACCATCATTGGCACCAAGGCAGAAGCGAATCTCATCGCTCAAGACGACACGTCTCCATTCGTCCCTCCATTCACGCCTGTCGCGACACCACTGGAGGCGGGCTGCACGATATTGGGGCGTGAGCGGAAGACGGCCTAACGGTGTGCGGGACCGTAGCCCAGCTTCATGGAGACGGTTGCGAATGGTCCTCGCCGATACCCCAGGAGCAACAGTGTCCCTAATTTGCTGGGAAGTGGCGGTGCGGTCCCCTACGGCACTGCGTAGGATCCTACGGTCTTGGCGTGCATCCGTGCGTCGCTGCGGTCCGGTCCCAGGTCGACGGGCACGTGCACCTTCTGCCGACCACTGGCGACAACATCGATGTACTGTGGAGACCTCACGGCCCACGTGTTGAGCAATTCGGCGGTACGTCCACCCGGCCTCCCGCATGCCCACTATACGCCCTCGCTCAAAGTCCGTGAACTGCACATACGGTTCACGTCCACGCTGTCGCGGCATGCTACCAGTGTTAAAGACTGCGATGGAGCTCCGTATGCCACGGCAAACTGGCTGACACTGACGGCGGCGGTGCACAAATGCTGCGCAGCTAGCGCCATTCGACGGCCAACACCGCGGTTCCTGGTGTGTCCGCTGTGCCGTGCGTGTGATCATTGCTTGTACAGCCCTCTCGCAGTGTCCGGAGCAAGTATGGTGGGTCTGACACACCGGTGTCAATGTGTTCTTTTTTCCATTTCCAGGAGTGTATATTTGTCCAATGAATACCCGTTAATCATCTGCATTTCTTCTTAGTGTAACAATTTTAATGCCCAGTAGTGTAAAGTAAATTTAATGTCTTAGCCGGTTTCACGCCCTTAGTACAATTCTTCAGAACGCTACAACTATCGCATTATATACTGAAGAGCCAAAGAAACTGGTACACCTGCCTAATATCGCGTAGGGCCCCAGCGAGCGAGCACAAGTGCCGCAACACGACGTGGCATGGAGCTAAATAATGTCTAAAGTAATGCTGGAGGGAATTTACACCATGAATCCTGCAGGGCCGTCCATAAATCCGTAAGAGTACGAGGCAGTGGAGATCTCTTCTGAACAGCACGTTGCAAGACATCCCAGATACGCTCCATCATGTTCATGCCTGGGGAGTTTGCTGGACAGCGGAAGTGTTTAAACTCAGGAGAGTGTTGCTGGTGCCACTCTGTAGCAATTCTGGACGTATGGGGTGTCACATTGTCCTGCTGGAAGTGTCCAAGTCTGTCGGAATGCACAAAGGACGTGAATGGATGCAGGTGGTCAACAGGATGCTTAGGTACGTGTCACCTGTCAGTCACATCTAGACGTATCAGGGATCCCATATCAGTCCAACTGCACACACGCCCCACATCATTACAGAACCTTCACCAGCTTGAACAGTCCCCTGCTGACATGCACGATCCATGGATTCATGAGGTCGTCTCCATACCTATACACGACTATCCGCTCGATACAATTTGAAACGAGACTCGTCCGACCAGGCAACATGTTTCCAGTCACCAACAGTCCATTGCCGGTGTCCACGGACCCGGGCGAGGCTAAATCTTTGTGTCATGCAGTCATCAAGGATACACGAGTAGGTCTTCGTTTCCGAAAGCCCTATCGATGATGTTTCGTTGAATCGTTCGCACGCCGACACTTCTTAATGGCCCAGCATTGAAATCTGCAGCACTTTGCGAAAGGGTTGCATTTCTGTCACGTTCTTGCAGGATCATTTTCCGGCCGCAGCGATGTTGGAGATTAATGTTTTACCGGATTCCTGATATTCACTGTACACTCGTGAAATGGTCGTACGGGAAAATCCCTACTTCATCGCTACCTCGGACATGCTGTGTCCCATCATTCGTGCGCCGACTATAGCACCACGTTCAGGCTCACTCCAGTCTTGACTGCCTGTCATTGTTGCAACGGTAACCGATCTAACAACTGCAGCAGACACTTGTCTTATGTGGGCGTTGCCGACCGCAGCGCCGTATTCTGTCTGTTTACATATCTCCGTATTTGAATACGCATGCTTCTACCAGTTTCTTGGGCGCTTCAGTTTAGTTTATAGGCTCCAAACACTATCTATAAACTGTTGACGCAATGAAATAACTAGTGTACAAATAACGATGTTCTCTTTCGCTGCCGGCCGGAGTGGCCGAGCGGTTCTAGGCGCTACAGTCTGGAACCGCGCGACCGCTACGGTCGCAGTTTCGAATCCTGCTTCGGGCATGGATGTGTGTGATGTCCTTAGGTTAGTTAGGTTTTAAGTAGTTCTAAGTTCTAGGGGACTGATGACCTCAGTTGTTAAGTCCCATAGTGCTCAGAGCCATTTGAACCATTCTTTTCACTACAACATTTTTGCAGATCACATTGCAGCATGCAACACAAATTTTCAGTAATTATGAAAACGTCTGAACTTAAAATTAACAGTCAAAAAGCAACTTGATACTGCAACTCAAGGAAAAAAATTAGTTTCATACATTTTCTTATATTGTTACCTCACTTACAGAATTTCATATCTTTTCTTCTACTACTGCTGCTGAGGCTGAAGGAAGAAGCAGAGTGTCGCTAGCAAGGTCTAATACAACGCAACAATAAATGTTCAGGTGCCGAACCAGAGGAGAAGAGCCTCAGAAAGGTGAAGCTGAGAAATTCTGAAGCCACAAAAGAGCTGACAACGAGGGACAACCAGGACACATGACGCCATTTACATCCCCACCATTGCAGGACGGACGGAAAGCGTCAATATAAGTGTGGTGTGCGTACTGTAAGACCTTCTGTACACACACCATCAGATTATTTGACTTGTCGCTCTAACGAAGTAGGCGAGTGTCAGCAATATGTCTCGTGGTCTTATCGTGGCGTGTTTGTCTTCTGCCGTTAGGTCAGACGATAGAAATGCCAATTGCACGCTTAGAGTATCAGATTGACGGTGACCAACTTTAAACAGAACTTAATTAATTTCCAAACACATTTATTAAAATAATAAATAAACATAGACATTGCGTTACTTGATTCTGGATGTTGTTTATAATTGACAATCTGAAGTTCCCTTGGTCTTAGTACGTGAATCTTATTCTCTCATATCCCTGATACTGTCTATTGATTTATCTTCATGGCTATGTACAGGAATATGGTAATCTTATTAGGCGCAGACTGAAACTTGACTATAGACTAATGCAGACTAATGCAGACTGGTACAGACAGTTGCAGATAAATGCAGACTGCTACAGACTAATGCAGACTCACTAATCGGAGGTCTGTACACTCGTTATAATACCTCGAGCGCTCAGGTATCACTGCGCGAGTGTGATCCGCGAGGAGAAAAGGTTCTACGTTAGCAGCAATCTCATTGGCTGCGTTACATATTAATACGCGGATCGGCGGAAGCAGAATTTGGTCCGTCTCTAAGACAGCGCCATCTCGTAGTGCGGAGACGGTCGAGCGCTGCGCCTGCGCTGTTGTGCTTAGCGGGGCGCTCTCTATTGGGAAAGTTGTGTACGCGCTGACTACGCGGAACTATGTACACAACAACAAGTATCCCACTCTCCCTATCAAATGTCTCATTACTGACTCCTGATTGGTGACTGCCCAGTGCATAGCCTCAGCCATAGTGTCAGCTGCAGCTATCCAGTGAGGGGGAGACTATGGGAGTAGACCCTCAGCACGGCTAGTTGTCCACTGACTTCCATCGTCCTTTCTTTTCACCCATCACGCTACTGATACATTCGATGTGGCCCGCCACGAATTCGTCTCCTGTGCCAAACTTTTCGTTTTAGAGAAGCACTTGCACCCCGTGTCCTCAGTTATTTTCTGGATGTATTTCAGTCTCTTGTTTTCTCTACAATTTTTAGAGCTTCCTCTAGTACCAATATCGAAGCTATTCCCTGATTTTTATAACAAATGTCCTACCTTCCAGTCCCTTCTACTTGTCGATGTTTTCTATATATTCTTTCCTCGCAGACTGTGATGAGAACCTCCTCATTCCTTACCTCATCAGTCCACCTAATGTTCAACACTGTTCTGGAGTACGACGTCTGAAACTTTCCGATTTTCATCTGTTCAGGTTTTCCCACCGTCCATGTTTCACTACCACACATTGTTGTGCTCCGAACGCATATTGTCAAAAATTTCTTCCTCAAATTAAGACCTATGTTTGATACTAGTAGACGTCTCTTGGCCAGAATGCCCCTTCGTGCCACTGCTAGTCTGCTTTTTATGTCTTCTTTTCTCTGTCCGTCATGGTTTATTTTGCTGCCTAGGTAGCAGAATTTCTTAACATCATCTACTTTCTGATCGCCAAATCTGATGTTAAGTTTGCCGCTGCCCTCATTTCTGCTCATTCTCACTGCTTGCGTCTTTCTTTGATTTATTCTCAGTTCATATTCTGTACTCATTAGACAGTTCTATTCAGCAGATTCTGTAATTCTTCTTCACTTTGACTGAGGATAGCAATGTCCTATGAAACGCATAAATTGGCCAGCCCGTTCTCCTGATCTTACACCTCTGGACGTCTTTCTGTGGGGTACGTTAAAGGAGAAAGTGTACCATGATATGCCTACAATCCTAGAGGATATGAAACAACGTATTGTGGCAACCTGCGGCGACATTACACCAGATGTACTGCGGCGTATACGACATTCATTACGCCAGAGATTGCAATTGTGTGCAGCAAATGCTGGCCACCACATTGAACATCTATTGGCCTGACATGTCGGGACACACTCTATTCCACTCCGTAATTGAAAACGGAAACCACGTGTGTACGTGTACCTCACCCCTCATGGTAATGTACATGTGCGTCAGTGAAAAAGACCAATAAAAAGGTGTTAGCATGTGGACGTAATGTGCTGTTCCAGTCTCTTCTGTACCTAAGGTCCATCACCGTTCCCTTCGGATCCCTACGTAATTCGGTGCTCTCCGATACACACGATCGAACAGCGGAGGAATGGTTCTCAAGCGTCAACTTTTGGTTACAATATCTCCGGATGTAATTAACATTTTACAATGCAACAAACGGCACTGATTACGTATTTGTTTATATGTGCTAACAAAACTAACGAGGTTCCATTTAAAAAGACGTAGGTTTGTGTTAAAAAACATACTTCCGTGCATTTTTGTGTGGTTTGTATTAACCAATTACTCTAGCCCCTCTCCTCACGTACGGTCTGTGGTATCGGCTCGTCAGTATTTGATGTGGTTTACGAAATATATCCAGCGGTAACGTTAGGTGACACACCCTGTATAATTTCCTTTTTTTTGTGACGGACACACGTCTATATCGTGCGCTCATAGTGACCTCTCAAAACTCTGGCATCTCTCCCCACATCCACCACTGGTGGCGACTCCCCAACTGCACAACGCTACGCGATGTTCACATCCAACTGCCCAAAACTACACTAGCGAATAATCCAACAATGAGTCCAACCAGCCACAGACTGCACAAAGCGCAGTCAGCGATTTGCATACAGAGCGTACGTGGCGTTACCAACATAAAAACCTAAACAGCCGACTTACAAGTTAATAGCGCGATGAGCAACAGACAGATATTCGTGACAACATTTGACTGCTGACACTCTCAAAAGTTTCAGCACTTCTCTAATGACATTGTGGGGCTGCATCCCCATTGAACTTAATCGCACCCTTTGGAGTGCAACGCGATCGCATTTTATAGCTCTCGTGTACCAACTAATTGCTCGCCGCAACTGTCCCAAAGAACAACCACCATTCAGATACCATGTATCTCTGTAAGAGAGAGACGGCTCCTTGACGTTTGTTTCTGTGTCAATGCGCAGATGTGGTCCGAACTTCTACGGGAATAAGGACTTCCTAGTGTTGTTGTTGTTGTGGTCTTCAGTCCTGAGACTGGTTTGATGCAGCTCTCCATGCTACTCTATCCTGTGCAAGCTTCTTCATCTCCCAGTACCTACTGCAACCTACATCCTTCTGAATCTGCTTAGTGTATTCATCTCTTGGTCTACCCCTACGATTTTTACCCTCCACGCTGCCCTCCAATACTAAATTGGTGATCCCTCGATGCCTCAGAATATGTCCTACCAACCGATCCCTCCTTCTGGTCAAGTTGTGCCACAAACTTCTCTTCTCCCCAATCCTATTCAAAGCTTCCTCATTAGTTATATGATCTACCCATCTAATCTTCAGCATTCTTCTGTAGCACCACATTTCAAAAGCTTCTATTCTCTTCTTGTCCAAACTATTTACCGTCCATGTTTCACTTCCATACATGGCTACACTCCATACAAATACTTTCAGAAATGACTTCCTGACACTTAAATCTATACTCGATGTTAACAAATTTCTCTTCTTCAGAAACGCTTTCCTTGCCATTGCCAGTCTACATTTTATATCCTCTCTACTTCGACCATCATCAGTTATTTTGCTCCCCAAATAGCAAAACTCCTTTACTACTTTAAGTGTCTCATTTCCTAATCTAATACCCTCAACATCACCCGACTTAATTCGACTACATTCCATTATCCTCGTTTTGCTTTTGTTGATGTTCATCTTATATCCTCCTTTCAAGACACCATCCATTCCGTTCAACTGCTCTTCCAAGTCCTTTGCTGTCTCTGATAGAATTACAATGTCATCGGCGAACCTCAAAGTTTTTATTTCTTGTCCATGGATTTTAATACCTACTCCGAATTTTTCTTTTGTTTCCTTTACTGCTTGCTCAATATACAGATTGAATAACATCGGGGAGAGGCTACAACCCTGTCTCACTCCCTTCCCAACCACTGCTTCCCTTTCATGTCCCTCGACTCTTATAACTGCCATCTGGTTTCTGTACAAATTGTAAATAGCCTTTCGCTCCCTGTATTTTACCCCTGCCACCTTTAGAATTTGAAAGAGAATATTCCAGTTAACACTGTCAAAAGCTTTCTCTAAGTCTACAAATGCTAGAAACGTAGGTTTGCCTTTCCCTAATCTTTCTTCTAAGATAAGTCGTAAGGTCAGTATTGCCTCACGTGTTCCAGTATTTCTACGGAATCCAAACTGATCTTCCCCGAGGTCGGCTTCTACTAGTTTTTCCATTCGTCTGTAAAGAATACGTGTTAGTATTTTGCAGCTGTGGCTTATTAAGCTGATTGTTCGGTAATTCTCACATCTGTCAACAACTGCTTTCTTTGGGATTGGAATTATTGTATTCTTCTTGAAGTCTGAGGGTATTTCGCCTGTTTCATACATCTTGCTCACCAGATGGTAGAGTTTTGTTAGGACTGGCTCTCCCAAGGCCGTCAGTAGTTCCAATGGAATGTTGTCTACTCCGGGGGCCTTGTTTCGACTCAGGTCTTTCAGTGCTCTGTCAAACTCTTCATGCAGTATCGTATCTCCCTTTTCATCTTCATCCACATCCTCTTCCATTTCCATAATATTGTCCTCAAGTACATCTCCCTTGTATAGACCCTCTATATACTCCTTCCACCTTTCTGCTTTCCCTTCTTTGCTTAGAACTGGGTTTCCATCTAAGCTCTTGATGTTCATAGAAGTGGTTCTCTTATCTCCAAAGGTCTCTTTAATTTTCCTGTAGGCAGTATCTATCTTACCCCTAGTGAGATAAGCCTCTACATCCTTACATTTGTCCTCTAGCCATCCCTGCTTAGCCATTTTGCACTTCCTGTCGATCTCATTTTTGAGACGTTTGTATTCTTTTTTGCCTGCTTCATTTACTGCATTTTTATATTTTCTCCTCTCATCAATTAAATTCAATATTTCTTCTGTTACCCAAGGATTTCTACTAGCCCTCGTCTTTTTACCTACTTGATCCTCTGCTGCCTTCACTACTTCATCCCTCAAAGCTACCCATTCTTCTTCTACTGTATTTCTTTCCCCCATTCCTGTCAATTGTTCTCTTATGCTCTCCCTGAAACTCTGTACAACCTCTGGTTCTTTCAGTTTATCCAGGTCCCATCTCCTTAAATTCCCACCTTTTTGCAGTTTCTTCAGTTTTAATCTACAGGTCATAACCAATAGATTGTGGTCAGAGTCCACATCTGCCCCTGGAAATGCCTTACAATTTAAAACCTGGTTCCTAAATCTCTGTCTTACCATTATATAATCTATCTGATACCTTTTAGTATCTCCAGGGTTCTTCCACGTATACAACCTTCTATCATGATTCTTAAACCAAGTGTAAGCTATGATTAAGTTGTGCTCTGTGCAAAATTCTACCAGGCGGCTTCCTCTTTCATTTCTTAGCCCCAATCCATATTCACCTACTACGTTTCCTTCTCTCCCTTTTCCTACACTCGAATTCCAGTCACCCATGACTATTAAATTTTCGTCTCCCTTCACTATCTGAATAATTTCTTTTATTTCATCATACATTTCTTCAATTTCTTCGTCATCTGTAGAGCTAGTTGGCATATAAACTTGTACTACTGTAGTAGGTGTGGGCTTCGTATCTATCTTGGCCACAATAATGCGTTCACTATGCTGTTTGTAGTAGCTTACCCTCATTCCTATTTTCCTATTCATTATTAAAGCTACTCCTGCATTACCCCTATTTGACTTTGTGTTTATAACCCTGTAGTCACCTGACCAGAAGTCTTGTTCCTCCTACCACCGAACTTCACTAATTCCCACTATATCTAACTTTAACCTATCCATTTCCCTTTTTAAATTTTCTAACCTACCTGCCCGATTAAGGGATCTGACATTCCACGCTCCGATCCGTAGAACGCCAGTTTCCTTTCTCCTGATAACGACATCCTCTTGAGTAGTCCCCGCCCGGAGATCCGAATGGGGGACTATTTTACCTCCGGAATATTTTACCCAAGAGGACGCCATCATCATTTAATCATACAGTAAAGCTGCATGCCCTCGGGAAAAATTACGGCCGTAGTTTCCCCTTGCTTTCAGCCGTTCGCAGTACCAGCACAGCAAGGCCGTTTTGGTTATTGTTACAAGGCCAGATCAGTCAGTCATCCAGACTGTTGCCCTTGCAACTACTGAAAAGGCTGCTGCCCCTCTTCAGGAACCACACGTTTGTCTGGCCTCTCAACAGATACCCCTCCGTTGTGGTTGTACCTACGGTACGGCTATCTGTATCGCTGAGGCACGCAAGCTTCCCCACCAACGGCAAGGTCCATGGTTCATGGGGGGGAGGGGGGGGGGGGGACTTCCTAGTAGAGAATTTAATGGACAAGGGACGCCGAATTGCATCACGCGATAAGTTGGAAATTTGTAGTCTGTCAGGGACCGTGCCCGAATGGCCGAAGCGTTTAACCCAACCGCGCATGAGAAACAGTAAATCCGGGTTGGAGTACCACCCGTACGGCACAAATTTTTCGACTTTCGCTATTTCATTACCACAAAGCCCTGTGCGGCTGGAAGTCACCAGTTTCCATCCGTCCCTCCCCTTCCCTTCCCCATTCTCTAAAAGAAAAAACTTAACTCCTCCCGAACATGCCATGAAGGCCCAACGGTACCTAACGGCCGCCGTGTCATCCTCAGCCCACGGGCGTCATCGATGCGGATATGGAGGGGCACGTGGTCAGCAGACCGCTCACCCTGCCGTATGTCACTTTACGAGACCGGAGCCGCTACCTCTCAGTCAAGTAGCCCCTCAAGTTGTCTCACAAGGGCTGAGTTCACTCCGCTTGCCAACAGTGCTCGGTAGATTGGATGGTCACCCAACCAAGTGCTAGCCAGTGTTACAACTGCGGCAAGGCCGATGGCTTCTCCATTCTCTACTTCTAAATGTATACACCAGCGATGTCATCGCGAGTGCTGTCAGACACCATTCAAATATAAATTGGACTTCCGACAAGTGATAGTGGTTATCATCCACTGGATTCAAAGCTAAACCACTAGCCCACTACTAGACAGTTCGGTGGAAATGAATTTTAAACCACTATCCCGAACCAGTTTGGTCGTAAATTAAGGGGTGTAGAGTTTCTTTTAATAAATTATTGTAAGTTGTTGCTATATACAGGAATGGTCGATATAGGGCGTGATAGGGGGCTGTAGATAATTTCAAGGGCATTTATCTCGTATCTGGAAGTCATGAAGGCGTAATCCCCTTTGTATTGTTTGAAATTACAAGCGCGGAGAGTCAGCAGAGATGCTGTGTCGCCTGGAGGCTTGCTTGGACCATCTCTGCTTTTTAAGATGCGGGGGAGGTGATGCCCATTGTTAATCGTGAGATGAGGAGAGACAGTCGTCAGCAGTGGTGTATCATTAGTAGTAGTACGGCACGGGCCGAGTGGTACGACTGCACAGTCATGCTCATAAATTAAGGATGTAAGTAGGCTGTTTATGTTTTCTTTATGTAAGTAGGCTGTTTATGTTTTCTTTATGTAAGTAGGCTGTTTATGTTTTCTTTATGTAAGTAGGCTGTTTATGTTTTCTTATTGGCAACGTTACGTAGCGCTCTATATGAAAATCACTGGCTGTGCTGTGTGCAGTCTGTGGCTAGTTTGCATTGTTGTCTGCCATTGTAGTGTTGGGCAGCGGCAGCTGGATGTTAACAGCACGTAGCGTTGCGCAGTTTGAGGTGAGCCGCCAGCAGTGGTGGATGTGGGGAGAGAGATGGCGGAGTTTTGAAATTGAACTGCTATATATTATGATTATTAAGGTAAATACAGTGTTTCTTCTCTATTAAAATCTTTCATTTGCTAACTATCCCTATCAGTAGTTAGTAACTTCCGTAGTTTGAATCTTTCATTTAGCTGGCAGTAGTGGCGCTCGCTGTATTGCAGTAGTTCGAGTAACGGAGATTTTTGGTGAGGTAAGTGATTTGTGAAAGGTACAGGTTAATGTTAGTCAGGGCCATTCCTTTGTAGGGATTTCTGAAAGTCAGATTGCGTTGCGCTAAAAAAATATTGTGTGTCAGTTTAAGCACAGTCGTGTATAAATTGTTCTAAGGGACGTTTCAAGGATAATGGAAGAATGTGGTGCCACACAACGTGGCACTACACAAAACTGGCGCTAATAGCACAGGCACATATGGAACACTCACGACACAGATCTGTAACTCCACGGTATTGGTGATAAGTTGAGAAAATTGTCCCGAAACACATGTGCTACAAAACGCCACTGCTTCCTGCACATGAACACCGACTTCAATATGGGATATGATCATCATGCATACGTACACAGGCCGCACAACGGGTTGGCATACTCTGGATCAGGTGGTCAAGCACCTGCTGGCGCCTCCCATTCTTACACCAGTGCCTGTAGGAGCTCCTGAATTGTCCTAGGGGTTTGAAGTCGTGCAGGATATGTCGGCCTAGGGCACCCCAGACGTGCTCGATGGGGTTTAGGTCTGGAGAACATCAGGTCACTCCATTCGCCTGATATCTTCTGTTTCAAGGTACTCCTCCACGATGGCATCTCGGTGGGGCAGTGTGTTATCATTCATCAGGAGGAAGGTGGGACCCACTGCACCCCTGAAAAGGCGGACATACTGGTGCAAAATGACGTCCTGATACGCCTGACCCGTTTCAGGTCCTCTGTCAAAGACGTGCAGGGGTGTACATTCATCAATCATAATCCCACCCCACACCATCAAACCACGACCTCCATACAGGTCCCTTTCAAGGACATTAAGGAGTTGGCATCTGGTTCCTGGTTCACGCCACAATCACTGTGCAGACTATATCTGGACTCGTCCGTGAACATAACCTGGGACCACTGTTCCAATGACCATGTACTGCGTTCTTGACACCAGGTTTTACGGGCTCTCCTGTGACCAGGGGTCAGTGGAATGCGCCTTGTAGGTCTCTGGGCGAATACACCATGTCTGTTCAGTCGTCTGTAGACTGTGTGTCTGGAGACAACTGTTCCAGTGGCTGCGGCGGTAAGGTCCCGAGCAAGGCTATCTGCAGTACTCCGTGGCCGTCTCCGAGCGCTGGTCGGTCTTCTTGTCGTGTTGTAGACTGTGGACGTCCCGTACTGTAGCGCCTGGACACGTTTCCTGTCTGCTGGAATCGTTGCCATAATTTTGAGATCACACTTTGTGGCACACAGAGGGCTCGTGCTACGACGTGGTGTGTTTGTCCAGCCTCCAGTCGCCCTAGTATTCTACCCCTCATAACGTCATCAATATTTGTTATTTGAGCCATTTTCAACACAGTCACCATTAGCAAGTCTGAAAACGTCTGCACACTTACTCGCTGCACCGCACTATGACATGCACCAACACACTGAAATATCCCCTTAGGAAAATTTATAAATGATTGTGCTGGTAAACCCCTTACGTTATTTGATTTTCAAACAGCTGAGCAGACCTGAACGTACTCAGACATTTCGCTCTTTACTTATTCTGATCAACACTAAACTGACACACAATATATTTAGCGCAACGCAATATGACTTTCAATAATCCCTACAAAAGAATGGCCCTGACTAACAATAACCTATACCTCTCATGACTCACTTACCTCACAAAAACCTAAACAACCTACTTAACAACACCTCTGCGTATGTGGACTGCTGGCAGCCTCACCGTGCGACGACCGCAGGTCAAATGCACCGCATGGTCAAACCCCGAGGTGATTTAAACCCGCAAACCGCCCACCAGAGCGTTGATTCACCATGTATCCTTAATTTATGAGCATGAATGTAGTCATATTCTGAAGAAGTGGAACATGTTGATTTAATGATTAAGTACTTGAGACGAGGAAAGTGAGTGGAGCGCTTTGGGAAGAACATTTTATTATGAGTGTTTTGATGAGTAACAGAAGAGGATTTAATGTAAGGCACTTGATTTCAGATTTTGTACTTTATTGCGGCTGCTTGTAGTTACGCATCCTTGACTCAGATATCCAGAGACAGTATAGGGAAAGATAAACAGGCACGTATAATTTTCAGTTTGAATTAGGGGTAGGAATAACTGTTGAGCATTTAATGTTGCATTTTTGAAAAGCTCTCATTTGGTGTTAAAGAATACTTAGTTTGTCCGCTTAAGAAATGTACTTTTTTGTGTATTAATGTTTGTGAAGCAAAGAGAGAGAAAATTTTTCAGTATAGAACTTTCCTAATCAGAAAACTAATTACATTTGATGTTATAATTTATCCCAAGTCATTGTCTACCAAAATATGAGTTATCATTTTTACTTACTCAGATTTGTTATGAACGAAGTACGCTTTACCTTTTTTAAAAAGGGAGCGCATTGCAGCACACGCATCTCAGCAGTTAATTATAGTTCATCAATGCGACGCACTTTCAAGACATGAGCAGCGTCACAGTGTTTCCGTCGTGCAATAGGTAAACCAAAATCAAGCAGTAAAGAAAAGGGAACACTGAGCTTTCTCAGGGACAATTTGGCAGTTTAAAAATTTAATGATGCGCAGCCCTGAATTCAGTCAGCATTGTTGCCGTTACGAATGTTTAAACAGACAGGGAACAAGGTAGGGGCTTTCCAAGTTACTTTATCGCAATCAGATTTTGCGACACATTCTCGCAGTTGAGTTCTTACGTTCGAAGTTTACAAGTTCGTATGTTGAAAATTTACAGTTACATACTGATAGCCTACACTGATTTTTTTAAAACAACCATAACTCTCACGAGGTGTGATACGAGCGCTCATTTGAAGTGCAACACCGTATGGATATACACTCTGTTCCGAATGGTTTACGTTTAGAAACAAAACTCTCAAGAGATATGATACGAACGCTCATTCGAAGTACAGCACCGTACGGGTATACACTCTGCCCGAATGGTTTCTTAGACGCATTTAATGCTCATTTGGTTTTGAGCCACTGGCGCGCATGTATATGCTCTTGCCCATCCAGCCTCTCTGACGCCTTATTCCAGCCCAACATATCTCATTGCTTTCAACCTCTTTGCTCGGTTTGCTTTAGCATAGCGGTGCGCAAGACAGAGCAGTACTGCAACGCGTTATCCAGATTTGCGCAAAGTAGAGGTAAGGAGAATATATATATACACTCCTGGAAATAGAAAAAAGAACACATTGACACCGGTGTGTCAGACCCACCATACTTGCTCCGGACACTGCGAGAGGGCTGTACAAGCAATGATCACACGCACGGCACAGCGGACACACCAGGAACCGCGGTGTTGGCCGTCGAATGGCGCTAGCTGCGCAGCATTTGTGCACCGCCGCCGTCAGTGTCAGCCAGTTTGCCGTGGCATACGGAGCTCCATCGCAGTCTTTAACACTGGTAGCATGCCGCGACAGCGTGGACGTGAACCGTATGTGCAGTTGACGGACTTTGAGCGAGGGCGTATAGTGGGCATGCGGGAGGCCGGGTGGACGTACCGCCGAATTGCTCAACACGTGGGGCGTGAGGTCTCCACAGTACATCGATGTTGTCGCCAGTGGTCGGCGGAAGGTGCACGTGCCCGTCGACCTGGGACCGGACCGCAGCGACGCACGGATGCACGCCAAGACCGTAGGATCCTACGCAGTGCCGTAGGGGACCGCACCGCCACTTCCCAGCAAATTAGGGACACTGTTGCTCCTGGGGTATCGGCGAGGACCATTCGCAACCGTCTCCATGAAGCTGGGCTACGGTCCCGCACACCGTTAGGCCGTCTTCCGCTCACGCTCCAACATCGTGCAGCCCGCCTCCAGTAGTGTCGCGACAGGCGTGCCAATGATGGTCGTATGCGTGTTTGGCGCCATGCAGGTGAGCGCCACAATCAGGACTGCATACGACCGAGGCACTCAGGGCCAACACCCAGCATCATGGTGCGGGGAGCGATCTCCTACACTGGCCGTACACCACTGGTGATCGTCGAGGGGACACTGAATAGTGCACGGTACATCCAAACCGTCATCGAACCCATCGTTCTACCATTCCTAGACCGGCAAGGGAACTTGCTGTTCCCACAGGACAATGCACGTCCGCATGTATCCCGTGCCACCCAACGTGCTCTAGAAGGTGTAAGTCAGCTACCCTGGCCAGCAAGATCTCCGGATCTGTCCCCCATTGAGCATGTTTGGGACTGGATGAAGCGTCGTCTCACGCGGTCTGCACGTCCAGCACGAACGCTGGTCCAACTGAGGCGCCAGGTGGAAATGGCATGGCAAGCCGTTCCACAGGACTACATCCAGCATCTCTACAATCGTCTCCATGGGAGAATAGCAGCCTGCATTGCTGCGAAAGGTGGATATACACTGTACTAGTGCCGACATTGTGCATGCTCTGTTGCCTGTGTCTATGTGCCTGTGGTTCTGTCAATGTGATCATGTGATGTATCTGACCCCAGGAATGTGTCAATAAAGTTTCCCCTTCCTGGGACAATGAATTCACGGTGTTCTTATTTCAATTTCCAGGAGTGTATTTTTAATTAATTTAATCAGGGCCAGCTTCTGTTATTCAGAGACATTTTTGTGATCAAATTTTCCTTGTCCAAGTTAATTACTCACGCAGTTTATAATGTCCAAAATCGTGCAGTCAGACTACTAACTTTCAAGTATGGAAGACTTCCCTTTTCGTTACGATAATGAATTATTATTACAGTGCAGCTTTGTTTCCGCATTATGGCAGCTGATTTACTATTACAGTTCAGAGATTGCATTCAGAAACAGAGTACTTCAGTCATAATATTTTTATTTACTTAGAAAACTTTCAACTTGTTAATCCGCTCATCCCAAAGGGCTCGATGGCACAGGTACAGCCATGGAATGTATACACCTTTCGACGCTGGAAGAACTTTGTGAGGAGATTTTCTGATTAAGTTCTGGTGGATGATTATGATGTCAATTTCCACTTGAGAAACAATACAACCAAGCTGCAGTCACTAGCACATAATAAGTTCTCCTCGCCAAGGGTAACCAATGTATCGAAATATGCCTGATACCAATCAGGATATTTAAAGGGTCACCCGTGACAATTTGTTCTATATTGTTTTTTGCGTCGTGTATAATATTGAGGAAATTTCATTCATTTTGTGCGCATGGTGTAAAAAAGTTGTTTCCAGCATTTACTTACAGATTATCATTATTATAATTATTTTCTATGATAAAAAGTGCAAATCTTATTTCAGTGGACGCCACATAGGGCGTCTTGCGCGCCGGTGATGAGGATGAAATGATGATGAGGACAACACAACACCCAGCCCCGAGCGGAGAAAATCTTCAACCCGGTCGGGAATCGAACACGGGCCCCGCTTGTATGTGCGGCGATCGCATTACCACCCAGCTAAGCAGGAGGACATTTTCTATGATAATAATGAGTTACATATTTTTCCAATTTACAAAACGCATGTATGTGAAACGGTTAACTATTAAACAAAAAAGCCATGAATGTAAAACGTATTGTAAAAGAAATACAAATAAAATACAGTACTGGCCATTAAAATTGCTACACCAAGAAGAAATGCAGATGATAAACGGGTATCCATTGGAGAAATATATTACACTAGAACTGACATGTGATGTCATTTTCACGTAATTTGGGTGCATAGATCCTGAGAAATCAGTACCCAGAACAACCACCTCTGGCCGTAATAACGGCCTTGATACGCCAGGGCATTGAGTCAAACAGAGCTTGGATGGCGTGTACAGGTACAGCTGCCCATGCAGCTTCAACACGATACTACAGTTCATCAGGAGTAGTGACTGGCGTATTGTGACGAGCCAGTTGCTCGGCCACAATTGACCAGACGTTTTCAATTGGTCAGAGATCTGGAGAATGTGCTGGCCAGGGCAGCAGTCGAACATTTTCTGTATCCAGAAAGGCCCGTACAGGACCTCCAACATGCGGTCGTGCATTATCCTGCTGAAATGTCGGGTTTCGCAGGGATCGAATGAAGGGTAGAGAGCCGGCCGGTGTGGCCGAGCGGTTCTACGCACTACAGTCTGGAACCGCGCGACCGCTACAGTCGCGGGTTCGAATCCTGCCTCGGGCATGGATGTGTGTGATGTCCTTCGCTTAGTTAGGTTTAAGTAGTTCTAAGTTCTATGGGACTGATGACCTCAGCAGTTAAGTCCCATAGTGCTCAGAGCCATTTATGAAGGGTGGAGCCATGGGTCGTAACACATCTGAAATGTAACGTCCACTGTTCAAAGTGCCGTCAATGCGAACAAGAGGTGACCGAGACGTGTAACCAATGGCACCCCGTACCATCACGCCGAGTCATATGCCAGTATGGTGATGATGAATACACGCTTCCAATGTGCATTCACCGCGATGTCGCCAAACACAGATGCGACCGTCATGATGCTGTAAACACAACCTGGATTAATCCGAAAAAATGACGTTTTGCCATTCGTGCACCCAGGTTCGTCGTTGAGTACACCATCGCAGGCGCTCCTGTCCGTGATGCAGCGCATGGAGGTAAGAATAAGGGGAGATGGCGCTACGTATCCCAGCCGTACTACGTATTGAAGCCATGGGGGCGTGGCTCGCTGCCATGACACTCTGACCAAAACACTGCCAGTGTGCTATAGCGCTGCGTGTATTACAGTCGCTAATTGCACCATATACGCATGTAACGCCATCAGATTGGTTGTTTCAAAGTTTTTGTTAAAATAAAATCTCGTAAAGGCGAAATTCCGCTTTTCTTCTGATTAAAAATAGTTTTTAATGTAATATTACGAATAGCTAGCCTTCAATGTAAACGATAAAATTTTGTTAATTCAGTAATAATCGTGTATCACAAACTGAATAATAAAAACTGATAACTAAGTTAGCTATACCCTCCCTCCAAAGCCCCATAAATACATCTTGTTTGTAATACGTACTGGGACATTTCAGTTACGTTACACTACTGGGAAACACTGTTCATTATCACCAATATTTATTGAAATACGGTACATAGAATGGCAAATCTACAGTGTCCTGTTTAGGCCTACACTTTGCGCCAGTTAATGTAGTGTTAGCTTTTAATTTGGTACATGATGAAGACAAAGTGAGTTACTCAACACTTCGATTATTGACGATACGTACGTATTATACTGAAACGTGAACTTGAAAACTAAGAATTTAATTCTTTGAATTAACATACCTTTTGCAAATATTTTGGGTGTGTAGGGAAAACTGATGGTACAGCATTTTCTCGGAGCCTTACTGTTGAAAGGGAAGTTCGGTCTATGTCCTCTTCTCGGAAATGCTGAGAACATATAGTGCTCCATTTAGACGCACGCCAATTCTTCCTCATCACGCCATTCTCCCACAGAGCTTTCCGACTTTCATTTTTAGGAAATCTAAAATCATACAGGAGAAAAACACGCTATAGTACAAGTACCGATGTAGCACACTTTCATTCACAATGAAGTTGTAAAATCACACTTAACGAGACAACTTACACATTAAATGTTATTCCCTTCGATTTCGCATCACAATCAGAACGATTCGTACATCCGAACAACACACAAGTCACCATAATAGCGCAAAATCCTTCCAAAAGCGAGCGACAAGCCTATGCACACAACCTTACAGCAGCAATGTTTTGGTCGGATTGAGATGGCTACCCTCGGCTTCACATAGCTTCGCAGCTGTGACGTCACGGCGTCTCTCTCTATTCTTACCTCCATGATGCAGCGTCAAGTGTAACCGCAGCCACGGTCTCCGAGCTGATAGTCCATGCTGCTGCAAACGTCGTCGAACTGTTCGTGCAGATGGTTGTCTTGCAAATGTCCCCATCTGTTCACTCAGGGATCGAGACGTGGCTGCACGGTCAGTTTCAGCCATGCGGATAAGATTCCTTTCATCTCGACTGCTAGTGATACGAGGCCTTTGGGATCCAGCATGGCGTTCCGTATTACCCTCCTGAACCCACCGATTCCGTATTCTGCTAACAGTCATTGGATCTCGACCAACGTGAGCAGCAATGTCGCGATACGATAAACCGCAATCGCGATAGGCTACAATCCGACCTTTATCAAAGTCGGAAAAGTGATGGTACGCATTTCTCCTCCTTACACAAGGCATCACAACAGCGTTTCACCAGGAAACGCCGGTCAACTGCTGTTCGTGTATCAGAAATTGATTGGAAACTTTCCTCCTATCACCTCGTTGTAGGTGCCGCCACCGGCGCCAATCTTGTGTGAATGCTCTGAAAAGCTAATCATTTGCATATCACAGCATCTTCTTCCTGTCGGTTAAGTTTTGCGTCTGTAGCACGTCACCTTCGTGGTGTAGCAATTTTAATGGCCAGTAGTGTAAATAATTAGAATAGTAATGAATGTTTAGATATTTTAATCAGGTGTGTTGTAAATACCCCAACAGCACACTGTTTACGGCTTATTTTCCAAAAATAGTATACAAAAACCCAGCTTTATTACACACGAAAATATGTGACTTGAAAGCTTCCTTAATTCATGTTGCAACAAAAGTTTTCATTTTTCAAAATTAATTAATGTTGGTGGGGTATTTTGCAAAACTTCAGATTAAAAAAAAAATGGTTCAAATGGCTCTGAGCACTATGGGACTCAACATCTTAGGTCATAAGTCCCCTAGAACTTAGAACTACTTAAACCTAACTAACCTAAGGACATCATACACACCCATGCCCGAGGCAGGATTCGAACCTGCGACCGTAGCAGTCCCGCGGTTCCGGACTGCAGCGCCAGAACCGCTAGACCACCGCGGCCGGGAAAACTTCAGATTATTACAGAAGTTGATTATACAGTTTTCAAGAACATTAATTACATATCAACTTTTGCACGAAACACATTTTTATACATCATCGTTTCGAAGATATTCCCTCTAAGCCTAAAATTCCAAATTACATTTCGGGTTGTGTTTTACCCCTTAAAACTGAAATTGGGCACAAGCAAAAAAAATATTGAGTGCGTTGTTTTGCCCCCTTTACACAACCACCAAGTTTCATCAAGATCGTTTATTGGTTGTTGGTAATGTTCCCCTGTCAGCGTTATCATTTAATATGCTCAGAAATTGCTTAGCCGTGGCGTTGATGGTCAGAGTGCGAATGCTTGTTCCCGCCAAGTCCCTGTGTGGTTCGCTCACACTCGCTACGAACGCCCCGACGACTGACTGCAGAGGGCAGCTCCGTCTCCCCGCTGCAGACTGAAATGCCACGTTTCGGCCACCGACCGCCTCAGCGGCAGCGCCCTCCAGGGACTGTGTAGTCAGTCACGATGCTCCTGTCCGCGCTCCCCTGGCTTTCAAAATAAAGGCCGACTGGTGACTCATTACCGTCCTGCTTAGTCCCCCATCCGATCTGAGAGGGCAAGCAGCCATCACTGTGCAGACTTTTAACAGCCAGATGATGCTCCTCGTGTAATAACAACGAGTGAGGTGGTGCATAGGCTTCTGTGTTTTCCCCGTATCGCTTAAGGCAAACAACGGGACGGCTACTTAAAAGAAGACACGTCCAGTTTCATTCCTCGTTCCACACTATCCAGAGCGTGTGCTATGTCGCTAATGACCTTGTCGTTGACGGGACTATAAACGCTATTCTTCCTCCCCTTCCTAACGCTGGTATTCTGCTGTACCAACAACATCACCTCTCTCATCCAAATTGTAAACATTCGCCCCATGACAACAGCCTCTCAGACTGTATTTCCCGCGGACTCCCGAAGGGTCATTTCACACTGAACGTCATCAGGACGAAACGAAACGTCACTTTGCTTAGCCCCGTACCGAAAGGCGACAGTAAGAGCCTGGATTTTGTGTAATACCAGTTCATCATGAGAATAAACCTGATGTAAACAAACACAAAAGCGTTTATTGGTCAGAAGCCGTAGTACACGTACACTGGTGTTGTCACGCTCTTGGAAGTAGGTCCTACTTATGTATTATAACCTTATTACTAAGTTACGCAAAATGGAACTTTTAAGATATTCAATTGTATTAACAGCCATCAAAGTTTTTCTTAAGCATGCTGTAGCTACATAGTTCTTATTTCAAAATTCGTGTACAGCCACAGCGTTTGCTGCATTGTGCTCTAATTGTCGCGCAGTTAACGCGAAATATAAAAATGGCTGAGGCTGTTTCCTGTAGTGAAACACGCGCACGGAACACGGTTAAAAAGTGCCGACAAATAGGCTGTTCTTAATGTTTCTCTTAAAGTTATGGAGATAATCGCTTTGAAGTTTTCCTGTATACGAGGTGGTCCATTGATAGTGACCGGGCCAAATATCTCACGAAATAAGCATCAAACGAAAAAACTACAAAGAACGAAACTCATCTAGCTTGAAGGGGGAAACCAGATGGCGCTATGGTTGGCCTGCTAGATGGCGCTGCCATAGCACAAACGGGTATCAACTGCGTTTTTTTTAAATAGGAACCCACATTTTTTATTACATATTCATGTAGTACGTAAAGAAATATGAATGTTTTAGTTGGACCACTTTTTTCGCTTTGTGATAGATGCCGCTGTAATAGTCACAAACGTATAAGTACGTGGTATCAGGTAACATCCCGCCAGTGCGGACGGTATTTGCTTCGTAATACATTACCCGTGTTAAAATGGACCGTTTACCAGTTGCGGAAAAGGTCGATATCGTGTTGATGTATGGCTATTGTGATCAAAATGCCCAACGGGCATGTGCAATGTATGCTGCTCGTTATCCTTGACAACATTATCCAAGTGTTAGGACCGTTCGCCGGATAGTTAACGTTATTTAAGGAAACAGGAAGTGTTCAGTCACATGTGAAACGTCAACCACGACCTGCAACAAATGATGATGCCCAAGTAGGTGTCTTAGCTGCTGCTGCGGCAAATCCGCACAACAGACAAATTGCGCGAGAATCGGGAATCTCAAAAACGTCGGTGTTGAGAATGCTACGTCAACATCGATTGCACCGGTACCATATTTCTATGCACCAGGAATTGCATGGCAACGACTTTGAACGTCGTGTACAGTTCTGCCACTGGGCACAAGAGAAATTACGGGGCGATGACAGATTTTTTGCACGCGTTCTATTTAGCGACGAAGCGTCATTCACCAACAGCGGTAACGTAAACCGGCATAATATGCACTATTGGGCAACGGAAAATCCATGATGGCTGCCACCAGTGGAACATCAGCGACCTTGGTGGGTTAATGTATGGTGCGGCATGGTGGAAGGAAGGATAATGGGCCCCCATTTTATCGATGGCAATCTAAATGGTTAAATGTATACTGATTTCCTACGTAATGTTCTACCGATGTTACTACAAGATGTTTCACTGCATGACAGAATGGCGATGTACTTCCAACATGATGGATGTCCGGCACATAGCTCGCGTACTGTTGAAGCGGTATTGAATAGCATATTTCATGACAGTTGGATTGGTCGTCGAATCACCATACCAAGATCAGCACGTTCACCGGATCTGACGTCTCCAGATTTCTTTCTGTGGGGAAAGTTGAAGGATATTTGGTATCCCGATCCACCGACAACCCCTGACAACATGCGTCAGCGCATTGTCAATGCATGTGCGAACATTACGGAAGGCGACCTACTCGCTGTTGCACGTATTGCCAAATGCAATGAGGTTGACGGACATCATTTTGGGCATTTATTGCATTAATGTGGTATTTACAGGTAATCACGCTGTAACAGCATGCGTTCTCAGAAATGATGAGTTCACAAAGGTACTTGTATCACATTGGAACAACCGAAATAAAATCTTCAAACGTACCGACGTTCTGTATTTTAATTTTTAAAAAAACCTACCTGTTACCAACTGTTCGTCTAAAATTGTGAGCCATATGTTTGTGACTATTACAGCGCCATCTATACAAAGCGAAAACAGTGGTCTAACTAAAACATTCATATTTCTTTACGTACTACACGAATATGTAATAAAAAATGGGGGTTCCTATTTTAAAAAAACGCAGTTGATATCCGTTTGACCTATGGCAGCGCCATCTAGTGGGCCAACCATAGCGCTATCTGATCTCCCACTTCAAGCTAGATGAGTTTCGTTCTTTGTAGTTTTTTCGTTTGACGCTTATTTCGTGAGATATTTGGCCCTGTCACGATCAATGGACCACCCTGTATACTGCAATTGATTAAAAAATGTTATTAAACGTGTAGCGCAGACGGTAGCGTAATGCAATGAGAAATAATTCTGGTTATTTGTGCGTTGGTTCAAATCTCCCTACGAGTTTTTTTCTCGTACAGTTTAAAATAACTACATCTCGTAATTATAAAACTCTTTATCATTTTTGTGAATAACTCACGTCTTCTTGTTGTAATTACATATTGGGCGTGAAATTCCTGTTTCCATTTCAACTATAAATTCGTAATTACCGATGTTTTATGAAAGACTGTTCATAAAAGTTGCTGAAATTAAGAAAACAACAATTTTAAGGCAAAAATGAAAAACCAAATCCTCTTTTATTTGCTTTATGTCCATCGTTTTATACCAAAGAGATAGATAAGTATCGTAGTAACATGAAAAACGATCATTTTCACAGCTTCGAGCACATTGCCCTCATCTGGGAGCGATCTAGATGCTTGTAAAACAATAAACTGGTAGACAAGATCGCAGGAATTCTTTTTATTCCATGATTACCGCGGTTTCGCGCAATACTAAAGCCGCCATCATCGGATCTAGGGAGGACAGAAAACACTATGAAAGTGGGCTTGGATTCCACTTATATAACATGTATACATATAAATTTAGTTACATGCCTTAGGACACATACAGGTTACAACATCAAGGCAAACAATGGTGATATTAACAGTTGCCTATAACATGCAGGCCTTACAAAATTGTCGTAAGTAGCACATAGGCGTCCAAGAGAGATGACATTATAAATGTTAAGCGTCTCCATTACATAGAAACGCAAGCTAGGTACTACCGCAACTCCGGCTCTGTTCTTACACTACAGGCCGCGTCGCGAGATGGCGCTAGCAGAAGAGGCGCCATCTCGCGACGCGGCCTATAGTGTAAGAACAGAGCCGGAGTTGCGGTAATACCTAGCTTGCGCTTATATTTAATGGAGACACTTAACATTTATAATGTCATCTCTCTTGGACGCCTATGTGCTACTTACGACAATTTTGTAAGGCCTACATGTTATAGGCAACTATTAATATGGTTCAAATGGCTCTGAGCACTATGGGACTTAAGATCTGTGGTCATCAGTCCCCTAGAACTTAGAACTACTTAAACCTAACTAACCTAAGGACATCACATCCACCTTCTCCAGTTTGCCGATGACACCGCCTTCCTTGCCCTTGCCCCCACCCTGCAGCGCTCCCAACACCTTCTCCAATCCCATCTTGACCGGTTCACCGCTTGGTGCAACCAGTGGTTGCTCAAGGTCAGTCCCTCCAAAACCCAGGCGATCATTGTAGGCAAAACCACCCCTTCCTTCCGCCTCCTTGATTTCTATCTCACCATCTATGGCCGTCCTATCGCCCTCACTCCCACCCTTAAGTACCTTGGCGTCACCCTCGACCGTCGCCTCTCCTGGACTCCCCATCTCCGGACAATCCAAGCCAAGGCACGTTCCCGACTCCGTCTCCTCAAGCTCCTTTCCGGCCGTACGTGGGGTCTGGACCCCTCCACAATCCTCCACACCTATAAATCCCTCATCCACCCTATCCTTTGTTACGCCCATCCGGCCTGGATCTCCGCCCCCCCCCCTACCTTTTATAAATCCCTCCAAATCCTTGAACGCCATGCTCTCCGCCTTGCCTATCGCATCCGTCTCCCCTCCCCCACGCGGATCCTGTATGATCTCATCCCCTTCCCCCACCTCCTCCTTTTCCTTGAAAGGATACGGATCCTGTACACCTACCGCAAACTCGATCCTCCTCATCCGCTTGTCTCACCCATCCTCTCCCACCCCCGCCCACTGCCGCGCCTGTATTCCCACGTCCCACCCGGTCTCCATCTCTCCACCCTCCTCACCCTCTCCCAAGGTGGCTTCCGCCAGCTCCCCCTCCCTGATGATGTCCTCCTCCCCTCCATCTACCCCTCCTATCAACTTTGATCCTCCCCCCCCCCCACATCCTGTGTCCTTTCCATTAGGCACCCTCCCTCCCTTCTCTTTCCTTTTTCCCCATCCCCTCCCTCCTTCCCTCTTCCCCCGGGCTTCCCCTCCCCCTTCCTCCCTCCCCCCCTAACTCCCCTGCCCATGGCATCTACTCTCCCCTCTCCTTCTCCCACCCCCCCTCCCCCTCTCTTGGCAGGTCCCCGGACTCGTACACGGCAAGTGAACATTCGCGCGCCAGAGATAAACGCCTCGTGTTCTGTGTGTGCCCTCATTTTGTGATTCAGTGATTCAGTGCTATTCGTTTTGTGCCCCTACGTTCACGTGTGACACTTGTCGTCTCTGTCTGTGTCGAAATGTCTGAACAATTTTATCTTGGACTCTACGCCCGTAAACGGCACCTTGTATTTTAAACAGTGTTTGTCTCCGTTTATGTGTCCACCATGTTTTTTCTTTCAATGTCTTCATTTGTGTATTTGTGTTTCTCTGCGGCTAAAGAGCGGCGTCGTCTGCTGCTGCATGGCCTGCCTGTAATACAGGTTTCAAAATACCAATAAAAAAAAAAAAAAGGACATCACACACATCCATGCCCGAGGCAGAATTCGAATCTGCGACCGTAGCTGTCGCGCGGTTCCGGACTGAACGCCTAGAACCGCTAGACCACCGCGGCCGGCAACTATTAATATCACCATTGTTTGCCCTGATATTGTAACCTGTTTGTGTACTACGGTATGTAACTAAATTTATATGTATACATGTTACATAAGTGGAATCCAAGCCCACTTTCATAGTGTTTTCTGTCCTCCCTAGATCCGATGATGGCGGCTTTGGTTTCGCCGAAACCGGTAATCATGGAATAAAAAGAATTCCTGCGATCTTGCGTACCAGTTTATTGTTTTACGTCATACAAATGCTTAATTTTTATATTTGCTACTGTACCATTACAGTATGAACCAACAAAACTGACATGGAGCCAAGTTGAAGGATCTGGCCCGAGAAGTAACAAGACTTGCTGCCAGACGTACTAGAGCTAAACACACGCAGCTTTTTCACACGTCACTGTCGAACACTGAAGGGATATAGAGGGGCTCGTCATAAAAGAAGAAGAGAAAATGCTGCGCCCGGTTAGCTTCTTGGATTCTGTTGTTGATAGGCTCATTATCAACGCAGCAGGTGACACTTTCAGAACTGAAATGTACTCCTCGGATTCGGATAAGCAAGGAGCTAAGAGATTACAATACGACTGACTGTAAGTAATACTTTCAGTGGCTTCAATATTTAACTATACGGTAAAATCCTTCAATACTCTCTTACGTTAAACACATCTTAGGCAGAAAAATTACCCTGTGGTTAAATCAGGAGTTTTCACCATTCTTATTTTTAATTACAACAGTAAGTTAGCTAAAAACGATAACGTGTTGCGGTTTCCGTCTAGTCGTCTAAAGAGCGTATTGTGGGAAATCTGCAGCGTATTATTTCATTCTACTTAAAAATTAAATGACATCCGAAGCTGTATTGCTCCTCTGCTTGTCTCTTTTTACGTGTGAACTGCAGCTGACCACGTCACTGCAACCTGGGTGTACCAGCTGACCGGCCAGTACTGTCCAAATTAAATGCTCCGGTAAAGCTGTTGTCCCGGATGATCGCTCAGTCCATGTGCGCGTAACGCAGCATAAAACGTATCCTTATGATGGTACTTGACTGTACTCGAGACAGCTTGGCTGCAGTCCCATGTGAAACGGAAATCCAATGAGGTTCGAGCAAACGCGGAAGAATAATTAGTGCAATGTTTACATCTTTTTGATTCTTATGATATGTACGTAAGTATGTAATGACAGCAGATAAAATACGTAATATCAACAAATATTTTATTAAATATTAAAAAAACAATAATTTAAAATGAAATCAGCTTTCAGTTACACCATAACTTACAAAATCTTAATTTTCACTTAGATGTACCATAAACACGGTAAGTACGATTTTCTTGTTTTGCGAGTCTATGGAAATGGAAATGAAGTCCCATGCTTCTTTACAGAGCGCAGGGGAACGATGGGGGAGACCCGCACCGCCTTGCTAGGCAAGGTCCTAATGGAGGTGGTTTGCCGTTGCCTTCCTCCGACCGTAATTGGGATGAATGATGATGATGAAGACGACACAACAACACCCAGTCATCTCGAGGCAGGAAAAATCCCTGACCCCGCCGGGAATCGAACCCGGGAAGCGAGAACGCTACCGCGAGACCACGAGGGGCGGACTATACTGCGCGGACTATACTGCGCTAATAAAAGAGTATTTGCGGTCGCATCTGCTTATAAAATTTTCTGTCTTACTGAATCTGATAATGTACCATGCCTTATCTTTCATTTTGGCCTGCAATTAACCACCAGGTACTTCTCCAAATTCTCTGATATCATAGAATGTCGCCGGTCACAAGGATCTTTTGGCATGGAGGTAAATGATATCTTCACTTCACAAGACGCTGATAGTGCAAATTTTAGGTGATGAAGCCGGCCGGAGTGGCCGTGCGGTTCTAGGCACTACAGTCTGGAGCCGAGCGACCGCTCCGGCGCAGGTTCGAATCCTGCCTCGGGCATGGATGTGTGTGATGTCCTTAGGTTAGTTAGGTTTAATTAGTTCTAAGTTCTAGGCGACTGATGACCTCAGAAGTTAAGTCGCATAGCGCTCAGAGCCATTTGACCCATTTTTTAGGAGATAAAATATTCCGGGAGAGATGTCCGTTGGAGCGAATGCTCCTCCTTCATTGAGGAGATTATAGACAGTAGCAAACGTCGAGCGGTGAGATTTCTTGCGAAAATAGCATCGAACTTATTCACTTCCATCTGCCCAGTATCACCTCTAAATTCAGCACGTTTCATCTGACATTCTGGACAACTTTTAACAATTTGTGCAAAAGAAATTCTTTAACGCTGCTGCCAAGGAAGCCGAAGTTGCTATGGATATACGCCAAAGCATTTTCGATTCTAGGTTCAGTGAAAGCATTTTGTGCCTTCTGTAATGAATCAGCCATAGCTTTCACGACTCCACAACTTTCATCATTAAGAGGCGTCTTCAACCCACGTACCACACCTTGTTAGGACAGGCTCAGATGACAACACTAAGTTCAGCATCAGTTCTCTATAGAGCGACACACGATGCAAGGTTTCCAGAAACATTTTCTTGGTATATGAAATTATATTATTTATTTTTATAGTAAGCCGATTTACGATATTTTTCTAAGGGAATGGCTTACTGTGGGTGTCGTCGTGTGACTAGTGCCTCCCGTCGGGTAGACCGTTCGCCGGGTGCGCAGAAATATGAAAAACAGTAAAAAAGGAATAATACGTAATTTTATGAAGCATAAAGTTAAAATACGCAAGAAAAACCAATTATATAGAGTGAAATATCTAACGACTGTATGAAATATATCAACGTGGACAATATAATTCGTGAACGTTTGCACTTATCTCGAGCGCGGAAGCGAAGGAAAAGAATATGCAATTACACGGAAATCCGGGCTGTGGTAACGACATACCAAAAGTGATACAGAAACTTAGAATATAGTATCAGAAGTAAGGTAATGGCAAGGACAGTAAACTTTATTAAAGTACAAAACAAAAATCATAATAGAATTCTCAGGAAAAAGTGTGTTAAATTTCTGAAAAGTGTAGCAACAAGAAAAAGATTCCAAATCTTTCGAAGCATGGACATTCCTTTTCTAGAGAAAATAAACATAATTCGCCAAAAAAGTTCCGAGACTGATTTTATCCTGGCTTACAAGCGATGTCAGCGCAATAACAATGGTGACAGCTTGAACTAACAACTGTAAACAACAGATCTGAATTGGACAGTATCGGACGTGGTTTTTATGTAAGAAACTGCAATGCAGCAACGAACTGAACATCTCTCAGTAAAGTGTTCAACACATTCTCCAGAATACTGAGAAGAACAGAAAATTGTGCGCAAAGTTTGCGCAGCATGCCTCGACTACCTAACAAAAATAACGACGCATGGTTGCCAACGGTGACTTGACTGGAATGAAAAACTCGGACACTCGTTTTCTAGAAAAAATCATTACAGGTAACGAGACTTGGTGTTATCAGTTCGAACTTACCACAAAAAGGTAACGTACAGAACAAACTTCTCTGATGTTTCACTACGACCGAAGGAGGTGCTAATGTGACTCGCGAGTTGAACAACATCCCAAAGAAGTACTTTTGTGACAGTTTCACATGGGTGTATGAGCCTTTCCGTGCGTTGTGTTCAAGGGTGGAAAGACTATGCAAAACGTTTAAAGCATTAAAACCACCATCTTACCTTTCTCTATTTTTCATTAACAGTGCCTGAACGCTACAAACAATAATTTGAAGGTACTGTAGTAGTTGCGTTTTATTTTCTATCTATAAAATTGTATTTTTCTACTTAAATAGAGCTGATCTTTGTGCTATTTAAAACAGGTCATTTAATGACAATTGTTTTGTCAATTACTATTCATATTCGTGCACAGTTTAAGCTTTTTCTAATAGCAGGCGTAAACTCTAAATCGTTTTTCACTTTAAAATATGTGGCCTATACTGTGAAAGAACGGTCAAAGGAAAAATGTGAAAGTACTCATGGAAACTTTTCAGCGGGCAATGACAATAATGAACATCTTCAACTTTTGTAGTCCTGTCTTCCTCAATTGCGTATAACATTACGATATATTGATAGTTTTTACTTATGGACCGTCTGACAGCAACTGAATAAAACACAATTTTAGTGCCATACGCGTTTTGCCTTTATTTTCTGCAAGGCATCATCAGTGGCCTGGAATATGTACATATGTTTGCTATTTAATATACATTTTGGTCACAGTACCTATAGGTTATAAACAGTTCTGGTGGTTGGTGTTTCCAATTAAGTAGTAATGTTTTGAATTGTACTTACAGATTGTTTGGGCGATTTCCTACATATTACGCTCCTGTTGCATTTTTGGTGTTATTGTTCTTCTTATAAATGCCGATTTGCGGTTTTTTTCCACATTTCACAGCACTACGAACTGAACACTTGTTTCGGTGCAATGTTTAGGTTTCTGTTGCCGATTGTCAGATGTTTTTGCCAAAGATCGAATGTTATTGCCAAACTTTCGAGTGTAATTATTGAAGTATCTGTGATCTGTTCGTGTATAAATTTGTGTGTGTGTGTGTTTTCTGGCATGTGGTATAAATTTTTTGGGCTGTGTGTGTGTGTGTGTGTGTGTGTGTGTGTGTGTGTGTGTGTGTGTGTGTGTGTGTGACTGTGACTGTGTGTCCCAACAAAAAAAAATCACACATCAAAACACACAGTCACACAAACACACACAAATACAGCCCACAAAAAAAAATTATACCACACACCAAAAATAACACGCACACACAAATTTATACACGAACAGATCACAGATACTTCAATAATTACACTCGAAAGTTTGGAAATAACATTCGATCTTTGGCAAAAACATATGACAGTCGGCAACAGAAACCAAAACATTGCACCGAAACAAGTGTTCAGTTCATAGTGCTGTGAAATGTGGGAAAAAACCGCAAATCGGCATTTATAAGAAGAACAATAACACAAAAAATGCAACAGGAGCGTAATATGTAGGAAATCGCCACACAATCTGTAAGTACAGTTCAAAACATTACTACTTAATAGGAAACACCAACCACCAGAACTGTTTATAACCTGTAGGTACAGTGACCAAAATGTAAATTAAATAGCAAACAGTGGCCGTGCGGTTCTAGGCACTTCAGTCCGGAACCGCGTGACTGCTACGGTCGCAGGTTCGAATCCTGCCTCCGGCATGGATGTGTGTGATGTCCTTAGGTTAATTAGGTTTAATTAGTTCTAAGCTCTAGGTGACTCATGACCTCAGAAGTTAAGTCGGATAGTGCTCAGAGCCATTTGAAATCGCAAACACATGTGCATATTCCAGGCCACTGATGATGCCTTGCAGAAAATAAGGGTGAAACGCGTATGGCACTAAAACTGTGTTTTATTCAGTTGCTGTCAGACGGTCCGCAAGTAAAAAGTATCAATATACCGTAACAATAAATGAATGAAACAAATACTAAGAAGACACAAAAGCTCAAAGTCCACTACTATAACATTATCGAACGCGGTGAGAAGCGGTCAACTTGTGATGTTAGCAGATGACACCAACGCCATCGCCTCCCCTCCCCGCCATCCAACCCCCTCCCTCCCGCGTTACCAACATAAATGCCACAACCTTCTTTCCAACGAATCTTGGACTTTTTTATTCTGTTTCGTTCTACTACGTTCCGTTGACGCTTTGTGTGAATAATGTCATTTGAAATGTACTGGGGATGTTTTGACGTTCGGTTCCGTCAAGTGCAAATAGGTATTAAAAAAATGGTTCAAATGGCTCTGAACACTATGCGACTTAACTTCTGAGGTCATTAGTCGCTTAGAACTTAGAACTAATTAAACCTAACTAACCTAAGGACATCACACACATCCATGCCCGAGGCAGGATTCGAACCCGCGACCGTAGCGATTGCTCGGCTCCAGACTGTAGCGCATAGAACCGCATGGCCACTCCGGCCGGAAAATAGGTATTAGCGACGACGTACACTGGGATCATATTCGTTCTACCACTGGACCGACCAACAGGCTGTCCATAAAGTCGTACGACTTCGGCCGACTGATGGAGCTCTTCCATTGCAGGCGAAACTAGTCAGTCACGAGGCATCTGAACTGGAGATTTACCTCATGAGACCATTCCCAGAATCAAAACTTGTACCAATGCTAACTACTTTTAACATGTGTCTTTTTAAGACTCGAAAACTAACAGAATGTGGATTTGGAATAATAACTAGTTGTGGGGCGGCGAGTAACTCGTGAAAATTAAAATAATAGCTGTATAAATGCTTGCAATACATATGTTTGAATGTTGAATCCGTTTCAGGCTTTTAGAATGTTGTTAATGCTGTCTTTCACCGTTCTCAACACTGGCTCTCTATTTACTTTTTTAGCTCCCAGAAAGTGATTTAACCAAACGTGAAGCCAGTATTTAGAGATCCTAGTGCCCACTTCATCTGAGAATACCATTATAGCTGCAGCTTATAGCTCTGAGGAATTAGGAGATTGTCCGGGATTTCTAATCAAAAACGATTTTCCAAAATAGTTGAGTATATTCTGAAATTCACTGATAACAACACAAGTATCCCTACAACCTAACTAACAGAGCAGTTCAGAGTCTAATGCGCTGATGCAACTATAAATGTCCGAATTAAATGTTAAAAAGAATGCTCGCCAAAATTTGATGAGAATATTTCATCAAACGCCACGCTAAATAATTGGTAGAATGTCTGTCCCGCGACGGCACGTGAAAATACGACAATACGCAAACTGAGGCTAGATAATGAAAATCATCCCAGAATTAATCCTTCACTTGAAATGATTTCATGGTTCCGCGTATCTCTAGTAACTTAATACGGCACTGGAGGCTGTTTGTAGCAGTGCTACCGAAGCGACGCGACTCCCGACACAGCTGACGTGCTATTCAGCGTCTGGAGAGAACTGGGGCCTTTCTTCCTCGCGCAGCGCTCTTATATATATAGCCGCGGTGCGGACGGCTAAGGGAACGCCTGATCAAATCGGCTCTCCCGACTAGCCGCTGGGCTAGTAACGCACCACTTCAAGTTACATAATAATTTATAGCTTCTTTTGCTGATGGCCGATGAAGCTCTTAATTTAAACGTGCATTCAGCACGCAGGTAAGTATTGATAATAAAATTTTGACGTGGCTAAGTTAAATATTTTGGGCGAGAGAATTAATTAAATTACCCTGCACGCAGCAGATGAGCTCTGAACTGGCCCTTTTGAGATCCGCTATCGCTATAATTTTATAGGTATTCAAAAGAAACTTTTCACATCTTCACAATCATAGCGGACCGCCAACCTATTTAAATCTAAACATCCTAGCCTTATTTATTAGCCTACTTAATCTATCTTGCTTCCTTCAGTTTTGAGACGAAAACCAGAAAATCATGAATTTCCACTAAAGTCTTAATCTGTGAAATCCAAAGTACTGTTTTTATTAAATCATTATGAAAGATGAATCTAAATATAAATTTTGAAGTCTCTAGCTCTTTTCTGTTGCGCCAATGATTTTTTTAGAAAAACGTCCAAATTTCGAAAATGGCTGAAGTTATCAAACTGATATTTAACACACATTAATTTAGTATTATTCCTGACATTCTAGAAAAGTTTTAGGTCATTTGCTTGATTTTTAAGGTATTGCGCAACATTTATGACGTCAGAGCTAGTTACAGCAGACTGGCTGGCACACAATGGGAACTGATGTGAATTTACTACAGCGTGAGTAGGCTGCTTCCCTACATAGTGAACATAGTGAATGGAGATTGCTGCTAAAGAGGGGAGAGGCACGAATTTGTAGAAAGTGGAGAGAACTGGTAGTGTAATGAAAACCAAAAGAAACATTATCACTTTACTGATAGTATTCCAACAGACCAAAACAACATTAGCTGAACAATCACACTGTGCTGAGAAGGTATTTGATAATCACACTTTTCATTACAATTTGATAAACATACTTCCAAAAATGTTTTAAAAACAGTATTACGTATATCTTGACTTCTTTGACCAACAAAATTTTAAGTAAGCTCAAGATCCTTTAACAAATTTTCAGAGACGAAGCGTTCCTCCATCTGTGTAAGGGCACTGATATTTCAACACCTTGTGTGCTCAAATTTTCCAAGCTTTTTAAAAACACAAAAAAATTTACCTATTAAAATTACAAAAAAAATTGAACTTACTTTTGTAATACGAGGATGGTTTGAAAAGTTCTCGGAAAGGAATAGAAAAAAAACGTACTTACATCACTGAAACTATTTTATTTGTCAATGAAATCTCCTTCAATCGGCGATCCTCCGTGACCATTTTGTGCACTTTTGCAACGATTTCTAGAGTAGTGACACATCTTGGCCGACCACTGCGTGGATCATCATCTAAGCTCTCCGGCCAAATTTAAATTCATTTGTCCACTTGGCAACAGCTGAATATGAAGGAGTGGGTCCCCCAGTGTATTCTGTAAATCGGCATGAATGTCCTTAGCTTTCATACCTTTCTTTACGAAGTACTTAATCACTGCTCGAATCTCGATTTTTTCCATCTTCGCAAATCACTAGAGCCACGTCACCGCCACAACTCTCTCCGGAAAGCACTGACATGGCACGTGTTTACAGGCAACAGTCCAATGAATATCACGTGAACAACTCGTTGCGCTAGCGTTGACCTCTCGTGGCAATTCCGAGAACTTTCCAAACTACCCTCGTACAAAGGAAAATTAGTGAAACCCTTTCCAAGAGTCTTTAGGTCAACGGTCTTCTCGTTATCCTGTCACGCTTTTACCAGAAACACGTTCGTAACACAGTCCTACAGCACCATTCATCAACACTTACAAGCTTCTCTACGTCCATAGCTGGTAACTGAGAGACTGTGTCCGGACGTATGCTGCCGGCTTGGTCGTGTGCAGTGGATGCGTGCCAATGCCGCTACATACTGTATCTTTGGATTACAGTCGGGCGCGTGCTGTCTTATACGGCTACCCACTAACTGGACTCACACGGTGCCAGTGGACGCTCGGCTTAATCCTTTCGCTGCTACTGACTTGCTCTTTACGTTCGGTGCAGCGGTGGCTTTTGTTGTGGCTGTATTGCCTGCCAAATACTGGTGTCTTGGCTGAGAGACTGCGTCCCTTTCGATATAAAATACTTTTCATCCGATTTTTCCAAAACTATTAAGTGGAAAAAATATGATATTTGCATGACTTTCAATTTGATATCTTCACTCGATGTTGTTGTTGTTGTGGTGGTCTTCGGTCCTGAGACTGGTTTGATGCAGCTCTCCATGCTACTCTATCCTGTGCAAGGTTCTTCATCTCCCAGTAACTAATGCCACCTACATCCTTCTGAATCTGCTTAGTGTATTCATCTGTTGGTCTCCATTTACGATTTTTACCCTCCACGCTGCCCTCCAATACTTGATTGGTCATCTCTTGATGCCTCAGAACATGTCTACCAACCGATCCCTTCTTCTAGTCAAGTTGTGCCACAAACTCCTCTTCTCCCCAATTCTATTCAATACCTCCTCATTAGTTATGTGATCTACCCATCTAGTCTTCAGCATTCTTCTGTACACCACATTTCGAAAGCTTCTATTCTCTTCCTGTCCAAACTATTTATCGTCCACGTTTCACTTCCATACATGGCTCCACTCCATACAAATACTTTAAGAAACGACTTCCTGACACTTAAATCTACACTCGATGTTAACAAAATTCTCTTCATCAGAAATGCTTTCCTGGCCATTGCCAGTCTACATTTTATATCCTCTCTACTTCGACCATCATCAGTTATTTTGCTCCCCAAATAGTGTCTCATTTCCTAATCTAATTCCCTCAGCATTACCCGACTTAATTCGACTACATTCCATTATCCCTTCACTCGATAAAGAACTGAATTTCATTCCGCTATCCGTCATACTGCATTGCATCAAATAAAGTAAAACATTGCACGAAATTTTAAAGAGCTCGCAGAGGTAAAAACGTATTTGCGTAAACTTCTCGCATGGTTGATTCTAGCTCATACATTGCAGTGAATGAAATGTAGATAAGATATCGAAATTATATTTAAAGCTGAGAGCAGAGCTATATCTCATTTCGTTCTCGAGTTAATGGGTTTTATATCCGAAGAACGGTCGCCGACGCGCCCATTAACGTCCTTCCGCGTCGCGAATCATGTGCTCGTAACAACTGTCATATCTCATAAACGATTCGCTATATTGAAACGAGGTGTTTTGCAAATAGCAACTGCCTTGCCGCAGTGGATACACCGGTTCCCGTGAGATCACCGAAATTAAGCGCTGTCGGGCGTGGTCGGGACTTGGATGGGTGACCATCCAGGCCTCTATGCGCTGTTGCCATTTTTCGGGGTGCACTCGGCCTCGTGATGCCAATTGAGGCACTACTTGACTGAATAGTAGCGGTTCAAATGGCTCTGAGCACTATGGGACTCAACTTCTGAGGTCATTAGTCCCCTAGAGCTTAGAACTACTTAAACCTAACTAACCTAAGGACATCAAACACATCCATGCCCGAGGCAGGATTCGAACCTGCGACCGTAGCGGTCTCGCGGTTCCAGACTGCAGCGCCTAGAACCGCATGGCCACTTCGGCCGGCAATAGTGGCGGCTTCGGTCAAGAATACCATCATAACGCCCCTCCTATCCGCATCCTCCTCGGAAGATGACACGGCGATCGGATGGTCCCGATGGGCCACTTGTGGCCTGTGACGGAGTGGTGGTTTTTCGCAACTGACACCACGCACATACGTTGTGTAATTAATACAGGAAACTTTTTATTCGCCGAGATATGGAAGTAAGTGATCCGCAGCAGTGAGAAGTCGGCGGCTCAGGACTGCATAGCACTGTAGGAAAACCCAAGCGGCTAGCGAATATATGTCCAACAGCACCTGGTGAACGACAATGCAGGACGTGTACACACGCACCGAGCGGATGGCCAAGGCGCATGGTTAAGGAGAATACTCGCTATATAAGCTTGGTATCCGGGATCAAATCCTAATACAGCCCGGCCATTTGTCACGACATATTCAGTTGTGTTGTACCTTCGAGCCGGCTCTCTCCGAGGTCGTGCAAAGGTCGAGAAGCCTCACGAGCGGCAACGAGACACGGCGCGCTGCGCGCCAGCCGGCTGTGGCGTAGGGGGTGCGTCCCCTGGCGGGAACAGCGGCGGCGGCGGCGCTGCGATCGCCCGAGCGACGCCAGCGGGCGCTCAGTCAGGTTCCAGGCCGCGCCGGGGTAGGAGGTGCGCGGAGGCGTCGGCAGCGTGTGTTGGCGTGTGAGCCAGTGAGTGGTGCAGTGTCCGTGCAGCGCCGTGCCGTGTGCCAGCGGGAACGAACCGACGACACCGCACGGCCCCGCCTGCCGGGCTCCGCTCCTTCAATGTAAGTAGCAGGCAATGACGGCACGGAAAAGGCCAGAGAGCCGAGATGCCGCTCCGGTATCGACCGGCGCGCCATGGCCACGCCACGCTGAGCTGCCACTTCTGGCGTGCGCCGAACGCGCTCGCGCCTACAGACGAGCTGTGCGCTCGCGAGCTGCTGGCGTCTGTTTTGATTTTTCGAACGCGAGTCTCCCATTGCAGAAATAGCACGCTCTATCTGAAGCGAAGTGCTGCGCGCCAAGCGAAAACGGCACAGACGTTCCCTCGGCCAAGGCAGCGGCTTCACCCAAACGACCGCCATTTTTCTGCATTTCTCGTGGATTCGTGCGGGGGAGGGGCGAGCGATTCGGCGCGCGGCGGCACGGAATGTTTACAAGAGGGCCGCGCCGGCGTGAATCTGCTGCTCCACGCGCGCGTGTATGTGGAGGACAGCGATGTAAATAAAGTGCCGAGAGCACCGACCGTTGTCATGTGAAAACGCGTTATACGCATTAAACATTTTAATTTTGAACAGGAAACACTTCCTAATCTTCTGCAAAATTATATGTAACGCGTCACGATCCGGCTTTCGCCAGGTGACACGAATTTCTCAAACACTGCAAGTGCGAGTGACACAGATATTCCTTACGCTGAGTATAACAGCAATGATGACGTGCGGAATGTTTGCTTGAGAAATTGTTAAGTTTTCTTTTTTGCCTTGCAGATATAGTTAAATTAATTAATAAGTTTTTTAAGTGGAGATGCATTTAACAACGAGTACGAAAATAAAGTTGAATTTACAATTTCACTCTAGAGTTTGTAACTAAAACTTAATTTGACAGAGAGGAAAAAGGAAAGTGGTTTTGGCCATTTAATGCTAAGCTGGTGGTGTGTTAACTGTCTATCGATTTCCAGTGTATACATCATTCTGCTTTTCTTAACAGAATGTAAAACTTCAGTTTCTACGTCCTATGAATGGTTTTCTGCTAAAGAATGATCGGCAACTTCTCCATGTTCAGATAACCTAATTGCAAGGAGATTTAATAGTATATTGATTTATTAGATTTTAATATGATTTAGATTAAATATTGTTATCGTGTTCTGCCAAGCGCCGACGGACAATTTATTTCTTATAAGTGAAAAACAATAAATTCGGCAACTAGTAACTTTTTTTCCTTCCATTGCTCATAAGCGTCTTGTCCTGGAGCGATTTTTTCGTACCCCGCAAGTGCGATGTAACTTGCTCCTAACCGCTTTACGATGTCGCGTATGGTTTGAATGTAAATTCTGGTAACTCCGAACAGTTCTGAAGTATCCCTTTATTTCCATGAAGTAGTTTTCGAGCCTTTCTAACTTAATTTTCTTGCCACAGTGAAGCAGCCTCCAGTTCCCAACACTAGAAACATTAAATAACGTATATCTGCATGCCGCGTCGCAAGAGCCTGAAAACGATCGAAAAGTATTAATGGAACAAAAAAATATTACATCAGCGACTCGTCGCAGTAATCTGTATTTATATTCAATTAACATACAGTCACAGTTTTCATACGCTCAGTCGGATATTTCTCATATCCGGCCGCGGGTATTCAGCTAGAAAGGACGCTCACAATCGAAAGAAATGTCGAGGGTGTCAGCTACCTCTCGATTTAAGGCGTGTAAAACTAATAAAAATGCCGTTGTGGTGAGTATTGTAACAGAAAAAGTGAATATTTGTTGCGGTCGCACTCTTTCGGCAGTGTTCCAGCACAACACGGAAAGAAAGTATGATAAAGAATTATGGCAACCGTGATAAACGCATTTACAGATTCTTTTTTTTTTTTTTTGTCGCCTTAATCGGTTTCTGCCAGATACACCCATTTACAGGTACCTACATACACTTCCTAACGCCGATAATGCCTTGAGCGACATGTCTGATGATGCTAGGCTGTCTCTGAGATGTTAAGGTTGCATCATATGATTTGGAACTACTTAAAACTATCAAGAAAGTGATGTTTGCGCTGTACGCATGAACTAATTATTAGGAGGCACAGAAAGATAATTAATTATATATCGAATTACAAGCGCTCGAATTTTATTTTTTGTAATACTTATTTTGCTTGCACAGATTTGCTGGAAAACATGTTCACCGAAATCTGTCAGGGACAAAAAATCATCACGTAAATAATTTATCTGTTTTCTGTGGTTTGTAGGATATGACTGTTTGAAACTGGCGGGAAAGGATGAATAAATAACAGTGTAGTTGCTTCGTTATTATATTGTCTGTACAATTCATGTTGACATACTAGTACACCACCACCATATTCAATTCATTTTACAGCTGTTGTCGACAGTCACTTCAGCTGAGAATAACGTCCTGGGGCCTAAAACTTTTTTGACTAGTGCGAACATGTCATTTTGCTCGAAGACTTCGGTATTTAACCAATCCCATAAATCATAATCTGGTGGGGGAAAGATGACTGGTTGATTCGTCAACCACAATGTCTTTATGCCTGACAATTTAGGTATACCTCGTCAGTACACAAGGAAGCGTCTTCCGTTCAGAATGGTCCGTAGCATTGTCTTTCAACATAAATTAGTTTTCTTCTCAAATATCTTGTACACAGTTTCGAAGAGGAGTTGCAGTATATATTTTACAGCCCCAGTGAGAGTTGTTTGTCCTGGATCATTGTATTTATCATTTCTTGTGGACAGGTACTCTTTTGTTCTTGTCTTAAGAGCGATACTTGTAGGAAAAGAAGAGGGCAGGGATCTGAAAGGTCTACCGCCCGCCAAGCATATTGTGAGGAAGCGGCCAACAGCATAACCAAGCACTGTAAGATGCTTTTGGATATGACTACGATGAACGAAACTCTTTTCCACTTTTTTGCTGCAAACTTGTATTACTGTTTCCATCACTTGGGATTGTTTTACCCATGAGGGAGGTGTGTTATGCCGAAATTAATATGTAGAGTGGATCTTCACTGCTGCTGCACATTTATAGTTTAGTTTCGCAGTTTGGTCATAAACATGGTTGGCTGGCGTGGTTGGTACATACGCGTTTTTATACAAGGGTAATCCCAAAAGTATGGTTTCCCATTTTTTATAAGTACATAGACCTGTTTATTTCTATAGTGGTTTACATCAGTATACAGCTTGAACATTTAGCTATTTTTCGACATGATCACCATTTCTGTCGATGCATTTTTGTAGACGCTGTGGCAGTTTTTGTATGCCCATGTCATGCCAGCTCGCCGCCATGCTGTTCAGAAAGTTATGAACCTCTTCCTTCACCTCGTCGTCGGAGCTGAATCGCTGGGACCACAATTAACGCTGACAGGTACTGTGAGACTCTGAAAAAAACTCAAACGGGCAATTCAGAACCGGAGAAGAGGAATGTTGAGCAAGGGCGTGCACATTCTCCATGACAACGCTCGTCCACACATCGCTCGGCAAACCGTTGCTCTCCCGCAACAGTTTCAGTGGGACATAATCACCCACTCACCCTATAGTCCTGACTTGGCGCCCAGTGACTGTCACCTGTTCCCTAGGTTAAAAGAAAGTTTGGCCGGAAAGCGATTCAGCTCCGACGACGAGGTGAAATAAGAGGTTCATAACTTTCTGGACAGCGTGGCGGCGATCTGGTATGACATGGGCATACAAAAACTGCCACAGCATCTACAAAAATGCATCGACAGAAATGGTTATTATTTCGAAAAATAGCTAAATGTTCAAGCTGTAAACTGATGTAAACCACTGTAGAAATAAACAGGTCTGTATAATTATAAAAAAATAGGAGACCTTACTTTTGGGATTAGCCTCGTAATACAGTTGGTACATACGCGTTTTTATATTACAGCTTCAAACAAGGCTGTTTCCCAGCAACCGTATACAATTATCAAACATGGAAATTTTACAGCCAGCCGGTTGCGAATAACTGTTTGGTGCAATTAACCTAGTTTTCGAGACCTACTAAGGGTGTCTTCATCAGAATGTTTCGAGAGACCGTAAAATTACATTTCGAGAAAGCAAGGTTCAAAATTTAGAGCAGCTCTGCTCAAGTAAAAAATACGTTTCAGCCTTGTCACGTATGCCTAGCTAGCGCTGTCACCATTTGTTACTTTCTTAAAAATCAGTATAGAAAAGCTGGGGGTACTTGAACTGATGAATTCGAAAATGTTTTGTTACAGCCGTAAGGGAAAGTAATGTATACTATTGCTACGAGGGGAGTTTAGAAGGTAAGTTAGACGTTATTATGGCAGGCCAAGTAACTTTTATTGAATGCTGCACTAGACTTGAAAGTGTCTCAGATACAAGCAGGGGCGGTCCAAGGAACAAGCAGCTAGTTTTCAACATAGCACAAACTCTGTGAACAACGAGCGGAATCTTCTGTCAGTTGTTCAGTTCCTCGACGACACAAATGCCCTACTTTTTGGTATGTCCATCCTTTTGTAGCAACCAGTTTCTGCGCTTTAGTGCGCCATCTTCAGGCTGTAGTTGATGCAGAAGGGGTTTACACGATCCTGTATATAGCGCATCAGTGGCCAACATAACTGGTTACACACACTACCTGACAACCTTGGTGTCAGCATTGCAACCATCAACTGCGTAACCAGTTATGTTGGCCACTGATACGACATATATAAGGATCGTGAAAACCCCTTCAGCATCAACTACAGCCTGAAGATCGCGCATTAAAGCGCCGAAACTCATAGCTACAAAATCAATAAAGTCATAAGGACGGCTGTAGGGGTTTCATTTTCTCACAATCCACTTCTTGGTCACGGGGCTATTCGGCAACAGACAGGTGAACGAGCTCGTAGGTGGAATATCTCTTTCCCCCGCGACTGCTGTGAACCAGTTCCTCGAATGCCTAGACACAGTCATCTGTACTTGAATAATGATAACAAAACCAGCTACGGTATTTGAAACGAACATCATCTGGTGTCGAAACTGGTAGCATGTGTTGAAAAGAATAAACGGCGTTGGATTCAAATGCAGCGGCAGGTTTTGTTGCCATTATTCAAGTACTTCGTGTCCGTCGCACCCGTTCAGATCTGTGGCCGATGTCGGCCTTCCTTCGCGCTCAGCGTCACCCACAACCATGCGGCCTCAGATTGTTGTCACCATTTCATTACGACTGTGCGCGACATTGCATTTTGTCCGTATACCGCCAGAGGTTCGTGGTGAATGTGTGTGCAATTTAGACGTTTTGTTCACAAGAATCGTGCGCTGCCGCGTACTTCAGCTTTGGAGTACGTTCCCAATTGCCGCGCAAATTTTAAACGCACACAACACTGCAGCTGTTATGCTTGCAGCAGCAGAACTGTCTTTTCTGCAGCCAACCTTTATGAAACCATTACCCCCAGAGTGTAGCCAGATATTAGGATCTCTCCTTCCTCCCCCCCCCCCTCCCCCTCCTTCCACCACCATCAACAATAGCGAATAACTATAGAACGAAAAAGAATTTTCTTTGAACATTTCCAATTTTAAAATAACTAAAGATGACTGAGATGTAGTTTTTAGGAACATTATGAAACCACGAATTAATGAGTCAGTGAGACAATTGGTATTCGTCCACGAGAATCAGAGGGCCATAGACACGGGTTCCCAGGTAGATGCCGTGTTTCTTGACTTCCGCAAGGCGTTTGATACAGTTCCCCTCAGTCGTTTAATGAACAAAGTAAGAGCATATGGACTGTCAGACAAATTGTGAGATTGGATTGAAGAGTTCCTAGATAACAGAACGCAACATGTCATTCTCAATGGAGAGAAGTCTTCCAAAGTAAGAGTGATTTCAGGTGTGCCGCAGGGGAGTGTCGTAGGACCGTTGCTATTCACAATATGTGTAAATGACCTTGTGGATAACATCGGAAGTTCACTGAGGCTTTTTGCGGATGATGCTGTGGTATATCGAGAGGTTGTAACAATGGAAAATTGTACTGAAATGCAGGAGGATCTGCAACGAATTGACGAATGGTGCAGGGAATTGCAATTGAATCTCAATGTAGACAAGTGTAATGTGCTGCGAATACATAGAAAGAAAGATCGCTTATCATTCAGCTACAATATAGCAGGTCGGCAACTGGAAGCAGTTAATTCCATAAATTACCTGGGAGTACGCATTACGAGTGATTTAAAATGGAATTATCATATAAAGTTGATCGTCGGTAAAGCAGATGCCAGACCGTGATTCATTGGAAGAATCCTAATGAAATGCAATCCGAAAACAAAGGAAGTAGGTTACAGTACATTTGTTCGCCCACTGCTTGAATATTGCTCACCGGTGTGGGATCCGTATCAGATAGGGTTGATAGAAGAGATAAAGAAGATCCAACGGAGAGCAGCGCGCTTCGTTACAGGATCATTTAGCAATCGCGAAAGCGTTACGGAGATGATAGATAAACTCCAGTGGAAGTGTCTGCAAGAGAGACGCTCAGTAGCTCGGTACGGGCTTTTGTTGGTTTCGAAGACACACTTTCACCGAGGAGTCAAGCAGTGTATTGCTCCCTCCTGCGATATCTCGCGAAGTACGCATTCCACCATCTGAGACCTGTCGCCGGCCGCTGTGGCCGAGCAGTTCTACGCGCTTCAGTCCGGAACCGCGCTGTTGCTACGGTCGCAGGTTCGAATCCTGCCAGGGGTATGGATGTGTGTGATGTTTTTAGGTTAGTTAGGTTTAAGTAGTTCTAAGTTCTAGGGGACTGATGACCTCAGATGTTATGTCCCATAGTGCTCAGGGCCATTTGAACCATTTTTTTGAGAACTGACGACGGATAAACAGGGACGGGTCATCTGTAAGATATTCTATAGCTCGTGGAAATATCTGTCGGACTGCGCGCCATCTGTTCACCGACGTACGTGTTTCGGTTTAGTGGTATCCAACTACGTAGATTGACCATAGGGTATTTGTGTATCTGTGTAAATAACTGACAGCAGAAGTTACTTTTCTGTGGCAAATATACGTCGTTCAAAGTTACTTGTCTTTGGGAGTTGCGGTCCACCACAACAGATAAGCTGTAAGTTTGTAGCTATGCCTCGGACTCCAGTCATTGGTGTGAGACGACGATATTTGCAGAGAGCATGGATATCGGAATAAAACAAGTATTTTCGTACTTTTACAGAAAGATACTGTCAGGGAGACCACAGGGTTTACAAGCAGAGGTCTGTTTTCTATTGTCTCAGTTTCTTGTAATTCTGGAAGTCGTGTCACAATAGTAATGACAAAAATGGCTCTGAGCACTAAGCGACTTAACTTCTGAGGTCATGAGTCGCCTAGAACTTAGAACTAATTAAACCTAACTAACCTTAGGACATTACACACATCCATGCCCGAGGCAGGATTCGAACCTGCGACCGTAGCGGTCGCTCGGCTCCAGACTGTAGCACCTAGTAATGACACCTGGGAGGTTTATATCTACTCCTCGTTTGCGAGGCTAATAACAAATTAACCATTCATACACTGTAATTCTGCCTCTAGTAATACTAAACGTGAGAAATACACAAGCCTCTGAAGAAATTTAATTAGTCATTCGTACATAACAAAAATTAATACCCTGTCCGTAGCTGAAGAATCGTAGAAGTCGAGCAGTTTTTCAAGTCTCACATAATATTTAATTACTGTACTCTCAAATGGAATGTCTTGTGCTGAAGTGAGAAAACTTATCACATTATGTATATTTTCAAGACTCTACGCTTATTGCAATAAATGAACAGCACGATTCCCGGGTTCGATTCCCGGCGGGGTCAGGGATTTTCTCTGCCTCGTGATGACTGGGTGTTGTGTGCTGTCCTTAGGTTAGTTAGGTTTAAGTAGTTCTAAGTTCTAGGGGACTGATGAGCTCAGCTCACATATTAGTTCATGCCTGCAAAAAGCAAGTATTTAACATTTCACTTTTGTAGTGCTGTGGAAAAGTTACGTATACTTCCTGCTCCAGGTTCGAGAATTACCGCATATTTGTAATAGCGAGTGATAAACTACATACATGTCATAGAAAACATCCATAACCCTTCGAACATTAACTGATATTAGTGGACAGTAAATTATCTAAAGTTAAGGCACGATTCAGCCGACATACCTGCCAGTTCGGATAAACTCAGTTTTAACTGTACTGATAAACTAAACTGATGGAGTCTATCTGTTGGTTATTCAGCTGTACCATCGTCTGGTGATTTCGGTAGTAATAATAACTGCCAACTGTCAAGAACTGATAAAAGTAACTGGTACAAAAAAAAGTAACAGAGATAAATGCTACTCCCAAAAAACCATTTAGCCCATCTCTATTGTGAGGTGGCCCTTTCGCGCAGGATGCTGGGAGAGAAAGCGTGCGATCGGTTCGTAGCACATTGTCTGCAGAGACAATCCCTGCTTCCTTGTTCCAGAGCAGCCAGCTTATAGCTTATAAAAGAAACGAACATGCAGTGAGTTATTGCATCGCAGAAGTGACACGAAATTTGACAGCAAGCCGCTGGAAGGACAAGATACAGCCTCGTCATTCATTTTTTAAATAATAGTAATAATAACAATAACAACAACAACAACAACTACTACTACTACTACTACTACTACTACTACTACGCACAACACCCCCGTGAATCAGTACTATTTTCCTCAATGGCTACTTTATTGCTACGGCGAACAATAGTGTTACGTATATAGTTAGCTAAGGTTGGCAACGAGTGTAAACAAACACCACGCGTCGAGACGACGTCAGCTGAATTTCACAGATCAGAGAACAGCACCTTAAAAGGTGAGTGTTTAATACGACTGCAGCTTTCGCAGCCAGAATCATCCACGAAAAGGCCAAGTTAAAGTATGCGATTAGTAATTAACGCATGTACAGTATAATAGAATGTACTACCGCTACGAAAGCTGTGAAGTCCCTTTCTGTTTGAGAGCTTTGTTGTCGGTGACCCATTCTGTAGCGCCCTCCATATTGTGAGCAGCATCTCACTCACTGGTGTTTGACGGCGTCCTCTATATTTTTGTTATACGGCAAGAACGTTTTCCATCCATTTTCTGTTGAAGTCCAATAACAGGTATGTAATCAACATCAGTATTCAAAAGCTTCGGAGTTTTTGCCCGGTTCTGTGCCTTTGTCGATAACCAGCGCTCTTCCACAGAGCGAGCGAATAAAATTGCAGATTAAATAACTTTTGCTATGGATAGAAAACATTGATAAACATGGAAAATCGAGTGCAGATGTTAGTGCATCCAAATGCGAAATTGCTTTTACGAAAAACAATAGCCGAAGCAGAAATAGTATTAACTTGCGAAAACAAATTTCTCTGTATAAAAAAATTGTCAATATGCGCCAAGTAAAGATGAAGTTAAATATGTGGTAGAGTACAATTTCTCTGCAATTAAGCGTACACTCCAATCAATCGTCGCTGTCTACCTTGAAACGTACTGAAGAGACGCAAGACATCTGAGATTAACATTTGAAAACATGTCGTCAAATATACTTTAATTTCCTCTTTTTATCATTCATGAGCTTTATTCGAATTTTAGTAATTACAAATGCTGTACTGTATGCACAACAATAACGTGTCTACAGTTTTATTTTGTGACTTTTGAATTGCAATATAGCTTCTAAATTTCAAGATGACTATTTCTGCCAAGTCTTTTCACCTTTGATATTGATCTTACTCAGAAATTCATATAATGTGGTCTGCCGCTGGCCTAATAGCTTAAGGAAGTCTGCAGTTGCATTTTCAGTCCAGTCGTAGTAACGTTATGCCGCATCCCCCCCCCCCCTCTCCTGTTTGTAATTTTCATATTTTTCATTGTTGAGGTGTTGTTTGTATACATAATTGGCACAAAATTGTCGCCCGACGTTTCTCTAAAATGTAATACAACGTTTATGATATCAGCAATTTTAGAATTTTTTTACGGGAAGTGCGTTAATATGCTGCGATTCTTGGCTATGACTGATTCATTCCTAATTTAGAAGTGGTTGTACCCACCACAAAGCAGAGTTCACGTATTATCATACTAATGATTTCAAATACGGAGATCGCTACAGATCTGCCATCTTCCGCTAGTCATATTCGACAAATGACCTACTAACTCTCACTTTCAAAACGGATTTTCAGTTCGTTTTTAACTGCAGTTCAATTCTCCTTTCGTGGCGTGTAAATTCACCTCGTTGCACAAGATTGGCGTTGATGACAGTCAGTAACAAGGCTAGTACCGATTTTTTAATCGTGGTTTCATGCGACCCGCCACGGCTTTCTTTCCTGCTCTACTCTCTCCACTTAAGAGTGGCTCTTGCAACTTGTCCTATAGATCTTGCCCTCCTACGGCACTCTCTAACACAGTGGTACCCAACCTGCGGATAATTACCCCCTGAGGGGTAAAATGAAACATTCTGAGGGGTAAAAACGAAACGATTCAATTTTGTTTCAGTAATGAAACTAAATTATTTTGAAAACATTATTACTATTATCACAATTTCATAAGACTCTGATGCTGATTATACAAGTTACCAATAATTACTTTTTCTCAGTTAGTAGCAATAATGCGGTGGAGGTTACAGGTTCCTCACATAGTCCACCCACTACACACATATTTTGTGCTTTGTCCCGTATATCGCTTATGACAAAAGTGAGACACATACGTAACAAGTGCAAAATTTTTCAAGAAAAGGTCTTCTCTTGATTGCAGATAGTACCTAGTACAGAAATTGCTTTATTACTCACTTCGAAACAGATAAATGAATTAACTGGTAGCACGACAAAGCAGTAACTGCATAAGGACTACTGTAGTGGTGGACAAAGTTTTATTATTATTATTATTGTTAGAGTAGTTAGACACAAAGCATTAACAGTCTGAAGTCTTCCAATTTCTGCCAGTTGAGAAGTGAGAAGCACAGCAATCAAGTGATTTACAAACAGTAAACATAGTGCACACATCTGAATATGATTTTAAATGGTGTTGCAGTGTGGAGTTCAAGCAAGAGCCGCAATGGAGAGGAGTCAAGCAGGGGAAGTACGTTTTGAAACAAGTGTCTACCCTCATTGTGGATAATTAGCTTTCTTATATGAGGAGTTATGAGTGGCACTTGCGATATACCACGAATTCCTTCTTCATTCATTCTAACACACACAAACACACTAATATTATTCATCTTTCATCATTTTAAAAATAAAATTGTTCCAAGAAAAGTCTTTCATTCTACAGTTTCGTCAGGTGCTTAAGTTGGTGATAATGTGTGTATGTGAGGGGGGGGGGAGGGGGGGGCTTCTAGCTAATATCTGATTGCACTCAGGGGTCAAGGGCTAAGAAAGGTTAGGAACTGCTGCTCCAGTACCATGCAACTTTCTCTCTCCTGTCGTAACACATATCGTATCACCTGTCCCCCCCCCCTTTATCAGCGTCTCCCACAATTTCTTTTCCTCACCTATTCAGTGGTGACCGTCTTCACTTCCCATCTTCCTTCTAAGATCCATGGACTACTTGAAGTAATTTTCTCTTGAGTTCGTCTTCTTTCCTAATTTTCGGCCTTTCTAGTATTTCTTCATTCACTATGTTCATTTCTTCTTTCATCTCTCCGTACCGTGATGCACTTGCTAAACTTTTGCAGAAAACTTCCTGTTGGGAGCAAACGAAGCTACTTTAACCACAGCCATAGCTATGGGTTGTTTGATGGCTCGGTGGGGTGGCACATGCGAACTGTAACTCATTAAATATTAGTTCACTTTATTTCATTAATAAATGGAATATTTACTTAACTTTGACACACATCTTTACTACAGTAATGCTGCATAATTTACAACTGTCACAGACCAGCAAGCCGGCCGGAGTGGCCGAGCGGTTCTAGGCGCTACAGTCTGGAACCGCGCGACCGCTACGGTCGCAGGTTCGAATCCTGCCTCGAGCATGGATGTGTGTGCTGTCTAGGTTAGTTAGGTTTAAGTAGTTCTAAGTTCTAGGGGACTGATGACCTCGTATGTTAAGTCTCATAGTGCTCAGTGCCGTTTGAACCATTCTGAACCAGACCAGCAAAGCATCATTTGATGCGCTAATTAACACACTGATAACAGCTCGTTGGTCCTGCATTGTGCTGCTGACTCCTTCAGATGAGGTGACGAACTGGGTCGAGCTCTTTCTTGCATCCTCCACACTGTACTAAATCAGCCTGAGGGCGCTATGCGGAGAGAGAGGTGTGGTTTTTGAGTGCCTACTATTGGTTGCTGCTAATGTCTGTGGGATCGATTCGCGTTGCCAATTTTGGTGTGACACCGCAATCTCTGGACGTTACCACACTTCCAAACTTCGTAATCCTGCTTCGAAAAGGTATCCTGTCTAGAATTTATGCTTTTGTAGCGATGATGCTGTAGTCTACGGGAAAGTAGTATCACACGAAAGTTGTGAACAAATCAATGAGGATTTGCAGAAAATAAACGCGTGGTGTAATGACTGGTAGTTATCTCTCAATATTAGTGAGTGTAACCTACTGCGTATAACAAGGCAAAAATACCCATTAATGTACGAGTACAAGATAAATGCCCAGTCTTTGGAAGCGGTAACATTCGTCAAGTATCTGGATGTGACTATTCCAAGTGATTCAAATGGAATGATCAGATTACACAAGTAACGGTTAAGGCAAACCCTAGATTGCGGTTAATTGGTAGAATCCTGAGGCGATGCAGTTCTTCAACAAAGGAAATAGCTTACAATACGTTAGTTCGTCAAGTCTTAAGAGTATTGTTCGTCTGTATGGTTCAAATGGCTCTGAGCACTATGGGACTTAACATATGAGGTCATCAGTCCCATAGACTTAGAACTAATTAAAACTAACCAACCTAAGGACACCACAAACACCCATGCCCGAGGGAGGATTCGAACCTGCGAGCGTAGCGGTCGCGCGGTTCCAGACTGTAGCGCCTAGAACCGCTCGGCCACTTCGGTCGGCTCGTCTGTATGGGACCTTTACCAGTTGGGTCTGATTCAGGGGATTGAGAAGGTCCAAAGAAGAGCGGCAAGATACGTGACTGGTACATTTAGCCATCGGGAGAGCGTTACAAATCTCATAGAAAGTATGAAGTGGAACACACTTGCAGATAGACGGCGCGCAAACGGAAGAGGGTGCTCACTAAATTCCGAAATCCGATCTTCACCTATGATGTAGAGCATATATTATTGCCAACAACCTTCAAATCGCGCAATGATCTCCATTCAAATATAAGGGAAGTTAGAGCTCGTACTGAGGCGTTCAGACAGTCGTTTTTCCCTCGCGCGATCCGCGAATGGAACTGATAGCGGGAAAAATGACTTTGGCGCGAATTGTGCCGTCCGCCACAGACCGCTTGTTGGCTAGCGGAGTATATATGTATATGTAGATGTAAATTACTGCTAGGTTCTATTTCACTTCCCTGAACCACCTGATTTGCGTTTCGGGATTTTTGTCTAGATGGTCAAATATTTTTTTAGTCAGTCCTTCCGCGTTCATTCGAGCCATGTGTCCTTAAAACAACGGGTGTAGATTATTTTCATTATTTCTTATTATCCACATACTCTCAACTTATTTTCTGTAGTACCTTCTTTCCCTTATCTACACTTTTGCAATTTCTTCATTTCTGTTGGCGACTAAACATTCCACTGCATAAAGGCACTCCAGTTAGTGGCTGTGTTGTAGTGTTGGATTTTCGGCTTTGCTAAGAGTGACTTTTTTTGTAAATTTCCTTCGTTAACTGACAGCCTATTTCCATGTTCACGGCTCTAATTTTATTTTATTCTCTCTCTGGACCGGTTGCACTACGGCTGTTGATAAGCCTAGGCCTTCTCAACAATCTTCCTCCACGAATCTCTTCTTTGCTTTTCTCTTCCATCCTGGGATTCCATTTCCCTATGGTCAGCCGGCACGTTGCTCAACCGTCTAGCTGGTCAGCCCCTGCTTCTGGTGGAAAACAATTTGCCTTTCATTATTTGTTTGGGCAGCCTGTCATGTATTATCCTCTCCAAATGTCTTAACCAGCGTATTCTTTGGCATTTAATAAATTTCACTATATCATTCCCTGGTATAAGCTCCTGTACTTCATGTTGTACCTCACTCTCAATACATTGTCTCATATTATCACTGGTTAAGAGGACACAAATAAGGGAAGTAGCTAATAGATTTAAAACATTTCTTAGAGGCCTTGATGTCATGTGGCGTTCTTCTTGCCTTAGAACTGGGAAATACCGTGTATTTGGGTTTGGCTGCACAATTTCCCTTAAATGCTTAAATTCAGTTTTTTGATTCCATCACATTTGGTGCTCAGGAATTTTGGTACATTTTTAATGTTCGTTATGAATTCTGTCTTTTCAATAGAAATTTGTAATACAGCATTTTCCGCCATCACTCTCAACAGGTTGATTTGCTCAGTTGCTGTGTCGATTTCATTTCTTGTGTTATCAATGTACTTAATTTCCAGCGCACTTCTACAACACTGCATCTCAAACTCATCGATTTTTTTTTTCCTTTCCGGCTTTCCATCAGTCTGTGACTCACTTCCACACAACGCTGCACTCCAGACGCACATTCAGAGAAATTTCTTCTCCTCAGTTAAGGTTCAAATGGCTCTGAGCACTATGAGACAACATATGAGGTCATCAGTCCCCTAGACTTGGAACTACTTAAACCTAACCAACCTAAGGACATCACAAACATCCATGCCCGAGGCAGGATTCGAACCTGCGACCGTAGCAGTCGCGCGGTTCAGACTGTAGCTCCTAGAACCGCTCGGCCACTCCGGCCGGCCCGCAGTTAAGGACTCTGTTTGATTGCACACTGCCGGCCACTGAGGCCGACTAGGCGCTTCAGTCTGGAACCATGTGACCGCTACGGTCGCAGGTTCGGTCGCAGGTTCGAATCCTGCCTCGGGCATGGATGTGTGTGATGTCCTTAGGTTGGTTAGGTTTAAGTAGTTCTCAGTTCTAGGGGACTGATGAGCTCAGATGTTAAGTCCCATAGTGCTCAGAGTCATTTGAACCATTTTTGATTGCAGACTTCTTTTGGCTTGGAACGCTCTCTTGCTTTATACTGTACTGCTTTTTATGTCTTTCTTTCGTCATCCGTAATCTAGTATAGTTCCTTCACTTCGTCTCCTTGGCGCTCCCCCTTTTCATGTTAAGTCTCTCACTAATCTCATTACTGCTACTGTCAGTACTTTCGTCTATATGGTTTACTCTCAAACAATATTCTGTTCATATTAGAGTGTTTCATTCTGCAGCTCCTGTATGTTTTACCGGATTCCTAATACTCACGGTACGCTCGTGAAATGGGTCGTACGGGAAAATCTCCACTTCATCGCTACCTCGGTGGTGCTGTGTCCCATCGCTCGTGCGCCAACTGTAATATCACTTTAAGGGAGGTAGGACGTCCAACCGGCCGACTTGGAGCAGGAGAGGCACCACAGGACATTTTAATTTGCACTGTCTATACTTTTACAAATAAATTCATAAAACTTTGTCAGCATGACCAGGAAGGATTCAGAATTCACACTCATACCAGTGAAAGTTCGAGAACATAACGAAGTAATTTTTTTTACATGTGAAATTTCATCATTTTTTTGACTTGCTAATGGCAGCATTTGTTGCTATAGGTACACTTTTCTTCATAACTAAGAGAGATTCTTCGATGAATTTCGCACAGCATACAAACCGTACTTAAAGGTGTATGAAACTCTACAATTTTCCAAACCTATTAAAAACTGTGGTAAAAATTGAGGTAATTAACTATAAAATTTGTGTTTTTCCCAAACATGAAGTTTAAAATATAACAGCTCATTCGTTTTTTCATAAATTAAATAAATTCTAGAGTTTCATACACCTGTAACTATGGTATGTATGCTGTGCAAAATTCATCGAAGAATCTCTCTAACTTCTGAAGAAAAGTGTACCTATAGCAACAAATGCAGCCATTAGTAAGTGAAAAAATAATGGAATTTCGCACGTAAGCCCGCATCTCGTGGTCGTGCGGTAGCGTTCTCGCTTCCCACGCCCGGGTTCCCGGGTTCGATTCCCGGCGGGGTCAGGGATTTTCTCTGCCTCGTGATGGCTGGGTGTTGTGTGATGTCCTTAGGTTAGTTAGGTTTAAGTAGTTCTAAGTTCTAGGGGACTGATGACCTAAGATGTTAAGTCCCATAGTGCTCAGAGCCATTTGAACCATTTTTTTTCGCACGTAAAAAAGAAAATTATTTTGTTATGTTTTCGAACTTTCACTGCAATGAGTGTGAATCCTGAATCCTTCCTGGTCATGCTGACAAAGTTTTATGAATTTATTTGTAAAAGTATAGACACTGGAAATTAAAATGTCGTGTGATGCCTCTCCTGCTCCAAGTCGGCCCGTTTGACATCACACCCCCCCATAAAATTCACATAACTCTTGATAACCTGCCATTGTAGCACCAACAACCTATGTAACAACTGCGCCAGACACTTGTCGCCTTAGATAGGCGTTGCCGACCGGTGCATAATAGCATTTACAGGGTGTTTCAAAAATGACCGGTATATTTGAAACGGCAATAAAAACTAAACGAGCAGCGATAGAAATACACCGTTTGTTGCAATATGCTTGGGACAACAGCACATTTTCAGGCGGACAAACTTTCGAAATTACAGTAGTTACAATTTCCAACAACAGATGGCGCTGCAAGTGATGTGAAAGATATAGAAGACAACGCAGTCTGTGGGTGCGCCATTCTGTACGTCGTCTTTCTGCTGTAAGCTTGTGCTGTTCACAACGTGCAAATGTGCTGTGGACAACATGGTTTATTCCTTAGAACAGAGGATTTTTCTGGTGTTGGAATTCCACTGCCTAGAACACAGTGTTGTTGCAACAAGACGAAGTTTTCAACGGAGGTTTAATGTAACCAAAGGACCGAAAAGCGATACAATAAAGGATCTGTTTGAAAAATTTCAACGGACTGGGAACGTGACGGATGAACGTGCTGGAAAGGTAGGGCGACCGCGTACGGCAACCATAGAGGGCAACGCGCAGCTAGTGCAGCAGGTGATCCAACAGCGGCCTCGGGTTTCCGTTCGCCGTGTTGCAGCTGCGGTCCAAATGACACCAACGTCCACGTATCGTCTCATGCGCCAGAGTTTACACCTCTATCCATACAAAATTCAAACGCGGCAACCCCTCAGCGCCGCTACCATTGCTGCACGAGAGACATTCGCTAACGAATAGTGCACAGGATTGATGACGGCGATATGCATGTGGGCAGCATTTGGTTTACTGACGAAGCTTATTTTTACCTGGACGGCTTCGTCAATAAACAGAACTGGCGCATATGGGGAACCGAAAAGCCCATGTTGCAGTCCCATCGTCCCTGCATCCTCAAAAAGTACTGGTCTGGGCCGCCATTTCTTCCAAAGGAATCATTGGCCCACTTTTCAGATCCGAAACGATTACTGCATCACACTGTCTGGACATTCTTCGTGAATTTGTGGCAGTACAAACTGCCTTAGACGACACTGCGAACACCTCGTGGTTTACGCAAGATGGTGCCCGGCCACATCGCACGGCCGACGTCTTTAATTTCCTGAATGAATATTTCGATGATCGTGTGATTGCTTTGGGCTATCCGAAACATACAGGAAGCGGCGTGGATTGGCCTCCCTATTCGCCAGACATGAACCCCTGTGACTTCTTTCTGTGGGGACACTTGAAAGACCAGGTGTACCGCCAGAATCCAGAAACAATTGAACAGCTGAAGCAGTACATCTCATCTGCATGTGAAGCCATTCCGCCAGACACGTTGCCAAAGGTTTCGGGTAATTTCATTCAGAGACTACGCCATATTATTGCTACGCATGGTGGATATGTGGAAAATATCGTACTATAGAGTTTCCCAGACCGCAGCGCCATCTGTTGTTGACAATTGTAACTACTGTAATTTCGAAAGTTTGTCTGCCTGAAAATGTACTGTTGTCCCAAGCATATTGCAACAAAACGGTGTATTTCTATCGCTGCTCGTTTAGTTTTTATTACCGTTTCAAATATACCGGTCATTTTTGAAACACCCTGTAGGTGACGTGTTGAGCCACGTGACTGAGCAGGCGTGGAGGAGAGCGGGCAATGTTGTTTTCTTTTCCTGCTGCGGCGTCGTAGCGTGTGGTACAGAAGCGGGCGTTCAGCAGGCTGCGCACGCGGCTCTTGGCCCTGCCCGACTATATCGCAGCACGCGCCGCGCTGCAGCCGTGTCTGGCATCGGGCCATCGGCCTGTCCGCCGGTTTTGTATTCAAACGCGGCTCCGCCCAGGCCACCGTTACACAGGTACGCGCGCAGCCTCTATCGCTTACCCCGCGCTCCTTTCCCTCGCACTTGCCAGCGAGTCTGTTGGCCGATTTTCAGTGCTTTTCATTTCAGAACACTGCTGCAGAAGCTACGAAGAAAGCGTGCCAAATTCAGAAGAACGCAAAATCCCCAAGACTGGCTAAGTTTCCCACAGTCGTTTAATGAACAAAATAAGAGCATATGGACTATCATACCAATTGTGTGATTGGATTGAAGAGTTCCTAGATAACAGAACGCAGCATGTCATTCTCGATGGAGAGAAGTCTTCCGAAGTAAGAGTGATTTCAGGTGTGCCGCAGGGGAGTGTCGTAGGACCGTTGCTATTCACAATATACATTAATGACACTGTGGAGCCGGCCGGAGTGGCCGAGCGGTTCTAGGCGCTACAGTCTGGAACCGCGCGACCGCTACGATCGTAGGTTCGAATACTGCCTCGGGCATGGATGTGTGTGATGTCCTTAGGTTAGTTAGTTTTAAGTAGTTCTAAGTTCTAGGGGACTGATGACCTCAGCAGTTAAGTCCCATAGTGCTCAGAGACATTTGATTTTGACATTGTGAATGACATCGGAAGTTCACTGAGGCTTTTTGCGGATGATGCTGTGCTATATCGAGAGGTTGTAACAATGGAAAATTGTACTGAAATGCAGGGGGATCTGCAGCGAATTGACGCATGGTACAGTGAATGGCAATTGAAACTCAATGTAGACAAGTGTAGTGTGCTGCGAATACATAGAAAGAAAGATCCCCTATCATTTAGCTACAATATAGCAGGTGAGCAATGGAAGCAGTTAATACCATAAACTATCTGGGAGTAGGCATTATGAGTGACTTAAAATGGAATTACCATATAAAATTAATCGTCGGTAAAGCAGATGCCAGACAGATTCATTGGAAGAAACCTAAGGAAATGCAGTCCGAAAGCAAAGGAAGTAGGTTACAGTACGCTTGTTCGCCCACTGCTTGAATACTGCTCACCGGTGTGTGATCCTTAAAAGATAGGGTTGATAGAAGAGATAGAGAAGATCCAACGGAGAGCAGCGCGCTTCGTTACAGGATCAGTTAGTAATCACGAAAACATTACGGAGATGATAGATAAACTCCAGTGGCAGACTCTGCAGGAGAGACGCTCAGTAGATCGGTACGGGCTTTTGTTGAAGTTTCGAGAACATACCTTCACCGAGGAGTCAAGCAGTATATTGCTTCCTCCTACGTATATCTCGCGAAGAGGCCATGAGGATAAAATCAGGGAGATTAGAGCCCACACAGAGGCATACCGACAATCTTTCTTTCCACGAACAATACGAGACTGGAATAGAAGAGAGAACCGATAGATGTACTCAAGGTACCCTCCTCCACACACCGTCAGGTGGCTTGCGGAGTATGGATGTAGATGTAAGTGTAGAAGCTTCACGGAAGCTCGGAATTTAGTGCGGACGTCAATGCGAGATGCTTTTAATAGTTTCCACAGTGAAACATTGTCTCAGAATATGGTAGAAAACCCGAAGAGATTCTGGTCGTATGTAAAGTACACCAGTGGCAAAAAAACAGTCAATACCGTCACTGTGCGATGGCGATGGAAATGTTACCGACGATGGTGGCACTAAAGCCGAGTTACTAAATACAAGTTTCCGTAATTCCTTCACGAAAGAAGATGAAGTAAATATTCCAGAATTCGTAACCAGGACAGCTGTTAGCATGAGTGACATAAATATAGATATCTTAGGTGTTGTCAAACAACTCAAATCACTTAAGAAAGGCAAGTCTTCCGGTCGAGATGGTATACCAAACAAGTTCCTTTCAGAGTATGCAGACACAATAGCGCCTTTCTTAGTAATCATATACAACCACTCACTTGACGAAAGCTCTGTTCATAAAGACGGAAAAGTAGTACAGGTCACACCAATATTCAAGAAAGGAAATATGAGTATCTCATTGAATTACAGGCTCATATCACTGACCTCAATTTGCAGTAGGATTTTTTGGAGTATATACTGTACTCGAACATGATGAATCACCTTGAAGAAAATGACTCATTGATTCATAACCAACACGGATTCAGAAAATATCGTTCTTGTGCAACACAGATAGCTCTTTATTCCCATGAAGTAATGAGTGCTGTCGACAAGGGATCTCAGATCGATTCCTTATTCCTAGATTTCCAGAAGGCTTTTGACACCGTTCCTCACAAGCGACTATTAATCAAATCGCGTGCATATGGAGTACCGTCTCAGTTGTGTGACTGGATTCGTGATTTCCTCTCAGAGAGGTCACAGTTTGTAGTGATAAACGGAAATTCATCGAGTAGAACAGAAGTGATATGTGGCGTTCCGCAAGATAGTGTCATAGGCCCTCTGCTGTTTCTGATTTACATAAATGATCTAGGTGATAATCTGAGCAGCCCCCTTAGATTGTTTGCAGATGATGCTGTAATTTATCGTCGAATAAGATCATCAGACGATCAATTCCAATTACAAAATTATCTAGAGAGAATTTCTGTATGGTACGAAAAGCGGCAATTGGCACTAAACAAAGAAAAGTGCTAGGTCGTCCACATGGGTACTGAAAGAAATCCGATAAATTTTGGGTATAAGGGCTGTCAATTCGACTAAATACCTAGGAATTACAATTACGAGAAACTTAAATTGGAAAGACCACATGGATAATATTGTGGGGAAGGCGAAACAAAGACTGCTCTTTGTGGCAGAATACTTAGAAGATGCGACAAACCCACTGAAGAGACAGCCTACATTACACTTGTCCGTCCTCTGCTGGAATACTGCTGCGCGATATGGGGTCCTTACCAGGTAGGATTGACGGAGGACGTCGAAAAAGTGCAAAAGAAGGGCAGCTCGTTTCGTGTATCGCGCAATAGGGGTGAGAATGTCACTGATATGATATTTTGGCATGGCAGTTACTGAAACAAAGGCGGTTTTCTTTGCAGTGAGATCTATTTACGAAATTTCGACCACCAACTTTCTCTTCCTAATGCGAGAATACTTTGTTGACACCCACCTACGTAGGGAGAAATGATCATCATAATAAAATAAGAGAAACCAGAGCTCGAACGGAAAGTTTTAGGTGTTTCTTTTTCCCACGCGCCATTAGAGAGTGGAATGGTAGAGAAGTAGTATGAAAATGGTTCGATGAACCCTCTGCCAGGCACTTAAGTGTGGATTGGAGAGTAACCATGTATATGTAGATGAGATTTGGTTGTTACTGTTATTGCAGTCTCCAGTGCGAGGACTCGTTCGATCCATCACTCCACGCTTCTCTGTCCAGTGCATTTCTCTTCATCTCTGCGTAACCACGGCAACGCACTCTCATAAAACTTTAGTACAGCTGCTAAAATCCTTGGTGTCGTACCCTCGAACCAACACATTATCATTGTCGGCAGCAATCTAGATACATTTAATCCTGCTTATTGTAGTCAGGCTTTGCTCTCCCTCTACATTTTTCGGAAAATTGGAAATTTGTTGTAAGTTCTATGGGACCAAACTGCTAAGGTCATCGGTCTCTTAGCTTACAGATTACTTAATCTAATTTAAAGTAACTTGCTAAGGACAACACACACACCCATGCCCGAGAGTGGACTCGAACCTCCGACAGGCGCGAACCGTGACAAGGCGCCTCAGAGCGCGCTGCACAGTTTTACGCTCCACACTTCCTGCCATCACCACATTGATCACTTCTCGAAGTATCAGGCTGTGTCGTATTAATTGTCCTTCTTTTAGACAAATTGTGTAAAAAAAATGGTTCAAATGGCCCTGAGCACTATGGGACTTACCATCTGAGGCCATCAGTCCCCTAGAACTTAGAACTACTTAAACTTAACTAACCCAAGGACATCACACACATCCATGCCCGAGGCAGGATTCGAACCTGCGACCGTAGCGGTCGCGCGGCTCCAGACTGTAGCACCTAGAACCGCTCTTCCACTTCGGCCGGCTGAGAGGCGGTAGTATGGACCAAAACAACGAAAAAAATGCCCAGTAAACATGGACACTAAAATGCGTTCCTTAAGATCTATGACCACTTGTTCATGTATGCAACGGTCAGACGCGTCCTTCTACTGAACAAGTGCTCATAGCTCTTAAGGTATGCATTTTAGAACAGATGTTTACTAGACTTTTTTGCTTCAAATTATCGTCACTGTCAAGTGCTTTGCTTGAAAATACTTGCAGCCTGACGTCAATAGTGAAATAAATCGAATGTCATAACATAGAAAGTCCCTTGTGAAAATGTTATTCCATATATGAGCCGGGAGACAGCCAGTTTGAGTGCTACGTTTCTTAATTTTTTTTGGGAATTGCCCTGGGTATGAAGTTAAATTTGTCTATATTTATGCCCTTTCTGTAGTCGTAACTTAGTAAGCAATCTGGATATCGGAAAGTTTAATTCTTCAGTTATTTCATTGATAAGTAGGATCTTCTGTCTTTTAGCTTTTGTATTATAAAGGTGATCTTTTGAACATTTCCATGTCTTTTTCCAAACTTTACTTATGGTGTGAATACGTATTTGAAGACTCGTTGCAGCTGCATATGGAAGTGAAAGTTAGTGCTTTCGTCCCCGTACACACCTTTGCAAAATTTAGTTTTTCACTCTCGTAAAATGTCGTCAACATTGGAAAAGTTTAGAGAGACACGGTACACTCGACTCACTCATATATTATGCAGAAAGTATGCTGTCATTTTTTATCACAAAACTAATACCATACTTGTATTTTCATACACATTTTAATTCTTCAGTTAGGTGAAATGGATAGCCCTACTGTCCATTGTGCTCTACAGTTTGTTTTCGTTTACCCTATCAAAATCTTTTCTCTTCTCTATAACAGATGTTTTCCTCATATGATCTCTTGGTTCGTAAATGTGTCTTTGCCATTGATAACATATTCCTTTGTATTTTTCCACTCCCTGCCATACTAGCTTTGCCTTATGAATTAAATGCTGTTGGCTTTCTGTGTCATTTCGTGTATCCGAAACAGAAACACTTTTCTACATCTGCATCTACATGGATACTCTGCAAATCACATTTAAGTGCCTGGCAGAGGGTTCATCGAACCACCTTAACAATTCTCTATTATTCCCAATCTCGAATAGCGCGCGGAAAGAATGAACTACCTATAACTTTCCGTACGAGCTCTGATGTACCTTATTTTATCGTGGTGATCGTTCCTCCCTATGTAGGTCGATGTCAACAAAATATTTTCGCATTCGGAGGAGAAAGTTGCTGATTGGAATTTCGTGAAAAGATTCCGTCGCAACGAAAAACGTCTTTCTTTTAATGATTTCCAGCCCAAATCCTGTATCATTTCTGTGACACTCTCTCCCATATTTCGCGATAATACAAAACGTCTTGCCCTTCTTTGAACTTTTTAGATGTACTCCGTCAGTCCTGTCTGGTAGGGATCCCACACCGCGCAGCAGTATTCTAAAAGAGTACGGACAAGCGTAGTGTAGGCAGTCTCCTTAGTAGATCTGTTACATTTTCGAAATGTCCTGCCATAAAACGCAGCGTTTGGTTAGCCTTCCCCACAACATTTTCTGTGTTCTTTCCAATTTAAGTTGTCCGTAATTACACCTAGTTATTTAGTTGAATTTACGGCTTTTAGATTAGACTGATTTATCGTGTAACCGAAGTTTGAGTTCCTTTTAGCACTCATGTGGATGACATCACACTTACCGTTATTCGGGGTCAACTGCCACTTTTCGCACCATTCAGATATTTTTTCTAAATCGTTTTGCAGTTTGATGACTTTATTAGTCGATAAACGACAGCGTCATCTGCAAACAACCGAAGATGGCTGCTCAGATTGTCTCCCAAATCGTTTATGTAGATAACGAACAGTAAATGGCCTATAACACTACCTTGGGGAACGCCTGAAATCACTTCTGTTTTACTCGATGACTTTCCGTCAATTACTACGAACTGTGACCTCCCTGACAGGAAATCCCAGCGGAGGTTCGGGTCGTCCCTCGGGCATGGGTGTGTGTGTGTTTGTCCTTAGGAAATTTAGGTTAAGTAGTGTGTAAGCTTAGGGACTGATGACCTTAGCAGTTAAGTCGCATAAGATTTCACACACATTTGAACATTTTGAACATTAAATCGCAAATCCAGTCACATAACTGAACGATATTCCATAAGCACGCATTTTAGTACGAGCCGCTTGTGTGGTACAGTGTCAAAAGCTTTCCGGAAATCCAGGAATACGGAATTGATCTGAAATCCCTTGTCAATAGCACTCAGCACTTGATGTGAATAAAGAGCTAGTTGTGTTTCATAGCAACGATGTTTTCTAAACCCATGTTGACTGTGTGTCAATAGACCGTTTTCTTCAAGGTAACTCATATATGTTCGAACACAATATATGTTCTAAAATCCTGCTGCATATCAACGTTAACTATATGGACCTGTAATGTAGTGGATTAAACTAACAAAAACGCGAAAATTGATGTAAGGTTACCATACCATTGCGTTTATTGAAACATCTTTGGTGTATCTCTGCTTCCTTTCACAATTTTTGAATCGGTTCGAGTCGATGGTCGGGGTCTCTTTCTTTTAGTACAGTTATTGTTGCTTGATTGTTGTCTGCAAGTCATTGTTTTCTTAATACTGAACCAAAAGATAATATCGAGTACATAAATGCTCATTTGCTAGTGCTGTCAAAACAAAATGGCAATAAGCAGAAGAAGAATAGTTGCAAAACGGGAAAAAATACATCAACAAAATTTACCACTGATGATGCCTTGCAAATAATAAAGGTGAAGGGTGTAAAGGCAACAATTGTTTTATTTTGGTGTATGTAGGCCGTTCTAAAGTGATAACTGTTGACATCCCAACAGCGTTTTCTTCTTAAGAATGAAGGCCTGCTGCACAGTAGATGCTGTTGTTGCTGCCGAAGTATTTTTTAGACATTTCACAGCGCACTGCGCTTCCTTACCTACTGCATCGCATCGCCACACTGAGATATTCAGCTCAGTTTTGAACGGCCTTTCTTGTTGCACTTTAGAGAGAAACGTTCCAGAAGCTCGTAATGAATTTCTGTCCTGGCGGAAGTAATTCATGTTGCCTCGTAAGCTAATTCTGACCCACATCGCTCCCTGAATGCAGTCAGAATTACTCACTGCGCCATCCATTACACGCAGCGCTCACATGAAACGTCCGTGAGGGGAGGGAGTGAAATATCTGCTAAATAAAAGACAGACGAGCGCACGCCCTCTGTGGGGAAAAACACATATAAGACTGCACCGCCGAGCGGCGGCGGCGGCCTCGTTATGGCTTTGAATTACTTGGCACAGAAATTACGCGCCAGTGTTACTCAAGTGCCGATGGTCGGGGAACACACCGTAGCTGAAAGCGGTGCTGAGCGAACTACCGGTGCCGTATTCGTCATCAGTTCGCACAGCATGAGGGAGGGAAGTTTCCTTGCGTTCCGCAGGAGTGCGAAAGTGTTTTGCATATGGTTGGTTACACAACGCGTGGGAACGTGTCGCCGTTAGTGTCTGCAGGTTTACTGCACAGGACGCTAAACATTTGACGTAGGACTGTTAATATTTTTAAAAATATCGCGAATCCAATATATCGATGTTAATCCACGTTCGATATACCGAAAGTAGTCATCGATGTACCGACACAAACAAAAAAAAAAAAAAAAAAAAAAAATACGGCGCACCAGTAAAAAAAAAAGAAAAGAAAAGACAAGCAGAAGACATCCGCTGCACATTGTAAATGTACTGTCGGTTTCACAGCAGTACATGTAAGTATTGTTATATTATTAGATACTCTGTACATCAACAACGCTACCTGCCAGGTTAGCCGAGAGCGCTAATGCGCTGCTTCCTGCACTCTGGTAGGCGCCCCTGCCCCGGATTGAACTCGCCCGGCGCATTAAGGACGAGGGCCGGTGTGCCGGCCAGCCAGGATGTGGTTTTTAGGCGGTTTTCCACATCTCCCTAGGTGAATACCGGGCTGGTCCCCACGTCCCGCCTCAGTTACACGTCTCGCAGACATTTGTAACACGTTCGCACTGTTTCATGATTTACACTAAATGCAGGCAGCTGGGATACACTGACTCCGTCCGGTGGGGGGAAGGGGGGGGGGGGGGAGGTATGGGGTGGCGGCAGAAAGGACAGCCGGCCACCCCTTAAACTAACATTGCCAAATCCGATTGTAGCAATGCTGACCCTGCAAAAACTATAAAATAAAAATATCGGCACTCGATATTGCCAATTCGATATCGATGTATAGAGATAATACTGTTAGTAATGTCGCCGTTTTATATCGATATTTTTTTTGGAAAAAATAGCGAACAGAAGTGGAGACAAAACTACTGTGCAGTATCATTGACATCCATTTGTTGTAAAAACTTAGGACATATTCCGAATTCACATGTAATGAGGTACAACAATGAGATTACATCCAAGGGAACGAGCATGAATTCCGAAAACATGACATCTTGAAAGCCACGAATAAATGCAACGCGCTGATTCCCGAGCAGGAAGGGGTAGCGGTCCCCGGCATGAATCCGCCCAGCGGATTAGTGTCGCTGTCCGTTGTGCCGACTAGCCTGTGGATGGTTTTTAAGGCGGTTTTCCATCTACGTCGTCGAATGCGGACTGGTTCCCCTTATTCCGCCTCAGTTACACTATGTCGGCGATTGCTGGACAAACACACTCTCCATGTACGCGTACATGGTCGTGCGGTAGCGTTCTCGCTTCCCACGCCCGGGTTCCCGGGTTCGATTCCCGGCGGGGTCAGGGATTTTCTCTTCCTCGTGATGACTGGGTGTTGTGTGATGTCCTTAGGTTAGTTAGGTTTAAGTAGTTCTAAGGGACTGATGACCATAGATGTTAAGTCCCATAGTGCTCAGAGCCATTTGAACCATTTTTTTGTACGCGTACATTATCATTACTCTACCACGCAAACGTTTGGGGTTACATGTTACAATCGTCTCGTTTGAGACGTTCCTGGGGGATGGGGGTGGGGGATTCCACTGGGATCTGAACCGCACAATAAATCTGGGTTCGGTGTGGGTGGCTGTGGGTTGGGTACGGTGGGACGAAGTTTCTCCGTCGTTTCTAGGTCCCCAGTCTAATACTTAATACACTGTTTATTATTTCAATAGGGGGCAGACAATAACTAATATATAAAAAATAAAAAGAACGCGTGGAGAGAGATCGGGATTGTATAGGAAGGTGCGTGAGGGTTTCCCAGCGAAACTTCTGCAGCGTAGTCGAAATAACCTGGGTAAGATGTGGGCGAGCATTATCCTGCAACAGAATGATGCGTCAGTTAACATGTCTGGACGTTTGGAGTTGATGGCGCGCCTAAATTTGTGCAGTGTGTCCACATATCTCTGTGCGTTAATTGTGGCGCCGTGTGAGATCTTTGAGACTTTCTCGGTGCTGGCGTTCGCGGCTATGGATATTTTAAGTGGGTAGGAATCAGTGTGCTTTCATTCCTGGCTTATAAGCTTGGTCTCCGGCTTAAAATGATGGACACCGTGTTTTATCTCCCGCGACAACACGGGGCAGGGAACGATATTCTTCATCGTGATAATGTTCCAGGTGGTGCAGTGACGTTGACATTCTGTCCAACTGTTACTCCTCTGTCAGGCTTTGGGAGACGCACTGCGGACGGATTTTCCGGGAACTTCAGATCCTTTGTCATGATGGCGTGACGCTCAACAAAAGGCGAATGTCTTGCACCATCCGCCGTCGGTCATTTCTGACGGCAGCATCCACCGCTGCAGCGGCAGAAGGGAGTAATGACCCGATGAGCCTGCCCTGTTCGACTGCTGTCTTTCAGTGAGACACAGCGTTTTTCTTTCAGTCAGAGACAGCCTTTTTGAAATCGGTTTATTCCACGCAAACACATGCGCACATGACCAACTGTGTTCACCATACGCAGCAAGCAGTTGGATACGAATTTCAGTTCCTGACACTCCTTCCGCTGTATAAAACAGCATTAAACCTCGCTGCACCTCTTTTCCGGCCTACATAGTGAAGTCGGACAGACACACGGCTTGTGCATCTAACAAATGGCGCAGAGGTGAACGTTCGCGCTGCGCTGTCCTGACTCCCAATGGAAGGCACTTCTGTACTCTCCCTACTTGCGTTACCAGCTTCCGCGCCATGCTCATTACGTAGTACGAGGTTCACTCCAAAAGAAATGCACACTATTTTTTTTTAATCCATCTTTTATCCTACAAGTTTGAAAGTTTTACAGTGTGTAGATACATCCTGTAGGAACAATATTTTCATTTCTCCACATAATTTCCATCTCTCTCAACTGCCTTACGCCATCTTGGAACCAGCGCCTGTATACCCGCACGGTAAAATTCTGGACCAACCTATTGGAGCCACTGTTTGGCAGCGTGCACAAGGAAGTCATCATCTTCAAACCTTGTTCCACGAAGAGAGTCTTTCAGTTTCCCAAAGAGAGGATAGTCACATGGAGCCAGGTCAGCACTGCAAGGCGGGTGTTTCAGTGTTGTCCATCCGAGTTTTGTGATCGCTTCCATGGTTTTTTGACCTACATGTGGCCGTGCATTGTCCTGCAACAGCAAAACATTCTGCTTTTGCCGATGCGGTCGAACACGACTCAGTCGAGCTTGAAGTTTCTTCAGTGTCGTCACATATGCATCAGAATTCATGGTGGTTCCACTTGGCATGATGTCCACAAGGAAGAGTTCTTCGGAATCGAAAAACACCATAGCCATAATTTTTCCAGCAGAAGGTGTGATTTTGAATTTTTTTTTTCTTTCGTGAATTTGCATCATGCCACTCCATTGATTGCCCCTTCGTCTCTGGTGAAAAATGATGGAGCCATGTTTCATCACCTGTCACAATTCTTCCAAGAAATTCATCTCCACCATTCTCGTACTGTTCCAAAAGTTCGCTGCATACTGTTTTTCTTGTTTCTTTGTGAGCCACTGTCACATCCTGGGAACCCACCTGGCACAAACCTTTTTTAACGCCAACACTTTCAGCATTGTGCAAACACTTCCTTCTCCTATCCCAACGTAGCGTGACAATTCGTTCACTGTGATGCGTCTGTCAGCAGTCACCAATTCGTTGACTCTCTGCACATTGTCTGGAGTGTGTGCAGTACGAGGCCTGCCGCAGCGAGGACAATCCTCAATAATGCCGTGCCTGCTTTCAGCACGTAACCTGCTTGGCCACCAACTAACTGCACTGCGATCGACAGCAGCATCTCCATACACCTTTTTAGACCTCTTGTGGATTTTTTCCCACTGTCTCGTTTTCACAGCACAGGAATTCTATGACAGCACGTTGCTTCTGACGAACGTCAAGTGTAGCAGCCATCTTGAAGACATGCTGTGACGGCGCCACTCACGGGAACAGGTTGAACTAAGTGTGAAAACAAGTGGGAAGGATGTATCTACACACTGTAAAACTTTCACACATGCACAATGAAAACAGTATTTTTACAAAAATAGTGTGCATTTCTTTTGGAGTGTCCCTCGTATGTCTCGTTTTCATTTGTCTGCTCCTTGTAGGAGTCCGCGCAGAATACATTGGTCGGTATATGCACAGTCAGCAGGGAACGCGTGGGGAGAGCGGTAGTGGTGGGGGTTAAGGACAGACGCTGTAGGGGAAATACCGAGCGCTGGAGGGGAAGTGCCGTTCTAAACTACGCTCAAGTGTTTGTAATTATTAACTGAAGCCCCTCCACGACCTCTGTTGCATGGTGACCATTCAAAAAGATCTGCCAGCACTGCTTTGGTCAGTACCTAAAAAGAATTCCGCTGAACATGCAGCGATTTATTTTCCCTTGACGTTTTAACCATTTGTAACTTTCAGAGAAGCGTCATGAGTGGCAGATTTTGAGTAAAACGTGCACATTTCCCGTATTGCCATATCAAAGTTTGCTTCTTTTGCCAAAACACAGCAGAGTTTACACAGCATGACCGCACTAATATATTGTACGGTTGCAGTTGCAGGAGAGTTCTGAAAGAGTGGTTTCTTTAGTTTATTGAGGAACTGAGGAAAAATAAGGCCAATAGCTTATCAGAAAGCTTATATCCTCAGCACAAAATAAACATGTAATGTTTTCACTTGTGTTGTTTCAAAAATCGTAGCATTTCTCGTTCGTTTCACCAGCATTGTTTAATCGAAACAGTCTGTAGTTGGTGGAATAACACTGTAGATAATGAGTTTTGCATAATAACCTTATGGCAAAATACTCTCCTATTTGCATGCTGTCATTTGTCAGATTCTCATTTGGATATCTCAGACCGTTTATGAAATATGAGGAAAGTTGTGGATATTTCCCTCCAGCTTTATCGCTGGCGAGGCGCGATCGCAAATTAGTGTGCTACGTTAGATCAGTTTCCTTAGGGATCGGTGACAAATAGGGGCCTCAACCCAAGTCTAAAGAAAAATTCAATATGTTAACTAAATTTCATATGCAATAACAAGTTATGTAACATGCACGAAAGGCAAAATCATAGCAACCCATATTTTCCATTAGTAAACTTTTTCGAATTTCGCGCAGTGTGTTACTCGGTTGGTTGATTTGTTGTGGGGACCAAACAGCTAGGTCATCGGTCCCATCGGATTAGGTAAGGATATTGGCCATGCCCTTCCAAAGGAACCATTCTGGGCTTTGCCTGAAGCGATTTAGTGAAATCATGGAAAACCTAAATCTGGATAGCTGGACGCGGGTTTGAACCGCCGTCCTCCCGAATGCGAGTCCAGTGTTCTAACCACTGCGCCACCTCGCTCGGTAGTGTGTTACTACCATGTAAATATCACAATAACTATGACCATTAACGAAATGATGGGCATACCATAATGAACCTGTCATATAGAGCTCTACGTAAAGCAAAAATGAAATCTTTTTACTGAATAGTTTCTGCAAAATCGTTCGAGAAAGGTTGCAAGGCGCGTGCCTCGATTCTGTCATTGCCGACCGGCCGAAAGGTGGCAAACACTGTTGGTCTCCCCTTCCGAATAAACGAATGAACCCGCCCAGCGGGTTGGACGGAAACTGGTCACTGGACATCGGTCACCGTATCCTTCACGAACCTTATCTTCAGGGGCTACCCAGGGAAGATGTTGGGACCCACGCTTTAATTGTTGACTGGACAGTCAGTTTTTAGAGTAGCCTCAGATATACTGCATACAATGCAGTTATCGGTAATGAAATACTACATAAAAAAACTGCACACGAGTGGCGGATAAGTTTGTCTGATCCACGGGCGACCGTCTTAGCAACGCTGGCAAACCTAGGAAGTCCTGCTCTTGCGTTAAATCAGTAAGTGGTTCGAAACAGCATATCCAGACACTCCGGGATGATGATGGCATTGAAACAGAGGGTGACACGCGTAAAGCTGAAATACTGAACACCTTTTTCCAAAGCTGTTTCACAGAGGAAGACCGCACTGCAGTTCCTTCTCTAAATCCTCGCACAAACGAAAAAATGGCTGACATCGAAATAAGTGTCCAAGGAATAGAAAAGCAACTGGAATCACTCAACAGAGGAAAGTCCACTGGGCCTGACGGGATACCAATTCGATTCTACACAGAGTACGCGAAAGAACTTGCCCCCCTTCTAACAGCCGTGTACCGCAAGTCTCTAGAGGATCGAAAGGTTCCAAATGATTGGAAAAGAGCACAGGTAGTCCCAGTCTTCAAGAAGGGTCGTCGAGCAGATGCGCAAAACTATAGACCTATATCTCTGACATCGATCTGTTGTAGAATTTTAGAACATGTTTTTTGCTCGAGTCTCATGTCGTTTTTGGAAACCCAGAATCTACTCTGTAGGAATCAACATGGATTCCGGAAACAGCGATCGTGTGAGACACAACTCGCTTTATTTGTTCATGAGACCCAGAAAATATTAGATACAGGCTCCCAGGTAGATGCTATTTTCCTTGACTTCCGGAAGGCGTTCGATACAGTTCCGCACTGTCTCCTGATAAACAAAGTAAGAGCCTACGGAATATCAGACCAGCTGTGTGGCTGGATTGAAGAATTTTTAGCAAACAGAACACAGCATGTTGTTATCAATGGAGAGACGTCTACAGACGGTAAAGTAACCTCTCGCGTGTCACAGGGGAGTGTTATGGGACCATTACTTTTCACAATATATATAAATGACCTAGTAGACAGTGTCGGAAGTTCCATGCGGCTTTTCGCGGATGATGCTGTAGTATACAGAGAAGTTGCAGCATTAGAAAATTGTAGCGAAATGCAGGAAGATCTGCAGCGGATAGGCACTTGGTGCAGGGAGTGGCAACTGACCCTTAATATAGACAAATGTAATGTATTGCGAATACATAGAAAGGATCCTTTATTGTATGATTATATGATAGCGGAACAAACACTGGTAGCAGTTACTTCTGTAAAATATCTGGGAGTATGCGTACGGAACGATTTGAAGTGGAATGATCATATAAAATTAATTGTTGGTAAGGCGGGTACCAGGTTGAGATTCATTGGGAGAGTCCTTAGAAAATGTAGTCCATCAACAAAGAAGGTGGCTTACAAAACACTCGTTCGACCTATACTTGAGTATTGCTCTTCAGTGTGGGATCCGTACCAAGTCGGGTTGACAGAGGAGAGAGAGGTCCACAGAAGAGCGGCGCGATTCGGCACAGGGTTATTTGGTAACCGTGATAGCGTTACGGAGATGTTTAACAAACTCAAGTGGCAGACTCTGCAAGAGAGGCGCTCTGCATCGCGGTTTAGCTTGCTGTCCAGGTTTCGAGAGGGTGCGTTTCTGGATGAGGTATCGAATATATTGCTTCCCCCTACTTATACCTCCCGAGGAGATGACAAATGTAAAATTAGAGAGATTCGAGCGCGCACGGAGGCTTTCAGACAGTCGTTCTTCCCGCGGACCATACGCGACTGGAACAGAAAAGGGAGGTAATGACAGTGGCACGTAAAGTGCTCTCCGCCACACACCGTTGGGTGGCTTGCGGAGTATAAATGTAGATGTAGATGAAACCTGAACTGGCACTCGCTAATATAGACGGCAACTGCACCGTGAAACCCTAGCTAACAAGTTCCAAGAAACACAGTTCAAGCGAGGAATCTAGGAATATGCTTCAGTCCTCTGCGCATCGCTGCCGTAGGGACCGCGAAGGCATTACTAGACTAATTTGCGTGTGCGCAAAGACAGGGAATTAAACAGCGATCCCCCCACCCTCTAGCTCCAAGGGTGAATGGAACGGGAAGAACCCCTAATTAGTAGTGCCGCGATAAGCTACAACTCCCAAGCACTTCACAGTCGTTTGCAGAGCAGGCAGCTTCTCGCAGATGCATATGTCAGCTGTGTCCAGAAGGAGCCAAAAGCGTTCATAAAATTCCAGTGTTCATTGCAAGGGAGGGCAACGTTTATTATGAGTTTCGCCACGAAAAATACCAGTAATTGCTCTCCGTACACGCTGTGTGGGTTCCTTCTCGTTTCTGCCAGATATAACCATCAGTTTTACGCTTCCTTTCGCATGGTAAAAGATCAGTGGTGAGGCTCTAATACAATGCTCAAGCTGATTTTTGTTGCTTTCCGTATGCTTCGAAGTGCTTCATATAATTCAGGTGACTTACCTTTCGAAATTTCTGCTTGCTTTCATTTACTAATTACCGAGTCTACAGGTTGAATAACACAGGGGACAGTCTACAACCTGCTTCACTCGCTTTTCTTGTTACTGCATCACTTTCATGTTCTTCGACGGTTATAACTGCAGATGACGTTGCACAAGTCGTAGATAAACTTTTACATTCCTTGTATTCTATCTCTGAAGACTCCAGAATTTCAAAGATATGATAATATGTTTCGAAATGGATTGCAATATAATTTTGGACATCGCCATAAGTAACACAGCTAGTGCGATATTAATCTGGGCATAAGTAATAAACTTGATGACAAATGGTTCAAATGGCTCTGAGCACTATGGGACTTAACTACTGTGGTCATCAGTCCCCTAGAACTTAGAACTACTTAAACCTAACTAACCTAAGGACATCACACACATCCATGCCCGAGGCAGGATTCGAACCTGCGACCGTAGCGGCCACGCGGTTCCAGACTGTAGCGCCTATAACCGCACGGCCACATTGGCCGGCAAACTTGATGACAACCCCAGATCTGTCTACGTTATCAGTGAGATCGATGCAATTAGGAAATGTTCGGTTAGGAGCGAAGTCACATAGTTGAGTTCCAGCAGAAAGGTCAGCATCTATATCTACATATATATTCTGGGAAACCGAAGGTCATGACAGAGGTAACTTACCATTGTGCTGGTTTTTAGGGTTTCTTCCCATTCCATTCACATATGCAGCACGGGAAGAATGATCGTTGCAGTGCCTCTGCAGATGCTGTAATTAATCTAAACTTTTCTTCATGATTCCTAAGGGGGCGATACATAGGGGGCTGTAGTGTATTCCTTGAGTCATCATTTAAAGCCCCTTGTTGAAACTTTGCATGTAGGGCTTTCATGAGACAGTTTACGCCTATCTTCAGGAGTCTGTCAGATCAGTTTCTTCAGCATCTCTGTGACACTCTCCCGCAGATCAGACCTACCTACGACCATTCGTGCTGCCCTTCTCTGTATACATTCAATATCTCCTGTTAGTCCTATTTGGTAGGGGTCCCACACACTTGAGCAATATTCTGCGATAGGTTTCGCGGGTGATTTGTAAGCACTTATCCAGTATTCTACCAATAAACTGAAGTCTGGCACTCTACCCACGACCGAGCTTATGTGATCATTCCGTTTCATATTCCTGCAAGGTGTTACACCCAGGTATTTGTGTTACTTGACCGACTCCAACTGCAATTCAGTGATACTTATATTATAGTCGTAAGATACTATCGTTTTGCGTTTTGTGAAGGGCTGTATTTTATATTTCTGAACAGCCAAACCAAGGTGCCAGTCTTCGCACCACTTTGAAGTCTTATCATGGTTTGACTGAATATTTATGCATTTTCTTTCAGACAGTAACCGCATCCTCTGTGAAAAGTGTAAGGTTACTATTAATATAGTCCACAAGGTCATTAATATACAACATGGACAGCAATGGTACCAACACACTTCCCTGCGGCGCATTCGAAGTTACTTCCACATGTGTCGATGATTCTCCACGACAGGCTGTGTCCTCCCTACCAAGAAATTCTCAGTCCAGCCGCTAATTTCGTCTGATACCTCATACAGTCGTGCTTTTGATAATAAGTCAAATGCTTTTCGGAAATCGAGAAGTTCTGCATCTACCTGAATGCGTTGATCCCAAGCTTTCAGTTTGTCATGTGAGAGAAGTGCGAATTGGGTTTTACATGGTCGGTGTTTTCGGATTCCATACTACTTGGCAAGGAGGAGGTCATTCTGTTCGAGATTGTACAACGTGTCGATGTCAAGGTTATCGGACGGTAGTTTTCTTGCTGAAGTCTCCTACCCTTCTCGTATATGGGAGTGACCTGCGCTTTCTTGCAGCAAAGTGCTCGTAAATCATCGATTGTAAACGGTGCCACTGTGTTGCCGGCCAAATGCGCCCGATATCGGAGCCAGGAATAAAAAAGAGCTATAGCTGGCGTTGGCGGCGGCGGCAGCATCCAGTAGCCGCGTGAGTCAACCGCCGACCTCGGGTCGCCGCACAATGAGCTTAACTGTAAGCGAGGCGTAGTGGGGGGAGCGGCATAAATTGAGCAGTCGAGTGGACGACCCAAGGCGAGGCGCTCAGCTGAGTCAGGCTGCAGCGTTGCCCAGACGTAGTGGACACTCCAAGGGCGGTATGTGTGTGCGGCTACGCTCGGTATTTCTCTACTGTTACTAGTTTCCAGCCGTTATGTAGACAGGAGTGATACCACCAGCAGTAGCCCAATGGTGTAAACGCCCAGAAGATGGCCCCTACGTCGGTCTGAAACCGGTTGGCGGTATAATAATAATAAATGCGATTAAGACTGTTTTTGAATAATTGAAGAGTTTGGCGCTGTTTGGATCCGCTAAAGGCGACTTAGAACTGAAAAAACGGGCGTTTAGAAAGTTCCCTGTGAGTGTGCTGCTGCATATGTAGGCCAGACGACACGATCTGTCCAGGAGCGTTGTACAGAAGACGAAAGATACACCCGTCTTCAGCAACCGTTAAAATCAGCAGTAGCAGAACTCTGTTTCCATGGGACACTCAGTGGAATACATAGAACAAAAATTTTGCCCCAGTTTCTGGGATTCAGTAATCAAAGCATCGGCGGAAATACGTCTTGCCGATAATCTTAAGAATCGTAACAACGGCTTTCAGCTGAATGATAACTAGAATCCTATAATCAAAATTATCCAGTCACAGCGGAATCAACGGGGTCATCCGATACTCATTGGATTAGATCATCTCTCACTTCCACCACCGATGGCAGCACACACAATTCGTCTGTCGCTCGCATGTCATCACCAGACGCCAGCACATGTCGCATGCGCTAAGTTCGGCATAAGTCCGTGAGAGCACCTGGACTCTATCTCTCCGCCCGAGTCCTTTCTCTTTCCCCTCCATGTCTTCCCCACTCCTTTCTCGCGTCCGCCCTGCTCCCCCCTTTTTCTGTGCCCTCTCCCTCCATCGGCTCCCCCTCATCTGTCCAGGTCCTTTCCCCCCTCTCCCCCCCCCCCATACCCATATGCCTTCGTACTCTATAGCGCAGTGTTTTCCGTGTGTGTTCAGTGTTGTGCGTCCCCTTTTTAAAGTGTTGGGAACAGAAACCAGACTGTCGCCGTGTCTTTTTAATAATTGTGCCTGTCTATTTCCTAAGTGTTTTTAATCAGCGCCACTGACCCCTTTGTATTTTTATGTTTTCTTCACAACTTTTTCGCCATGTGCCAGTTTTAAACAGTCACCGTTTTATCACTTCTTTTTATTGCTATATCTTCTCATTATGTTTTTAACTTTAAAGGAAAAAAAACTGGACTCTTCTGTAATTGTTTACTCACCTGAAAACGTCAGAACGTCTCTGGGCCGAAATACCGAAGCAGAAAATCGACAGGATCTGGTTGCACACCCGAAAATTATTAGAAGGAATGCGCTGGGAATATTTCAGAAGTTACAGTTACTGGGGGTTCATAACATACTACTTTACGTAGGTTACCAATTAATAAGATCGGTGCTTATACGGCCCGAACTGCTGCCTCACAATGTCAGTATCTGCTTTCGAGGAAAAAGCTTGACGAGCACTGTGTTAACATTTTACCTCTTGCTAACAAGGGTGTACTGCTGTGCTCTGATAACCCTCTGGGTCCAATAACGTAAAACAATTTCATTTTAAAAAGTTTAACTAAATTGACCGTTATCCTCATAGTAAGCAACGAATACAAGAACAAACTTTGGAATCTCTGGAACACATAGCTTTTAACAACAACTTACCATGAGATATATTTGAAACCAATTTCCCATTTTTCCACATCTCAAAACTTACATGAACTCACAATCCCTCAAACAGATTAGAGTCCTAAATAACAAACAAAAATGGGCGTAAAATTTAATAAATATATGCCTGAAGTACACGGCGCTACAGTGGTTTCATTTCTAAACCACAAATAAAACCAGTAGTACAAGTCCAGATTTACCTTGCGATAACGTTAGAGATATTTACTTTCACCGTGAGTGATCTCCTCAGTTGATCAGTATAAAAAAAGCACGTATCACATTCTCGTACAATGACGTAGTCCGCGCAAAATACCGTGGATGGTAGATGCGCAGTCGGCAGGGCATGCGTGGGAGAGCAATAGAGGTGGGGATTACGAGCAGACGCTGTAGGGGAAATGCCGTTCTAAACTGAAGCCTACACTCAGGTTTCTGTACATATTTTTTGGAAATTTGTGGTAAGTTCTATGGGACCAAACTGCTGAGGTCATCAGTCCCTGGGCTTACACACTACGTAATCTAACTTAAGCTTACGCGAAGGACAACGCGCGCGCGCGCGCACACACCCACACCCACCCACCCACACCCACACCCACCCACCCACACCCACACCCACCCACACCCACACCCACCCACACACACACACACACACACACACACACAGACACACACACACACACACACACAAGCGCGCGCGCCCGAGGGAGGACTCGAACCTCCGACGGGGGTAACCACGCGAACTGTGGCAAGGCGCCTTAGACCGCACGTCTAACCCGCGCGGCTTGTAAATCTTAAGTGAAGCACCTCCACACCACACTTGCATGGTGACCATTCAGAAAGATCTGTCACCTCTGCTTTGATTAGTATCTGCAAATAATTCCGCTGAAAATGCAGTGATTTATTCTTGCTTGGCTTGTTAACCCATTGTAACTTGCAGAGAAGCACCATGAGTGGCGAATTTTGAGTAAAACCTTCACATTTCTCTTGTTGCCATGTTAAAATTTGCGTATTTCGCCAAAACGCAGTGGAGTTTACAAAATGTCACCTCACTAACATCTTGGGCAGACAAAACTTCGAGAGAATTCTGAAACGGTGGTATATTAAGTTTATTGAGTGAGAAACTGGGGAAAAGTAAGGTCAGTGGCTTATGAAAAAGCATATTGTCAGCATGAAATAAACGTTTAATGCCTTCAATTATGTTGTTCCTAAACCCATGGCATTTCTCGTTTCACCAGCTATCGATGGCCCTTAAAAATTAAATTCTTGCATTAAAAACGTCTGTAGTTAGTGGAATAATACGGCGGATAACGAAGTTTTGCATGATAAACATATGGCATTATACTCTCCTCTTTGCATGCTATCATTTGCCAAAATCTCTTTCCGATATTACGAATCATTTATGAAATATGAGGAATGTTGACTCTTTGTCTCTGGTTTAATCGCTGGCGCGGCACGGTCGCAGATGACTCTGCTGTATCAGATCAGTTTTCTTGAGACAGGTGACAAATTGAGACCTCAGCCGAAGTCTAAAGATAAAGTCGATATGTTAGCTATCTTTCATACGCAGCAACATTGATTGGTTTCCGTAAAATCAATTGAGAAAGACTGCAGAGCTTGTGCCTCGATTCTGTCATCGCCGACCGCTCGAAGAAAGGTGGCAAACACTGTCGGTCTCCCAATCTGAACTAAAGAATGAACTCGCCCAACGCAAAGTCACTGGTACTTAAAAAAATAATATAATAGTGGTTTCAGGGAGAAATAAATGGTATTCAAAGGGTTAAGTAACGATCGTGTAGCGCTGAACTTGGCTCTGGTCTTCAAGTCTGAGTCAACCGGAAATTTTAGTCTGGTTCGTTGGCCGAATGCACGGATAGAAATAGCCGCCACATGCGCGCTTTGTTTGTTTGGCTCTCCGTGCCCGTCGCTGTCCGATTTCCGTCTCCAGTTCCGACGCGGGATTTCCTATACACTCTCCTTTCCTTCCCGTCTTTGTGTCTGTGCTCCATCTTTTCAGGATCACTAAAGTCCTGGACGCTGAAAATCTTCGTAACTAAAACAGCACGCCCGGGCTTTTCAGACTAGACGGTGCAAACTGCAAATCGAAAGCCGCCTACAAACCTAGAGACAAAATCGGGGGACAAGTTTCAGGGCTGTTCCCCGACATCTATCTCGTGTTTCGCGACTGTCGATACACAAAAGCTGCAAGTCTCGAGTTCCATCTCGAAACGGCGAACAGGCGACATGTTGTGCGATTTGCTGTAATCAGTACCTGCTGCGAGTCAGTTTCTATTTGCCTTCCATGGAAATAACTTTGATAACAAGTGAAGATTTTAAGACCCTCCTATATCTTTGGAATGTGACACCCCAAGACTAGAAAAACAGAGCCGAAAGAAGTGACGCTGTCGAGCATTCGGCCAAAAAATGTGAAATTTCACAACACAACATGGCAAAAAGTACGTAATTCAAAATCACAATTCAAGAGAGAACACAAGTCGCTGTGCTGATAAAAAAAGTCTAATTGATCTGCTTACCACCTACTGCAGTTTTTACTACAAGAAATTAGTGACGTTTTTCTAACATTCCGGAAGGATGACGAATTTAAACACCACATCACTTGAGATATCAATACTTCCGTTCCATTCCTCGCCATCAACATCCCGTAGCGCAAATACCTATCAGCCGGTCACTTCTAAGTCTTCCTTTCTTTAAACATCGCAATATTTTGAAACTATGGTCCAAAATTCAGAGACCGCACATAAGCAAAGCGGTAAAGTTTTCTTAGACATAATTAAGTAATAATTATAGCAATAGTTCCTGTAATAAATAATAATGCACCTGAAAAATTTGCATTGTATAAAAATTCATTACCAAAATAACACATACCGATAGTAAAAATGGTATTTCTTGCATTTAGAAAGCCTTTCAGCGAAGTAATTATAGCTTCGTAGGTTTCTGGGATGATACCTCAAATCGTTTGTTTTCAAATTATAAATGTATACATCACGCTGGTGAAAAATTCACCACTGCCTAGGAAGTGGACTGTCACATCTGGCCTGACCGATGCTAGTTAAACGCAGTGGAATCTTTCGAATTCTTTACTCCAAACCTCTGCAGAAGAACTACAAAATCGGCAAGGAAAAGACTGGAAAAAATTCTGAAAGTCATACCATCTTCTAGTCTTAATTTTTCTAGAAAATTCGTAATAGCCGTAGTACGACCCGACAATAGAGCTAATAACACAAAGAAAGCAACTTCTTGGCACATGACATTCTTGTTTCTGTATGGCAACTGATGGACGGGTCGCTTCGTACCAAAGAAAGCAACTTCTTGGCACATGACATTCTTGTTTCTGTATGGCAACTGATGGACGGGTCGCTTCGTACTCGCGACTGTCGCGACAATGAATCGCGACTTGCCGTATTCACTGTCGCGTGATCTTGTCTTAATGCTGTTTTACAGTGCCCAACGGTCAGTGAAGATTGAAGCAATGAACTAAAATTGCAGGCATCTGGGCCCCTAAAAGAACAGAAAGGCCCCATGAGGTATTGTATACAACATTTTTAATGGCCAGTAGTGTACCTTTGCTAAGGATAGTAATGCACTTTGTTTTAATTGTGGGACTAACAAATGCCTTTTTAAATGAGAGTGGTTGCACAGCCGCTAGTAGACAGTCGACGATACGACGCAGTCGCGGGAAGGCGACTGTTGAACTCCTGCGAAGCCCCTCTCCGCGCCGGTCCGAGCTAATGGTTTTATACTCAAAAGTTGGCCTGCGTCCCGAGAAACGCAACCTGAGTAGCAGAAACAAAGCAACAATTAAGCTGTTTATGTAAACTTCATGCCGACCCATTAACTGATTAGCTGTCCCTCACAGAAAAGCTGTCCGCGTAACGGGATTTTCTCTTTCGTTAATTTGCCGCTTTCAGTAGTGCTTCCAACTCCACTTTAAGGCATTGACAGTGAAATGTAGAAGCTGAGCTTGTTCAAAATTCCACCTCACTTAATGGTTTGGAGAAGGAAGAAAAAGTTAATTGCCGAGTTCTGTTTTAAACCGATACCACAGATTTGAAGAAATTCGTCGTTGAAGTTTCACCATTGCTGCGGAAAAAGCTGAGAGAGCAACAATAACCGTGATAAGTAGTATGAGAGAAATTTTGTGTTTCAAAATGCACCTTTGCGATCATATTTGATCGATTAGTGGCGCATACAAATCGAATGCTCACCTGTTGGCGGCAACTAGAAACTAATACTTAAAAGGGAAAAGTAAGGAGCAAATTTAACGAGAACAGTATTACCACAGAAAGTTCAGCTGTTGTATGAAGCAGTCACTAAACACGAGATGGGTTTGAACAACACAGTTCGTTACTAAGAATTATCCAATTAAGTTTGTGTGTCAGTATCTGATTCTACTCTGATACAGATCAAGCCAAGCTACATGAACTGCAAGGTGAGAGGACGGGCCGTGATGATTCTGCTTCAAAACAAATAGAGCAGTCATCTTTCCCCAACGACTTCACTTCTGGTTGCGATTGTACCCAGTTTGTCTTTTCCCGAAATGTACAGTGAATTTAAAATAGAAAAGTTATCCGTGAAAAATGAATGAAAACTCACTTTCTTCCTCAACTGTGACCTATATTTCACAACGCTCTCCCCTCCTTCTCCCCCCCCCCCTTCCGACCCGTCACCAACCTATCTACAAACAGTGGTAAAGTTCACTTTCTTCACAAAGTGAAACCGGAGGTCCTCATCACAACAGATTCCAGGAAAACTGGACCTCTGTGAGTAGCTGTACTTTAATTGTAACCACCCAGTAGGATGTATGCGCCCCACGTTTTTCGTTATAAATCTTGCAAGTACTCTCACAAATATTTAAAATTCTCAATCACAAATTTTCAAGACTATCTGTATGGGGCTAGGAATCACTACAGACTAGGATAAATTATTTTGTGCGTTTTAGTTGGGTATCCAAGAACGAAGTTAAATAATTAAATAAAAAGCTGGCCAAATCGTGGAAAAGCTGACCACGTGTCAGAGAGGGTAAGTGCTAGGGAAAAGAAAGAGAAGGCTGAATTTTCTGGGCAGAGACATCCAGGCTACAGCGTGTAATTTCTGACGATGAACTAGTGAATGCCGACCGCTGTGGCCGAGCGGTTCTAGGCGCTTCAGTCCGGAACCGATCTGCTGCTACGGTCGCAGGTTCGAATCCTGCCTCGGGCATGGATGTGCGTGATGTCCTTAAGTTAGTTAGGTTTAAGTAGTTCTACGTTTAGGGGACTGATGACCTCAGATGTTAAGTCCCATAGTGCTTAGAGCCATTTCTCAGGCTAGTAATGCAGAGCAGCAGCAAGAAGTGATTATATGTGTCGTTTGGTCGACAAATAGACACAAATACGTGCTCTAGAGCCACGCTGACAATGGGAAGGCCTCAGATACAGCCAACCGATTCGGCTCATATGTGGCACATATAACCTAAAATGAAAGTGCCTAAGAGATTTTGAATCAACTTTCACCCCCGTTTTTGAAAATACCCCTCATAAAGTGTAACAGATTAGTGAAACAGCCATTTTATGGCAGCTGGTATTAAAATTTTGAAACTTTACTAATCCTAGTTGTTTGAGAAATTTATTTACCAACCTTCTAATTACCGATTATCTTACCAACTCTCCTTTCTTTCTTTTGCTTGTGCCTTTGTCCCACAATGATGCAGGGTCGGCATGGTAAATCGGATTTCGCAATGTTAATTTAAGGGGTGGCCAGATGCCCTTCCTGCCGCCACCCTGTACCCCCCGGGATGGAATTAGTGTACCCCAACTCTCAGTGTCTAGTGTAATCCATGGAATAGTGCGAATGTGTTCAGAAGTCTGCGAGCCTCGTAACTCAGGCGGGACGTGGGGACAAGCCCGGTATTCACCTAGTGGGATGTGGAAAACCACCTAAAAACCACATCCAGGCTGGCCGGCACACCGGCCTCCGTCGTCAAGTAGCCGGCTGGATTCGATCCGGGGCCAGCGTGCCTACCCGAGTCCAGGAAGCAGCGCATTAGCGCTCTCGGCTAACCTGCAATTTCGTTACAGAAATAATATAACTAAAAAACTGTGTGATGTATATGCGAAAGAAACACAGGTTCTCTGCTCCACAGCCAGATACCTTGGTCGCTTCCCTTGCAGCCAGATGCCTTAGTCGCTTCCCTTGTGGCACTTGGTTGAACAGCGTTTGCCTTATGGATATACAGGGTAATTCAGCTGCCCCTACCTGTGTGTTTTATGCAACCCACAACGCCTTCAAATACGAAATGTGAAATTTTCAAATTCCGTCACTCGCTACCCACTAGCTGTTATTCCTACAGAAGAATGAACAGTATCTTTGTGCAAAAAATTTAATTTAGTTAAATTCTGTACTGTGATAGGCTTTCTCTTGAGGCCGTAGTTTTCAAATTACTCAAGAAAAATATACAAAAGAGACTTTCAAACACGATTTTCTTGAATAACTCGAAAATTGTGGCCTCCAGCAAAAACGTATCCGAATTCAAACTTTAACTGCATTAAATTTCCCATAAAAAGGTCCCTTTCATTTTTTTTTCTGCAGGGCTAGTAGTTGACTTGTAGTGAAGTGTCTCTAGTATACCTGTCGATCGCGTCACTTCGCTCTTTTGAGGTCTGAGCGCACTGTGAGCACGTTAAAATGCGTAGAAAATAGTGTCTCTGCGAAGTATGAGGGCCTGGTGAGAGATTTCGCCTGATGTCATGCAGCCCACATAACATAACTGTTACGCTGTTCCTCTGTCGTGACAGTTCTCGGCCGCAATCTGCAGGAGTAATGAAGATGCTCCTGCAGCGTTTTCGATGGGAACTGTTTAATCACCCACAGTGCAGCCTGTAATTGGCTCCCACTCACATGAACTGCTGCATATGTAGACAATGTTTTCACACAGTCAACGAGCTGTGAATCAGCGTAGAGAATTGGCGGCAAGCCCAAGTGGCTGTCTTCTATGACGAGGGTATTGGAAAGTCGGTACAATACTACGACAGATGACTAAGTCGAAGAGGTGTCTATCTAGAGTTGGCTGGAAGATGTTGCTAGTTGTTGCAAATAAAACATATTTGATTTTAATAGTGGTTTCTATTTCGCGACTAATCGGAACTTACTTTTCGAATAGCCATCATAAGTGGCGGTCTCAACAGATTCTTTCCACGATTTATAGGGAAGTACGCGTTTGTGGCCCCCACATTTGGTGATGAAAATTGCTCAGCTGTCAATTACTTGTCAATAGCGTCAATGCCGAGTCGATTACGCGTTGTGAACTTTATCGGAGCTTTTCTCAAAAAACTGATGGCGGTAGGGGGCGTTAACCCAAAACGTCTTAGTCTTTCATGTTAGGCTATACACAAGCTGACTGCCAAATATGGAGAAGTAATTTTTGAAAATATTTCTTGTGAAGTACAAAAGTTTTTTGCGACGTTAAAATAACGTAAACAGTTTCGTCCGCAAGAAATCTTGATTTTTGTGGTTACTGGTTTCTGTCAATTTTTGACCATCTTCAGACCTCAGACTATGATAGTAGCGGTGAATGGAGCAGGCGTTATGAATCCACGGAACATCGAAACTGCTCAGCATAAGGTCTGCAAATGCTCAAAAACTGACCGAAACCGCTAACCACAAAAATAAAGGTTTCTAACAACCGAGACGGTTTATGTTCATTTTAAAGCGCCAAATACACTACTGGCCATTAAAATAGCTACACCACGAAGATGACGTGCTACAGACGCGAAATTTAACCGACAGGAAGAGGATGCTGTGATATGCAAATGATTAGCTTTTCAGAGCATTCACACAAGTTTCCAACCGATTTCTCATACACAAACAGCAGTTGACCGGCGTTGCCTGGCGAAACGTTGGTGTGATGCCTCGTGTAAGGAGGAGAAATGCGTACCCTCACGTTTCCGACTTTGATAAAGGTCGGATTGTAGCCTATCGCGATTGCGGTTTATCGTAACGCGACATTACTGCTCGTGTTGGTCGAGATCCAATGACTGTTAGCAGAATATGGAATCGGTGGGTTCAGGAGGGTAATACGGAACGCCGTGCTGGATCCCAACGGCCTCGTATCACTAGCAGTCGAGATGACAGGCATCTTATCCGCATTGCTGTAACGGATCGTGCAGCCACGTCTCGGTGCCTCAGTCAACAGATGGGGACGTTTGAAAGACTACCATCTGCACAAACAATTCAACGACGTTCGCAGCAGCATGGACTATCAGCTCGGAGACGGTGGCTGCGGTTACCCTTGACGCTGCATCACAGACAGGAGCGCCTGCGATGGTGTACTCAACGCCGAACCTGGGTGCACGAATGGCAAAACGTCATTTTTTCGGATGAATCCAGGTTCTGTTTACAGCATCATGATGGTCGCATCCGTGATTGGCGTTGGCGACGTGGCGGTGAACGCACATTGGAAGTGTGTATTCATCATCACCATACTGCCATATCACTCGGCGTGATGGTACGGGGTGCCATTGGTTACACGTCTCTGTGACCTCTAATTCGCATTGACTGCACTTTGAACAGTGGACGTTACATTTCAGATGTGTTACGACCCATGGCTCTACCCTCATTCGATCCCTGCGAAACCCTACATTTCAGCAGGATAATGCACGACCGCATGTCGCAGGTCCTGTACGGGCCTTTCTGGATACAGAAAATGTTCGACTGCGGCCCTGGCCATCTCAATCTCCAGATCTCTCACCAATTGAAAACGTCTGGTCAATGGTGGCCGAGCAACTGGCTCGTCACAATACGCCAGTCACTATTCTTGATGAACTGTGGCGTCGTGTTGAAGCTGCATGGGCAGCTGTACCTGTACACGGCACCCAAGCTCTGTTTGACTCAATGCCCAGGCGTATCAAGGCCGTTATTACGGCCAGAGGTGGTTGTTCTAGGTACTGATTTCTCAGGATCTATGCACCGAAATTGCGTGAAAATCTAATCACATGTCAGTTCTAGTATAATATATTTGTCCAATGAAAACCCGTTTATCATCTGCATTTCTTCTTGGAGTAGCAATTGTAATGGCCAGTAGTGTATTAGCCGAATCTGTTGGCCGTGTTTGACAACGTTCACTGGCGAGATAGCCCCTGGGTAATTCCTGGCGCCACAGCGCGCTCGCAGTGCCATCTGGACCGTGACGCGTTTGCTTCTTGCGCCGCACGAGCCGAAAACACGGCCCCCGTTTGCCGGCCCGGCTGCGCAATCGATTTGCCTGATGAATTATTGAGGGGCCCACGGCCGCGCCCAAAGGCGGCCCTGATTCGCCCGATCAAAGTTGCAGAGAGCGCTAGCTGCCGCACGGATTCCCTGCCCCTTCCGAATCCACTCGCATCGATTACGGGAAGGGTCACACCGGGGCGCGCTCATTAATTCTCCGATATTCTTGCTCGCGACCCGCTCGCAGTTTCTCGCTGCTCATACTGATGGCTGACACGTCGTCAACATTGCGGAACCGCTAATTAATCTGTTCCGAATAACATATGGAGTTTCGTGAGCGGATCTGAAGGCCACTGAAATGGTGCTTGCTGCCTTTGAAGAAGGATCGCTAGAGTTTAACGCCCCGTCGGTAATGACGTCGTTAGAGAGAGTACTAAGCTCAGTTGGACTACAACTAAACAGAAAGAAAACGGTCATACGGAATTTGAAGCAACATTCGTGAAAATCGCCACATACATCTAGATGGGCAAACGCGGATATGGATCATCTTCGTCCATATTTGACCTTCACTTCTCCCGAACACCTGTCTTCTACCTACCGCACCGTTTGTCAGTTCCCATCAACTTTTTCGATAGAAGTGGATGTTGTATGTTGTGGCCTTTTTTTACGAATACTAGCTCCTCACACTAGTCTATCCTGCGCAGTCCTCTTCATCCCCGAAAAACTACTGCAACCCACTTCCAGTTCAACCTCCTTACTGCATTCATCCTTTGGTCTCCCTCGAAAGCTTTCTAGCATTACCAGACCGACAATTCCTTGACGCACCGAACCTTTCTTTTACTAAAGTTGTACCTTTTTTAGCCGCCCGCTGTGGCCGAGCGGTTCTAGGCGCTTCAGTCCGAAACGCGCTGCTGCTATGGTCGCAGGTTCGAATCCTGCCTCGGGCATGGACGTGTGTGATGTCCTTAGGTTAGTTAAGGTTAAGTAGTTCTAAGTGTAGGGGACTGATGACCTCAGATGTTAAGGCCCATAGTGCTCAGAGCCATTTGAACCATTTCAACCGCAACGGTTTGATGGAATGATGGAATTTGTACCTTTTTGCGATAATTCGATTCAGTACCTCGTCACTAGTTATTAGATTTACCCATCCAATCTTCAGCATTCTTTTGTAGCATCTCATTTCAGAAGGTTTCATTCTCCTTTGCTCTGATTTGCGTATGATTTGTATTTCACTTGCATACAAATCTACACTTGAGATAAATACCTTCCAAGAAAACTGCCTAACACTTAAATTCATGAAACCTCACGGTACCAGAGACTTTTTCAAGTCCCGAACATCTATGATGTATACACTGATGAGCCAGAAACTTTTATGACCACCGACCGACCTACTATGGAATGACTGTTAGTCAGACAAATGCACGATCATATTTTGCAGCGTGCATGCTGTCCATATGTAGAATGGGGAAGGTGTGCGATCTATTTGAATTTGACTGAGGGCGAATTGTGATGGCCCGGAGGCTCGGGACGAGCATTTCAGAAATTGCACGACTTGTTGGTGTTTGAGGAATAGTGTGGTGAATGTCCTTAACACGTTGCGAATACAGGGCGAAACCACGTCCATACGTCATGGTTGGCCACCCCTCAGTACAGATGTCGGACGCCTTGGGCTGTGCAGACTGGTAAAACAGCACAGGCGGCGAACTTTGGCAGAACTGACATAAGATTTTAATGCTGTGGTTGAACACTCCTAACGATGGGGCTCTGCTGCCGACGACCCATGCAAGAGCCAATGTTGACACCACGACATCGGCAAGTACGACTGTGGCCGGCCGAAGTGGCCGTGCGGTTAAAGGCGCTGCAGCCTGGAACCGCAAGACCGCTACGGTCGCAGGTTCGAATCCTGCCTCGGGCATGGATGTTTGTGATGTCATTAGGTTAGTTAGGTTTAACTAGTTCTAAGTTCTAGGGGACTAATGACCTCAGCAGTTGAGTCCCATAGTGCTCAGAACCATTTCAAGTACGAGGGCAGTTCAATAAGTAATGCAACACATTTTTTTTCTGAAACAGGGGTTGTTTTATTCAGCATTGAAATACACAAGGTTATTCCCCAATCTTTTAGCTACACAACACTATTTTTCAACGTAATCTCCATTCAATGCTACGGCCTTACGCCACCTTGAAATGAGGGCCTGTATGCCTGCACGGTACCATTCCACTGGTCGATGTCGGAGCCAACGTCGTACTGCATCAATAACTTCATCATCCGCGTAGTGCCTCCCACGGATTGCGTCGTTCATTGGGCCAAACATTTGGAAATCCGACGGTGCGAGATCGGGGCTGTAGGGTGCATGAGGAAGAACAGTCCACTGAAGTTTTGTGCTCCTCTCGGGTGCGAAGACTTGTGTGAGGTCTTGCGTTGTCATGAAGAAGGAGAAGTTCGTTCAGATTTTTGTGCCTACGAACACGCTGAAGTCGTTTCTTCAATTTCTGAAGAGTAGCACAATACACTTCAGAACACATCTCGAACGAGTGTGTTCGCACGCTCCGCCATTGCAGGAGTCACAGCTGTGCACGGCCGGCCCGCACGCTGGAGATCAGACAGTCTTGCTTGACCTTGCGGCGATGATGACACACGCTTTTCCCAACGACTCACCGTGCTTTTGTCCACTGCCAGATCACCGTAGACATTCTGCAAGCGCCTATGAATATCTGAGATGCCCTGGTTTTCCGCCAAAAGAAACTCGATCACTGCCCGTTGTTTGCAACGCACATCCGTTACAGACGCCATTTTAACAGCTCCGTACAGCGCTGCCACCTGTCGGAAGTGAATGAAACTATACGAGACGAAGCGGGAATGTTTGAAAATATTCCACAAGAAATTTCCGGTTTTTTCAACCAAAATTGGCCGAGAAAAAAAATGTGTTGCATTACTTATTGAACTGCCCTCGTACGACTGAGATGAACACTTGACCATAGGCACTGGACGTTGGAACAGTGGCAGCGCGTTGCACCGTCTGACGAATCCCGGTACCTTCTTCATCATGCCAATAGGAAGGCGGGAATCCGACATAAACGCATTTTTTTACGATATATGCAGCAGTGGTTCCCAATCTGGGGAGTGAGGAGGAGTGGGATGGGACTTAAGATTTCTAGGGATGTCGGAGGCAGCTCAGAAGAAAGCAGAAATTTGCGGTCAGAGAAGTTAACGATTTACTACAGTTGAGCGAGTGCATTTTTTTGAAGAGTTGGCAGCATCGGCTTTGCCTCCCGCGTCACCTAGTTATTGCTGACACAACACATTCGTGAGTCTGCCCCATGCATTTTTAACTCAGTTATGCGCCTGGTTTGCTCCGTAGAAGTAAATAGCAGTTTTATTCGTTTTGTGCGGTGAACTTTACGATTTTATTGCAGACTTCTTTGAAACCCTGAATAATCTGGATGTGGAACTACAAGGTAGAAACACCACAATGATGGATGTCAATGATGCCTTAAGGGCCTTCCTGGAAGAGACACAACTATGATGTACATCAGCGCACCTGATGATGGCAACGTGCTCGATTGCCGAAATATTGTGTCCTATGCACACTCATACCAGGCTGTTCACCCGAGATTTATTTCGTCACTACTTGGGCTTCTTGTGGTACCGCTACGTGCAAAACGGCATCGTGTCTTCTACATGTTTTTAAGCCTTATATCTCTTTCATATTAAGCAGCCAGGCAACAGTCCAGAACTCTATTTTTGTGATGTATCTAATAAAATACTGCACCGTTTTTTCATTCACAGCATTACGCGATTCGAAAGTTTATTGTAATTTCTAGTGGAACAATTTACTTTGGTTTATGTGATCTCTCTCTCTCTCTCTCTCTCTCTCTCTCTCTGTGTGTGTGTGTGTGTGTGTGTGTGTGTGTGTGTGTGTGTGTGTGTGTGTGTGTGTGCGCGCGCGCGCGGGCGCGCGCGCGCGCGCGCGCGCGTGTGTGTGTGTGTGTCTCTATCCTGCTTCTCTTGCTCAGCATTCTTTTTATGGTTGTACTGCTTAGCGCAATATAAATCTTGGCGTTTTTTAGATGATAATGTTAATAAATACTCTTTCTTGCCTGTTTTTGTGGACATCTGCGCAGTGAAAGAGGCATAGCACTTGTAAGTAGATACGTTAGATATACTAACATTATTGTGTAAAAAAAATCAAAATTTACCATTTGCAGGAAAACCATAAAAGGGCAAGAGAAACAGAACTTAACATACACAGAGATTAAATACAGTGTGTACATTAAAGCTGAGAACACATTGAATTATTTATTGCACAAGAACTAAACATTGTACATATGTCATACGTATTGCTTTTTGAAGAGAAACTCCGAATTTTTTTTACAAACATTCGCTATGCGGACCATGACTGACCCGGCAGACGTCAATACGGTAATCCAATTCTTGCCATACCCGTCCCAGCATGGCATAGTCGAGTGTGGCTGTCGCTTCCTGTATTCTCTCGCAGAGCTCTGCTACATCACGTGGTAGAAGCAGTACACACACTAGATCTTTAATGTGTCCCCACAGAAAAAAAGTCACACGGAGTGAGATCTGGTGACCGGGGAGGCCATTTCATGAAACAGCTGTCCCCTTCTGTAGCACTGCCGATCCATCTATGCGGCAGCTCCATGTTCAGGTACCCACGAACTTCACGATGAAAATGGGGGGAGCCCCATCCTACTGAAAGATGAACGGAGAGTCCGATTGCATTTGAGGCATCAGCCATTGCTGCAACATGTCCAAGTAGGAATACCCAGTGACACTGCTCTCGGCGAAGAAGAATGGCCCGTACAGTTTTCGACGTGACAAAGCACAAGCAAACCGCCGTAACGAATTTGTTGTGCCAGTGGTAAATGGCCTTCGTGGTTGGTGTCTTCTTACCGTACTTGGTTCCAAACGTCCGTTGAACACCTGTAGCACACTTGTTTATGTCGAACTCCAACACACACAAAGCTCGCTCTGCACATGAACTCGCCATGTTTGCGAGTAGTGGTGCTAACTGTCGGCACATTACCAAACTACGCTATGTCAGTACACATGAAAAAAAATTCAGGGTCTCTCTTCAAAATGACATATGTATATCTTTACAATGTTTGGTTCTTGTGCGATAAATAATTGAAAGTGTTCCCGGACTTTATGTACACCCTGTATAATACACTACTGGCCATTAAAATTGCTACACCACGAAGATGACGTGCTTCAGACGCGAAATTTAACCGACAGGAAGAAGATACTGTGATATGCAAATGATTAGCTTTTCAGAGCATTCACACAAGGTTGGCGCCGGTGGCGACACCTACAACGAGCTGATAGGAGGAGAGTTTCCAATCGTTTTCTCGTACACAAACAGCAGTTGACCGGCGTTTCCTGGTGAAAAGTTGTTGTGATGTCTCGTGTAAGGAGGAGAAATGCGTACCATCACGTTTCCGACTTTGATAAAGGTCGGATTGTAGCCTATAGCGATTGCAGTTTATCGTATCGCGACATTGCTTCTCGCGTTGGTCGAGATCCAATGACTGTTAGCATATGGAGGGTTCAGGAGGGTAATACGGAATGCCGTGCTGGATCCCAACGGCCTCGTATCATTAGCAGTCGAGATGGGGCATCTTATCCGCGTGGCTGTAACGGATCGTGCAGCCACGTCTCGATCCCTGAGGGGGATGGGGACGTTTGCAAGACAACAACCATCTGCACAAACAGTTAGACGACGTTTGCAGCAGCATGGACTATCAGCTCGGAGACCATGGCTGCGGTTACCCTTGGCGCTGCATCACAGACAGGAGGGCCTGCGATGGTGTACTCAACGACGAACCTGGGTGCACGATGGCAAAACGTCATTTTTTCGGATGAATCCAGATTCTGTTTACAGCATCATGATGGTTGCATCCGTGTTTGGCGACATCACGGCGGACGCACATTGAAAGCTTGTATTCGTCATCACCATACTGGCCTACCACCCGGCGTGATGATGGTATGGGTGCCATTGGTTACACGTCTCGGTCACCTCTTGTTCGCATTGACGGCACTTTGAACAGTGGACGTTACATTTCAGATGTGTTAAGACCCGTGGCTCTAACCTTCATTCGATCCCTGCGAAACCCTACATTTCAGCAAGATAATGCACGACCGCATTCTGCAGGTCATGTACGGGCCTTTCTGGATACAGAAAATGTTCGACTGCTACCCTGGCCAGCACATTCTCCAGATCTCTCACCAATTGAAAACGTCTGGTCAGTGGTGGCCGAGCAACTGGCTCGTCACAAGATCTCTCACCAATTGAAAACGTCTGGTCAATGGTGGCCGAGCAACTGGCTCGTCACAATACGCCAGTCACTACGCTTGAAGAACTGTTGTATCGTGTTGAAGCTGCTTGGGCAGCTGTACCTGTACACGCCATCCAAGCTCTGTTTGACTCAATGCCCAGGCGTATTAAGGCCGTTATTACGGGCAGAGGTGGTTGTTCTGGGTACCGATTTCTCAGGATCTATGCACCCAAATTGCGTGAAAATCTAATCACATGTCAGTTCTAGTATAATATATTTGTCCAATGAATACCCGTTTATCATCTGCATTTCTTCTTGGTGTAGCAATTTTAATGGCCAGTAGTGTACTAATATAAGTAGTTGCGATTGAAAACGAGAATTAATTCCTGAAACGTGCCGTGTTATACATGGGAAAACGTAATTGATGTTTGAGTGAATCGTTAATGACACTGTTCCAGGTGTTCGAAAGAACTCGATTATGATGAATGAAATTGGACTGAATACTTCGAATTGCTACTGCGCATGTGGTGCCTCGAAGTGCCGTATTTTAGCGTTCTTTCTGCCGCACCACTACTGCGCTGCTTGTGTTGCAAGGCTGCCCTTCATCGCTCAGCCCAGCTGTTGCCGCCATGCGTTTAGCTACTCGTAACCGAGGCGGGCTGGAGTGGCCCTGGCGACTGGGTTACGTATGTCGGCGGGCGCCGTGTTTTCACGGTGTCTGCGCCGGCCGAAGAGCGGCGCTTCGGCCTACAGAAATAGAACTGTGAGAGGTTGGTGGTGGGGGGGGAGGGGGGGGGAGAGCTGGGGGGAACTTCAGATGGGAACGGCGCCACCTGTGCCCGCCTCTCCTGCCTTCTTTCACTTTTGTTCCCGCGTCCTCCTCTTCCAGCTCCGGACACGCCGCATTCGTTTCGAGAATCTCAGTTCCGCGCTGCCCCTCCACTGCGAACTACTCGGCGGAGAATATTTGGCGCCAAAAATACTGTTGCACCGCTGAGTATCGAGGGTTTGTGAGCTTTCGTGTCCGTTCCGGTCTTTATCCAGTCCGTGTGGCTCCGAAGAGAATGTTACAAGAAGGCGTCAGTGGGTGGTAGGAATGAAGTGGCTTTGGAATTCATAACGGACTTAACCCAGTCTCTATCCCGGGCGTGTAATCCATGCAAAGGAGTCTGTAAAATAGAAGTATTCAATGCGTGTAGCAATTTCTGCGTTCATCTGTATCAACACTCATGAGTAAATGAATGGGGACGTGCGATGCCGAAGAAGTGACTTAATGGTGATTTACTGGGCGAGCAAAGTACAACTGATGCAGAAAATATTTATAGGACTGACTCGGAATTAGGCCACGTCAGTGAACAAGATCCGTTAGACCGCTATCAGTCTGGCTTTAGGAAAGGTAAAGGCACCAGAGAGGCAGTTCTTGACGCTGCGGTTGATAACCGAAGCAAGGCTAAAGAAAAATCAAGACATGTTCATAGGATCTGTCGACCTGGAAAAACCGTTCGGCAGTGTCAAATGGTACAAGATGTTCGAAATTCTAAGGAAAATAATGGTAAGCCGTAGGAAGAGAGGCAACGGCCTTGCCGCAGTGGATACACCGGCTCCCGTGAGATCACCGAAGTTCAGCGCTGTCGGGCGTGGTCGGCACTTGGATGGGTGACCATACAGGCCGCCATGCGCTGCTGCCATTTTTCGGGGTGCACTCAGCCTCGTGATGCCAATTGAGGAGCTACTCGACCGAATAGTAGCGGCTTCGGTCAAGAATACCATCTTACGACCGGGAGCGCGGTGTGCTGACCCCACGCCCCTCCTATCCTCATCCTCCACTGAGGATGTCACGGCCGTCGGATGGTCCCGGTAGGCCACTCGTGGCCTGAAGACGGAGTGCTTTTTTTTATATATTGTAGTAAGATACGTGTAGTATACAATATGTACAAGAGCCAAGAAAGATTAATAACAGACGAAGACCAAGAACGAAGTGCTCGAAATAGAAAGGGTGTAAGACAGGGATGTAGTCTTCCGCTTCTACTGTTCAATCTACACATGGAAGAAGCAATGATGGAAATATAAAAAAGAAAGGTTCAAGAATGGGATTAAATTCGTGGTGAAAGGATATCAGTGATGAGATTCGTTGATGACATTGCTATCGTCAAGTGAAAGTGAAGAATAATTACGGGATCTGCTGAATGGAATGAACAGTCCAATGAGTAAAGAATCTCGATTGAAAGTAAGTCGAAGAAAGAGGAAAGTAATGAGAAGTAGGAGAAACTAGAACAGCAAGAAACTTAACATTAGGATTGCTGGTCACGAAGTAGATGAAGTTAAGTAATTCTGCTACCTAGGTGTCTCTTTTCAATTCTGAAGGTGGAAGGGCTCAAATACAGCGAGCGAAAGGCTATTTACAATTTGTACAGAAACCAGATGGCAGTTATTACAGTCGATAGGGAGGAGGATATTAGTGTTTAACGTCCCGTCGACAACGAGGTCATTAGAGACGGAGCGCAAGCTCGGGTGAGGGAAGGATGGGGAAGGAAATCCGCCATGCCCTTTCAAAGGAACCATCCCGGCATTTGCCTGAAGCGATTTAGGGAAATCACGGAAAACCTAAATCAGGATGGCCGGAGACGGGATTGAACCGTCGTCCTCCCGAATGCGAGTCCAGTGTGCTAACCACTGCGCCACCTCGCTCGGTTATTACAGTCGAGGGGCATGAAAGTGAAGCAGTGGTTCAAATGGCTCTGAGCATTATGGGACTCAACTGCTGAGGTCATTAGTCCCCTAGAACTTAGAACTAGTTAAATCTAACTAACCTAAGGACATCACAAACATCCATGCCCGAGGCAGGATTCGAACCTGCGACCGTAGCGGTCCTGCGGTTCCAGACTGCAGCGCCTTTAACCGCACGGCCACTTCGGCCGGCGAAGCAGTGGCTGGGAAGGGATGTAGCCTACCCGATGTTATTCAATCTGTATATTGAGCTAGCAGTAAAGGAAACAAAAGAAAAATTTGGAGTAGGAATTAAAATCCATGAAAAAGAAATAAAAACCTTGAGGTTTGCCGATGACATTGTAATTATGTCAGAGACTGCATAGGACCTGGAAGAGCAGTTGAACGGAATGGACAGTGTCTTGAAAGGAGGATATAAGGTGAACATCAACAAAAGAAAAACAAGGACAATGGAATGTAGTCTAATTAAATCAGGTGATGCTGAGGGAATTAGATTAGGAAATGAGACATTTAAAGTAGTAGATGTCTTTTGCTGCTTGGGGAGCAAAATAACTGATGATGATCGAAGTAGGGAGGATATAAAATGTAGACTGGCAATGGCAAGGAAAGAGTTTCTGAAGAAGAGAAATTTGTTAACATCGAGTATAGATTTAAGTGTCAGGAAGTCTTTTCCCAAAGTATTTGTATGGAGTGTAGCCATGTGGACGATAAATAGTTTAGAAAAGAAGAGAATAGAAGCTTTCGAAATGTGGTGCTACAGAAGAATGCTGAAGATAAGATGGGTAGATCACATTACTAATGAGGAAGTATTGAATAGGATTTGGGAGGAGAGGAATTTGTGGCACAACTTGTCTAGAAGAAGGGATCCGTTGGTAGGGCATGTTCTGAGGCATTAAGGGTTCACCAATTTAGTATTGGAGGGCAGCGTGGAGGGTAAAAATCGTAGAGGGAGATCAAGAGATGAATACACGAAGCAGATTCAGAAAGATGTAGGGTGCAGTAGTTACCTGGAAATGAAGAAGCTTGCACAGAATAGAGTAGCTTGGAGAGCTGCATCAAATCAGTCTCAGGACTGAAGACCACAACAAGGACAACAGGTAGCAAAATAACCCGTGACGGAAGGAGCAAGGAGAACATCAGAAGCAGCCTTGAACTGGTAAAAAGGGCTTTCCTGCCCAAGAGAAGTCTACTAGTATCAAACATTGGCCGTAATCTGAGGAAGAAATTTCTTCGTAAACACCATTTTTGACGATAAGTTTCTCGCTGTTCTTATTTCTGCTACTTCTCATCACATTCGTCTTTTTCCGGTTTAATCTTAAACTATATTCTGTACTCATTAGCCCATTTATTTCACTCAACTGATCCTGTAATTCTTCCTCACTTTCACTGGGACAACAATGCTATTAGTGGATATTATCACTGATATACTTCTACCCTGAATTCTAATCCCCCCCCCTCATAAACTCGCTTCTTCGATCTACAGATTGAGCAGTAGGAATAAAAGTTTGCAAACTTTCGCCCTTTCCTATCCGAGCAGTTTGTTCTTGGTCTGCAATCTTTTTGTTCCCTCTCTGTTCTTGTACATATTTTGTATTAGCCGTCTCTTCGTACTGCTTACTCCAATTTTTATCACAATTTTGGACATCCTGCACCATTTTACATATCGCACGCTTTTTGTAGGTCGACAAATCCTATGGGCATGTCATTCTTTCTCTTCAGTCTTGCTTTCATTATCAACCGCAACGTCAGAACTGCCTCACTGGTGCCTTTATCTTCTTCAAGCCAAACTGAGCGCTGCCTAACACTCTCAGTTTTGTTTTCCATTCTCCTGTGTTTTATTCTTGTTAGCACCTTGAATTTATGATCTGTTAAGCTGATGGTGCGATAGTTGCCGCACTTATCTGCCTGTGGTATCTTTGGAAGGGTGTGGACGGTATTTTTCAGAAAGTTTCATAGTACGTCACCAGTCTGATAGAATCTATGATAGGTGGTGAGTAATGATGTACGTGTCAGGAGATAACATCTGTATCTGATAGAGAGGTGACGACTGCGGATGGTATGGGTGTTGCACAGCACTGAACTGACAAGTAATTTGCTGCATTGTGTCCCGGCAATATGTTGATAATATTCACGATAGCCGACAGCGAAATTTGTCATAAAAACGTTGTTTCCAATTCAGTCGACTCCTGCTGTATTGCTCCGGATCGAGGTGTTCATAGTTCACTCTTGATACAGTGGTAGCTGAAAACGTGAAATATACGAAACTTGCTGAGAATCGACGCTTGATTCAGGAAATGTCACGTGACACTCATTGTAAATGATTGTAACGTCCTACCCTTAAATGGATTCGATTGTACCACTGGCTACAAAGGACTAGAAAGAGTCACAGCCATAAAATATCTATTGTTTCTCCAGAGCGACCTAGAGTGTAACTTCTCCTCAAAAATAATTGTAGGAAAAGAATATACCAAGCTTAGATTAGTTTTAAGTAGAGAACAGTCTAAGATATAAAGAAAGAGACATAAGCAAATGTAATGCATCCACAAAATAAGTGGCTCACAAAAAGTCTTCCGACCAATTATTGTGTATTGCTCTACAACCTTGTACCTTTAGTAAGTAGGCTTAATAGGGGAGACAGAGAATTTGAAAAGAAAAGTTGTGCGATTCTCTACGGATTTCCACTGAAGAGCCGAAGAAACTGGTACACTTGACTAATATCGTGTAGGACCCCCACGAGCACGAGAAGTACCGTCTCACGACGTGGCGTGGACTCGACAAGTGTCTGAAATAGTGCTGAAGGGAACTGACACCAAGAATCCTGCAGGGCTGTCCATAAATCCGTAAGAGTACGAGAGGGTGGACATCTCTTCTGCACAGCACGTTGCAAGGCAACCCAGATATGCTCAATGATGTTCACGTCTGGGGAGTTTGGAGCGTTCCTGGAGCCACTGTGTAGCAATTCTGGACGTGTGGGGTGCCGCATTGTCCTGCTGGAATTGCCCAAGTCCATCGGAATGCACAATGACATGAATGGATACAGGTGATCAGACAGGATGGTCACTTATGTGTCACCCATCAGAGTCGTATCTAGACGTATCGGAGGTCCCATATTACTCGAACAGCACACGCCCCACACCATTACAGAGCCTCCACTAGCTTGAACAGTCCCCTGCTGACATGCAGGCTCCATGGATTCATGAGGTTGTCTCCATACCCGTACGGGCCCATCCGCTCGATACAATTTGAAACGAGGCTCGTCCGACCAGGCAAAGTGTTTCGAGTTATCAATAGTTCAATGTCGGTGTTGACGGGCCCAGGCGAGACGTAAAACTTGGTGTCGTGCAGTCATCAAGGGTACACGAGTGGGCCTTCGGCTCCCAAAGCCCATATCGATGATGTTTCGATGAGTGGTTCGCACGCTGACATTTGTTGATGGCCCATCATTGAAATCTGGAGCAATTTGCGGAAAGATTGCACTTCTGTCACGTTGAACAGTTCTCATCAGTCGTCGTTGGTCCAGTTCTTACAGGATCGTTTTCCGGGCGCGGCGATGTCGGAGATTTGATGTTTTACCGGATTCCTGATATCTGCGGTGCACTCGTGAAATGGTCGTACGGGAAAATTCCTGTTTCATCGCTACCTCGGAGATACTGTGTCCCATCGCTCGTGCGCCGACTAGAACACAACGTTCAAACTCACTTAAATGTTAATAACTTGCCATTTAGTAGCAGTCACCGACGTGACAACTGCGCCAGACACTTGTCTTATATAGGCGTTGCCGACCGCAGCGCCGTATTCTGCCTGTTTACATCTCTATATTCGATAACGCATGCCTACAGCAGTTTCTTTGGTGCTTCAGTGTATTTAGTTAGCGCAACAGCATTACGGAGATGCCTGCCAAACACCAGTAGCAGACGCTACAAGAGATACGTTGTGCATGCCAGAGGGGGCATACTGTTAAAATTTGAAACGCGTACCTTCCAAGACTAAGGAAAGGCAAACCTACGTTTCTAGCATTTGTAGATTTACAGAAAGCTTTTGACAATGTTGACTGGAATACTCTCTTTCAAATTCTAAAGGTGGCAGGGGTAAAATACAGGGAGCGAAAGGCTATTTACAATTTGTACAGAAACCAGATGGCGGTTATAAGAGTAGAGGGACATGAAAGGGAAGCAGTGGTTGGGAAGGGAGTGAGACAGGGTTGTAGCCTCTCCCCGATGTTGTTCAATCTGTATATTGAGCAAGCAGTTAAGGAAGCAAAAGAAAAATTCGGAGTTGCTATTAAAATCCATGGAGAAGAAATAAAAACTTTGAGGTTCGCCGATGACATTGTAATTCTGTCAGAGACAGCAAAGGACTTGGAAGAGCAGTTGAACGGAATGGATAGTGTCTTGAAAGGAGGATATAAGATGAACATGAACAAAAGCAAAACGAGGATAATGGAATGTAGTCGAATTAAATCGGGTGATGTTGAGGGAATTAGATGAGAAAATTAGACACTTAAAGTAGTAAAGGAGTTCTGCTATTTGGGGAGCAAAATAACTGATGATGGTCGAAGTAGAGAGGATATAAAATGTAGACTGGCAATGGCAAGGAAAGCATTTCTGAAGAAGAGAAATTTGTTAACATCGAGTATGGGTTTAAGTGTCAGGAAGTCGTTTCTGAAGGTATTTGTATAGAGTGTAGCCATGTATGGAAGTGAAACATGGACGATAAATAGTTTGGACAAGAAGAGAATAGAGGCTTTCGAAATGTGGTGCTACAGAAAAATGCTGAAGATGAGATGGGTAGATCACATAACTAATGAGGAAGTATTGAATAGGATTGGGGAGAAGAGGAGTTTGTGGTACAACTTGACTAGAAGAAGGGACCGGTTGGGAGGACATGTTCTGAGGCATCAAGGGATCACCAATTTAGTACTGGAGGGCAGCGTGGAGGGTAAAAATCGTAGAGGGAGACCAAGAGATGAATACACTAAGCAGATTCAGAAGGATGTAGGTTGCATTAGTTACTGGGAGATGAAGAACCTTGCACAGGATAGAGTAGCATGGAGAGCTGCATCAAACCGGTCTGAGGACTGAAGACCACAACAATAACCACCTTCCAAGACATTTCGCGAAAGGTAACGTATTCCACGTAATTAGGCAGAAAGATCCATTATTTCATGATTACACTACTGTAGAACTATCACTGGAAGCAGTCACGTTCATAAAATATCTATGAGTTTGCGGCGGAGGGATTTGGAATGGAACAACCACATAAAACTAATCGCCTTAGCGACAAAGGAGATGGCTTAGAAAACGCTCGTTCGACCAGTACATGAATACTGCTCGTCAGAGAGAACGATACCACATAGATTGATAAAGGGAATGGAGAAGATCCGAAGAAGAGCAGCGCCTTTCGTTACAAATGATTCAAATGGCTCTGAGCACTATCGGACTTACCATCTTAGGTCATCAGTCTCCTAGAACTTAGAACTACTTAAACCTAACTAACCTAAGGACATCACACACATCCATGGCCGAGGCAGGATTCGAACCTGCGACCGTAGCGGTCGCGCGGTTCCGGACTGAGCGCCTGAACCGCTAGACCACCGCGGCCGACGGTCACCGGACATGACTATGTGATTTTTTGTTGTGGGGGTTTATGAAAGACTCTTACGTGGGTCCGTTACCAACAACAGTGAATGAACTGAGACATGGCATAACAGCAGCTGTGGAAGCTGTAACTCAAGATATGCTCGCTGCAGTGTGGGAATAATTTGAACACCGCATTGACATATGCCGTGCATCTCAATGGAGGTGTGTTGAACACCTATGAAAAGGTATGAAAAAAAACTTGGAGCTTACCGTCCCTCAAAAAACAAAATTCATTGTATATGTTTATTAGTTTCAGAAATATAGACGTGCCAAATCGGGTGATTCTGTTTGATGCGTCCTGTATTGTGAATGATCTCTTAAGTTTTAAGTTTTGTCTTAATATTACGTCGCAAGTTTGTTGTGGCTCCACACGTTTTTAATCTTTTAAAGCAAATGGATCATTCTACTTAACTGATATCACATTTCGTAAAATACTTTCAGACTGGGGATGGTGCCATTCTGTAATAAGTATGATGTCCGACGTCGTCAATGAGGAATTACCATATAGACCAGTTGGGGCAAGACACACATACTGCATGTAGAAGTGTAACATCTAACAGACCACGCCACATGTTAACAGGTACATAATTGTCTCTGCAATGCCGTACCAACTCTTACGCCATTGTTTTTATTTGCTCGTTTCTGTCGGCATTGTGAGTAAAACAGCGCCGGTCGCGTTTCCCCATTTTCTATAATAACGCAATATTCAAAGCAATGCAAATTTATGAATAAAAATTTCTCGTTCTTTAAAAAAGTTTATTAAAAAAAACGATATATTTTAGCACTGCTGCCCTGGCTGACTGAATTTTGGTTTTCAAGCGGCTATTAGTAAACAGTAAAAACACATGCTATAGGCGATACCAAAAAGTACCGGTTATTCAGAACTAAAGTACCGGTATCGGTTTTAACCGGTTGATTTTTCCCATCCGTACCAGCGGTCGTTCTTCCCGCGAACCATTCGCGACTGGAACAGGAAGAAGGGTAAGCGACAGTGGTACACAAAAATATTCTCCGCCACACACCGTAATGTGGTCTGCGATGTAGAGATGTAAATGTGGGAGAGAAAATAAGTATTTTTCCTACCCGTGTGTGGGTTACAGAGCCTCGCGTCGGGCGCTTCCTGATACTATTCACGCCGGTGCAGATGCAAATGCGCCCAAGTTAATGTGTTCATTTTCATCGGGCGTAACTTCCCTGAAACTGTGTGCTATTGCTACCTGCGTATTTAGATTGTTCGAAATTGCCCGCTAACTACCGCTGTGGCCAGGAGGATGGGGGAAGTAATTCCGATTGCCGATGGCGCGGTATCAGTTTTCTGGGAAGCGCATTCCTCTCATTGGGAAGGTAGCTATAGTTTGCGCATGCGCGCGCGTGCGTGCGAGCTGAGGGCAGCTGCCGCGCTGGTTACGGGCGTGTTTATGCTGCGAAGCGAGGGACTGCCGGCACAATGGCTTCAGCTGCGTCGAGTACACGAGGAGGGCGGGAAAGGGGAGGGGAGAGGAGTAGGTGGGGAGGGGGCTCTCATTCTGTGAGGATTCTTCCCCTCCCCACTCAGCGCTCCACCGCGCTGCGAGATAGCGCCGGCTATGCAGACGCGAAATTCGCCTCGCAGAGTTGCCGCAGGAATAATGCTACCACAGCAGAGAAGCACACGCGTGTGGTAGGAGGGGAGGGGGGAGGGACAAAGAGCAGATGTGCGAATATCGGAACAGGAACCGAAAATGAAAAAGGCTGCCCTGGCAGGAAAAAGAACAGGAGAATCTCAAGGCTCGTGTGCTTCTGTTTTTGGGAGGGGCACTGGAGAATTTCACTGACTACGTCACACGGATGCGCTTTATAGATAAAGTCTGATTAATAAAAGACCGGAAGTGGGGTATGGGTAAGAGGGGAGGGGAGGGGCGGTAGCCGTAGAGGCGGCTTTATACGCCGTTAATGTATTCCGCCGCCAAAGTGCCTCGTTTAAATCTTTCTCTCCGCTTCTTTCATCCCCGACGCGGGAATGAGTGCTGAAAATACTGATGTCTTTCTAAGCTCCACCTTTGTTTTGTTTTCTATTTTTATTTTTGGTGTCCTTTTTTTTTTTTTTACGGAACTTCAGAGGGTCCGCTCTCCGCGGTTTCCCCTTCCTTCGTGACTACCCTAGAGTGGTGAGTAATGCCGGTGAAATGTGGCCAACTTCCGCACTCCTGTATTTCCTTTAGATCTCACTAAGTCGTCTGTTTACTGCAGTCCACCACTTTATGTAGCAGAAGAAATTGCCAGTGATGCTTTGTGCTGACAGTCTGTTGCATATGACTTACATCATCAGAAACGTAAAAACAGGCGCTTCGCCCCACCTGTGGCTGAGTTGTAGACTGTAATGAATGAGTCTGCGAACACTGTGAATTTTTGTGAACAACACCATCTCCATAGGTTATTTAATGTTTCAAATGGCTGTGAGCTCTATGGGACTTAACTTCCAAGGTCATCAGTCCCCTAGAACTTAGAACTACTTAAACCTAACTAACCTAAGGACATCACACACATCGCCGGCCGCGGTGGCCGTGCGGTTCTGGCGCTGCAGTCCGGAACCGCGAGGCTACTACGGTCGCAGGTTCGAATCCTGCCTCGGGCATGGGTGTGTGTGATGTCCTTAGGTTAGTTAGGTTTAAGTCGTTCTCAGTTCTAGGGGACTTATGACCTAAGATGTTGAGTCCCATAGTGCTCAGAGCCATTTGAACCATCACACACATCCATGCCCGCATTCGAACCTGCGACCGTAGTGGTTGCGTGGTTCCAGACTAGCGCCTAGAACCGCTCGGCCACTTCGGCCGGCGCTTATTTAATATATTTTAAGTAACGACGTTTCTGCTACTGACATAATAAGCTTTGTAATGAAGATCAAAGGAATATAAGAATGGGAGGTGTCAGTTATGCATTTGCTGGCGACATAAGACAAAAAATTAAACAGCTTTTAAGAATTACACCAAAACCTGGCATATGTTCAAATGTGTGTGAATTGCTAAGGGACCAAACTGCTGAGGTCATCGGTCGCTAGACTTACACACTACTTAAACTAACTTAGACTAATTTATACTGTGGACAACTCACACACACCCATGCCCGAGGGAGGACTCGAACCTCCGGCGGGAGGGGCTGTGCAATCCGCGACATAGCGCCTCTAACCACGCGGCCACTCCGCACGCGGCTAGCATTTGTAAAGTGACGTTCAATGTCAAACTAAATTAAACATCCGCTTAAGCGGGCGTTAAATGCCTATGCGGCTCCAAATTTCATAGAGATACAGCGCTAGCCGAGAGGTGTCGATAGTAAAGGGCGTGTTGCCTTCATTTCTCAAGTCATAAAATGACATTCTCTAAAATTACACAAACACCGTGAGTTACTACACAGAAAAATGATCCGAATGGGTACCATTGAATACTAATAAGATTAGCTTTTTCTGATGTCAGCAATAAGTTCTTACAGACTTTACATAATATTGCAACTAGTATTCGCTGTATCCGCTTTCCAATCGTATGTGCACATCAGCTTTGTAAAACTTAAATACTTTTTGTCTGAATATACTGTTGTACCTGCAGCAGAAAGTCAATAGTCATTCCCAGTTTCGTTTGTTTCCCTCTGTTGTTCACGACGAAAAGATGTCAATAAAGACACCATTTTTTTTCTCGCGTCGCGCCTATGTCTATCTAAAAGCTGACTTATTTCCCTCCGTGCGTCTAGCATTTCAGTTCGATTTATAATCGCCCATGGACATTCCTGTTCACGATAAGAAAACTCTGCCTGCTTCAATGCTCTCTCCGTATTTTTAAACACAATAAATACGCACTCTTAGCGAGAGCAGGTAGTGTCTGAATGGAAAACTGCGACTGTTGAAATATAGTTTTTCAAGTCACACTCAGAATTTTTTATCCACGGGTTTCGCTCTTCCATTTAACAGCCAACTACTGTACTTCAATGTCTAAATTCCAGGCTTTTTGGCGATACTCTTGTTAAATTAAAGATCGAAACCGGTCAATAAAACATAATAAGTACAACTTGTGGCTGTCTTGAAAAACTTAAATACACGCCTGTTCTAGAGACACAGCAAATAGCTACAGAACAAACAAACATTCTAATGTTACTTAAAATCCGTCTTGATTGCAAAAAAATTTTTATTATTCATATGACCGATTTCGGTTCATTCAGAACCATCTTCAGATCTGTAAAAATAATTATACTAATTTACTATTTCACGGAAGCAAATGTTTTTCATCCTATCTAATCAACATCAAATGTACCAGAACGTACCTGATATTTCAGTTACAGGAGTAACCCGTCCAAATCCAGCAACTTTCACATGCTACGTCACATAAAATTAGTTGGCAGAGTGCACGTCATTTATATTAATTATAACACTATAACCGACAGGTGGCATCTGGTACATTTGTTACATTCCATTTGTACATACTGTATTCAGTAGATCTTTTTTATATTAAAAATATTTGGTTAAAATATGTAGATGTCAAAGTTAAAATCTGTACTTGTCAGGATTAAAAAACAGTAAAATTATCATTTTTATACGATCTAAAAGCATAGGGCGATTTATATATCTATGGTGCTGGTATGAACTTGTTTTCCTCTACGGTCTGCTTCCGTGGTTCCCGCTATTTTGATGTTGTGCCGCGGTGCGCTCAGTCGTCTGATGTCCATCGCCGCGGGCAATAGGGCCGCACAGGAGGGCCCCGTCAACGACGCCAGGCGCTGCACGCGTCTTCCGGCTTCTCCACCACGCACCATCTCTCATCCCTCGGCCTGGATCTCCACACGCAACAGTTGTCATCTTAGTAGGTCGTCATAAATGCTAAAATAGGCGTTATGATTGAATTCGTTTTGTTCGTTGAGGATTAAATCCGGATCTTTATTTTTGTGGGTGTATATTTCGATCTCTTCCAAAATGTTAAGAAACCGCCCCTTATGAGCTCTATGCAGGATTTCTGAATTGTTTTCAATATTCGTGACTGAGTGCTTTGTCGCAGCCATATGCGCCCCAAAAGCTGTTTTGTTTTGAGAGTAGGTGTGCTCTCTGAATCTGGTTTCAAGGTTCCTACCAGTCTGTCCTATATATTGTTTACTGCAGTCATTACATTTGATCTTATATACACCTGAATCCTGATATTTATTCCTACTATTACATATTCTATGCCGGAGCTTCAATTTTAACGTGTTATTTGTTCGGAACCCTATTTTAACGTCGGGTTTACGAAAGCATCTTTCAATTTTGTCTGCAATTCTTCCATTGTAAGTGAGAGTTACATATTTTTTCTTGTTGTTCCTCTTAACTGCTACTTGACTTCCTTCTGTTTGTTCCATTTGGCTCTTCTTTATCTTCCTATAAATATTCAACACCTGTTTACACGTATATCCGTTCGCTACGGCCACTTGTTTTAAAATACTTAACTCCTTTTCTACTTCTTGTTGGCTCAGTGGCAATCTTAGTAGCCTGTATACCATCGAAGTAAAATATGCCCATTTGTATCGCGGTGGGTGACAGGAGCGCTCATTGACAACTAGATCTGTACACGTAGGTTTTCTGAATATGCTAAGTTGATGCTTCCCATCTTTGTTTATTAGTGTTAAATCTAAGTAATCTATAGGGTTGTTTTCTTCAAATTCCATGGTGAATCTAATTTTCGGGTATTGAGAGCTCATTTTTTGTGCTAAGTTTTCGATATCATTTTTATCTCCTTTGTATAATAAAATGGAGTCGTCAACATATCTCCTGTAATATACAATTTTTTCAGCGATATTAGGATTTTCATCAAAGAATTTGTTTTCTAAGTGATTTACAAAAATGTCAGCCAGCGTCCCAGCTAAACTGTTTCCCATTGCCAGCCCGTCTTTCTGTTGATAAATTTTACCATTGAAAGTAAAGTAATTGGACGACAAGACGTGTTCCAACATTTCCACTAGTTCAATCACTTCCCCCAGTGCCAATTTACTATGAGTGAGGAGATTGTTCTTAATGATCTCAATCGTTTCTTTTACGGGAATGTTTGTGTACAGATTGGTGATATCTAATGAAGCTAGTGACGCATTCTGAGGTATAAGTACGCCTTTAATTTGCACGGCAAATTCGTAGCTGTTTGCAAGCAAACATTCGACCGGCGTCGACACTAGGTGAGGGGTCCCAGCGCGAACAAGCGCTTTGATGTTACCGCCAGCATACGGAACCGCACAACGGATTGGTTGGCTCTGATTTGCCGTCCGTGCACATTACACAAACCTCGGCCAACGAAGCCGTTGGCTGCGGTTCGTTCAGTGGCCCAGTGTGGACGCGCCGTTATTGGGATGGTGCCAGGCGTCTGACCGTCTCAGAGGCCGGGATCCCACCGCGCAATAGTCGCCTTGGCGTGCATTTTTGAAATTTCATTTTACGCCTTCCCTTTGCGCAGGGCCTGGGCTGGACCGCTATTGAGACTTCGACACGTTCGCTAAACGTCACTGGAAAATATCTGTGTTACAACAAGAAAGAGCGTTAGTCTCAGAAGGAAAACCAGCATCGCACCCCCCTCGGATTTAGTGAAAAAATGGCCCAGTGGATAGCCTGTATAAAGCTGAACACAGATCAAGCATGAAAACAAGAAGAAGAGGGTGTACTGCAAAAAAAAAAAAAAAAAAAAAAAAAAAATAGAAAGAGTGAACGGTCCAAGCCAAGGAGAGCGATAAAAGCAGCCTGAAACGGTAACGGTGTCGTGGGTAAGCGTTCGTGCTGTTGGACTGCCAAGAGAGCGAGCCGTGTTCAAAATTCCCTCGTGCCACTTGTTTTTTCCACAACACTATGAATTGTCTGTCCGCTCATTGAAATGCTTGTTCTTTTTCTGTAGTCTTGGCTGTTAAATGTTATAAATGGGTTACAAAGTATGAGTCAAGTGATGAGAATACGTTATCGTCGCAAGTAAGTATGATGAGTAGTGAAAGCTGGCGAGTTCCAACATACACGTTTCATAGAAATGAAAACAACAAATAAACGGGTGTGAACTATGTTACAACATAGGAATGCAATACTCAAGATTTCCAAAACGGAATGTAACTTCAAAAACGTTATAAACATATGTTTTAACAGACCACAGAGGGACTGTGTCATTGAGAAACAGTTGCGTTCATTTGCTGCAGGTTATGTGACAAACTATTATGTTTTCATTGTTTCGTTGGGTGTGATCACATTTAAATTCATACGAACACCTACACTATGTAATCAAAAGTATCCGGAGACCCCCAAAAAATATGTTTTTTTATGTTAGGTGCATGTGCTGCCACCTACTGCCAGATGCTCCATATCAGTGACCTCAGTAGTCATTAGACATCGTGAGAGAGCAGAATGGGGCGCTCCGGGGAACTCACGGACTTCGAACCTGGTTAGGAGATTAGGTGTCACTTGCGTCATACGTCTGTACGCGAGATTTCCACTCTCCTTAACATCCCTAGATCCACTGGTGAAGGTACACGTACAACACAAAAGCGTACAGACCGACCTCGTCTGTTGACAGACAGAGACCGCCGACAGGTGAAGAGGGTCGTAGTGTGTAACAGGCAGAAATGTATCCAGAAAATCACACAGGAATTACAAACTGCATCAGGATCCACTGCAAGTACTATGACAGTTAAGTGGGAGGTGATAAAACGTGGATTTCATGGTCGAGCGGCTGCTCATAAGCCACACATCACGTCGGTAAGTACCAAACGACGCCTCGCTTGATGTAAGGAGCGCAAACATTGGACGATTAAACAGTGGAAAAACGTTGTGTGGAGTGACGAATCACGGTATACAATGTGGCTATCTTACGGCAGGGTGTGGGTATGGCGAATGGTCGGTGAATGTCATCTGGCAGCGTGTGTAGTGCCAACAGTAAAATTCGGAGGTGATGGTGTTGTGGCGTGGTCATGGAGGGGGCTTGCACCCCTTCTTGTTTTCAGTGGCACAATCACAGCACAGGCCTACATTGATGTTTTAAGCACCTTCTTGCTTCCCACTGTTGAAGAGTAATTCGGGGATGGCGATTGTATCTTTCAACACGATACCGCTCGACTAATCCCGCGCGGCACGCCGACATCGTGCCAGGTGTGGTGTCACCGCCAGACACCACACTTGCTGGGTGGCAGCCTTTAAATCAACCGCGGTCCGTTAGTATACGTCGGACCCGCGTGTCGCCACTATCAGTGATTGCAGACCGAGCGCCGCCACACGGCAGGTCTAGAGACACTTCCTAGCACTCGCCCCAGTGGTACAACCGACTTTGCTAGCGATGCTTCACTGACAAATTACGCTCTCATTTGCCGAGACGATAGTTAGCATAGCCTTCAGCTACGTCATTTGCTACGACCTAACAAGGCGCCATTACCAGTTACTATTGAGATTATGAATAATGTACCATCAAGAGCGATGTTCACCATTTATGGATCAAAGTTAAGTATTCCAGCAGCAACGTACGTTTTTTGCTAAAGTCTAATTTCCTTGTCCTGTTCCAGACCTCACGCCAACCTGCGTGAGCTAAAACGCGTGCCTTTCGGCTTCCTCTAGTATACCGGGTTGGCTCTCCTGCCAACCCACAACACCAGGCATCACCGACCGACATCGATACCTCTCCTCAGTGCAGCACTCCGTGAAGAATGGGCAGCCATTCCCCAAGAAACCTTCCAGGACCTGATTGAACGTATGCCTGCGAAAGTGGAAGCTGCCATGAAGGCTAAGGATGGGCCAACACCATATTGAATTCCAGTATTACCGATGGAGGGCACCACGAACTTATATTTCATTTTCAGCCAGGTGTCCGGATACTATTGATCACGTAGTGTTTATCTGACAAGAAGGCACCACCACCACCCCGTTTCTTTTCCCAGCTGCTCTATATTGCACTTCTTATTGGACCGTTCATTGATTCTATTTTGCTTTTCTTTTCACAGTTCAGCGCAACTTCATCATATTTTCATGCTTGATCTGTGCTCAGTCTTTGAAGGGCTGTCCACTGGCCTCTAACCACCAGATATGAGGGGGGGGGGGCGATGAGGAGTTTCCCTCTTTAGCAGTAACTCAGTTTTCTTTTGCTTTAGAAAGGAAAATGTGATGGCCGTGACCATGTTGAAAAAATAACTCCGCTTATAATTACAGTGATCGGTTTGAGTCGGAGGGGAACGGGGTGACTAGATGGGAGGTTAGCACCCTATTCCTCCCGGACACAATTCCAGTGCGTCCCTTCTGTCGCTGAGAGGGGGGGTTCCGCGACTACGACCCGTAAACGGAGCTGACATCCCACTCTGCAGTGGTGTATACGGTGCCGCCTGCGCTGATGAATCCATTCTCTGCGTTGCTCTGTCAATTACAGGGGCACCGCCACGGGAGAGAGCATTCGCGGAATTTCGACAGCTGCGGCGGAGAGGGATGGCGCATTGTTTAAGGCAACGCATTTGTATTCGGAAGGAGTGGGATGCAAATCTGCTAAATGATTCTGATTTAGGTATCCGTTGTTTCCGTAGCTTGCAATCAAAAATGGTTCAAATGGCTCTGAGGTCATCAGTCCCCTAGAACGTAGAACTAGTTAAACCTAACTAGCCTAAGGACATCACATACATCCATGCCCGAGGCAGGATTCGAACCTGCGACCGTAGCGGTCGCGCGGTTCCAAACTGAAGCGCCTAGAACCTCTCGGCCACACCGGCCGGCACCTTACAATCGGTTTGCTTTACAATCAGTCAGATTTAGATGTTTTTTTTTGCATTTGCAGTCCTTTTATTTTTCATTTCTGTTCTTTATTTTCGTCCGTGTTTCCCGGAACTGCGTTGGAAAATGAAATGGATCTGTTGTTTGGATCATATGCACTGTCCTACAACTAAACGTAACTCCGTGCGAACAGGCCTTTGAAAGTCCAAGGGCACCGACCGGCCGCCGTGTCATCCTCAGCCCACAGGCGTCACTGGATGCGGATATGGAGGGGCATGTGGTCAGCACACCTCTCTCCCGGCCGTATGTCAGTTTACGAAACCGGAGCCGCTACTTCTCAACCCAGTAGCTCCTCAGTTTGCCTCACAACGGCTGAGTGCACCCCGCTTGCCAACAGCGCTCGGCAGACAGGATGGTCACCCATCCGAGTGCTAGCCCAGCGCGACAGCGCTTAACTTCAGTGATCTGACGGGAACCGGTGTTACCACTGCGGCAAGGCCGTTGGCATACACACTGTCCAGCCACACTGATGTGACCACCTGTCAGAAACCTAAATAACCATATTCTGCAGCGCGGAATGCTGCGAGACGCGCAAGAGGAGTGTCACTCAGGTTCTGGAAGGTACCGGCAGGAATGTGGGGCAATGCCGACTTCAGTGCCGTGGCGAGCTGCGTTAGGTTTCTCGGTAGACAATCCATGGCGCGAAGCCCGATCGAGGTGGCTCTTCAGTGTATAAGGGATTTTATTGTCACGATATTGGTAATTTAGTATTACTACCTTAAATAAAAGACACTTACGTGCAAATTTGCCCAGTATGTGATTATCAAACTCATGCCATTTTACAGGAAATATATTCACAGCTGCGAATATGAACCATATTCGGCTATATGTTGGAATGATGACAATGAAAATTTGTACCGGACTGGGATTCGAACCTAGATTTACCACTTAACGCGAGCGGCTAACGCTTCGGCCATCCGTGAACGAATTACGGGCAGACCCAAACATCCATATGTTGTCATCCAAGTGTCACAAGCTATACTCATGTATTACGTATATTCCCGTCCAGGAAGGACATATTTATTGAGTGAAATGATAATTAAATCAAGACCCTAAGCTGTCTACAGGTGTTGATATAAATCAACGGAGACAGTTGAAAACTGCCTCGTGATGACTGGGTGTTGTGTGATGTCCTTAGGTTAGTTAGGTTTAAGTAGTTCTAAGTTCTAGGGGACTGATGACCATAGATGTTAAGTCCCATAGTTCTCAGAGCCATTTGAACCATTTGAACAGTTGAAAATGTGTGCCCCGACCGGGACTCGAACCCGGGATCTCCTGCTTACATGGCAGACGCTCTATCCATCTGAGCCACCGAGGGCACAGAGGTTAGTGCGACTGTAGGGATTTATCCCTTGCACGCTCCCCGTGAGAACCACATTCCCAACTTAATGTCCACACACTACATTCGTAGTGCGCCTGCCCATTACACTCATTACTCGCGGCAGACAATCTTACCGAGTCCCGTAAGAGTTCGGGAAATGCTTCCAGCACAGAAGAAGATCAATGACCAGTTAGCCTTAACTAACATGTCCGAAAGAACAGATATCATGTTCATATATTTATTGAGAGTCGACGGCCTGGTATTGGCGAATAAATACGAAATAGTTGTGCCTGTGTTATTAAGAAGTTCGATGCACTCTTCCTTCGGAGATGCGTATACGCAACGTACGACTGCACATTGTGACACATCGACGACGACATTTGAAACGTCGGGTCTGGCCGTGATTCGTGTTTCGATGGGGGGAACGGTTAATGCGACCGTTCGCGTAAGGCGCAAACTCCAAGTTCGAGTCCCATTTCGGCACGAATTTTCACTGTCGTCATTCCAGTATGTAGCGGAAGGTGGCTCATATTCCCATCAGCGAACACATTTCCTGTACTTCTTGCCGTCTCTAGCCGCTGCAATGCCTGTTTCTTCGGAAATGTATGCTTGTCCGTAGGAACACTGCATTGTATTTCTTAATATTCTATTTCGTAATCACGCCATTTTCTTGCACTCGGACGTGTTCAGGCGCAACTGCTATCAGACAGAGACCAGGGTTGGCATAGTTATAATTCCTACAAAGCTTAAATCTTTCCGTTCTTTCGATCTAAATGCCGATGGATTCATTTTTCGGCTTATGAAGGAAGGTGTAAAGGTTAGCATTTAGCGTGCTGTCGACTTCATTACTAACGAAGTTCAGGGAATCCACGGAAACCCCCAACACGAATGGTTGGCCGGCATTTTGAAGATTGCTCCTTCCGAATACAGAACGAGCATAGTGACTTAGCAGTCTTTCAAATTTTTTTTTATGGAATGTATGGAAATTTTGAAAACAGCGCCTTCCGAATACCACGCACATGGAGCACAGAGCTGCTAGAATGCGTTTTTGAATGACGCGGCGAGTTCAGTATCTGTGCTGTCTCTCTATTGCGCTCCGACGGTGATTAACACCGCGCAGCGGTGTAATTGCACGCTGGCACGAAATGGCGTGGGCGTCGAAACTGGAGGAACGCGAACGTTGGAATTGAGACCGGGGTGCGAACGCAAGGGTGAAGCTGTTCGCAACGTGTGGGTGTGGGGGGGCGCTTTGTTTCTCGCCGCCAGGGTTAATTATTGGACACGCAGGGGGCGCCAATGACGGAGCCTGGTCGGGGCGTGGCGTGAGAACCTCCCCCCCCCTTCCCCCCGTCCCCCCCTTTCCTCCCCCTCACGGGCGTGAGAATCCTGAACCAGGGCGGCACGCGAACGGACGATTACTCGCAGTTGCTGCCTTTGTTCTGCCACTCTGTTTATAGCCGATGCTAATTGCTGCCGCCATAACGCACGCGCGCGCACGCGTATTCTTTGCGCCGGGGGGGGGGGGGGGGGGGGGGCAGACCGTGAGAAACAGTTGCCTCGCGCAGCGTGGCGTATAAACTGTGCCCTCTAATAGCGCCGCAATCAATCCTCGCTCTGTATCGTCGAGTTACGATCGGCCTATTCCCGCTCGAGGAGCTGGGATCCTTTGTGTGATCCAGACGCGACTGTGTTCAGCTCCGCTTTGTACGAGTTGGCCCGTTAACGATTCTGTTTATATGCTGTTCCTGCCTCCAGTTTCAGTACAGCGATGTTTAGGCACGGAAAGTAAGCACGACGGTTCTTTAGCAGGCCGGAGAACGTCGCCCTGCGAATCGCTACACAATCACCGATCGTGTGAAAATCAGATTTCTCTGTTTACGAGTTACAAGGAGGTGTGTTTGCTGAGCTCAGGTTGATTCTGCGTTTCTTGATTTCCGTACACTTCTGCGCTATGAAAAAGTGGAGAGCAAGCGCGAAAACAAGGCCAAAAGATTAAAATATGATTTACAACAAACTGGTACAAATACGACTGGCGTTGAATAAGTAATGCAACACATTTTTTTTTCTCAGCCAGTTTCGACTGAATAAGTGCGGAATTTGTTGTGGGACATCGTGAAATATTCCTGCTTCAGCACCTATAGTTTGATGGGGTTCCGATACGTGGCAGAGCTATACGTAGCCTTCCACATGGCGTCTGTAACGCATGTGTGTTCCAAGCAGAGAGCTGTCGTTGAGTTTTGGTTTCTTTTCTTTTTTTTGCGGAAAACCAGAGCATCGCAGATATTCACAGGCACTAGCGGTATGTCTACAGACACCTACCAGTGAACAAAAGCACAACTAATCGTTCGGGCGAGGCGCCTGTCATCATCGCTAGGTCGCACAAACCTGCCCGATCTCCCGCCTGTTGGAAGGCCGCTCACAGCTGTGTCGCCTGCTGTGTTGGAACGTGCGGACACTCTCATTCGAAGTAATCAACGTATCACAATCAAACTCATCGTTGCTCAACTGAAAAATGGTTCCAATGGCTCTGAGCACTATGGGACTTAACTGCTGAGGTCATCAGTCGCCTGGGACTTAGAACTACTTAAGCCTAACTAACCCAAGGACATCACACACATCCATGCCCGAGGCAGGATTCGAACCTGCGACCGTAGCGGTCGCGCGGTTCCAGACTGAAGCGCCTAGAACCACTCGGCCACAACGACCGGCTCTCTTTAACTGAAAGCAGCTCTTTAAGGAAATGTATCACTCAGTTTAGAATAATCAAATAAAAGTATTTTATAAAAGTCTAAAATGGTGGCTGCAAAATGGCGTGTGTTATTTGCTCGAAAAAGGGTAAACATCATAGAAAATCCAAAAATCTATTAAATTACATCTGTGTGTAGTCTCTCTGGTGTATGTTGTTGCAATCTCTCTGGTGTATGTCGTTGCCTCATTTCTTCTGTTGCTCTAAATTTAGGATGTTGACTGCTACTATGGAAGTTCGAAGTTGAGCTGGCTATTATTCTGTAATTGACATTGGCGTTTATAACGAGGGACAGCGGTATTGTGCCAGCCTTTATTTTTCTCAAATAAACGTCGATTTTCCTTGAAACTACTTACCAGTCCAGGTAACTATGATGGAGATCTACAGCAATCACGCGCCCTTCTCTTCTCCAAAATAGACCACAGAGGCTCAATAATACTGAGATCTGGTGATGGGGGCTGTCAGGGGAAATGTTACAGTTCATCCCTGTCCTCACAAAACAAGTCCTGGAACATGCGAGCTGTGTGAACGGAGGCTCTGCCATCTTGGAACGCAGCATCGCCATCAGGGGAACAAATATTGTTCCTTGGGTTGGGCCTCATCAGCCAAAATGGGCATATAATCCTTGGCAGTATGCGATCTTGCAGGTTACTCATGGGTCCCATGGAATACCACGATATCGTGCAATTCCTTGATGGCTGCCCAGATCACCGAAGTCCGAATGCCCGCCATGTTTCACCCTTGGGACGTAAATCGGCCAGGAGCTTGTAACAGTGTGGAACAACACAAATGTGGCCAAATGACTTTCTTCCATTCCTCCGAAGTCCATGTTTTATGGCTTTGCCGCCACATTTTCCTGTTACGGCGTTTGCATCACTGATCAGTGGTTTTTGAATATCAGCTCACCGTGCAATTGCCTGCTTATGGCGTTCCGTTCGTGTTCTTTTCTATATCTACATCTACACTCCGCAAGCCAACCAACGGTGTGTGGCGGAGGGCACTTTACGTGCCGCTGTCATTACCTCCCTTTCCTGTTCCAGTCGCGTATGGCTCGCGGGAAGAATGACTGCCGGAAGGCCTCCGTGCGCGCTCGAATCTCTCTAATTTTACATTCGTGACCTCCTCGGGAGGTATAAGTAGGGGGAAGCCATATGTTCGATACCTCATCCAGAAACGCACCCTCTCGAAACCAGGACAGCAAGCTACACCGCGATGCAGAGCGCCTCTCTTGCAGAGTCTGCCACTTGAGTTTGCTAAACATCTCCGTAACGCTATCAGGCTTACCAAATAACCCTGTGACGAAACGCACCGCTCTTCTTTCGATCTTCTCTATCTCCTCCGTCAACCCGATCTGGTACGGATCCCACACTGATGAGCAATACTCAAGTATCGGTCGAACGAGTGTTTTGTAAGCCACCTCCTTTGTTGATGGGCTACATTATCCAAGGACTCTCCAAATGAATCTCAACCTGGCACCCGCCTTACCAACAATTATTTTTATATGATCATTCCACTTCAAATCGTTCCGTACGCATACTCCCAGATATTTTACAGAAGTAACTGCTACCAGTGTTTGTTCCGCTATCATATAATCATACAATAAATGATCCTTCTTTCTTAGTATTCGCAATACATTACATTTGTCTATGTTAAGGGTCAGTTGCCACTCCCTGCACCAAGTGCCTATCCGCTGCAGATCTTCCTGCATTTCGCTGCAATTTTCTAATGCTGCAACTTGTCTGTATACTACAGCATCATCCGCGAAAAGCCACATGGAACTTCCGACACTATCTACTATGTCATTATAAGCAATGGTCCCATAACACTCCCCTGTCGCACGCAGTGGTTACTTTAACGTCTGTAGACGTCTGTCCATTGAGAACAACATGCTGTGTTCTGGTTACTAAAAACTCTTCAATCCAGCCACACAGCTGGTCTCATACTCCGTAGGCTCTTGCTTTGTTTACCAGGCGACACTGCGGAACTGTATGGAACGCCTTCTGGAAGTCAAGGAAAATAGCATCTACCTGGGAGCCTGTATCTAAAATTTTCTGGGTCTCAAGAACAAATAAAGCGAGTTGGGTCTCACACGATCGCTGTTGCGGGAATCCATGTTGATTCCTACAGAGTAGATTATGGGTTTCCAGAAATGAAATGATACGCGAGCAAAAAACTTTTGGCGCTGACAGGGTTCGTGTGAGCGAATTCTATTCTGCAGTGACTTTTCCGGCTTTCGTCCTCTTACATTTCCTCACGACCCTCTTCGATGACCGTCTGTCATCACTCGACGCACACTTTCGTCCGCGTTGTGACTTAGCATATAACGTTCCTCAGCTTTCCCTGAACGTGGTACAAATCTGCGATACGGTGCCTTTTGAAACACCAAATACTTCGGCTACCTTGTTTACAAAAGCACCGACCATACGAGCACCAACAACTTGTGCACGTTCGAATTCACTGAGCTCCGACATAAGGGGGAGGGGGGGGGGGGGGACTTGATGAAAAACACACACTATTTCAAAAATGCACCAAATCCACAGTTTTGGAGATATGGCAATGAAATTTTGTGCCACGCTCTACATGAAAGTAACACATTTACATATAAAATCCTTTGATTGTATATATTCCAATTTTTAAATGAAATTTGAAGTTTTATTTTCAAAAAATAATGTATGTTCCTCTTTCTCAGAAAGTATTCAAGAGATTTCTGCAAAAATGTCTCTGTTTCATCTCTCTACATGTTGTAAGCTTCTCTTATGAGGTTTTTGGAATAAGTCAAATAGGAAATTTTCATAATTTTTTAATTAAATTCCACAAGTACAATTTTAAATTCATGCAGAATTCCAAGCACTTTGCCCCATATTTCAGCTTGCAATCAGAATTGCAAAATTTTCTCTTGAAACAACGTTTATTAGGTTTACAGAAATATGTGTACAAAATTTCATAATTCCAGCATTCATAGAATGTGAGGAAAAGGTACATAAACTTTAAAAACAAACTTTTCGAGAAACGCAATTTGCAGTTGACGCAATTTGCAGTTGAACTTAACTTTTTCCTTATGTCACTTCTTCAGAAGGCACCACATTTGTACTCTGGGTCGCCTTTCCCTTCAAGGCTTCTTTTCTGGTTTCTTGTTGTCTGTCTTCTTTCCTTCACCAGGTCTTCAACTGACTTTTCAGCTGCAGAGACGCGCTGTAAATCTATTTTTCTCAGGATGTCTTGAGTAAAATTTCTTATCTTGAAGCCCGTTCTCTCTGATACCTTCATCCTCCCGACGTTCTCATCATTAAATACAATAACTGCATCATAAGTTGCAATTCTGACACCTGTAGCAGATGCAAATGTTTACTTTCAAAAACAGTCTTGATAAAAATTTATTTATTACAGTGACCGGTTTCAACCACTACTGTGGTCATCTTCAGACCAATGAGTAAGAACCTCCTCCTGCTGGAGAATAGGAGAGAGAGTAGTGATTCTCCAGCAGAAGGAGGCTCTTACTCATTGGTGTGAAGATGACCACAGTAGTGGTTGAAACCGGTCACTGTAATAAATAAATTTTTATCAAGACTGTTTTTTATAGTAAATATTTGTAATAAATTGATCACTGTCACTCCCATAATGTATTCAAAAGATGCAAATGTGTTTTTAGGGCATTGTTTCCAAATGAGTGAATTTAGAGATTGGATTTTGGGTTCTGCCATGAACACACTTTTTGAGAAGTGCAGGATCGGCCAGAAACCTGTAAGTGGGCTTGACAAGATCCAGGGTACAGTTCGGAAGCCTCTCCTTGTGAATGTAGTGGCTGTTATCCCTCTGAGCTTGGCGTGGCAGGGAGGCTGCGTCACATTTTTAATTAATTTTCAGGCACTTCGGATGCGATTTCAACATTGAAACTTTGGGAACTTATTTTCCATGAGTTGTATTAATAAATAAAAAATAATTTTTGGTTAATTTCATCAACGTCCCCGCATAATGCACTCACAGCTGCGCAGGGCCCTGTTCTGGCCACAACTCGCACTTGCAACGCTTTGTGGACACTGCAGAAATGCCGCTCGTGTTCAGAAACAACACCGCAACCTCCAGGCTCGGCAAGCAACTGCGTTTATGTTGAAGCATGCGTTCTTCACGCTGTTTCCATATTCTTGTCCAATCCCTCTATCCGCCACTATGACCCGTGGCCCTTTGCAAGGTACCTCACTTCACATGTGCTTTAAATGCAGTTCTCTTCGCCGTATTCGCTCTGAAACTGATTGAGATGGATCTGCAGTCACGGATAGCAGCAAATCCTATCGCGTTTGTAACTGATTGCCATTGACAAGGAGTGAGACACGTCTGCAGCGGCTTTCAGTTTGAATCTTTTGAAGATCAATGTTCTTACGCCGTTGTACACGGCTGGGGTGGTACACCATTCGTTGGAGACAGCTTGGACAGTCCAACAAATCGGGCAACTTCATTCACTTTGTTGCCATGGGCAAGTTCAAAACGACAGTTGCTTTTCGCCATTCTGTCAAGTCTCCACATATCGAACCACCTTGCTACGATGATGCCATACAGCTGACTGGCAAATTCACGCTACTTCACTGTCATTACTTACATCAGCGGTGCAGGGTGACATTACCGCCTGCTACAAGTTGTACATCTACTTACCAGTGAGTAAGGAGGTGACTAATATTTTTTCCTGCGAGGTTAAATAAAAGAAAGGAGATGCCGCTTCTCACCCCTACGTGAAGGGCTTGTTAATAAAAGAGGACTTAAGTGGTGTATGGTAGCCTTCCAGGTCAATTCACATTGAGTGGCAGAAAGTGGAAGAAAAATACCCTGGGGTTGGCCCGCTCCTCCCTGATAGACCACAACTTGAGGCTGCTTCGACTGGAAAGGGCACCTCCTGGATGATAGCCATTTCGGGCGGGCGGAAAGAAGGTCCGGCGATTCCCATTTCGGACACGTACCTCGGTCATTGAAAGATTTATTAGTTGGTTCGGCGCCGCGGCAGAAGCAAGTCTTTTTTTTTCCCCCCCGAGAGGCCGCGCAGTATTTCCTTCGTGGGCTTCGAAGGCAACAGAGTTTGATCGGCTGGGAGTGGATCGCGGCGCTCGGATTATGACGTAAGCCCGTCTCTCGCGGCCGCGCCGACATGTAATCATGGCCGCTGATTGGATTTTTCTCCGGGCTCCCGCGCCTTCTTCAGCCTACACCTCCAAATGCGGGGCGCATCTCCAACGAAAAGTTTGTCAGGACGATTTCTGGTGTAATAATACCACTGGAAATTTATCCTGAATCGTTCAGAAACATTGTTTCGTGCAATATTTCTCTGCGGTCTGGGACTGATGTTCTCTCTCGCCTGATTGATTACGAACATAGCTATTAGAAACGGCTCTGCTTAATCCATAGCGATACATTGATAAGAAATGCGGGAGCACATCTACAGTAGGGTATATAGCTCTGCACGTTTTAAAACCAGCATCTTCCAAACAGGTTTTAAAACCAGCATCTTCCAAACCTTTGGATAAGCAATATTGGTCATGACGACTCTACATTCCGTTCTTGACCTCCGAAAGATAGCCGCCGGATTTCTTTTTATAGGGTTACTTGAAAGACCTTATGTGTGTGTCGCCTCTGCTGAAAACTATTCCAGAAGTCAGAATGCCGATTTCTAACGCGCTCGCGTTGATGTCTCCACATATGCTTCAGAATATATGATATGAAATGCGTTATTGCTTAGATGTAGGCCGTGTGCCGCGCGGGGTTAGCCGAGCGGTCTCGGGCGCTGCAGTCATGGACTGTGCGGGTGGTCCCGGCGGAGGTTCGAGTCCTCCCTCGGGCATGGGTGTGTGTGTTTGTCCTTTGGCTAATTTAGGTTAAGCAGTGTGTAAGCTTAGGGACTGATGACCTTAGCAGTTAAGTCCCATAAGATTTCACACACACACACACACACACACACACACACACACACACACACACATATATATATATATATATATATATATATATATATATATATATATATATATGCCGTGTGACCAAGAGGAATCATGCAGAACGGCTATAAAGTGTGAAAAAGATTTTAAACTTTCCTCTTCATTTTCTGTAATTCTCATCCATGTATCGCCATGCATTGGTTATAGCCGTTTGTAATCGCATATTCATTTTTAAGTGGCCTATATATACGAAGTTTCCGCACGAAATCTTATAATACCTTAAATACTTTTTCAGTAGTATATTTAAGGTTGATAGTGTAATCTTTGGTAGTTTCATAATGAATCTTATGATCAAGTTACCAGAGAATACAGGGTGTCCCAAGAAGAATGGTCAGGATCCAGGGATATGACAGGAACGATCATTCGAAGCTAAAAATCTAGTACACATGCTTCTAAAGTGCATACCTTAAGAGCATATGACCTCTTATTCAGCAGAACAGATGTGATTCATAGTAGCGAACTTGAACTCTTATTTTCTAAGGTATGCACTTTACTGCCCATGATTACTCGACATGTTTTTCTTGTTTTGGTCGATACTACCATCTCTCAAAATAGGGAAAGCAAAGAGCTTGCAGTGGAAGATGTTTGTTTCACAGAGTCAACGATGAAGTATTCATAGCTCTTACGGTATGCATTTTAGATCTCATGTTTACTAGACTTTTTTTGCTTCGAAGGATTGTTCTTGTCATATCTATAAATATCGGCTATTCTTCCTGGGACAGCCTCTATATGCGCTTGGTAGCCATTTGGTGTTACCTGTGTTCTTGTGCTGTTGCGAGACCTGAACAATGAAAGCTAGTGACGAGAGCCGGACTGATGCTTTTTGGACGAAGTGTTGGCGGAAGACGTTACACGTATCATGGACGAACAGAAGAACCAATGCTTCCATTATAGAAGAACCTAATGTCACAGGAGGTTTATCCTCCTGTGTCAGTCAAAGACATTTCCAGTTACTTGGGCGGATTTTGAAAAGAGGAGGGAATAAGTTAGTAAAGACCACGTTGCAAGGAAAAATCAAAACCAGAAGAGCACGAGGAAGAGTACCAAGTAGATGGTTAGATCAAGCGAAGAAGATTACCGGCCTGCATTTTTGCATCATATTAAGAAGAGCCGAAGATCGGTGTGGTTGGAGACGTCTAGTCGAAGTAACTAACTTACGAGATGAATGAAGAAATTAGGTCATGACACTCAGGAATGACTAAACCGACTGGTGACAATGACCAGATAATAAAACAAAATGGCTCTGAGCGCTATGGGACTTAACAGCTGAGGTCATCAGTCCCCTAGAACTTAGAACTACTTAAACCTAACTAACCTAAGGACATCACATACATCCATGCCCGAGACAGGATTCGAACCTGCGACCGTAGCGGTCGCACGGTTCCAGACTGTAGCGCCTAGAACCGTTCGGCCACTCTGGCCGGCGATAACATGAAAACATTGTCTTCTACGATGTAAACCCAATCTGAACAAAAAGTGTTGACAACAAAATTGTTCAAAAAGTCTCCAAGTTTACATTTTTGAGCTTTCACGTAACATATTATAAATCACAGAAATTCTACATCCAACATAGAAGATTTACGTATTTTGTACAACAGTACTACGGAAGCTGTGTCACAGGGAAAGGAAAGACGTCCTACTTCCAGCTGATTATTTATTTTTGCGTTTAGTTGACCTGATCCAGACATCATTACTGAGTAAACATTACAGTTTGTATCGCACATGAAAAATATATAGGGTGAGCTTGCGTAAGACCTACTATCCCTTTTATTTACATCTTTAACTTTTGTAGTCCTATCTTCCTCAGCTGCGTGTAATATTACGGTATATTGGTAATTTTTACTTATGGACCGTCTGACAGCAACTGAATAAAACACAATTTTAGTGCCATACGCGTTTCGCCTTTATTTTCTGCAAGGCATCATCAGTGGCCTGGAATATGTACATATGTTTGCTATTTAATTTACATTTTTGTCACTGTACCTATAGGTTATAAACAGTTCTGGTGGTTGGTATTTCCTATCAAGTAGTAATGTTTTGAAATGTACTTACAGGTTCCGTGGACAATTTCTTAGGTATTACGCTCCTGTTGCATTTTTGGTGCTCTTCTTCTTCTTATGAATGCCAATTTGCGGTTTTTTTCCTCACATTCCACAGCACTATGAACTGGACGCTTGTTTCAATGCAGTAATTTGGTTTCTGTTGCCGACTGACAAATGTTTTTGCCAAAGATTGAATTGTTCATTCATCACATTCCTTTTATTGCGTGAACGAGTCAAGATATCTGAACAAGTTTTTCAGGAAATCCCTGAAGCTGATGATAACTTCCACAGTGCTATTTAGGAATTAACGGTTAGAGAAACAGCACAACGTGTTACATTTTCAGTAAGTGATTTATTTACTCTTAGGTCGTATGGGGCCGAAGTCTGTTTCATGAGGGCGGCATAGAAGGCGCGTCTAAAATGTTTGCTGAGTTGTTTTACAAAACATAGGAAACGGAACACACAAACAAAAAGCTTCATTATTTGCTTTCTATGTATTTGTTCGTTAGTCCTATCTCCTTCAATGCAAGAAAAACGAATTACAGTGACCATTCAGTATTCATGTATAGGGTCCGATGAGACCATCTGGGTAAAACCCAAGCTTAGAAATACGGCACTGCTACGTACTACGGCGTCACACGTGTGGCAGCAACCGTTACACGAAATGACATGCAGCGAACAGAACCTCAATGCGAAGCTGACATGCCGTAGCCTCCCTCAGCAGCGGTGTGCCTTTGCGTCGTGGGAGCTATTAATAAGACGCCTTGTGTAGCTCTGCGGACGGATTCTGTCTCGGTGGAGGCGCGCAGATTGATGGAACGCGGCAGCCACCTGAGGCATCCTCGCAGCCGCCACCAGAGCGCGCTGACGTCTCGTTTTATGAAAATTCCTGCCTACGTCTAGTGTGGCTGGATATTGCATTCAGACGCTAGAAAAAAGCCATCGCTGTTGCAAGGCGACGCGAAATGAAAGTCCCCGCTAGAGCGCGTAAGTTCCCGGCGAATACCAGCCCAGATAAATAACAACAAGACTGCTACAGAGCGACAAATATGTATATTTCATGGGAGAGATTAGGGAAGAACAAAACCACTAGTATGTCGAACATCAGTACTAAACCTCACAGGCGCCATTCATAATCAGATGTCTAATGGATAATGGTGGTGGTGGTGGTGGTGGTGGTGGTGGTGGTGTCATCATGTACAATCTATGGGACTACGAAATAGAACCATTACAAAGCTCTGATTTGGGTGAAACAAATGACAGATTTCGATTAAATTGGGATATAGTGGAATGCTGCTTAAGTGTGAGCGTTGCTTTAGGAGTCGGTCTGTCATGGAACATCGAGCGTATACTAAAGGCAGCACGAATGGTCGCAAGCTGCTTTACATCGTTGGAGAGACGAGTGTGTAACAGATACGCAGAAAACATCTGAGCTGGCAGACACCTTTAGGACAAAGTATATTATCTCGCAGCCTGCCACTGTGGTCGAGCGGTTCTTGGCGCTTCAGTCCGGAACCGCGCTGCTGCTACGGTCGCAGGTTCGAATCCTGGCTCGGGCATGGATGTGCGTGATTCCCTTAGGTTAGTTAGGTTTAAGTAGTTCGAAGTCTTGGGGACTGATGACCTCAGATGTTAAGCCCCATAGTGCTTAGAGCCATTTGAACCATTTTTATTTACTCGGAAAAAAAATCATTTAACTCTAAGAATTACCTCTCAGAGCGCAGGTTATGAATACATGACAGCTTGCTACGTACAGCCTCAGCGTGTCCGTGAAGAGAAAATTGTGGAGACGGAGGGTTTTTTAAAAAAAATTCATGTTCGGGGTGCGACTGAGCGAAAGCTATCCTGTCACAGAACATGTCTTTACATAATGCGTTACCCCCACAGTGCTGATAAAAAAATTACTGAAACAAGTGAATAACAGATGTGCGATGATATTTCTAATATGAAAAATCGCTCCTTTTTCCAATCTTTAAGGCTGCTGAGCTGGGTAAGGTTGATTCCCGTTAGAATGTAATAGCATTGGGTGAGTTGCAGTATTTGAAATAATGTAAGCAATACAATCATTATTAACTCAGTGCGAGCGCGCTACGCAGTTTTCCGCATCTACCAGACAAGACAAAGCGTAACCCGTTTTCATTTTTCCATCTACGTCAGTGACAAGTGACAATCAATCGGCAACCTAGAGAAGTAATTATATCTGTGGAGTGATCAAGATTTCCCGTAAACACCTTGCACATTTTGAATTGTAGACATAATTAGTATAGACTGGTCCAGCTCAAAGGTAGCATATATTTTGCACACATGTTTCATAGGATTCTTATTAATTTGAATACAGTATTTGGGATAACTTAGTATAAAGCTTTGAAAACATAAACTCAAGGGCATTTCGTTTGTTTGTGACAAGTGCCGCAGCTCGGATGTCGATATTTTTTCTGTTGAAAGAAAAGAAGGGACAGCCGCTGCTATTTTCTAGGTTCTGTACTGCACTTGATTGTACTGCCGCGTATCTTTTTTAGTCGGTGGCGCTGTGAAATGGCTTCCTGATATACTACGGTGAAAGCGTCCCTGCAAACATCGAAATTGAAGCTACTATGTGGAGTAAATTAGCTATTTGTGAAACATTGTTAATGAGGAAAGTTTCCGTCTTTACTCTTATGTTTGATCTTCGTTCACCCTCATGGAAACTAAAATATGGGTCACATATACACTGTCTCCACCTCATAGGTATGTACGTATGTACGTACGTATGTATGTATTGAACTGGGGACCTAGAAACGGCGGAGAGACTTCATCCCCGCCGTAGCCCTCAGTGGTACACAACTCCTCAACAGGCGACAGCAGCCCACTCACCCCACCGCACCGAACCCAGGGTATTGTGCAGTTCGGCCCCCCGGTGGACACCCCCCTTCCCCCCTCTGGGAACATTTCACACCGGACGAGTGTAACCCCAGTGTTTGCGTGCTAGAGTAATTATGGTGTACGCATACGTGGAGACAGTATTTGCGGAGAAATCGCCGACAATAGTGCAACTGGGGCGGAATAAGGGGAACCAGCCCACATCCGCCGAGGCAGATGGAAAACAGCCTTAAAAAACCATTCACAGGCTGGCCGGACCTCGACACTAATCCGCCGCCCGGATTCGTGCCGGGGACCGACACGCCTTCCCGCTCGGAATGCAGTGCGTTAGACCGCACGGCTAACCGGGCGGCACCTCATTGGTACTGCTACCACAGCTTACTATTGTGACAGCTTTAAAGTAAGTACAATAGTTTGGAGGTATGTATAATCCAGAGATAATAGCTCAGATTGCCATAAACATGGTGTTAAAGAAAAAAAAAACGACGTATACAAGATTTTAGATTGTTTAGAAATAGATAAACAGCAATAGCAGCACTTTTGTAGCGGATGATGATAATCAAACTGTAGCCTACTCACAGAGGTCCAGTGTGGGCTGTACTTACCGTATGACGGCGAAACTAGGTAGATATGCTAATGTATTAATGTGGAACTGATTACGCTGGAAAAACTTAGTTCCAATTTTGTCTACCAGGTGCAAATTGGCGCTGTGAACCCAAGAAAGACATATAGATATGTTTCCATTCGTAATGGATTAGGAACGAGACATGGGAAAAAAGGTCAAACATGATTCTACTATTAACCGCCGCTTACCCAGTTTGTTCAATATGAGCACCGGATACGTCGACGAGATGCTCCATCAGTAAAACGACGTGGTCAACAGCGGCAGATTCGCAACTGGTGGCCAGAATTGGAGCTAATTTTTTTCTATCGTAAATCGGTTCCGCATTAACATACCTCCTAAGTTTCGCTGCTGTACCTCCTTGAGTAGCTGTACTTTAATTATAAGCACCCGGTATGTGACAAGAATGTCACAGATGCTCCGTCTCCCTCCTGGGGGTCCATGGTAGTGATGCTAATGACGTCTTTTCCGTGTCAACAAACACCTTTTTTTAACTGTCGTAAAAGTTGAAACGTAAGAATGTACTAATAAGGGAACCTCCCCGTCGCACCCCCTCAGATTGAGTTATAAGTTGGCACAGTGAATAGACCTTGAAAAACTGAACACAGATCAATCGAGAAAACAGGAAGAAGTTGTGTGGAACTATGAAAAAAATAAGCAAAATATGCAAACTGAGTAGTCCATGCGCAAGATAGGCAACATCAAGAATAGTGTGAGCTCAGGAGCGCCGTGGTTAGCGTGAGCAGCTGCGGAACGAGCGGTCCTTGGTTCAAGTCTTCTCTCGAGTGAAAAGTTTACTTTTTTATTTTCGCCAAGTTATGATCTGTCCGTTCGTTCATTGACGTCTCTGTTCATTGTAATAAGTTTAGTGTCTGTGTTTTGCGACCGCACCGCAAAACCGTGCGATTAGTAGACGAAAGGACGTGCCTCTCCAATGGGAACCGAAAACATTTCATCGCAAGGTCATAGGTCAACCGATTCCTCCACAGCAAAACACGTCAGATAATAATTGTCTGAAAATAAAAAATTAAACTTTTCACTCGAGGGAAGACTTGAACTAAAGACCTTTCGTTCCGCAGCTGCTCACGCTAACCACGGGACCACGGCGCTCCTGATCATACACTATCGTTGATGTTGCCTATCTTGCGCATGGACTACTCAGTTTGTATATTTTGCTTATTTTTTTCATAGTTCCACTCAACTTCTTCCTGTTTTCTCGATTGATCTGTGTTCAGTTTTTCAAGGCCTATCCACTGTGCCAACTTACAACTAAATCTGAGGGGGGTGCGATGGGGAGGTTCCCTTGTACGGCGAATATCCAGTGAGGAGGGAAAGGAAAAAAGAGAGGAAAAACAAACACTCTGGGAAGCAATGACGTACCAGTGAAAAACCCTTACGAGAGTGTTTTTGTGTTTAGAAATTCTGCGTGTGATTCGCATTGTGGCTGAGCAGAAGCATCGGAGTGTGTTCAGCTACACCGAAGCTCGCCAAGTTGGATAACATGCACAAACAAATGCGAATGCGCTCGTACCGACACGGAAATTGCCTCACGTACTAGTCGGAAAGCGGAACACGGCTGTTTTGCGGTGTCTGCGCTGATCTGCTTGTTTTGGCCGGCCCCGTGCTGCTGTCCCGGTGATGCACGGCCCGTAACAAAAACATCTGCCGCTGCGACATGCGGCACCAATGCCAGCTGGAACGGCCAAAATCGAATAAAAGTTATATTAATGCACGGGGATGCGTCTGTTGTACTACTCAAATAGGGAGAAAACTGAGCAGCAAGTTGTTCTCTTGTCGAACATCAAGGTACAAATTTGAACTTGACAGGAGTGCCTAAAGTCGATGGGTCTCGCAGGTTTCTGTTCTTTGCCCATACTCTTTTTTGTTAAATATCAGTGATCTGTTCCGCTTACCACGCAGGGGGCCCGGGTTCGATTCCCGGCAGAGGAATGGGTGTTGTGTGTCCATCATCATTTTGATCACCATTGACGCACAAGTCGCCGAAGTGTCGTCAACTTTAAAAAGGACTTGCAATACGGCGGCCGAACTCCTCCGCATGGGGCCTATGCCAACAATGCCATAGGATAATTTCATTTCATTGTTAATAAATGTGACAGATTATTAAAAATATTTATGTAACCCATTCTGATTAGATCCGTCAGACCTCCTCTTACATCTAACGAAGGTTTCACACATACAATACCGTTTTTAAATGGTAATTATCTAAGAAATAACAATTTTAATATTAAAAACAGTACTAAAATGGTTTGAGTGTCTATGTTGACAATCTGAGTAAGTAATAAAGTGATAAAGTTGATACTAGCAGTACTCCTTCTAATGCTGCTGCTGATGCCACTAATAATAATAATAGTAATAATAATATGACAATAATAGTAATTGTAACAGCAATAATGATAGTGGCAGATATAAAAATAATTTATCGGTGTGCAAAAGAGAAGTTTCTGATTTAGGGAGTTCTGGGGAAGGGACATACAAGTAGACTGCACCAGCTAAGAATACCGGGAAATGAGGAAGATCTGGTTGGTTCAAAATGGTTCAAATGGCTTTGAGCACTATGGGACTTAACAGCTGAGGTCATCAGTCCCCAAGAACTACTTAAACCTAACTAACCTCAGGACATCACACACATCCATGCCTGGGGCAGGATTCGAACCTGCGACCGTAGCGGTCGCGCGGTTCCAGACTGAAGCGCCTAGAACCGCTCGGCCACACCGGCCGGCCATAGGATCTGGTTGGAAAGAAGGATGTACGGGAGTAACAAGTGCGTTCAGGAACAATGGTAATCATTGTTGTTGCTTTATTAGATATCCGTTGTCCTCTGAAGCTGGAGATGTTATTCAGTTTCCTAATATAGTGCAGAAGGTTAGTGGAGAGTCGGGGCCTTTCTACTGAAAAGGACTTCGAGAAAGAGGCTGAACGACGGAGTGAGAGAAAAAGGTTATCTGTTTGCGTACTACGCGGGTGTCAGCGCAAAAGATGCTTAATGTATTGGGCGGATATATCAGAAATGGTGGTAGATTGCGTCAGCACATTGCAGTATGCTTGCGTAGGAGAAATCATTATGGAACTATTGGAAAAAACTATCTTTGTGTACCTTTCGCGTCTACAAACAGGAAGCAGTAAATTGTTGTGTTCCACATTTCTTTTTTTGCTAAGTGTCAGAGATCTGTTAATAAACGTACCTATTGTAGAAACTATATGTATTTTCGAGTTGCATAAGTTGCCTTATCTTATTTTTGGTGTTGGATGAGGTTTCAAATGGTTCAAATGGCTCTGAGCACTATGGGACTTAACAGCTGAGGTCATCAGTTCCCTAGAACTTACAACTACTTAAACATAACCAACTCAAGGGCATCACACACATCCATGCCCGAGGCAGAATTCGAACCTGCGACCGTAGTGGTCGTGCGGTTCCAGACTGAAGCGCCTAGAACCGCTCGGCCACTCCAGCGGTCTCTGGATGAGGTTTGCAGAATGACAACACCTACAATTCTTCAAAGTTTTTCGTGACTATTTTGAAACGCACTAGAAATTTCCGACGTAATTCAAACACAGCGTAAAGGTTTCGTTCCTACGAAACAGTGGTTATTCAAACACTGTTTTACAGCAATTAATGCACAAGCTGATTTAGCTAAGCAATTCGCCTCGCGTATGCCCGGAACCGTTTGGTTCAAATGGCTCTGAGCATTATGGGACTTAACGTCTGTGGTCATCAGTCCCCTAGAACTTAGAACTACTTAAACCTAACTAACCTAAGGACATCACACACATCCATGCCCGAGGAGGATTCGAACCTGCGACCGTAGCGGTCACGCGGTTCCAGACTGAAGCGCCTAGAAACGCACGGACACACCGGCCGGCCCGGAACCGTTTAAGATACCGTAATTCTGTTTTATGAATTATAAAAAAAGTCATCATTAAATGACGCTTGGTGTCTTGTCATAGCTATATCCCTCCCACGTGTATAAATAATGTCAATTATTATTGTTTTGTGAGCGAAAAAGTACCCATGCATCCCGGAGACAATACAGGGTGACTCAAAAACGAATTTACAACTTTGGAATGATATAGAAAGTTATTGAGATAACTTACAGAATCGGTAGATTTGTCATTTTGTAGCAAACAACCTCATGTGTCACATCAAAGGGTCAAGTATCATTTTGGTTCGATGTAACTACTATTTGTAATGCGACAGACATCCTATCTGAAATCAATTTCTTCCCACACTCGCTGCAGCAAATCGGGCGTAACCTGTGCACCGGCAAGGTACTGTAGATTCGATTTTTCAGGTCGGCTAAATTGTTTGGTAGGTGAGAAAGAAAGCCAGTGTTGTCAAGTCTGGGGAGCGACGTGGACATACAGTTGGCCCTACACGGCCAGTCCACTGACCTGGTAATCGATAAACGAGGAAACGTCGAAATTCCGCGAGGAAATGATGTGGTGCACCGCCTTGCTAGTAGTAAGTCACCCCATCTCGATCCTCTTCATCGATGTGTGGAGTTAAAACGTTTTTAAACATATCCAGATACAAAATAACAGTGACAGTTATGATCCACGAAGAAGAAAGGGCTGTATATTACTTATGCTCTAATGACGAGTTTCACCTTATGCAAGGCATCTTCAGAGCGGCCTACGATAAAAAGTGGCGGAATGGAATACTAATGTAGTACGGGTGAATCAAACTTCAAGCTGCTTGCCACAAAATGACAAATCTACCGATTCTGTAAGTTATCTCAGTAAATTTCTATGACATTCCAAAGGAGTAAAGTCCTTAAAAGACTCATCCTGTATAAACACTGTGATAAAGACAACGTTTATCTGTTTTGCTCCGAAACAGAACATGACAAACACTGGGCACGTCTCGTTTCTAGTGCCACCTGCTCTACAAACATTCCTTTCTGCCTAAATAGAAAAGGGGTGTTAATACAATATGCTGTACCTTTGCTTTCAAGACAACTGAGGGATCATGCAAGCTACCTCCAGTTCAATTCGCTATATTTTAGGTCTTCGTATTCTGCCCCTCCCCAAACTCACATTCTGAATAACTTAGTTGTCCCACACCACTAGTTCCATCATGGCACATATAATTCAAAGAAGAGACTAAATCCAGGAATTCTAAAGAAATTGGCAGACTATCTTCATGTTTCTCAGGGTCCCAGATTACTACCCCTATCCGAAATGGCTCGCACAAAATTCAAAGTGAGCTTGGACCTTTTTGAGAGTTAACTGCTGCCGAAAGCTGAAACACATGTACTTACATCTCAGCTTCAGCTGTGGAAGATGGTGGCAGGCAAAGTAAGATCGTCCCTCTAAAAGAGATCGCCAGTGTTAAGCATAGAGAACATTTCCGCCCACCACCTGCCCAAATGGTAAAACCGTGTGTCGATACCTTGAGTTCTTTCTTTATTGTTACTGAGGATCTGTTGTTAAGTATCGGAATTTAAATGGAAAGGCCCGAGGTACGGCCTGCAAAAGGTTTTCTACTTCTGCCCTGTGACTTCGAAACGAACCTTCGAATGAAGGACAGTTTTATTTAATGGTTGACTAAACTATGCTACCACATTTTTCTTTTCTTTTCTTTTCTTTTTTTTATATTCATTGCTCGTACTATACACAAGTTCGGTAACGAGTTCTCCAACGAAATTTGATAGTAGTAAGAGGCGGAATGTGTGATTGTACTTCATTTAGTTAATCCAATGTAATCTTTACGACCCTGAGACGCACTTGGAATTTCTCTCCGGGTTGTCTCTCGGTAACCTGAGCTACTGAATAATTAGCATGGAGCGGTGCCAAATTTTCCTAAACTTTGCGCATCGGCACAGCCGGTCGCAGCAGAGCATCGTTTGGGTCTTTGGGTAGGTATTCTTCGCGTCGTGAATATAACGGGGAAAGTCAATGTAGAGCGCTTACGAAAATACGAGATTGCTGCTAGACTTTGTACTACTTTATACTGCTTCCGAGCGCCATTGTCTTTAATTAACTGCTGTAAGAGCCGCTTGGAAAAGAGAGAGCACAACGACCACTGTTCATATTTTTTACCGCCCACGACGCGTCTAACGAATGTGCATTCACGAGAGCCGGATGCCTCTGTTGTGGATGCAAAAGGCTTCTTTCCCTCTGTCTCATTGAGGACAGTGGCGAAAATCCCTTACAGGAAAATCCGTTAACGCTGAATAGCAAAGGAAATTATCTCATTACGGTAGGATTATGCAAAAAATCGTACAACAAGAGAAAATAATTTCTAACTGTTTCTCTGTGGTTCTTTGGTAATTGTAGCGGATTGGTTAACGGCGACTAGTGGTTTGTGCCTTTGGAGATCCCTAAAGTACCCACAACGTAGTGAGACACAAAAACTACAGGCCAAACTCTCACAAGGAGGTATGTTGGAAAAAAAGTCACAGACAAAAATTCCGTCGAAATCCATGTCATTAGGAGCGGAGCGCTAACCCAGATGATCTGAAATTGGTATGAACCTCTGTAAAGGAACTGCTCATGTTGTCACGTGAAGTGATTTAAGGAAAAAATGAAAATCTAAATCGTCGTGCTAACCGAAGTAGGATTTGAACCATGTTTCTCCCGAATAAATATCCAATGTCAACCTGTTTTATGTGGAAGCGAGGGTGGTACACCTGCATATATCGCCCGCAGTCGACTGTGCAGCGTATGGCGTGGAGTTTTCGTAACAAAATTAGGCACTCAAGGTTCTGTTCCATTTGTGTATGAAGCGAGGGAAAAATGATTGCCTTACCCTACTCGTAATGTTTGTATAAAAACCATTGTCCTGACTGACTTAACCCAAACCGCTTAGGATAGAAACTTCACATTTGGAGATGGCGTTGATCTTATACCGAAGGCGTCGCTTAAGTAGGGCGTTTTTGGAATTCCTATCCCTAACAGGGTGAAATAGTAGGTGAAAGGCTTTTTGAAAATGTGTCACTATTAAGACACTTTTGAAGCTAGAATCACAAAAATTGGTATCTGGTTTCTCAATCAGACGTGTTTCAGTATTTTTGGAAATGCAATCACTAAGGGGGCAAAATAGTGTGTGAAAGTTAAAAAAAAATTATTAAAGAACTACTCATGCATTTTTAAAGCTACGTCTCTGAAAACTTGTGTTTGACTTCTCGCTTAGAAATAAAGAAAATGCTTGTTTCATTGTTTTTGGAAATTCAATCCTCTAAGGGAGTGAAATACGGGATGAAAAGTTTTATGAAATTATTTAATTATAAAAGTAATTTCAAAGCTGCATCTTTAAACGTTTAGAAATTTAAAAAAAAATACGTGTTTCACTGTTGTTGAAAATTCTTCCTCTAAGGGGGTGAAATACGGGCAAATTTTTTTTTAAATATTTGGTTATATTGAAAATCTTTTAAAGGTAAATCTACGAAAACTGGTATTTCACTTCCATGTTAGATATAAAGAAATACGGTCAGGCGATGAAAGTTTATCTCGAAATATAACCTCAAGAACTCAATAACATGATCAACGAAACACTTGGACTCCGGCTACAAGAATCGCTCTTTGGTCAGAAATACATACGGGGAAGACCATGCTTCTATGACCATGGAGGGTGTGTTTGAATTACAAATTTCAAAACTCCATCTCTCTCCTCACATCCACCACTGCTGGCGGCTCACCTCCAACTGCGCAACGCTACGCGCTGTTCACATCCAGCTGCCGATGCCCAACACTACAATGGCAGACAACAATGCAAACTAGCCACAGACGGCACACAGCACAGCCAGTGATTTTCATACAGAGCGCTACGTGGAATTACCAATATAAAAATCTAAACAGCCTACTTACATGTTTTTTCGAATTCATTCCACGGCGGTTTCTTGCTGGGACATTTCTATGCGCGGCTTCCTATGTGCTTAGCACCATATTTTGCCAGTAAGTTTTTTTTTTTCCTAGTCCGATTTTACTAAATCTGGTTTAGATCGTTTATTATTATTATTATTTATTTTATGGCCTTCATTGGACCACTGTAGTCAAAAATACAAAGTTCTAAACAAGTTGTTACAAATGGATACAATTTGGTTCGACAATAACTTAATATATTTAGGTAATATAATTATTAGAGGCTATTCTTGTATGAAAGGTGTTTTGCTCTTCTGTCTGCCCAATATTTCTTCATTCTTTCAGGTATTTTCTTTCTTTCTTCATCTGAGACAACTCTTCCTGTACTCCTTTTATTCATTTTCATTTGTAGTCTGGTTTGCGGGTCTTACAGTATTCTGGTTTTCTCTGTCTTGTTTTTTAGGTCATTAGGTCGTTTATATGAGAGGTTCTATTTTTTTTCTCGTAGGCCAGTCTGAAGATACCATGTATATGGCAAAACGAGTCATTGGTGGATAAATAAAATAAAAAATCCAGTTTTGCAAACAAAGACCGTTTGTTATTTCATACTACTGTGGACCAGACTGTTGACCTCGACTTCCTCCGCACCCTGTATAGCTGCGTCCGAGTCGACGTCCGTGTGTTGCAGAGCGGGCCCCTTTGAGTGGTGCCGGCGTGAAGCGATGCCAGGGCGCGCATTCCAGCAGTTTTTTACGCGCCACCCTGTGTGTGTGTGTGTCTCTCTGTCCGTGCCTGTGACTGCGTGCACGCATGCCGTTTACGCGCCGGCCGCCATAACGAGCAGCGTTCTCGGAAGTGCGCCACACACGCTGCGAACCACAGCTGTAGGGTGCGCAGGCGGGCGTGTGCAGAGCAGTCGCAAGTAACCAAAAGTGACCGAACGCCGCGTCTCATTCCAGGGCATGCTTGCAAAATGATCCTGTCAGCGATCAGCTTATTTGTGGCTAACTGTAAATTAATACGAGAGCGAGTCAAATGAAAACCAAATATTTTTTTAAATATTATTTATTGTGCGAAGTGGTACAACGCTTTATTACTTTTCAACATAATCTCCCCCACGCTCAATGCAAGTCCTCCAGCGCTTACAAAGTGCATAATTCCTTTAGAAAAAATTCTTTTGGTAGTCCGCACAACCACTCATGCACCGTGTGGCGTACCTCTTCATCAGAACGGAACTTCTTTCCTCCCATTGCGTCTTTGAGTGGTTCAAACATATGGAAATAACTTGAGGCAAGGTCTGGTGAGTATGGTGGATGAGGAAGACACTCAAAATGTAGGTCTGTGGTTGTTGCAACTGTTGTAGGGGCAGTGTGGGGCCTTGCATTGTCATGTTGCAAAAGGACACCTACTGACAGCAGTCCACGTCGCTTTGATTTGATTGCAGCCCGCAGATGATTTTTTAGGAGATCTGTGTATGATGCACTGGTGACAGTGGTCCCTCTAGGCATGTAATGCTCCAAAATGGCGCCTTTTTCGTCCCAAAAGAGAGTTAGCATAACCTTCCCTGCTGATGGTTCTCTTCGAAACTTCTTTGCTTTTGGTGATGAGGAATGGCGCCATTCCTTGCTCGCTCTCTTCGTTTCCGGTTGGTGGAAGTGAACCCAGGTTTCGTCCCCAGTAACGATTCTTGCAAGGAAACCATCACCTTCTCGTTCAAAGCGCCGAAGAAGTTCCTCACTAGCATCAACAAGTTGTTCTCTCATTCCAGGAGTCAGTTGCCGTGGCTCCCATCTTGCAGACACTTTGTGAAACTGCAGCACATCATGCACAATGTGGTGTGCTGACCCATGAATAATCTGTAAACATGCTGCAGTGTCATTCAGTGTCACTCCGCGGTTTTCCTTCACTAAGGCTTCAAGTGCTGCAATGTTCTGTGGGGTCAGAACTCGTTGTGCCTGACCTGGACGAGGAGAGTCTTCCACTGAAGTCACACCATTTGAGAACTTCCTACTCCATTCGTAGACTTGCTGCTGCAACAAACATGCATCATCGTACTGAACCTTCATTCGTCGATGAATTTCAACCGGTTTCACACCTTCACTACGCAAAAACCGAATAACAGAACGGTGTTCTTCCCTGGTGCAAGTCGGAAGTGGGGCGGCCATCTTTGTACTGATACTGTGCATGTGCACTATGCTGCCACCTACAGGCCTTTCTGCACGCTGTTTGTAACAGGCTTACCAACTAACAGGTTAACGGCGTGAAATTTCGATTTGTTATTACAAAAAGTGTAACTGCGAATTTTGTGTGGCTTGTTCACGTTCATGGCCGCGTTAAGCAAAAGGCCGCGTTAAATAAATTTGCGATACTCTTACCAATTGTCTTATCAAATTACATATAATAATAATATATGAAAAGGACGTAACTGTTAGTAGATATTTCCAAGACAAATTTAGTCTCATTTTCTTGCAGTTACTGATGAAATTACAAATCTCTCCAGTAATAGATTAGAAAAATATTCAGTCTGTTGGGAGCTACATAAAATGGCGGCAAAAACTGAACTCCAAATTTCATATGGAAGGAATGAGACTGATATTTAACTAGCAATCTCCAATCATCAGATTTGGGAGGACTATTTCAATTCCTCAGGTAAGATAAATGAAAAGGGAAGTCTAAAATGGGAAACTAACAAAGGAATACCTGCAAAACCACAAAAACATGCAAAATCATTTACAACTTACAATACAAATCTGTATCACAAATTGCAAAACTACCACATTATGAAACAGTTGGTTGAATATTACTTTCGGCATCTGAAACTGAGTTTATGGTGCAAAACTCAAAATCATTTGGGGGGGGGGGGGGGGGGGAGATCTGAGGAATATTCTACGATCAAAATTCGACAATGGAGTTTGGATCACGAAAAAAAAAGTAAATTTATCACGTTATAGTGAAACGCCACAATCAGGATACTGCTATTACAAAGTTCTGATCACTTGCATAGAACGAATATCAGCAGGGAGACAATGAAAATTCTCAGACTAACCAATATTTCGGTTCGTCATTGATAAAACTAGCAGGAATGCATGGAGCTCCAAATGAAATTGGCGAACTTGAAGTGATGTTCTTAGGCTAGCATAATTCAGAAGCATAAGTAACAATCACAGATTGCCGTGGGCCCCACAGGGTGGACAGAAGAACTTCTTTTCGCAGAAGAACTTCTGTGAAGTTTGGAAGGTAGGAGACGAGACACTGGCAGAAGTGAAGCTGTGAGTACGGGGCGTGAGTCGTGCATGGGTAGTTCAGATGGTACAGCACTTGCCCGCCAAAGGCAAAGTTTCATATCGGCGCACACTCCAATACAGAGTGAAAATCGCATTCCAGAAGAACTAAAGTTCTTAACACAGCATTTTTTTTTTACGGATGAAGAGATATAGGGAGGAAAGGAAGTAAATAATTAAACAGTATGTAGGTTCAAGTCAGTCATCGGTTAAACACGACGAATATTAAAATATTAATAATAATACTCAGCAGAACAAGTACAGTGAGATGAAGCTACTCTAGTTACTGAAAACTAATTTCGATTAGAAAAAATGTGACAACAATGCCGTCTGCGAAGCCCGAGATAACGTTATGATAAACAAAGGAACAATTTCAAACATCGTATGCCGGTGCTTCAGATTGAAAAAATGACACGTGCAATACGTGCTCTTTTCAACTCAATGAAAACACGTCTATGATCAGCAACAGGCAAACCTGAGAGAACAAATAGACTCGTCCAAATGCGCGCTCCACTTTTTAAAATAGAAATATCTTTGTCGCTGTACCGTTCTGGTATTTACTGATTTGTACACGTGGGACCTAGGTCACTGAACATAAAGTTGTGTGCTGTATCTGTCTAAACCTTTGAATCGGACTGAAACAAGAGCAGCACTTTCCTTTCACGCACTCCCTTATCAATATCTGCCGCTGTTTCGTAGAAATTTGTCCATCGTGATCATGTCTTTTATCTCTGGGTAAAATAAATCCTGTATCGTGGTTCATTGTAGGAACATCGTTCATGCACAATGAATCCCTCCGGCTCCTGATATAAGCTCTCCCTTTTGAATTGTACATATTATGGTAATGTTTATTTAGTTGTTAAGCTATCAGATTTTTACGGGAGATGGCTTATAACAGATCACGTCCGACGGAGGAATAAACCGTGTTCTTTTTCACGACGGCCTGTAATTAATAACCAACGACTCAATAGTCACACACGGTCAGAACCTATTATAAATAACAACACTACATACATAAATTTAGTTAACTGGCCCCCAACAAATAATATTCTTAACTAGTTGCAGGTCTTTCACACACACAGTTTTGTAATCTACACTGATACTTTTGCATTCTAGAGAATCCCCTAAAACTGATCTCGATTGTTTCATCGATGATACATTCTCGTATAAGTCATTAATTCATTTAAATTCTAATCAGCAGTTTCAGTTCTACTGACACTACAAGTACTTCAACTTCTAGTTCTCGTTAACGTTTGCATGTATGATTAGCAATTCATAATCTCTTGACTTCTTAAAACAAGTCTCCCTCTCAACGTCGCCTCTAGCTTTAATTCAACCGACCCAATCATTACGGTCAGTGTTGCCAAATATTCGAAACGAAATAAGCTAAATGTCCATACAAAAAAGCCGGAAAAAGTTGAAGTAAAACAAGGTGTATTATTGTGCAGTTTTATTGTTGCAGTAATTATTCTGTATAGGGTATTTAAATGTGGGAGGGACGTGTACGAAAATCCAGTAAGGTAGATATTGTTAGATAACTCCAACTGTATGGAGAACAATTTGATCACATTTTGTACACTTTTTTGAGACGCCAAAAAGTAATCAACGCTGATATTATTTTGATAGATCTTTTTGTTTTACTTTAGATTCAAGTTTTTGAAAAATACGTTAACCAGATTTACACATACCAGGTATGTAATTCGGTTTAAAATAGCTTCAGAAAATAACGGTTCCAGAGGATTTCTCCATTATACCTTAAGTGCATGTATGGCGTTTCATATCAGTAGCTTTAACGGCCGGAAAGTAAAGCGCCAAAGAATAAAAATTTAAATCTGTGCCTTGTGTATCTCATTAAAGAAATGATTTCTGGGTACAATAGTACTTCGAATACAGATTTAACAATTTCAGCTTTTATTTATGCATGTAAAACATCAGACCATTTTTAAAACCTCGATAGTTTGACGAAAAAAATTAATTTAAGTAAACAACTTCATGTCAGTTTCTATCGCGTAATTTTATTTTTCTCACAACACAAATATAAATTAGTTCCTGCTACGTACTTACACGACAAACTTAAGAATATCTGTCCTGTAACATTATATGATTTTGTACACTTAGCAAACTACCGCAATGAATAGAAGTTAGCTGTTCCTTTCCTCAGTTCCGTCGCTAGGACATTGTTTATTACAACTGTGAAGCGTATGACCTCTGATTCATCCTGCATAAAGCAACTGCTGCCTGCTTTGCTTATAACATCTTCCTTCATTATTGTGAAGTTGCGATACTTTGCTGATGTCCGCTGTGCTGCAACAGGGTTTCCAGTAAGGCTCTCAACTGTGTATGTATGCTGACGACCTCGGAAGACACACCAACACAGCTTTAGATTTCTTGCTTTGTTGTGCCTTTTAATTCACTGTACTAACACGTTTTCATGGAATACTGAAGCATATTTTGAACTCAGTTCAATGCAAGTAATTTTCCTATAATTATCGTGGATTTTTAAAGTTTCCTATATTCAAGGACAAAAATATAGAAAAGAAGACAGATTATTGTGAAAAAAGCCATATTTTCGGACGCCAGCAAAATCACTTATTTTACAGCTAAATGATATTAAAAAGTAGTCAGAATTAGCCCTAAAAACTGATTTATCGGAATTGACTGGAACAAAGCCGATGTGACTTGGACAGTACTCTCGCTGCAGAAAAAGGCGCGTAACGCACCGAAGGTTCCAGAATGATAATACCGCCGGCTACCGCGATCTATCCGAACGAGTACGTTGCAGACAGACGCAGTACTCTTACACAGGTCGAATAAGGGGGCCGTTTCGAGCTTCCATCATTAGACCGGCGCGGTCAACATTAATAAGAAAACAGGCTGTCTGACCTCGAAGACGGCGTGGCTTCCAATCTAGTTTATTTCAGTGGCGTTACGCAAGGTCACGCGACACCGCCTGTTGGATTCTCGATCGGTGTGAGGGGAGTACTGTTTGATGACCCTGACACGCACACCTTCCAGAAGGGCATTAGCCCCAAACAAAAGGTAGAAATACTAAGAATTTAGAAGACTGTAACGGCTAGTCGTGCAGTGGATTACACAAGGTACTACAAAGCGGAGTCTCTCGTAGGTGCTGGACCTACTTTTACCTAGATTTCTATATAACTGCTAATTTTATTAAAGCACGTATCGTTGCATAGCAACCCGTTTTGTGTATCTTCATAGCAGTTTACTGCCTGTGACAATAATCGGCTGGTAACAGATTATTTCATATCATCATTGGTTCGTGGTAATGTCATTTGAGGAGTAGAAAGAAAGAAAAATCTGTAGAGAACAGAATAGGGCTTCCCAGAGGTCATGAAAGTTTCTCCAAAGCAGAAGTCGCAGTTTTTTGTTGCTGCCGTGTATTATCGTGAATCAGAAAGTCTGTGATAATAATTGCATGTCGTTTTTTGCGAATCACCTCTCAAACCCTGAGTACTAAACAAGGCCTGAAGCCTCCGGAGATCGAATGAAAGCGTTCTGTGTGAGATGAGGCAATGTATACTTCATCGTAGTTGTATTCTTGAAGGCTTTTCCACTGTAACAACAGTTGTTGCGGCTTTCGGGATTTGCGGTGATGGTGACACTAAAACTTCAGATTTATCTGGTTATTAAAAAAAAATTGTATGTGCTGGTCACCTCATATGTGTGTGTGCCCAGCAGGGTTCTGTTAAAGGACGCCCTATGTCCCATGTAGAAAGTTTTACGCCATTGTCGGACGTCCTATACTCGCTGCATCATTCAGGATAGACGCAATTTTGCTGTGACTGGTCACAGAACCCAGGATGGACTACCAAAAACACCATTATCACCCTAGTGGTGTCTCTTATCAGAAACATCGTCCATAATGGCACAGCTTCTACACTCCTGGAAATTGAAATAAGAACACCGTGAATTCATTGTCCCAGGAAGGGGAAACTTTATTGACACATTCCTGGGGTCAGATACATCACATGATCACACTGACAGAACCACAGACACATAGACACAGGCAACAGAGCATGCACAATGTCGGTACTAGTACAGTGTATATCCACCTTTCGCAGCAATGCAGGCTGCTATTCTCCCATGGAGACGATCGTAGAGATGCTGGATGTAGTCCTGTGGAACGGCTTGCCATGCCATTTCCACCTGGCGCCTCAGTTGGACCAGCGTTCGTGCTGGACGTGCAGACCGCGTGAGACGACGCTTCATCCAGTCCCAAACATGCTCAACGGGGGACAGATCCGGAGATCTTGCTGGCCAGGGTAGTTGACTTACACCTTCTAGAGCACGTTGGGTGGCACGGGATACATGCGGACGTGCATTGTCCTGTTGGAACAGCAAGTTCCCTTGCCGGTCTAGGAATGGTAGAACGATGGGTTCGATGACGGTTTGGATGTACCGTGCACTATTCAGTGTCCCCTCGACGCTCACCAGTGGTGTACGGCCAGTGTAGGAGATCGCTCCCCACACCATGATGCCAGGTGTTGGCCCTGTGTGCCTCGGTCGTATGCAGTCCTGATTGTGGCTCTCACCTGCACGGCGCCAAACACGCATACGACCATCATTGGCACCAAGGCAGAAGCGACTCTCATCGCTGAAGACGACACGTCTCCATTCGTCCCTCCATTCACGCCTGTCGCGACACCACTGGAGGCGGGCTGCACGATGTTGGGGCGTGAGCGGAAGACGGCCTAACGGTGTGCGGGACCGTAGCCCAGCTTCATGGAGACGGTTGCGAATGGTCCTCGCCGATACCCCAGGAGCAACAGTGTCCCTAATTTGCTGGGAAGTGGCGGTGCGGTCCCCTACGGCACTGCGTAGGATCCTACGGTCTTGGCGTGCATCCGTGCGTCGCTGCGGTCCGGTCCCAGGTCGACGGGCACGTGCACCTTCCGCCGACCACTGGCGACAACATCGATGTACTGTGGAGACCTCACGCCCCACGTGTTGAGCAATTCGGCGGTACGTCCACCCGGCCTCTCGCATGCCCACTATACGCCCTCGCTCAAAGTCCGTCAACTGCACATACGGTTCACGTCCACGCTGTCGCGGCATGCTACCAGTGTTAAAGACTGCGATGGAGCTCCGTATGCCACGGCAAACTGGCTGACACTGACGGCGGCGGTGCACAAATGCTGCGCAGCTAGCGCCATTCGACGGCCAACACCGCGGTTCCTGGTGTGTCCGCTGTGCCGTGCGGGTGATCATTGCTTGTACAGCCCTCTCGCAGTGTCCGGAGCAAGTATGGTGGGTCTGACACACCGGTGTCAATGTGTTCTTTTTTCCATTTCCAGGAGTGTAATTTAATTGATAGGGGCACCAGAGAGGCTTTAGCTCGGACACTGGCTGTGCTGAGATAATGTTCTCCACAAAGGGCACTGCAAGAGGGAGTAGCTGGGTTCATATCTCTGACCCAGAATTAGGTTTTCCGTGGTTCATCTACATTTAAACCTTCATGACTACTCTGCAGTTCGCAATAAAGTGTCTAGCAGAGGGTTCGTCGAACCACCTTCAAGCTACACTACTAGCCATTAAAATTGCTACACCACGAAGATGACGTGCTACAGACGCGAAATTTAACTGACAGGAAGAAGGTGCTCTGATATGCAAATGATTAGCTTTTCAGAGCATTCACACAAGGTTGGCGCCGGTGGCGACACCTACAACGTGCTCATATGAGGAAAGTTTCTAACCTATATCTCATACACAAACAGGAGTTGACCGGCGTTGCCTGGTGAAACGTTGTTGTGTTGCCTCGTGTAAGGAGGAGAAATGCGTACCATCAAGTTTCCGACTTTGATAAAGTCGGATTGAAGCCTATCGCGATTGCGGTTTATCGTATCGCGACATTGCTGGTCGCGTTGGTCGAGATCCAATGACTGTTAGCAGAAATAAGGAATCGGTGGGTTCAGGAGGGTAATACGGAACGCCGTGCTGGATCCCAACGGCCTCGAATCACTAGCAGTCGAGATGACAGGCAACTTATCCGCATGGCTGTAACGGATCGTGCAGCCACGTCTCGATCCCTGAGTCAACAGATGGGGACGTTTGCAAGACAAGAACCATCTTCACGAACAGTTCGACGACGTTTGCAGCAACATGGACTATCAGCTCGGAGACCATGGCTGCGGTTACCCATGACGCTGCATCACAGACAGAAGCGCCTGCGATGGTGTACTCAACCACGAACCTGGGTACACGAATGGCAAAACGTCTTTTTTTTTCGGATGAATCCAGGTTCTGTTTACAGCATCATGATGGTCGCATCCGTGTTTGGCGACATCGCGGTGAACGCACATTGGAAGCGTGTATTCGTCATCGCCATACTGTAGCATCACCCGGCGTGATGGTATTGGGTGCCATTGGTTACACCTCTCGGTCACCTCTTGTTCGCATTGACGGCAGTTTGAACAGTAGACGTTACATTTCAGACGTGTTACGACGCGTGGCTCTAACCTTCATTCGATCCCTGCGAAACCCTACATTTCAGCAGGATAATGCACGACCGCATGTTGCAGGTCCGGTACGAGCCTTTCTGGATACAGAAAATGTTCGACTACTGCCCTGGCCAGCACGTTCTCCAGGTCTCTGACCAATTGAAAACGTCTGGTCAATGGTGGCCGAGCAACTGGCTCGTCACAATACGCCAGTGACTACTCTTGACGAACTGTGGTATCGTGTTGAAGCTGCATGGGCAGCTGTACCTGTAGACGCCGTCCAAGCTCTGTTTGGCTGAATGGCCAGGCGTATCAAGGCTGTTATTACGGCCAGAGGTGGTTGTTCTGGGTACTGATTTCTCAGGATCGATGCACCGAAATTGCGTGAAAATGTAATCACATGTCAGTTCTAGTATAATATGTTTGTCCAATGAATACTCGTTTATCATCTGCATTTATTCTTGGTGTTGCAATTTAATGGCCAGTAGTGTATTTCTGTACCGTCCCACTCTCTAAGAGCGTGAAGTAAAAACGAACACTTAAATCTTACCGTGCGAGTTCTGGTCTCTCTCATTTCATTATGATAATCATTTCTCCCTATATATGTTGGCGCCAACAAAAGATTTTCACACTTTGAGGAGATAGTTGATGATTAAATTTCATGAGGAGATCTTGCCTTTGTTTTAATGATTGTCACTCCATCCCGCTTATCAAATCCGTCATACTCTGTAACTTATTTCACTATATTACAAAATGAGCTGCTCTTCTTTGAACTTTTTCAATGTCCTCAGTCAATCCTGTCAGACACGGGTCCTATACCGCGCAGCAATACTCTGGAAGGGGACTATCAAGCGTATTGTAGGCAGTTTCTTTAGTAGACTTGTTGCATGTTCTAAGTGTCATGCCAATAAATCTCAGTCTATTTTTCGCTTTCCACTCAACATTATCTAGGTGATCATTCCAGTATGAGTTATTCAAAATTGTAGTCCTAACTATTTTTTTGAGTTCACAGCCTCTAGATTTGTGTGATTTATGGTGCAGCCACAATGTATCGCATTCATTTTAGCAGTCTTGTGAATAACTTCACACTTTCCATTATTTAGAGTCAATTGCTAATCTTCCCACAATACAAATATCATGTCTAAATCATTTTGCAATTGGTTTTAATCATCTGATAGCATTGGCTGAAAACAGAGATAAAGAGATTCTGGTCGTATGTGAAGTATGCTAGTGGCAAGACACAAATGATGCCTTCTCTGCAGGATTGCAGTGGAAATACTGTCGATGACAGTGCTGCTAAAGCACTGTTACTAAACACAGCCTTCTGAAATTCCTTCACCAAAGACGACGAAGTAAATATTACAGAATTCGAATCAAGAGCAGCTGCCAACATGAGTAACTTAGAATCAGTTATCCTCGGAGTAGTGAAACAACTTAAATCACTTAATAAAAGCAAGTTTCCTGTCTAGACTGTCTACAAGTTAGGTTCCTTTCAGAGTATACTGATACAATAACTGCGTACTTAACAATCATATACAATCGCTCACTCGACGAGAGATCCGTACCCAGAGATTGGAAAGTTGCACAGGTCACACCAACATTCAAGAAAGGAAGTAGGAGTAACCCACTAAATTACAGGCCTGTATCACTAACGTCGGTATGCAGCAGGATTTTGGAATATGTTTTGTGTTCGAACATTATGAATTACCTCAAAGAAAACGGTCTATTGACAAATAGTCAACACGATTGTAGAAAACATCGTTTGTGTGAAATACAACTAGCTCCTGTCTCATACGAAGTGTTGATTGCTATCGACTAGGGATTCCAAACTGAATCCGTATGTCTAAATTTCCAGAAGGCATTTGTCACTGTACCACAGAAGCGGCATGTGATGAAATAGCGTGATTGTGAAATATCGTCTCAATTATGCGACTGGAATCGTGATTTCCTGTCAGAGAGGTCACGGTTCGTAGTAATTGACGGAAAGTCACTGAGTAAAACAGAAGTGATTTCTGGCGTTCCTCCAGGTAGTGTTATAGGCCGTCTGCTGATCTTTGTCTATATAAACGATTTTGGAAACAATCTGAGCTGCCGTCCTAGGTTGTTTGCACATAATGTTGTCGTTTATCGTCTTGTAAAGTCATCAGAAGATCAAAACCAACTGCAAGACGATTTAGATAAGATATCTGTATGGTGCGAAAATCGGCAGTTGACACTAAGTAATCAAAAGTGAGGGATCATCCACATCAATTCTTAAAGGAATTCGTTAAATCTAAAGGCCGTAAATTAAACTTGACACCTAGGAATTGCAATTACGAGCAACTTAAATTGGAAAGAACACGTAGAAAATGTTGTGGGGAAGGCGAACCAAAAATTTCGATATACTAGCAGAACACTTCGAAGATGCGACACATGTGCTAAAGAGACAGCCTACACTGCGCTTGACCGTCCTCGTTTGGAGTACTGCTGGGATTTTTACCAGATAGGATTAACGGAGTACATCGAGAATGTTCAAGGAAGAGTAGCACCTTTTATATTATCGAGAAATAGGGGAGAGAGTGCCACGAACATGATACAGGATTTGGATTGGACATCATTAAAATAAAGGCGTTTTTCGTTGCGGCAGAATCTTCTCACGAAATTTCAATCAATAACTTTCTCCTCGGAATGGGAAAATATTTTGTTAACGCGCCGTCTACATAGGGAGAAACGATTAACATATATATATCTCTGACATCGATGTGTTGAAGAATTTTAGAACATGTTTTTTGCTCGCATATCATATCATGTCATTTCTGGAAACCCAGAATCTACTCTGTAGGAATCAACATGGATTCCGGAATCAGCGATCGTGTGAGACCCAACGCGCTTTATTTGTTCATGAGACCCAGAAAATATTAGATACAGGCTCCCAGGTAGCTGCCATTTTCCTTGACTTCCGGAAGGCGTTCGATACAGTTACGCACTGTCGCCTAATAAACAAAGTAAGAGCCTACGGAATATCAGACCAGCAGTGTGGCTGGATTGAAGAATTTTTAGCAAACAGAACACAGCATATTGCTCTCAATGGAGAGACGTCTACAGACGTTAAAGTAACCTCTGCCATACCACAGGGGAGTGTTTGGGACCATTGCTTTTCACAATATATATAAATGACCTATTGGATAGTGTCGGAAGTTCCATGCGGCTTTTCGCGGATGATGATGTAGTACACAGACAAGTTGCAGCATTAGAAAATTGCAGCGAAATGCAGGAAGATCTGCAGCGGATGGGCACTTGGTGCAGGGAGTGGCAACTGATACTTAACATAGACAAGTGTAATGTATTGCGAATACATAGAAAGAAGGATCCTTTATTGTATGATTATGTGGTAGCGGAACAAACACTGGCAGCAGTTGCTTATGAAAGATATCTGCGAGTATGCGTACGAAACGATTTGAAGTAGAATGATCATATAAAATTAATTGTTGGTAAGGCGGCTGCCAGGTTGAGATTCATTGGGAGAGTCCTTAGAAAATGTAGTCCATCAACAAAGGAGGTGGCTTACAAAACACTCGTTCGACCTATACTTGAGTATTGCTCATTAGTGTGGGATCCGAACTAGGTCGGGTTGACGGAGGAGATAGAGAATATCGAAAGAAGAGCGGCGCGTTTCGTCACAGGGTTATTTGGTAAGCGTGATAGCGTTACGGAGATGTTTAGCAAACTCAAGTGGCAGACTCTGCAAGAGAGGCGCTCTGCATCGCGGTGTAGCTTGCTGTCCAGGTTTCGAGAGGGTGCGTTTCTGGATGAGGTATCGAATATATTACTTCCCCCTACTTATACCTTCCGAGGAGATCACGAATGTAAAATTAGAGAGATTCGAGCGCGCACGGAGGCTTTCCGGCAGTCGCTCTTCCCGCGAACCATATGCGAGTGGTACAGGAAAGGGAGGTATTGACAATGGCACGTAAAGTGCCCTCCGCCATACACCGTTGGGTGGCTTGCGGAGTATAAATGTAGATGTAGATAATAAAATAAGGGAAATCAGAGCTCACACGGAAAGATATTGGTGTTTCTTTTTTCCGGGAGTTGTTTGAGGGAATAATAGAGAACTATTGTGGAAGTGGGTCGATGAACTCTCAGCCAGGCACTTACGTGTGATTTGCAGAGTATCGATGTAGATGAAGAGATTTTCGCATCGAGAAAAGTTTTCTACTTGAAGAATGACAGACGCAAAGCATCGCGCAGCAAAAGTGGGAACACAGTTAGAACCGCCACTACCTGGCTGTCTTTTATGTTTGCTAGCGGGAGTAGTTCAAGTCGTTAGTTGCCAAATGCCATCTTCTTTCACTCGAACTATAGACGAAATGATTTAGTTTCAACCTTTGGGAGACCTCTCGGTTCAAGGAGTATTGACCGCGAAATGCAAGGGACTGAGTGCTAGTGCGCAGAATTTTAACCTGTCAGAAACTCTCAAATAATTGCACATTTTGCTTTAGAGTGGGAGATTCCTACCTCCCCATCACGCTGTACCAACAGCAGTGAACGGTTATGAGTACAGCAACCCGTAGGCGATTTTCCAAACTTCGCGTGTTTGTAAAATTATTTGGCAGTGTGCTGCTTTGTTTGACTTGTTTGACAAACGTAGACTGTTTTCGACGTGTTCAAAAGAAATTTTGATTGACCACATCTTTTACAAGCAAGTTTGAACGTTTTTGCATGCGTTTGTCAAACAGAAACAAGTCGCTTGCCATACTACCATCCATATTTTTTAAATATCTGGCAGATTTGAAGAGTTGAAGTTTATATCCTGCATTGCATCTTCATCACTGCCTACTAGTGTCAAAATATACTGCCGTAAAAAGTATCAGTACACCATTTTAGAGGTTTCCAATTCGTTCAAGATTTATAGTCACAACAGTGCATGTGGAGAACATGAAATGATTACATTTACAGATCAATAACCCACGCGGTTCTGAGGTACCAGGTATCGACCAATGCTGAACCACTATTTTATAAGTACGTTGTGTAGCCTCCACGGGTGGCAATGCAGGCGCAGACTCTGACATCCAATCAGTCGTACAGATGGTGAACATTGTTCTGGGATACGTTTTGCCATGGTTGCTCGACCTGTTCACGTAGGTCTGTAAGAGTTGTTGGTTGACAAGCCGCAAGAGTCATTTCTTATCCCATTACATCTCACACGGGCTCGATTTAAGACAAGTCCGGAGATTGTGTTGCCCAGGAAGTTCCCCTTGCAGAGCACGAGTTGCGCCGGCGGTATGTGGGCGAGCATTACCCTGTTGGAACAACACAACACCTTCCTGTTGCAAGAACGGCAAAAGAAAGGGTCTAACAACATTCTGCACGTGCCGAGCGCTGGTTACCGTCCGCTACAGAAACACCAAAAGTGTACGAGGATACACTCATGTTCATAAATTAACGAGAATTGCAGAATGTGGTGCCACACAACGTGGCACTACACAAAACTGGCGCTAATAGCATAGGCACATAGTGAACACACACGTCACAGATCTGTAAGTCCACGGTATTGGTGATAAGTTGAGAAAACTGTCCCGTAACACATGTGCTACAAAACTCCACTGTTTCCTGCGCATGTACCCCGACACCAATATGGGATATGATCACCATGCACATGTACACAGGCCGCACAACGGGTTGGAATACTCTGGATCAGGTGGTCGAGCAGCTGCTGGGATATAGCCTCCCATTCTTGCACCAGTGCCTGTCGGAGCTCCTGAAGTATCGTAGGGTGTTGAAGACGTGCAGCGATACGTCGACCGAGAGCATCCCAGACGTGCTCGATGGAGTTGAGATCTGGAGAACAGGCAGGCCACTCCTTTCGCCTGATACCTTCTGTTTCAAGGTACTCTTCCACGATGGCAGCTCGGTGGAGCCGTGCGTTATCACCCATCAGGAAGGTGGGACCTACTGCACCCCTGAAAAGGCGGACATACTGGTGCAAAATGACGTCCCGATACATCTGACCTGTTACAGTTCCTCTGTCAAAGACATGCAGGGGTGTACATGCACCAATCGTAATTCCACCCCATACCATCAAACCACGACCTATATACAGGTCCCTTTCATCGACATTAAAGGGCTGGTATCTGGTTCGTGGTTCACTCCAGATGAAAAGCCGGCGAGAACCACTGGACTCGACCGTGAACATAAGCTGGGACCACTGTTCCAATGACCATGTGCTGTGTTCTTGACACCAGGCTTTACGGGCTCTCCTGTGACCAGGGGTCAGTGGAATGCACCTTGCAGGTCTCCAGGCGTATAAACTATGTCTGTTCAGTCGTCTGTAGACTGTGCGTCTGGAGATAAATGTTCCAGTGGCTGCGGTAAGGTCCCGAGCAAGGCTACCTGCAGTACTCCGTGGCCGTCTACTGGAATCGTTGCCATAACCTTGAGATCACACTTTGTAACACACGGAGGGCCCTTGCTACCACCTGCTGTATTTGACCAGCCTCCAGTCGCCCTAGTATTCTACCCCTCATAACGTCATCAATATGTGTTCTTTGAGCCATTTTCAACACACACTCTGAACACGTCTGCATACTTACTCTCTGCACCGTACTCTGACATGCACCAACACACCTCTGCGCATGTGGACTGCTGGCAGCGCCACTGTGCGATGACCGCAGGTCAAATGCACCGCATGGTCAAACCCCGAGGTGATTTAAACCCGCAGACCACCCACCAGAGCGTTGTTTCACCATGTATCAGCATTATCGTTAATTTATGAGTATGAGTGTAGTAGCTTATCGCACGCCAGACCATAGGGCCTGGGGGGGAGGGGGGAGGGCTCAGTGTGTCTTGGACGATAACGCCCACCAGGTCTACATCGTACGCGCAAACGACAATCAGTTGCGCGTAGGCAGGATCTTCATCGCTGAAGATCGGGGCTCGCCATTCCATCTCCCAAGGGATCCTCTGACGGCCCCAGTCGATCCCTGCACGTCGATGCTGAGGCGTGAGTGGAAGCCCGGCTAGAGGTGTGCACGCTCATAGTCTCACTGCCAATAATGGCAAGAGTTCCCGGTGACACGTTCCAGCATGACAAGCCACTGTGCTGTCCTTACAATACGACGATACTGGCGGGCATCCGTGCTGCGTGGACGTCCAGAACCTCGTCTACGGGTGTGAGAATGTTTACGTGACCACCGACACCAGCTTCACTCACAACTGACGCAGCACTTCCAACTTGTGCGGCAGTTTTCCGAAAAGACCATCCCGCCAGTCGCAGTGCCACAATATGATCGCTTTCATATTCGCTCAGTTTGCTGCAGAAAGCACGAATGCCTCTCCGTAGCACGGTTACCTGCTTGCTTCACACGTTTGCACCACACTGGGTCTTCTGGCTGTGAGCATTCCGCAGATGGCGCTCTGGTAGCTATGCCACTACGCTATCAGTTAGTGGACGACGATAAAACCATTATCGCCCACGTGGCATATGCCGTCATCGGATCGTAATCGACGTCACCTTGAAACCTTCCCGTCTCCTCTATATCTCTTTTGTTACGCAACCTTCCCATCTACAATGACCCATAAAACCTTCCCTTAGGATTTCTATCTCTTGCTTAATGATAACAAATGAAATCTTCCCTTTGAAATTAATTCTCTTTCTCAATAGTAATAAGTGCAAACTTAGCATACAAATTTAAATGCTGCTTATTAAAAGTGATTTGCTGATTATTTCGACGAAACATAGAATGTGTCGTCGTCGTGGCCCACAGTCGTTACCTGCAATAATCCAAAACTGTTCCTTACCTTTTTTTTTTTACTGTTACTGGATCGCCATCTGATAGCTACATCGAACTGCGACATGAATATACTTACTCTGTTTTACTACACTCTATTAGCTGCTGTTGGGCTGTCATAATAAGTTGCTGTGTTTATTACCAAAGCTGACTTAATTCTTTAATAGCAAAGCTGACGTTATTCTTTAATTAATTTGACTAAAGTTACGTAATTCATAGTTAAACTTTTTCTTGACAACAACAAAAATTTTGCAACGTTTTACGTTGATGGTTTTTGGGATGGATTATAATCAGAAATGCAATATTGCTGGCAAAAATGAATTGTATTCTCAATGAAATGATTTTATAAACGTTCAAATGGGACGTACTTTTTACAATAATCTTACAACTAGCATTGCGCAAACATACCTTCAGTAGTCTTGAGTTTCTCTAAAAAATAATTCAATAATATTAGTTCCTCTTATGATAATAGTTAGCTGATGTCTCTGTACATCCGTTTATAATCTCTTGTAAATCATAGCTGGTGGCTGGCAGGCACACCGTTCCTCTCAACCTCTCGCTTCAGACCTTCTACCGACTCGCTTCACATCTCGCTTACTACTGACTTCCCACGAACACTAAAGTGCGGTCTCTCCCGCCAACAATGCTTTCTGGTGCAGACAAGCCCTGCTACCATTACAAAATGTATCAATGCGCGGTCTTCCCCGCTCTTTTCTTAAAATGTATCCATACGCGGTCTCTCCCACTCTTTTTAAAATTATATCAATGTGCGGTCTCTCCTGCCAACAATACTTTGGTGCAGACATTCCCTGCAACCACAGTTATTTCCAGCATGACAAATATTAATTATTCCTACTTAATCCTATCAATAATTTATAATCATCTTTCATAAATTATGATTTGACAATACACAATAGAAATATACACGTCTTACAATCTTCCCCACTGTACTATTTTTTTTCCCGGTCGTGGACTTCGAGACACGGTACGCACAGAGTGACAGCTGCTTCAAAAGTGAGGTTGCATATTTGACAAACTTAGCTGGTAAGTCTGTTCGCTTGTTTGACAAAGTCATGGATAGCTAAGAGCAAATTTGACAACCATGTTTGATGATCGTTTACAGGTGCCTCAAGGCGAGCTTGCAGGTTAGCGTGTAACGCTGCTACGACCTAACGTCTGACCAGCAGTCTCAACTTTCCTTCTCGAATGCTAAGAAGCAGCATCGCACGTGGCGTAGTGTTGTTGGTGTGTTCCCTCCCTCTTCGCGGCCGTTCTGTGTAATGGGATTAGCGCTGGTATGGAAGCCACGGGCCCTCGCGGTAAACCGATTCCCTCTTCCATTCGCAGCCGCGTATAATGCGCCTGTTTACATGCGCGCTGCCTCCGAACATGAACTTGTGACCTTTGCAGATACTTTTTCCTGCTCGCAGAGATGCACCGCTGTTTTAAACTCGGTCTTCTTATTTCAGTTTTACGGTTAGCACGCACTCCTAATTTTTTAGACTTTTTTGCGCTCTACGCTGTCCGCAAACAGAGCTAAATGGGCGTGGACGGTGGGGTGAATTTGGAGCAGCCGCATCCTACGCAGTTTTTCCTCTAAGTTTTTAGCGTACTCGCCAGGGCGAGCTGAAAGAACGGATTGGAAATCGATGCTAGAGGTGAGCAGGCTGTTTCGCTGCTGTGCGTTCACTTTGTTTTACTTTAGAAGGGATTAAGTGAAGTGATGGAATAAGCGTAGATAGTAATAATATGGTGCGTAATAACAGGGTGGGTAAGGGCTTCCCAGCGAAACCTCTGCAGCTTACTGGAAATGACAGTGTATGAACCCGCCTACATGTTGCCAAGATTGTGACTAACTACATTGCAGTTGTTACACACCTCCACATAGTCCCAATGTCTCCTTTTCGATTCTCACTTTTTTTTTTCTAGCCGTGAAGAAAGTCACCCGTGGCCGTTGATTTGGTTCGGACGAAGAAATGCACACCTGGGTACAAGCATGTGTTGAACGTCTTGTCTCACAGTGAGATATATGAGGCACTGAGAGCACAAGCGGACTAACCCCGGAGAAGTCAATATGGAGGAAACAGGTCTCATAATACGGGCCCACAAATAATGTATGTTTGTGATACATTGCAGCCTTGTAACATGCATATGATGTAACTGTGGTTTTATTGAACAATATTTTGACATAGATAAATTACAAAAGTACTATATAGTAGAATATTAGCAGTTTTGTTGTGGCTTAGTCCATTTTCGCTCCAAGTAGTTGAACATTCTCAATGACAGGTCCGTTAGTACGCTGATGCATGTGACAATAGTATTCATTACTAGTATACATTGTACACATTACATGTACCATTTTACATTGGTTTCTGTAATGTTACGCATTGTGTTACATTTCAAAATCATCCACAGGCAATGTTTCTACAGCATTTGATGACGTTTGTAAAGTTTTGTAGAAATCATGATGAAGTGGAGGTACATACGGAAGCAAACTTAGCAGATCCTTCTTTTTTGCCTCTGTAATTACATTTCCATTAGGATAAAGCAGTTCGAGATTGCTGATGCATGTGGATGTTCGTTTGGCCACATCAATTTCCTGAAATGGCTCTTGGTTTTGGTTCGAGTATTTATACAATATTTTGAATCTGTTGGTTGCTTCATACCGCAGCCACTGTATGTTCAACCATTGTACTTTACAATTGCCAGAAGACATTTTTCGATTCGTGATGTTTCTTTCGAGTTGTTTTGTTGAAAAGAAACATTCCGCATTCATATTAATTACCTTGAATGGATTCCTTTTTCTGGCACTCACTACCACATCATTCCAGTGTTTAGGACGGTAAATATTAGGAAAATACTTTTTTCGTTTCTGAACTAAGCCAAAATCCTGATCACAGGGCAGGTACGAGTGTCCGCTAACTAAAAATTTATGGTCTATTTCCTTCACAGAGAACTCTGAGCTGTTGACAATGTATTGGCACAGTACAGCAACCTTTATGTTTCTATTCTGGCCTCCGCACTGATCAGAGTACATAATTAGTTTTTCAGTCCTGACAAAATTGCGTATGAAGTACAGCAAACAAGAACCAATTTCTTGTGGCCCTCTCGACGCAATGGATTCATGCCACAGAAACATGTATACATCATCATTGTGCATATTGTGGATGCCAAAGCAATATGTCCACAACTGACGTTTGTAATAGCAAACTCCAGTTGAGATGATCGGTGTAGGCAAAGTTTTCATCAAATCAAATGTTATCACTGTAGCGTTACCATCTGATTTGCTAAGCAATGTATCACTATGTAAACCTGCCCGTGCATACTCAGCTTTTTGCTGATGGAATTCACGTTCTGCAATTAACTCCGTCCTCTTCTTATCATTATCGGCAGCTGTTATTTTTACCTGCAAAGCATCACATGTTCGACAAGAGTCGGACACTGGTGGATGAAATGACAAATTGAAGTTTTCGTAAAAAATTTTGCGGAAAATAAAATGAGAAACGGGCATTTGCTCCTCTGCACAGTACAGTGAATACATGACTGATAAATTTAAATCTGGTCCTAAATACTTTCTACCGTTATTTTTATGATACGCATAATGGCTTTCATACGCCGGGAATTTTTCTATGAAACGTTTTACTACATCAACTTTGTGGCGAGGTGTTTTATTACCAGGTTCACCTTTACCTCTACCATCACGAGGAGGGGTGGCTTTTTCCCCTTTATTCTTGAGTACCCTATCGATTCTTCCAGCAGATACGGCTAAAGTATTCTGAAAGAATCTTTTGCACACCCTCGTTTCAGACCCATTTGAATTGAGCAAGTAATACAATCTCGTCTTCTCCCTACGTGAATGATGCTGACCTACGTAAGACCGTGCTTTATCAACGACTTTAATCATGGTAAACAGGAAAGCCGACTGCAGATCGTGGCTGCCTAAATTATAAAACTCATTGAACACTTGTTCCTGCTGTTCTTCGTTGATGTGTTTGTGGCACTCATACCGGCACGTACACTCGCTGATTTTCCGCAATTCCTTTCGAGGTACAAGGTTACCCTTACGGTTTACATACTCTTGACCTAGAGCTCTCCGTTCTTTCCTAACGTTACGAAGCCATTTATCTTCGTTTCTAAGGCGCTTCTTTCCTCGGCTCCGTACCACGGCATCGTCGTTCGTCTCTGGCACGTCCTCTGGAACAGTTGTTGCTGCAGCCGTGCTCGCTCTCGCGTCTCCCGGCACGTCCCCATCGGACGCAAACATCTCTGTAATAACAATATCCATCCCTCAATGTAATATTAACTACACTACAGTAATGGTCAACGTGTGCATTGGTATCCACAGGCGAAGCAATTGCTCAACACAACTCGGCGGGCGGTAAAACATTGTTGTACACATAACATTACAAGTGATCGTTACTTGATTACACAAAATAGCAATACATAAAGTATTGTTTGTATGTCATTCTGTTTTCGTATGGAAAACAACCTGCATTTTCTGAACAACGTCACCATTCGAGATACGGTACATCTAGACGTGTTTGCATATGAACGCGTTAGTGTACAATCGACAATGTTATCCGCAAAAAAGGAATGGAACACAATACAAACTAACCTTCCAATTGCTCCTCCACGCTTTTCGCAGGGGCTGCCATGCTGATCAACTGAAATACACGTCCACGTGGTCACTGGTCCAATACGTTGTTCCACACTAAATACACAAGTCTTTCGTTCGCCGGCGTCACGCGCAATGGCAGTGGACGGAGAGCATAGAGCACAAATGGACTATGACGCATAGTCCACCCCTGCTCTCAACGGTATCTATCGGCGGTTGAGTGCAACAGCAATGTTTACGTTACTACATTAGACAAACCTTCAGATAAACAAACAGATCAACATGCATTGCATAATACTCGTATACTGTTATCACAACATGTCAATACCTCAAATTCACAAAAAGTGTGGGTTAGTCCGCTTGTGCTCTCAGTGCCTCATATGTATTAACTGTTATACCGGTTGCTCTTGAAGTAATAAACAACTTACAGCCTACTTACTTTTTTCCACCTGTCTCGTTCTTTTTACTGTCGCTTATAGACAAGCCCATCCAAGGTAAACACAGTGACTATATTAAGAATATACACTACTGGCCATTAAAATTGCTACACCACGAAAATGACGTGTTGCAGACGCGAAATTTAACCGACAGGAAGAAAATGCTGTGATATGCAAATGATTAGCTTTTCAGAGCATTCACACAAGGTTGGCGCCGGTAGCAACACCTACAACGTGCTGACATGAGGAAAGTTTCCAACCGATTTCTCATACATAAACAGCAGTTGACCGGCGTTGCCTGGTGAAACGTTGTTGTGATGCCTCGTGTAAGGAGGAGAAATGCGTACCATCACGTTTCCGACTTTGATAAAGGTCGAATTGTAGCCTATCGCGATTGCGGTTTATCGTATCGCGACATTGCTGCTCGCGTTTGTCGAGCTCCAATGACAGTTCGCAGAGTATGGAATCGGTGGGTTTAGGAGAGTAATACGGAACGCCGTGCTGGATCGCAACGGCCTCGTACTACTAGCAGTCGAGATGACAGGCATCTTATCCGCATGACAGTCACGGATCGTGCAGCCACGTCTCGATCTCTGAGTCAACAGACGGGGATGTTTGAAAGACAACAACCATCTGCACGAGCAACTCGACGACGTTTACAACAGCACGGACTATCAGCTCGGAGCCCACAGCTGCGGTTACCCTTGACACTGCATCACAGACAGGAGCGCCTGCGATGGTGTACTCAACGTCGAATCTGGGTGCACAAATGGCAAAACCTCATTTTTTCGGATGAATCCAGGTTCTGTTTACAGCATCACGATGGTCGCATCCGTTTTGGCGACATCGCGGTGAACGCACATTGGTAGGGTGTATTCGTCATCGCCATACTGGCGTATCACCTGGTGAGATGGTATGGGGTGTCATTTGTTACACGTCCCGGTCACCTCCTGTTCGCATTGACGGCACTTTGAAGAGTGGACGTTACATTTGAGATGTGTTATGACCCGTGGCTCTGCTCTTCATTCGATCCCTGCGAAACCCTACATTTCAGCAGGATTACGCACGACCGCATGTTGCAGGTCCTGTACGGGCCTTTCTGGATGCAGCGAATATTCGGCTGCTGCCCTGGCCAGCACATTCTCCAGATGTGAAAACGTCTGGTCAATGGTGGCCGAGCAACTGGCTCGTCACAATACGCCAGTCACTACTCTTGATGAACTGTGGTATCGTGTTGAAGCTGCATGGGCAGCACGGCATCCAAGCTCAGTTTGACTCAATGCCCAGGCGTATCAATGCCGTTATTACGGCCAGAGGTGTTTGTTCCGGGTACTGATTTTTCATGATCTATGCACCAAAACTGCGTGAAAATGTAATCACATGTCAGTTCTAGTACAATATATTTGTCCAATGAATACCCGTTTATAATCTGCATTTAATCTTGGTGTAGCAGCTTTAATGGCCAGTAGTGTTCATTTATCGAAACGTCACGTGGTGGGTAACGTGTGGCTCGTGTGTGTGTGCAGCAGGTGGTCAGTGATGGCGGCCGCTCCCGGGCGCCGCCTGGCCCTCGCGGCGCTCGCGCTGCTCTCGCTGTGGGCGCCGTCGCTCGCCGCGTCTTCGCCGCCGCGGCGCCGCAGCGTCGCCGTGCTGGCCGACGACACGTACCCCGGCTACGGCGTGAAGCAGTTCGCGGCGCAGCCCGGCGCCTCGTACCGCCTGCTCGACACGGGCTTCTCGCAGTTCTTCGCGGTCGTGAGCGGCGGCCTGCTGATGACGACGGCCGACCTGCACCCGCTGGTGGGCCGGCCCGTGTCGCTGGCCGTGCTCGAGGACGCGGGCAACCGCTCGAGCACGCACTCGCTGCAGCTGCTCGTGCTGGACCGGCGCGACATGCTGCGCTTCCGCGAGGCGGCCGCGCCGGCGCGCGTGCGCGAGAACGCGCCGCCGGGCGCCGCCGTGGCCCGCCTGGCGCTGGCGGGCGGCGCGGGCGGCCGCGTGCGCTACGCCATCGTGGCCGGCGACCCCGGCGGCGACTTCCGGCTGGCGGCGCCCGACGCGACCGGCGTCGCCGTCGAGACGGCGCGGCCGCTGGACCGCGAGAAGACGCCGGCGTACAACCTGACGGTGGAGGCGGCGGACGGCCGCGGCGCCGACAGGGCCGTCACCACGCTGCCAGTCGAGGTGCTCGACGAGAACGACAACAGCCCCGTGTTCTCCAGCAAGGTGTACCGCTTCTCCGTGGACGTGGGCGGGCGCTCCTCCGACCGCTTCCGGACGGTCGGCAAGGTGGCGGCGACCGACGCGGACGGCGACCGCGTGGCGTACCGCCTGGCGGCGCCCAGCGGCCTGGTCGTGGTCGTGCCGCAGACGGGGGAGCTGCTGCTCGCCGAGGAACCGCCCGAGGAGGACGTCGAGTACGAGATCGCGGTCGAGGCGCACGACCTGCGGTCGCCCAGCCGCACCTCGCAGGCTCCGGCGCAGGTCTGGCTCCAGTTCAACGGGCCCGCCGACGTCGACGAGTCGTCGGCGGCGACCGGCAACGAGACCGACGACGGCGTCGTCGTCGACGACGACGATGACGAGGACGACGGCGCGAACGAGGTGGCCTCCGAGGAGTGGTCGGAGCGGTCGCGCGCCCGCGTCCACCGCATCGCCAAGCGGCGGGTGACGCGCGCCGTGCGGCCCACCAAGCGCATCGAGTTCACCGAGGCGGACGGCGGCACCGAGGGCCGCGCCGTCTTCACCCTGGAGAAGGAGACCGAGCGGGAGACCTTCAAGATCCGCGACGAGAACCCCTGGGTCACCGTCGAGCCCAACGGCGCCGTCCGCGTCAAGAAGAAGTGGGACTACGAGGAGCTCGGCCCGGAGAAGACCATCGACTTCTGGGTCACCATCACCAACGCCGGAGGAGGAGGAGGTCAGTTTCTATTTCACTCCATTTTGTTATGTATCTTTTAACTTTACCAAAAAGAGATCATGAGTAACTCCGCCCAAACAGACCATGAAGGCCCAACGGTATCAATCGCGTCTGGCCATCCTGATTTAGGTTTTCCGTGTTTTCCCCAAATCGCTCCAGGCAAATGCTGGGATGGTTGCTTTGAAAGGGCACGGCCGACTTCCTTCCCCATCCTTCCGTTAACCGATGAGACCGATGACCTCGATGTCTGGTCTCCTCCCCCAAAACAACCCAACCCAACCGCCAACCCTACCGGCCGGCCGCCGTGTCATCCTCAGTTCAAAGGTGTCACCGGATGCGGATATGGAGGGGCATGTGGTCAGCACACTGCTCTCATTGCCGTATGTCAGTTTACGATACCAGTGCCGCTACTTCCCGCTCAAATAGCTCCTCAGTTCGCAGAGAGATAATGCTGGAATCAATATAATTAACAGCCGGCCTTTGTGGGCGAATGGTTCTAGACGCTTCAGTCTGGAACCGCGCGACCGCTACGGTCGCAAGCTCGAATCCTGCGTCGGGCGTGGATGTGTGTGATCTCAAAAATGTTCAAATTTGTGTGAAATCTTATGGGACTTAACTGCTAAGGTCATCAGTCCCTAAGCTTACACACTACTTAACCTAAATTATCCTAAGGACAAACACACATACCCATGCCCGAGGGAGGACTCGAACCTCTGCCGGGATCAGCCGCACAGTCCAGCGCCTAAGACCGCTCGGCTAATCCCGCGCGGCTGTGTGATCTCCTTAGGTTAGTTAGATTTAAGTAGTTCTAAGTTCTACGGGACTGATAACCTCAGATGTTAAGTCCCATGGTGCTCAGAGCCATTTGAACCAATATAATTAACAAGATCGGTGGATATAGCATCATCAGAAGTTATGGTACTACCAAACATGGGCAATAAATACAGAATACCTAAAACCCTATTATAACGAGACAGTTGATCCAGTAATCTTAGACGAGACACAGTGGCCTCTAAAAACCTGAAAAATCGCAGGTGGACGAGATGAGATGAATGCCGAACTTACTAAACCTGGAGGGACGCTGTGCTAACTAAGACTGTTCAATTATTTACTGCATGGTGGCGAAGCTATAAAATCCGATTTTATTCAAAAACCGCCGAAGTAATGACTCTTTTTAAAAAAGGCAAAAGAAATACATGTGGCTGTAAATAGGGATACAAGTCTCACGAATACAATTTATAAGGTTTACTCAGAAATGATAAACAAGCGCTTGAATAAAATGTTTTAGAGAAGAGCAAAATGGGTTTAGGAAGGAACGCTCGACCACCAAAGATTTTTTGACATCAATAGAATTTTACGGAAATGACTAAAAGTTAGTTTGTAAATACATGTTCCTTTTATTGTCTTCGAAAGAGCCTTTAGAAATACACTGTCGACAGTAATGGACAAACAAGGATATCCCCATGCATCCTATATAGGTAATTAAAAATACATATGGTGACACCAAAATAATCATAAACGCAGGCGCTTCAGAAGCAGATCAACGTGTCAGACAGGGATTTAGCGTGTCACTATCTGTTTTTAACGCTTATATTGAAGACCTTGTAAGAAATTAGGAGAAAGAATTCCATGAAGGCAGACAGCTTAAGAGGAACTACCATCTAAATGTTATTGTTTATGCAGATAATATAATTGTTTTACAAAAGACAGAGGTAGAGTTACAACACTTTGTGTATAAGTAATATGTGTTGGGAAGGAAACATTACAACTAAAAATATCTGCTACTTAAAACGAAAGCTATGGTCCAGTACGGAAAATTACCAGTTCGATCGAAGATTGACATCGAAAACAAGTTACTTAAGCAAGCCTTCAGTTTAAGTTATGTAGGCTGTGACATAGCTGCACGTAGAAAAAGAAACAAAAGAAAAACCAACAAATTTCAACATGTATGTGAAACTATAAACAAATCTTCAAAAAATGAAGTTAGAAAAAAACCGCAAAATCCAAACTGTATAAAACAGTGGCGCTGTTCGCGCTTCTTACTGGTAGCAAATAGTGGATTGGCAGAAAAAGAGATAAAAATAACATACACTTAGCAGAAATGAGATTTTTAATAACGGTCAATTTTTGCCCAAGGAGGAACGGCATTAAAAAGATGACATCCGGGCAGAATTTGGAACCTATTGTTTAAATGAGACAATTGAAGCAGAATAAAAGCAAGAATGAAGACAACACTTTAAGCAGATGGATGAAGCCGAAATGCCAGTCGCTGTAAACGAGTACAAGCCCTCAGGGAGAAGAGATGGATGAAGGCAGAGAAAGAGATGTTAATTATGTGCAGCTGGAACAGGCATAGTGCCTAAGCTTAGAATCACAGAAAGAAGAAGAAGAAGAAGAAGATCTTTTAACTAACCTTCTGGACACATTGCAGTGAACTGTTACCACGTAGTTCTGACGGCAACGTCGATCAGAAATGGAAATTTTATTGAGGGTGAGACGGTGGGCACCCACTGAACAAGGGTATGGCGGTAGTGGCTCCTATGCTAGGCGACGTTTCAAAAAAATGAGGGAGAGCAGAAGAAAGAAGGAAGAGGGAGGACGAAGTAAGAGGGGAAGAAGAAGAAAAGAAGAAGTGACATATCGTTCATTATTTTTATTTTTCAAACACAGTTATAAATTTCACAATGCCATAATCGGTTTCGACCAACTAACGGTCATCTTCAGACTCAAATCACATGCTGCGTTGCTTTGTCCACAACATGATCACTACCTGGTGGAAACCGATTATGGTATTTTGAAACGCCCAAATGATGGTGATTGTAGCGTGAAAATATAAAAAAATTAAAAAACAGAGCAAGAAGAGAAACAGGGAAAGGATTGGTGGTAGCTTAAATTGGAATTGGGCAAAGATGTACGATGAAATGAAGTAATGAGGAGATATGGATTGGACTAGGTTGAGAGTAACGTTTCCTTACTACTAGATAGAGCACTGTTCTTACAAGTGAGTCAATGCAACTAAAGTGTCAAGTGGATACTAAACATTTGTTGTTTCGTTTGTTGCGGCTTTGCATTGATCGGTATTGAAACAATGAATAGGCAGTCATATGCCACCAGGGAGTCAGTTCGTCAGCTGACCTGAAGATGACGACATGTCTGACGGCCGAAATATTGTGCCCGTTGGATACTATGAGCCGGCAGTAGAACCGTGGAGTGTTAGATCCGTTACTGTTTGCAGTTTCGTATAAATGATCTAATAGATAACGTCAAAAGCTCCATAAAAGTGATCGCAGACGATATGGTTATCTGTATGAAGGTAGCAACGCCAGACAATTGTAGAGGTTTGCAGGAAAATCTGCAGAGGGTTGAAAAATGGCGCAGGGACGGGCAGCTGACCCTGAATGTAAATACGTGTAACATATTGCTCATGCATAGGAGAAGAAATTCACAAGTGTACAATTGCACTATTGATGATAAATTGCTGGACACGGTACCTACCGAGAAATGTCTAGGCGTAGAATCCAGAGCAAGCTATAGTACACTGAAGAGCCAAAGAAACTGGTACACCTGCCTAATATCGTGTAGGGCCCCCGCGAGCACGCAGAAGTGCCGCAACACGACGTGGCAAGGAACTGGCTAATGTCTGAAGTGGCGCTACAGCGAATTGACACAATGAATCCTGCAGGACCGTCCATTGGCCCGTAAGAGTACGAGGGGTGGAGATCTCCTCTGAACAGCACATTGCAAGGCATCCCAGATATGCTCAATAATATTCGTGTCTGGGGAGTTTGGTGGCCTGCGGAAGTGTTTTAACTCAGAAGAGTGTTCCTGGAGCCACTCTGTAGCAATTCTGGACGTATGGGGTGTCGCATTGTCCTGCAGGAATTGCTAAGTCCTGAATGCACAATGGACATGAATGGATGCAGGTGATCAGATAGGGTGCTTACGTAAGTGTCACCTGTCAGAGCCGTATCTAGACGTATTAGGGGTCCCATATCACTCCAACTGCACACGCCCCACACCATTACACAGCCTCCACCAGCTCGAACAGTCCCCTGCTGACATGCAGGGTCCATGGATTCATAAGGTTGTCCCCCTACCCTTGCACGTCCATCCGCTCGATACAATTTGAAACGAGACTCGTCCGACCAGGAGGCATGTTGCCAGTCATCAACGGTCCAACGTCGGTGTCGACGGGCCCAGGCCAGGCGTAAACCTTTCTGTCGCGCAGTAATCAAGGGTTCATGAGTGGTCCTTCGGTTCCGAAAGCCCATATCGGTGATGTTCCGTTGAATGGTTCGCACGCTGACACTTCCTGATGGCCCAGCGTTGAAATCTACAGTAATTTGCGAAAGGGTTGCACTTCTGTCACGTTGAACGATTCTCTTCAGTCGTCGTTGGTACCGTTTTTGCAGGATCTTTTTCCAGCCGCAGCGATGTCGGCGATTTGATGTTTTAGCCGATTCTTAATATTCACGGTACACTCGTGGAATGGTCGTACGGGAGAATCCCCACTTCATCGCTACCTCGGAGATGCTGTGTCCAATCGCTCGTGCGTCGACTATCACAACACGTTCAAACTTACTTAAATCTTAATAACCTGCCATTGTAGTAGTAGTAAACGATCTAACTGCTGCGCCACTCTTGTTGTCTTACGTAGGCGTTGCCGACCGCAGCACCGTTTTCTGCCTGTTTACATATTTCTGTATTTGAATATGCAGGCCTATACCAGTTTCTTCGGCGCTTCATTATAGAATGACCACATAAAACAAACAGTAGAAAAGGCAGACGCCAGACTGAGATTCAAAGGAAGAATCGTAAGGAAATGTATCTCATCCACGGAAAGTTTTATTCCATCCGGTTCATGAGTATAGCTTATCACTTTGGAACCCTTACCAAATTGGACTAATAGACGAGGCACGCAAAATAGAACGAAGAGCGGCGCGAAAATTGGTGCCGACAGACCGTCAGCTGGCTTACGGAGTATACAGTATGGCGCAAGAGGAGTGGCCAACATACAAGGATATGAAAGCAACGATCATTTGAAGCAAGAACGTCTAGGAAGCATGGGCTCTAAACAATGTACCTTCAGAGCTATGAACACTTGTTCAGTAGGAGAAATTTGTTTCACAGCATCGAAGATCAGAAGTGCTCATAGGTCTTAAGGTATGCATTTTAGGGCCCATGCTTACTACACTATTTTGTATCCAATGACCTTTCCTGTCATATCTCCGAATATTGACCACTTCTTCAGGAGCGTCCTGTAGTTGTAACCGAGAGAGGCGGTGCAGTGGTTAGCACACTGGACTCGTATTCGTAAGGATGACGGTGCAAACCCGCGTCCGGCCATCCTGATTTAGGTTTTCCGTGATTTCCCTAAATCGCTTTTAGCAAACAGAACACAGCATGTTGTTCTCAATGGAGAGACGTCTACAGACGTTAAAGTAACCTCTGGCGTGCCGCAGGGGAGTCTTATGGGACCATTGCTTTTCTCAATATATATAAATGACCTAGTAGATAGTGTCGGAAGTTGCATGCGGCATTTCGCGGATGATGCTGTAGTATACAGAGAAATTGCAGCATTAGAAAATTGCAGCATTAGAAAATTGCAACGAAATGCAGGAAGATCTGCAGCGGATAGGCACTTGGTGCAGGGAGTGGCAACTGACCTTTAACATAGACAAATGTAATGTATTGCGAATACATAGAAAGAAGGATCCCTTATTGTATGATTATATGAAAGCGGAACAAACACTGGCAGCAGTTACTTCTGTAAAATATCTGGGAGTACGCGTACGGAACGATTTGTAGTGGAATGATCATATAAAATTAATTGTTGGTAAGGCGGGTGCCAGGTTGAGATTCATTGTGAGAGTACTTAGAAAATGTAGTCCATCAACAAAGGAGGTGGCTTACAAAACACTTGTTCGACCTATACTTGAATATTGCTCATCAGTGTGGGATCCATACCAGGTTGGGTTGACAAAGGAGATAGAGAAGATCCAAAGAAGAGCGGCGCGTTTCGTCGCAGGATTATTTGGTAAGCATGATAGCATTACGGAGATGTTTAGCAAACTCAAGTGGCAGACTCTGCAAGAGAGGCGCTCTGCATCGCGGTGTAGCTTGCTGTCCAGGTTTCGAGAGGGTGCGTTTCTGGATGAGGTATCGAATATATTGCTTCCCCCTACTTATACCTCCCGAGGAGATGACGAATGTAAAATTAGACAGATTCGAGCGCGCACGGAGGCTTTCCGACAGTCGTTCTTCCCGCGAACCATACGCGACTGGAACAGGAAAGGGAGGTATTGACAGTGATACGTAAAGTGCCCTCCGCCACACACCGGTGGGTGGCTGGCGGAGTATAAATGTAGAAGTAGATGCAAATGCTGGGTTGGTTCCTTCGAAAGGTCACGGCGAACTTACTTCCCCATCCTTCCCTAGCTTTTTTACGGCACGTACCTATGAGCCGTTCTCTCTGGCGACTTGAATTCTTGCTCCTCCTTTGGCCGGCGGTCAGTCCGGCGATTAGCCTTCCACCCGATGGCGCCCCAGGGGGTCGGGAGGTCTCGCCGACATCGATCCCGCCAGCCCCGAGTGCCCCTCTGGCCTCCCCGGGCGCGGCATTCTTTTGTTCGCCTCCTTTCCAATTAAAATGCAATTGTGAATCCAATTACTTGGGGGCGGCGTATTAAATTATCCTGCGCCGGCGCGCTGCCCGGTAATGAGGAAGAAAGGCCCGCTGTGCCCTGCCTTGCCCTGCAGGTACGCGAAATTGAATCTGAAGCTGGCCACTAATGGAAAGGCGGATCCATTTTTTTCGGCCGGGCTTACGTTAACAAGAGGTGGCAGGCTGCCGCCTCTGCTCGGCATCCCGGTGACGTTTACTCGCTCCGCTATCAGAACAACAAGAACGGGACGGCGATCCGGCGCTGAGTGTATAAAGGGTGTTACAAAAAGGTACGGCCAAACTTTCAGGAAACATTCCTCATACACAAATAAAGAAAAGATGTTATGTGGACATGTGTCCGGAAACGCTTAATTTCCATGTTAGAGCTCATTTTAGTTTCATCAGTATGTACTGTACTTCCTCGATTCACCGCGAGTTGGCCCAATTGAAGGAAGGTAATGTTGACTTCGGTGCTTGTGTTGACATGCGACTCATTGCTCTACAGTACTAGCATCAAGCACGTCAGTAAGTAGCATCAACAGGTTAGTGTTCATCACGAACGTGGTTTTGCAGTCAGTGCAATGTTTACAAATCCGGAGTTGGCAGATGCCCATTTGATGTATGGATTAGCACGGGGCAATAGCCGTGGCACGGTACGTTTGTATCGAGCAGACTTCCAGAACGAAGGTGTCCCGACAGGAAGACGTTCGAAGCAATTGATCGGCGTCTTAGGGAGCCCGGAACAATCCAGCCTATGACTCGCGACTGGGGAAGACCTAGAACGACGAGGACACCTGCAGTGGACGAGGCAATTCTTCGTGCAGTTGACGATAACCCTAATGTCAGCATCAGAGAAGTTGCTGATGTACAAGGTAACGTTGACCACGTCACTGCGTGGAGAGTGCTACGGGAGAAACAGTTGTTTCCGTACCATTTACAGCGTGTGCAGGCACTATCAGCAGCTGATTGGCCTCCACGGGTACAGTTCTGCGATTGGTTCATCCAGCAATGTGTCAATCCGCATTTCAGTGCAAATGTTCTCTTTACGGATTGTAAGTAGGCTGTTTATGTTTTCTTATTGGCAACGTTACGTAACGCTCTTTGTGAAAATCACTTGCTGTGCTGTGCTGTGTGCAGTCTGTGGCTAGTTTGCATTGTTGTCTGCCATTGTAGTGTTGGGCAGCTGGACGTGAACAGCGCGTAGCGTTGCGCAGTTGGAGGTGAGCCGCCAGCAGTGGTGGATGTGAGGAGAGAGATGGAGTTTTGATATTTGTAATACTGGATGTCATGAACTGATGTATACATTATGACTTTTGAACACTATTAAGGTAAATACATTGTTTGTTCTCTATTAAAATCTTTCATTTGCTAACTATGCCTATCAGTAGTTAGTGCCTTCAGTAGTTTGAATCTTTTATTTAGCTGGCAGTAGTGGCGCTCGCCGTATTTGCAGTAGTTCGAGTAACGAAGATTTTTGTGAGGTAAGTGATTTGTGAAACGTATAGGTTAATGTTAGTCAGGGCCATTCTTTTGTAGGGATTATTGAAAGTCAGATTGCGTATATAATTTTTCAAAAGGGGACGTTTCAGGATGAGGCTTCATTCCAACGTGATCAAATTGTAAATTTTCACAATCGACATGTGTGGGCTGACGAAAATCCGAACGCAATTGTGCAATCACGTCATAAACACAGATTATCTGTGAACGTTTGGGCAGGCATTGTTGGTGATGTCTTGATTGGGCCCCATGTTCTTCCACCTGCGCTCAATGCAGCACGTTATCATGATTTCATACGGGATACTCTACCTGTGCTGCTAGAACATGTGCCTTTACAAGTACGACACAACATGTGGTTCATGCACGATGGAGCTCCTGCACATTTCAGTCGAAGTGTTCGTACGCTTCTCAACAACAGATTCGGTGACTGATGGATTGGTAGAGGTGGACCAATTCCATGGCCTCCACGCTCTCCTGACCTCAACCCTATTGACTTTCATTTATGGGGGCGTTTGAAAGCTCTTGTCTACGCAACCCCGGTACCAAATGTAGAGACTCTCCGTGCTCGTATTGTGGACGGCTGTGATACAATATGCCATTCTCCAGGGCTGCATCAGCGCTTCAGGGATTCCATGCGACGGAGGGTGGATGCATGTATCCTCGCTAACGGAGGACATTTTGAACATTTCCTGTAACAAAGTGTTTGAAGCCACGCTGGTACGTTCTGTTGCTGTGTGTTTCCATTCCATGATTAATGTGATTTGAAGAGAAGTTATAAAATGAGCTCTAACATGGAAAGTAAGCGTTTCCGGACACATGTCCACATAACATATTTTCTTTCTTTGTGTGGGAGGAATGTTTCCTGAAAGTTTGGCCGTACCTTTTTGTAACACCGTGTATACTACGGCGTAAGAAGTGGAAACGGCACTGCCAGCAAAGTTATGCGACAGTTCTGCTTGTCTCGGTGAGTTTGTCAGGAGTCGGGTGGATCTCCATTGGCGAGCATCCTCCCGACTCGGCCGCGAGCCGCCATCGTACTTTTAATAAGGTACGGTGCACTGACCTGGCGGACAAAGCAAGTTCTCTGTCGGATGAAGGCGCTGCATTATCGACGCCGGGCGCTTAATGAGATCTATCACTGCATCTCGAATTAACGAGCGTGGGGCGCGGGTTTTTGTGCCGCGCGCGCGAGCAGCCGTGTGGGAGAATGTGTGTCCGCAGCGCACTACCCGTCGCTTACGAGGTACTCAGATCCTCCGCTGGTGCCGTCTGCTGCCACTAAAATGGGCAACCGCCAACTTTTGCGGGTCCCGACCGTGACCCAGGCACATACAGGGTGTCCGGAAAAAAACGTTGTGATATCTACAGAGGATGTAGTGCGCAACAAGGGAAAGAAAGAAGTTCCTATACACATTGGTCGTAAACCTCATATCTTTGGTCTTTGTTGATCCACTGGGGACGTGGGACAGCGGCTGGTCAAATATTTAACAATGAAAGGAGCCGTATAATTGAGATGTTATTTTTTAAATTGCGAATAGGCCATCTGAGGACCTTATTCCAGTTTCAATCGTGCGTTCTTTGTTCTCTTCTTTTCTTCCAGTATGCCTGCATCTGTCCGCTATGTTTCTTCTTTCTGTCTTCAGACCATTTTGAACCAGACTTTATAACTACCCTGCCTTGGAATCCTTCCATTTTCAATACTTTTTCCTGCAAAGCTTCTCTGTTACTTATATCTTCTATTTTTATACTGTTTCTTTCTGAATCCTTTTTTACTTCGTTGACCCAACTTGTGGACTTCTTAGCCCACAAAATACACTACTGGTCATTAAAATTGCTACACCACGAAGATGACTTGCTACAGACGCGAAATTTAACCGACAGGGAGAAGATGCTGTGATATGCAAATGATTAGCTTGTCAGAGCATTCACACAAGGTTGGCGCCGGTGGCGACACCTACAACGTGCTGACATGAGGAAAGATTCCAAACGATTTCTCATACACAAACTGTAGTTGACCCACGTTGCCTGGTCAAACGTTGTTCTGATGCCTCGTGTAAGGAGGAGAAATGCGTACCATCACATTTCCCACTTTGATAAAGGTCGGATTGTAGCCTATTGCGATTGCGGTTTATCGTATCGCGACATTGCTGCTCGCGTTGGTCGAGATCCAATGACTGTTAGCAGAATATGGAATCGGTGGGTTCGGGAGGCTAATACGGGACGCCGTGCTGGATCCCAACGGCCTCGTATCACTAGCAGTCGAGATGACAGGCATCTTATCCGCATCGCTGTAACAGATCGTGCAGCCACGTCTCGATCCCTGAGTCAACAGATGGGGACGTTTGCAAGACAACAACCAGTTGCACGAACAGTTCGACGACATTTGCAGCAGCATGGCCTATCAGCTCGGAGACCATGGCTGCGGTTACCCTTGACGCTCCATCACAGACAAGAGCGCCTGCGATGGTGTACTCAACGACGAACCTGGCTGCACAAATCGCAAAACGTCATTTTTTCGGATGAATCCAGGTTCTGTTTACAGCATCATGATGGTCGCATCCGTGTTTGGCGACATCGCGGTGAACGCGCATTGGAAGCGTGTATTCGTCATCGCCATACTGGCGTATCACCCGGCGTGATGGTATAGGGTGCCATTGGTTGCACGTCTCGGTCACCTCTTGTTCGCATTGACGGCAGTTTGAACAGTGGACGTTACATTTCACATGTGTTACGACCCGTGGCTCTAGCCTTCATTCGATCCCTGCGAAACCCTACATTTCAGCAGGATAATGCACGACCGCATGTTGCAGGTCCTGTACGGGCCTTTCTGGATACAGAAAATGTTCGACTGCTGTCTTGGCTAGCACATTCTCCAGATCTCTCACCAACTGAAAACGTCTGGGCAATGGTGGCCGAGCAACTGGGTCGTCACAATACGCCAGTCACTACTCTTGATGAACTGTGGTATCGTGTTGAAGCTGCATGGGCAGCTGTACCTGTACACGCCATCCAAGCTCTGCTTGACTCAATGCCCAGGCGTATCAAGGCCGTTATTACGGCGAGAGGTCGTTGTTCTGGGTACTGATTTCTCAGGACTATGCACCCAAACTGCGTAAAAATGTAATCACATGTCAGTTCTAGTATAATATATTTGTCCAATCAACACTCGTTTATCATCTGCATTTCTTCTTGGTGGAGCAGTTTTAATGGCCAGAAGTGTATTTGAAAATCTTATTAGTTAATCCACTGTCTTGCATTCGAAATAATGTCCAAAAAATGTCAGTCGTCTTTCTCTCTTTACGTTTGAAATATTTTCTATATTTTGGTATATTTCAGCATTACTTCGTAATTCTCAAATTTTTGCGTTTTTTGTGGTCCTAATATTTTCCTTATACTCACCTTTCTAGTATCTAAATTATAGTTTAATTCCAGGCTTTCTCTTGCATATAGGCATTCTGTCTTCTCGACTGTGTTGTAATGTCTTATTTTTGCAATTTTCGATAGGCACTTTTTATGGTGCTGCCATGTGCTCTCCCCATTTTCGCAATCTTTCCTCTACTGCAGATTTTTCCAAAGCATTTCCTTGGATTACCTCCCCCTGATATTTGAATTTTCTTACCCTCTCTATTTGGCCAATATCTATTATCAGAAATTTTGGCGCATCCTGAACATTTGTTCCAAATTTTATTTTTTCTGCAGATATTCCTAAGCCAGTTCTGCTGGCTATTTCTGCCAGGAGATTTATTCGTGTTATAACAGATGCCACATTTTCGGGAAGTATAGCAAAGTCATCTGAAAATGCAAGACAGCTGATTTCGATCTTTTTGATTTCTCTTTCTAACCTTATAAGTGAGATACGATATTGCAATGCCGGTGTTATTCTGATGATGTACTGCGGCGACCACAACCGTTACTAAACACATCAGATGACTTCGCAATTGCGATTAATAACTACCATCAGTTGTCCGTGAGTCGTGCGCGGATAGCCAAAGGGTAAGACGACCGCTGGCGATAAGCGGGAAATCCGGGTTCGATTCCCGGCCCGGTACAAATTGTCATTGTCGCCATTTCATTCTACAGCTGATGGCAGTCATTATTCGCAATTGCTACGATGTAATCGCAAAATAGTAGCCTAAACATTATTTGTATGTTGCGCAGCGGTTTGTATTGTCTGTTTTCGAACTGGTTTTCGGCTTCGTAACCGAGTGAGACGGTGCAGTGAACGTGCAGCAAGACAGGAATCGCGATACATTTGTTTGAGAACCACGATGGAGGATTTCCGTTGATGTCTTTGCCACACCAAATAGGTGACGTGTCGAACATACAAGAGTCAACGAATGCGAGACCAGCCTTTGCCATCGCGTCTTAGTTTTCCTGCAAGTGCGCCCGACGCACAGCTGAATAAACATTATTGTTGTCACCACTTCTTCGGGAAGCGAGTAAACAGCAGTAATTAGAAAGGTCAAGGTAATATGCGTCCACAATTAAAAGCGGGAGTTTGATGGGGGCTAGGGGCCCGCATGAAACCTACTCAAATTCCCACAGAGGCCATTTGTTTTTCTTTTTTCATTATACTCACCCCAATCGTCTTTATTACTTCCTGTCCGTGATTAGCATGGCAGCTGAGTAAACGTATATGTAAAAATGATGGGAAGTGCTCCAGCGATACTAATCAGAAAAGTCGTTACACTAGGCGACGAAAGAGAATTTGAAACCCGCATTGCTCTGAAACGATAACTGGCTGCTACGTTAATGGCTGCCGTAAATAATACAACTGTTCGGTAAGTGATGGCTAGTGATTAAATTAAACAATATGTGTAAATGGTCTGGTTACACGAAACCATTCTGAATAACTACTGTGGGCATATAACTTACGGTATAACGTTTCAAAACGTTTGGCGGAAAGGTTACGACTATTGATGCGAATAGACCGTAATACTACCGTAACACATGACATCAAATTGATCGCTGATATTGGAGTTTACAGTAACAAGCCTACTTTTATTGTTGAAACAGAACAATAACTCCGAATTTCATTACTGCAGTGGAGTCATAAATTCAGTATTATAGCTGCTCACATATAATGGCAGCTACAACGAATTATTTCGTCATAATAACCTCTGTGATTTTATGCTTCTCGTACTCCATCTGATCAATTCCCCGTACGACGAGACTGAGGGAGCTGGCGCAGCGACAGGTTTTGTACTCACATCCGGGAGCACCGGGGTTCATATACCCAGCTGAACATCTCGACTTATATTTCCCGTGGTTTCCGTAAACTGGTTGAAGCAGATGAAAGGACAGCTCCGGTAGAAAAGAGCACGGCCGATTTCCTTCCCCTTCCGTCCTTTGGTCGAGTTTAAGCTCCATCTCTGACTACCCTATCGACGAAAGGACGGTAAACGGCAAAATTCCATCATTTGCTTAAAACTTCACACCTCGCCGGAAGCTATGTTCATAAGCTAACGTACGGTGTTTGTTCGAGGCATTTACGCATCTTGACGAAGTGAAGCAACCAGCAAAGGAAACTAAGTGAAACATCATGGGTCGAGTCGTAACAGGCTGTCACAAATGAATTGGCTTCTAAACGGGTGATAAATGACAACATTATTGCACGCGTAAAATGTAAGAATTGAAATTGTTTACAGTCAAAATGAGCACTTGTCTTTTGTTATACAACCTCGTTCCTGTGGCTATATGGCAGAGCGTAGGTACATTGTATACGTAGACAGAACCTGTATAACACTTGTGCTGAAATAGATTGTCGTTGGTAATACAATTCGAAGCGAGTTGTCTCCAACTCTGCTGCCGCCGGACACGGTACTTTTCCGAAGGCTGTGTGCTGTGGGCTAGGCCGTGACTGGAACGTAGCCTGGCGTAGAACCGACATTGTGTCCGTGTGTCTGTCTACAGGGTGATCCATCTGAAGTTTCGGATGAGATTATCTCGAAAACTATACATCGGGTAAGTGGGTAAGACAAGTTCGTAAGCTCAAAGGGGGACATCAAATGATACTACACGTGACCTCCAGCCCCCGCCCCATTGGGTGGGGTGGGGGGCAACTTTTAAATCTTAAATTGAGACAACCATTTTTTATTGCAGATTCGGATTCTCGATAAAAAAAAGTAATCAAGTTTTGCCTGAAACATTTTTTAAACCAATGACAGATGGAGCTGAAGTCGAGAAAAAAGTAAAATTGGGGAAGAACTCTGATTTAGTTAGAATGATCCGAGAAAGACGCATCAGATCGATGAAAAATGTGCACCAGTTCTTTCTTTACGCCAAACTGAAGTATTTTTGTCAAAATGTACTGTATCCTACTTTTAGCATTACCCAGGTACAACGACATGGACGTAGTAGAATGATGTTCCCATGGGGTGCTTCATTAGTGTGAGTCCCCTTGCCTCTCACATGTTGGGATGCTTCATTAGTGTGAGTCTCCTTGCCACTCACAATTTGGGGTGCTTAATTAATGAAATTAGCTACGCAGGAATTGTTCAATGCATAAAGTCAATCGTCTGCGAAAGTTGTCCACAGTTTTGAGCAGCACATCCCGTGGTATGGCTGCACATGCTCTTCGAATGTGTTGCTCCATATCGTTTTGGGTTGTGAGCTATCTGTCATAAACAATATTTTTTAAATAACCCCACAAGAAAAAAAGCAGGAGATTTTAGGTCTGGTGAACGTGAAGGGCACTGAATTGGTCCGCCGCGTCCTATCCACCGACCAGGGTACCGTAAATTTAAAACGTTCCTCACATATTTAGCATAATGGGGAGCTGCTCCGCCCTGTTGGAACCTATGTATGCGCAATATGTTACATTTATTTGCGTTCAGGGTCAACTGCCAGAGTCTGCATGATTCATCAATTCTCTGCAGGTCGTTGTGCAAATTCTTACTATCTTCTGGCGTTGCTACTTCGGTATATACAACTGCATCAGCTGCCAATAGCCTTAAAGAGCTTTCTACTGGATCATTTATATACGATATATTGCAAACAGCAACGGTCCTATTACACTTCCCCGTGGTACTCCGGATATTACCTTTACATCTGTCGATTTAGTTCCGTTAAGAGCGACGTGTTGAGTTCTATCTGCAAGAAAGTCTTGAATCCAATCGCAGGTCTGCTCCGATACTCCGTAAGCTCGTATTTTTTTCATTAAACGCAGTGCCGGACGGTGTTAAATACCTTACTGAAATCAAGGAACACAGCATCAACCTGAGCGCCGTTGTCCACTGCGCTGTGGATCTGATGGAATGATAGAACGAGCTGAGTTTCGCAAGATCTCTGTTTGCAGAATCCATGTTGGTTTTTGTGGAGGAGATGTTCATTTTCCAAAAACGTCATAATTCTTGAGCATAAAACGTGTTCCACAATTCTACAACAGATTGACGTCAACGATACAGGTCTACAATTGTGTGGATCTGTCTTATTACCTTTCTTAAATACGGAAATGATCTGCGCTTTCTTCCGGTCGTTAGGTACCTTTCGTTCCTCATCACTGCCTTATTCAATTCGACTTCATTTCATGGACCCCCCTCGCCGGCCGCGGTGGCCGTGCGGTTCTGGCGCTGCAGTCCGGAACCGCGGGACTGCTACGGTCGCAGGTTCGAATCCTGCCTCGGGCATGGGTGTGTGTGATGTCCTTAGGTTAGTTAGGTTTAAGTAGTTCTAAGTTCTAGGGGACTGATGACCTCAGATGTTAAGTCCCATAGTGCTCAGAGCCATTTGAACCATTTTTTTGAATCATGGACCCCTCACATTGTCGCGGAGTCTCCTAATAATCGCAGTGCAGTCTTCCACGCCCGCAGAGGTGCTTATTAACAACTGTGCTTCGAAAGGTGAGGATCGTGCGTTGAGGGAGAGCAAAATGTAGGCGGGTAGGACTGCATGGGGAAGTTGCGGTCAGTGGCGTCTGGAGTGCGAATGCTACTCAGCAGGGATTACGCGCCGAATCCTTTAGAACGAGCTCGATATTCAATTCCGGAGAGCCGCCGCGAGCACCACGAATGGCGCCCCAGTGGTTGGCTGCACAATGGGGCCAGCGCGGGCCCGCCGGTCGCTTATGGAATATTTCCTCGGGCCAAGGCGCCCACAATATTGGCTGCCAGCTGCCGGGTTTCTGGTACCTAACCCCTGTTCCGTACACGCGGTGAATGGAAGCCAGGGTCGTCGCTTTCCTGCTCGCTGAGAGCTCTCTCCGTAGTGATTCCAGTTCAGAGCTGACGCGAATGTGATATAGTGCTTTTGGTAATTTCGATGCTAGTTTAACCCTGTGGGACATAATGTACAACAGAGCCGGTTTGTGGTTTCGTTTCTATGGATCACTGACAAGGAACCTCCCCATCGCACCCCCCTTAGATTTAGTTATAAGTTGGCACAGTGGATATACCATGAAAAATTGAACACAGATCAATCGAGAAAACAGGAAGAAGCTGTGTGGAACTATGAAAAAAATAAGCAAAGTATACAAATTGAGTATTCCATGCGAAGATAGGTAACATTAGGACACTAGGAGTCAAGGAGCGCCATGGTCCCGTGGTTAGCGAGAGCAGCTACGGAACGAGAGGTCCTCGGTTCAACTCTTCCCTCGAGTGAAAAGTTTAATTTTTAATTTTTAGTTTATGTGACAAACTCTTATGTTTTAATCACTTTTTGGGAGTGATTATCACATCCACAAGAAAACCTAAATCGGGCAAGGTAGAAGAATCTTTTTACCCATTCGCTAAGTGTACAAGTTAGGTGGGTGGACAACATATTCCTGTCATGTGACGCACATGCCGTGACCAGTGTCGTATAGAATATATCGGACGCGTTTTCCCGTGGAGGAATCGGTTGACCTATGACCTTGCGATCAAATGTTTTCGGTTCCCATTGGAATGGTTCAAATGGCTCTGAGCACTATGGGGCTCAACATCTTAGGTCATAAGTCCCCTAGAACTTAGAACTACTTAAACCTAACTAACCTAAGGACATCACACACACCCATGCCCGAGGCAGGATTCGAACCTGCGACCGTAGCAGTCCCGCGGTTCCGGACTGCAGCGCCAGAACAGCTAGACCACCGCGGCCGGCGTTCCCATTGGAGAGGCACGTCCTTTCGTCTACTAATCGCACGGTTTTGCGGTGCGGTCGCAAAACACAGACACTAAACTTATTGCAGTGAACAGAGACGTCAATGAACGAACGGACAGATCATAACTTTGCGAAAATAAAGAAAGTAAAATTTTCAGTCGAGGTAAGACTTGAACCAAGGACCTCTCGCTCCGCAGCTACTCACGCTAACCACGGGACCACGGCGCTTCTGACCTCATATGTTCCTTGATGTTGCATATCTTGCGCATGGACTACTGATCTGCGTTCAGTTTTTCAAGGCCTATCCACTGTGCCAACTTATAACTAAATCTGAGGGGGGTGCGATGGGGAGGTTCCCTTGTGAGTATCTAAGAGGGGCGTAACGTAGTGCAACACATTTCTACCAATTTCGGTTGAAGAAATGCGGAATTCGCTGAGAGACACGGGGAATAGTTCCGCTTTAGCTCTATAGTTTTATGAAGTTCCAATAGATGAAGGCGCTGTATGTAGCCTTAAAAATGACGTCTGTAACAGAGATGCGTTTCAAGTATAGAGCTGTCGTGGGTTTCTTTTGGCGGAAAACTAGAGCGTCGCAAATATTCAGAGGCTCTTGCAGAATACCTACGGACACCTGACAGTGAACAAAAGCACACTGAGTCGTCGGGCGAGGCGTCTGTCATCATCGCAACAAGATCGCGCAAACCTGTCCGGTCTCCCGTGCGCTGGTCGGTCGCACACAGCTACGACCCCTGCAGTGTTGAAACGTGTGGACACTCTCACTCGACGTGACGCACGGATCAGAATTAAACACTTCACTGTTGAACTGGAAGCCTCTCTTGGTAGTGCTGACGTACTCGTGCACCAGCTAGGATACTGAAAGATGTGAGTCCGCTAGGTTCTTCGCCGCCTGACAGAAGACCATAAAGAGCAACGAAGGTCCATCCGTGCGGAATTGCGCGTCACGAGGCTAACGTGCTCCCGAGCGGAACGCACGAAACTTCATTGGACTGTTCTTCCTCATCCAGCCTGCAGCCTGGATCTCGCACTTCCATCTTTTTCACTCAATGAAGGATGCACTCTGCGGGAAGCAGTACGTGGATGATGGGGAGGTTCCTGATGCAGCAAGACGTTGGCTTCGTCGTCCCGCAGTAGAGTGGTAACAGGCAGCCATACATGTCCTGCCAATAAGGTGCGTCGCATTAAATAGAGATTGTACTGAAAAATACGGTTTTGTAGCCAAAACAGTGGTGAATAATATGGTGTATGGGAATCTTGAATAAAACCAACCTGTTTTGAGAAAAAACTGTGTTGCATCACTTATTGAAAGTCCCTCCAACGTTGTTCAATGTTTCATGGCCACGCTCCCTTTCGCAACTGTCCGTGGAATAACAGTTTCTACGCCGACATGAAAAGCATTTCTGAATGTGTAATGAATGCTATCAAGCCTACATTTCGGTTCCTGGCAGATCTTGACCTACTAAGCCAATATGATCACGACAAAACTCAAAATCCAAATGAGTCTCTGAATGCGCTTATCTGGAAACTTTCTTTAACCCAAGACAACATTTTTATCAGTCTAGAACACTGCACAAGTGTACGGCGCCCATACCAAATGGGGCTGACAATGGTTATTGAACGGATACGAATGAGGACAGCACGAATGATCACAGTTTCGTTCGACCCTTGGGAGAGTGTCGTGAAGGTGTGGAAATAACTGAAGTGGCAGACGCTTGAACTAAGACACAAATTGTCACCTGGAACCCATCTTAGAAAGTTTCTAGATCCAAAACTTCAAGTGATGAATCTAGGAAATACGAAGTGGCGTTCAATAAGTAATGAAACACATTTCTTTCTCTTCCAGTTTTGGTTCAAAAAACGTGAAATTTGTTGTGAGACAACGTGGAATATTGCCACTTTAGTTCCTATAGTTTCATGACGTTCCGATAGTTAGCTTTCAAAATGGTCTGAAAGTGAGATGAGTTTCAAGCAGAGAGTTGTCACTGAGTTTCTTTTGACGGAAAATCAGAGTGTCGTAGATATTCATAGGAGATTGCAGAATGTCTACAGAGGCCAGGCAGTGAACAAAAACATGGTGAGCTGTTGGGCGAGGCGTGTGTCATCATTGCAGAATGTCTACAGAGGCCAGGTAGTGAACAAAAGCATGGTGAGTCATTGGGCGATGTGCATGTCATCCTTGCAGAATGTCTACAGAGGCCAGAACAAAAGCATGATGAGTCGTTGGGCGAAGCGTGTGTCATCATTGCAGAATGTCTACTGTGGCCAGGCAATGGACAAAAGCTTAGTGAGTCGTTGGGCGAGGCACGTCTCATCATTGCAGAATGTCTACAGAGGCCAGGCAGTGAACAAAAGCATGGTGAGTCGTTGGGCGAGGCGTGTGTCATCATTGCAGAATGTCTACTGTGGCCAGGCAATGGACAAAAGCATAGTGAGTCATTGGGCGAGGCACATCTCATCATTGCAGAATGTCTACAGAGGCCAGGCAGTGAACAAAAGCATGGCGAGCCATTGAGCGAGACGTGTGTCATCGTTGCATACTGTCTACAGAGGCCAGGCAGTGAACAAAAGCATGGTGAGTCGTTGGGCGAGGTGCGTGTCATCATTGCAGAATGTCTACTGTGGCCAGGCAATGGACAAAAGCATAGTGAGTCGTTGGGCGAGGCACGTCTCATCATTGCAGAATGTCTACAGAGGCCAGGCAGTGAACAAAAGCATGGTGAGTCGTTGGGCGAGGCGCGTGTCATCATTGCAGAATGTCTACAGAGGCCAGGCAGTGAACAAAAGCATGGTGAGTCGTTGGGCGAGGCGCGTGTCATCATTGCAGAATGTCTACAGAGGCCAGGCAGTGAACAAAAGCATGGCGAGCCATTGAGCGAGACGTGTGTCATCGTTGCATACTGTCTACAGAGGCCAGGCAGTGAACAAAAGCATGATGAGTCGTTGGGCGTGGCGTGTGTCATCATTGCAGAATTCTACGGAGGCCAGGCAGTGAACAAAAGCATGGTGAGTCGTTGAGCAAGGCGTGTGTCGTCATGGTCCAGCTAACCTGTCCTATCTCCAGCGTGTCAGCTGGCCGCGCACAACTGTGCCACCTGCAATGTTAGAACGTGGAGGCACTCTCGTACGAGGCGATCGACAGATCACAGTCAAACACCTTGCTGCCCAGCTGGACGGCTCTGTTGATAGTACTCACACGCTCGTCCACCAGTAGGGGTACATAAACGTGAATGCCCCCTGGACTCCTCACCACCTAGCAGAAGACCATAAAGAGCAACGAAGAACCATCCGTGCAGAACTGCTTGCGGGTTACGAGGCAGATCGTGATAATTTTTTGTCGAACATCGTCACAGGCGATGAAACACTCATCACTTCGAACCGGAAACAAAACGGCAAGCCATGATGTGGAGCCAAACAACTTCTCCTCCAATGAAAAAGTTTAGACCCGTAAAGTCATGTCGATGGTCTTCGATAACTCTGGAGGAGTTATTCTGTTTGACGTTCTCCCTCATGGTGCAACGATCAACACTGAAGTGTAGTACGCCACCCTCAGTGTATCGAGAAAACCTCTGCAGCGTGTTTTTCACCGCAAAATAGGAAGCGAACGTCTCCTTGTCTATGGCAGCGCAAAGCCTCATTCTGTGCCCGAGAGGAGCTCAGAAAACTTCATTGGACTGTTCGACATCCACCCTACAGCCCGGATCTCGCACCTTTCGACTGCCGTCGGTTTGGCCCAATCACGGGTGCACTACGCGGGATGAAGTACGTGGATCATGGGGAGGTTATTGATGCAGCAAGACGCTAGCTCCAACGGGAGCTCCGAAGGGATAACCGATAGATGTACTCAAAGTACCCTCCGCCACACACATTCAGGTGGCTTGCGGAGTATTGATGTAGATGTAGTTGTAGACGTAGACGTGGACCAGTAGAGTGGTATTATGTGGGCGTACAGTCCCTACCAGTAAGGTTGTAACATTGAACAGAGATTATGTGAGAAATAGGGGTTTGTAGCCAAAAGGGTGGGGAATAATACAATGTTTTGGTGAATAAAACCAACCGGCTTGCAGGGAAAAAAAGTGTTACGTTACTTACAAGCCCCTACGTATCTCTCCCGTTTTACTTCGCCAGCGTAGCTGTCTTGAACGCAGCGCTGTCACATATTATGCAATAATTGGCTTTCTCGTAGGAAAAAATAGAACAGAGACATTGCATCAATTATTCTTCCCGCGCTCCATATGTGAATGAAACAGGAAAAAGTCCTTATAAGTGGTACAATGGGACGTACCCTCCGACGTTCACTTCACAGTGGTTTGCAGGAGGTACGTAGATGTAGAATGTTCAGAAATGTTAAAAACATTTAACCAGTGTTAAGTGCTGTTTTTAAATAAAAAAGTGGGCGGCGTGCCGCATTGTCGGGAATAGTTCGCAGAGGTGTGTTGGCAGGTAGTTGGCCGGCTGCCTTGATTGGAGAAGCACTCTACGAACACACAGATGCTCAGTTGTTCTTTTCACAAATGCAGCGCGCCAGTTGGCCGTCAGCGAATATGGCTCCCGCGGGATCGATTCTTGTTTTGTTCTTGGCTTCTTTCACTTGCAGCGGCGCCTCATCGTCCGTATCGCTCTTCACTTTCAATGCAGGATCGTTCTTTCCACTGCAGTCTCATTCATACGGACGCCATTCACCCGGCTTATCCAGTCTGTAAACTCAATGCAGTTTGTTGCCATATGACAATGGGAGGTACGACTCGCACTATGAATTAAATAATTTTTCTGTTGCAAGGGTGCCCTTAAGAGACTTAAGGCACAAAAGATGGAATCCAGCTATTATTCAGAACATAACAAAATTACTAAATGAAACTTTTTTTTCCAGATGCCTGTACTTATATTGTTAAAATGATGAAAACACTCTGTGTTGGCTCTGGCTCGGAGCACTATGCGACTTAACTACTGAGGTCATCAGTCGCCTAGAACTTAGAACTAATTAAACCTAACTAACCTAAGGACATCACATACATCCATGCCCGAGGCAGGATTCGAACCTGCGACCGTAGCGGTCGCTCGGCTCCAGACTGCACACTCTGTGTTGGCCGCAATATAATAGCACATGGGAGTGTGGGCGCTTCAGTTGGTTTATCGTGAGTTGTCGTGGTATTTCACGAGGACATGGTCAACCATTTGTTAGCAAACCCAGAACTGTCTTGAAATCATTCACTGTGCGATGCATTTTCCTTGATCACCACTGTACTTGTTGTCTGTTACGTCACCGCGTGCTTCGGATAACGGCCACGGAAGGCCAAGAGCAATAATGTTCTCGTAGAAAAACAACAAAATGACGTCAAATTTATAGCAGAAATAGGTTATTTTAGAAGAACTACTCCATAAGCCTCTGCGGTTGTGTTCCGTTTAGTGCTCTGGGTTATCGTGATGGTCTCTGTACCCCAACTTTGTGAAGATATCCTGGACTCTAAAATTGGTTTAGATATTGTAGCGCTTTGTTGCGCATGATGCTATGGCTTTTTCAGGGGAACATACAATTGCCAGCGTGCTGAAAGAAAAAATAAGTGGCAGGTAAACAGGTTTCTCTACGAGGCCCTAAAGGCACAGAGGATATATATACGTTGGTTGTTTCCCGTGTATGATCTTTGTCGGAAGGATTCCTAAATCGTTGGCGCTGTACCACAAAATGGTTCAAATGGCTCTGAGCATTATGGGACTTAACATCTGAGGTCATCACTCCCCTAGAATTAGAATACTTAAACCTAACTAACCTAAGGGCATCACACACATCCAAGCCCGAGGCAGGATACGAACCTGCGACCGTAGCGGTCGCGCGGTTCCAGACTGTAGTACCTAGAACCGCTCGGCCACACCATCCGGAGCTGTGCCACAAGGTACTGCTTTCACATTCCATTTAAAATATTGGGATCTGGCAGTGATGGCTCCATAATACATACCCGCTCTCGGTTGTACCCCAGATTTCTACGCCCTGCAGCCGGCCGCTGTGGCCGAGCGGTTCTAGGCGCTTCAGTCCGGAACCACGCGGCTGCTACGGTCGCAGGTTCGAATCCTGCCTCGGGCATGGGTGTGTGTCATGTCCTTAGGTCAGTTAGGTTTAAGTAGTTCTAAGTTCTAGGGGGACTGATGACATCAGATTTTAAGTCTCATAGTGCTTAGAGGCATTTGAACCATCTTCGCCCTGCCTTGAGAAAAGTAAAGTAAAGGTTAGGGTTTAAACGTCGCATCGACGACGAGGTCGTTACAGACGGAGCACAAGCTCTGTTTAGGAAAGAAAACCGATCACGAAATCTGGATGATCACACGAGGATTCGAATTGTACTCACTTTGGCAATGCATATACGAGGGACGTTCAATAAGTAATAAAACAGTTTTTTTCGGCAAATTCTGGTGAAAAAAATGGGAATTTGTTGGAGTTCGTGGAATATTACCGCTTCAGCCCCTGTAGTTTCTTCAATAGCCTTCAGAATGGCGCCCTTGTAACGGAGTTGCGATCCAAGCAGATAGTTTTCATTGAGTTATTTCGTTTTCATAAATTAACACTGTAGGAAACACTGCAACCAGGCTGGTTGCAGTATTTCCTAAACTGTAATGTCATTGAGTTTCTTCCGGTGGAAAACCAGAGCATCGCACGTATTCATAGTCGCTTGCAGAATGTCTACGGAGACCTGGCAGTGATGAAAAGCACGGTGAGTCGTTGGGCGAGGCGTCTCTCATCATCGCGACTAGGCCGCGCAAACCTGTCCGGCCGCACACAGGTGTGACAGCTGCAAACTTGGAACGTTCCGACACTCTCACTTGAGGTGATGGACGGGTCACAACCGAACATCTCCCTGCACAACTGGGTGTCTCTGTTGGTAGTGCAGACACACTTTCCACCAGATTTGGTACACAAAGGTGTGTGCCCGCTGGGTTACTTGCCACCTAATAAAGAGTATCTGTGCAGGGTTGCTTGCGCGTTACGAGGCTAATGGTAGCAAACGGCAGCCCCTTCCTACAAACCTCTCGCGCTGGTGAGGTGCAGGCCGTGCATCTGGTGGCAGGGCACACGCGGCCAGATTTAAGCCCGCTAACGAGCCGCGCGGCTCGCAGAGGTCACGCGCCGCGGCGTACCGCCCGTGGTGCTGTGGCCGGCCGGCCAGTCGATATCGGATTTTTGAGGCGGCGTTGGCAGCGCGCATGCAACCTCGCGTGCTCTGCCCTGCCCTGCTCTGGTGTTCCGCGCGCTTCCCACGCGGGCAACTTCCGAACGGGTGCATCGCTCTACTCACCTTACACGTGCCGGTGGCCTAGTCTAGCCTAGCTACACGCAGGCCTTCGCCCCCGCTACCTTGCGTTGACGAAGTTGTGAATTAATCACGGGGTCTCGCACATCAAACGGTGTCGCCTTTGCCTGTTGCGGAAGTTCGCAAACCTACTAGCGCTCCTCTCTCTCTCTCTCTCTCTCTCTCTCTCTCTCTCTCTCTCTCTCTCTCTCCCCCCCTCTCTCCCTCCCCCTCTCAATTACACACACACACACACACACACACACACACACACACACAGTGAGTGAGAGAAAGAGATTATATTCCCTGTTAACGTACACTTGCTGTATGCATGTGTTCGTGTATATATATGAGCGCATGCATACAGCAAGTGTACGTTAACAGGTAATATAATCTCTCTCTCTCTCTCTCTCACACACAAACACACACACACACACACACACACACACACAGAGAGAGAGAGAGAGAGAGAGAGAGAGAGAGAGAGAGAGAGAGAGAGAGAGGGGGGGGGGGTTATATTCCCTGTTAACGTACCCTTGCTGTATGCATGCGCTCATATATATACACGAACACCTGCATACAGCAAGTTTATGTTAAAAGTCCCGTTTAACCAGACTATTAAAAACCACGCAAAATAACCGGCCTCCGAAATAACCGATTTTCCGGTTTTTTTCCTTTTTTAAACGAAGAAATCGATCAATGATTGGAAAATTTTCACTCCCCCAGTTATACAGATATACAGAACCAAAATATTAAATGAAAAGCGATAAGCGGCTGGCTACTACAAATAAAGATCACCAGTATTTCTCTGTTGATTCTAATTTTTTATAACTCTGCTCAAAAATCGTGTTGTAATCGGGGATCATATAGGTATTTAAACATTACGAAGTCAGTGCTACACTGCGAAAACTGAGGTTGAAGAACTCTATTTTTCGTGGTTATTTGTTCGTTTTCAAGGGTTGCAAGCAGATAAAGTCATGCTATGTAGGGCTTGGGTTGTTTGGGGGAAGAGACCAAACTACGAGGTCATCGGGTCTCATCGGATTAGTTAAGGACGGGGAAAGAAGTCAGCTGTGCCCTTTCAAAGGAATCATCCCGGCATTTGCCTGGAGTGATTTAGGCAAATCACGGAAAACGTAAATCAGCATGGCCGGACCCGGGACTGAACCGTCGTCCTTCTGAATGCGAGTCCAGTGTTATGTAGGCATAAACAGCAGATCTGCTGATTTTTATTGCAAACTATGAATCGACTGTTAAGTTTAAAGGTTTTCTCATTATGTTATTTGACAAGTTTTGTTATGTCTGCACACGTTTTTAATTTTTAAAGCAAATGGAGCGTGGTACTTCAGTGATACAGCACTTCCTAAAGTCATCCACACTAGGGATGGTGCTATTCTGTAATGCAACTGATGCCCAACGATGACAGTGAGAAACTACCACATAGATAATATGACGCTAGTCTTAGGCTGTGCGTATACTCGCGTACCATGTAATTGGCCACACCACATGACAAGAGGTACATTACTGTCTCAACAATGCTCTACTACTACTTCCTATGCCATGTGTTTGTTGCTCGTATATGTCGGCACTGTTATTAAAATAGCACTGATCGCTTTTCCCATTTTCTATAATAAGCTATGTACGAAAGCTGCCGAGAATTCTTCCGGGTTGTATGGCCGTGGTCCATGGAACTCTTCTATCCCTGACGTTTCGTCCAAAGCTACGTTGGACGTCGGAGGTGCATCTGGTTGTGCTGAATCTTGCCGACTGACTCAACACAACCAGGATCACCTCCGTAAATGTCCAACGTAGCTTTGGACGAAACGTCAGGGATAGAAGAATTCCATGGACCACGGCCATACAACCCGGAAGAATTCTCGGCAGCTGAAACATCCGGTCGTAGAAGCCTTCATTGTATGAATATATGAAAGCAATGCAAATTTTACGAATAAAGATTACTCATTTCTTAAAAAAGATTTATTTAGAAACGAAAAAAATTGGGACTGCTGCTATGACTAACTGATATTTTGGTTTTTTTACCCGGTTAATAGCAAAAAATAAAAACACCTGTTATAAACGAGAGCAAACAAATACCGAAAAATACCGGTCATTCAGAGCTAAAATACCGGTATCGGTTTTAACCGGTCGGTTTTTCCGATCCCGTGTGTGTGTGTGTGTGTGTGTGTGTGTGTGTGTGTGTGTGTGTGTGTGTGTGTCCCTCTCTCTGTCTTTGCTTTTTTAGAAATATTTCTTCAGTTTTTTGACTGGTTTGATGCGGCTCAACACAAATGACTCTCCTGTGCCAACGTTTTTCATCTCGACGTAGGACTTCCATCAAACGTTTTCAGTTCTTTGTTTGCCTTCCCCTGCACTTTTTACACGGCCCAGTCAGATTACTGTGAGCACCTTTCAGGGGACTGAATAACCAGGTGTTACAGCGCGGTCACGCAGGAAGGGTGTCAGTGAGGTTCTGGAAGGTAGCCACAGGGATATGGAGGCATGCTGTGGCCAGCTGCGCTGGGTTTTTCGACTGAGGCTCCGTGGCGCGGACAGCCCGATCGAGGTGGTCCCACAGATTCTCGACTGCATTTAAATCCTGGGAATTTGGTTGCCAGGGACTGCGGTAAACTCGTCCTGGTACTCTTCGAAGCATGCACATACGATGCGAACTGTGTAACAGGTTGCGTTGTCCTGCTGGTAGATGTCATCTTTGCGAAGAAAAAACAAATTCCATGTAGGGGTGGACATGGTCCACAAGGATAGATGCTTATTTGTGTTTATCCATTGTGCCTTCCAGAATGACGAGGGAATGCCACGGAAACATCCCCCAGTCCATAACGATCACTCTCTGACCCACACCCTTACGACGATTGCACCATGGCCCTACACGCCAACGGCCGTATGTCTTATGGAGCATAAAAAGTGATTCATCTGAAATGGCCACCTGTTTAGAGATGGGCAAAACTGTTCTTTTCAGAGATCGGATCAGAACTGTTCACTCCCTGAAATGAACTAGCTCTTTTTCATGACTCACCACTCATTCACAATAGAAAATAAATGGAAGGCACATTGCCCTTTAAACTTGATTTATTCCAGTACTATACCTGTATTTTGATCTTAATGATCTTATTTTGAAGTAACACAGATAATGAGTAAGAATTTTGTATTGTTTATTGAAATTTCCACGATATGACAAAGTTTTTGATTATTGATTTATTTTGCACTATCGTGGTTTTTTGGGTGATCGGAAAATGTTGTAACTTGAGATTTACATTAACAATATATTTGGCTATAATGTATTAAAATTCATGAAGCTCGTACAAATACATCGCAAGCCATATATTTTTAAAGTGAACGTTTCCTTCCGAAGACGCCTAAAATCGCAAAATCCGTACTACAATAAGAAAAAAATATATAAATTTGACTGTAAGACGAAAGTGCAGCATATAGCCTTATGCAGAGTGAAACAATGAAAATGTTGGTGTATCACATTTTCCTATACATTTATGTGTTCGCTCGTAATTAAAGCGTAAATTCGAGTGTCCATAATAAAAAATCCTATAGTAAGAGGAGTCGTCAGGAACCTAATCTGATCAGTTTAAACAAATAAAAATAAAATAAAAACAAATGATGTGTACATAATTATGTAATATACACACCAGTATTACTACGAAGAACAATATCCAGTAGAGACGAACTCCGATGTAGAGGCGCTGAGTCAAGCAGGTCGAGCTGCGAGCTGTATTACTGCGTGAGCTAAGACCGCAGAGACCGGAGTGACACCTGAGTTGCTTTGCTCAACGCTCTGGCTAGAGTCGAGAACGGTGGGGTGAGCGTTGAGCGGGCGAGTTCCGAGGCTGGGGGGAGCGGTGAACGGCCACCAGTCACCTGCTCTGAGACAAATCGTCCGTTCTCTTGCGAGCAGGTTGTTGCAAGTAGTTCTTATGTTCTCCGCCAGGAGGCTCTGTCCTGTTGCTCGCATCAACTGCCCAGAGGGCAGGACGTGCGACTGAAACGATCGCCGACGGAGTGCGATGCTAAGTTAAGGTGCGCCAGACACTGCGCGCGGCAGAGGAAGCACAGAGATGGCACGGCATATGTGAAACACAAAATCCAATTGGGCACTGCACAATGCAGGCAGCCAAGGCAGAAGCAGGGCAGAGGCCGGCGCTGGCTGTGTTGTGTGGCGTGCACTGTGCTCTGACCAGCAGAGGCCCCGCTGATCTGCTCCGACTCTCTCTCTCTCTCTCTCTCTCTCTCTCTCTCTCTCTCTCTCCTGTGGGAAACGTTTGGAGCTACCGTTCTTTTTTTCTCAATCACTGACTGTTCACTCCTTTGAAAGATTCAACTCTATGAATCAGTTCAGGAGCGGATCCCTCATCTCTACACCTGTTGCAACTGAACGTCCAGCTGCGGTACTCATATGTAAATTCGAGTCTTCGTCATTGATGAACACCGGTTGGCTTGGGTGTATGAACCAGGCGCCTGGTGCAGAGGCCCACACTCAGCAACGTTCACTGAAGGGTCGTTGAGGAGGCGCTGTAGCCCATCGGTAAAACTGGATGGTCGGACGTTCCACAGTTGGACATCCATTCGCCCGCGCACATCTCGGTAGCCGTCGTTCAAACCTATCATCTATGGCCAGTGGTGCAGCACGGTTACCTCGGCACTGGTTTGCGTAGCGCAGTTTTGCCATGCACGGTATACTTTAGCCAACACCGCACGCGGACAGTTAACAAACTTAAGCCGTCGGCACACGGACCGTGCATCCGGACGTTGAGCGTGCCGAGTTTCTGACGTCACAGCGTGGAATAGCACGCTCGGGAGTCTTTCCGAACGTGCAGATACATGTCAGATACTCTGAGCGTGCGTCTGAGCGTTGACCAATGAGATGGCACAGCGCCACCTACGTCACACGCAAGCCGTCTCCCTTCAGTACAGAGTTGTGAGGCGCCATAGTGGCATTTATTTCAAGCCTATAAGTATTATACGCCGTTTCTGAGCACCAGCAAATTGAGAATCACTGGAAAACCCGTTGTTAACTGTGTGATTCGTTCCAATAAAATAATGAGAAACTTCGTATTCGTGGCAAAAGAATTATTGTAACTTGCGTATTGTAGGCGTAGGCTATTTGAAGGCAGCGACACACTGAAGATCCACCCAAAACGCATTGTTCTTGTTATAATTAAATTTCGGTTAGTAACATATCTACGATTAAGGTTTTCAGCAGGACCTAAGATACTATGATTACATGCTAATCGTACGTTATTGGTGTAGCGTAATGACTAGCGTCAGTACCCGCTGAAGAGTTCATTGTTGGGGCTGTTGTTTGCGTCTTGCCTCTTCCAAATTTTTTTCCTAACATTCGCGTTTTTATTAGGTTCTCACTTTGTAATTAGTTTAATATAAGTATATACCATAATATATGATGTTATGTAAATATAAGTTCACCTTTTTTTTGAGGGGTGACTTTGTTCGATTGGCTTAATCTACAGGACAGCTTGCGCTACTTGTACAACGATATTTTGCTCCTTTTTCTTTTAAGCTTCGTAATTCACGGGTTGCAAAGATTCTGCTACTTGGTAGGGACAGTGATCAAGTAAGACTAACCTTTGGGTTTTACTAAAATATGGGAATGATGAAATACTGTTTATCTTATGCGGAGAAGTGTTCCAAACTTGTACCGCACTGTTTGTAATGGACCTTTTATAAGCCTGAGTCCTTATTGATTGGACATGGTACTTTCCTTTTCGTTGACGATGGAGGAAATGTGCGTTTTAATAGAGCTAAAGGGGGAATTTTACGCGCGCCAGTTGAGTAAACAATGTGATTTACGAACTAGAAACATCCCTCATGTGCCGTTGGAGTGCGTTGCTATCGCGTATACCAAGTTGGGGCCCACGTACTGTATGCACAAGTCGCATCGTTCCTGAGCGTTCAGCAGCACGTTTAACTTGGCACGCTCAACGTTAACGTTCGACAGCACGGTCCGTGTGCTCTTATGATCACGAAGCCAATGATCATGCTCTTTTGGACGTCACATAAATCGCTCCGTTTCCGTATTGCGATAACGAATGCACTGTTCCCGCGTCCCTCGACACGCTTTACATAACCTCCACTGGTTGTCAGCACCTGCCGTCTGTGAGTAGTTATTGTTCGTTGACGACGGACATAACGTTTTTTACGGACTATAAAACGCTTTGAAATGTAAGAAGCACCTTAATTTTTAAGCATTTTTTAAAAATTACATTTTTACCGTTTTCATTATCAGATTGCGAACCCAGATTAAAAAAAAATTCTCAGTTTATAGACCCGAACAGAGCTCTAAAATCTCTTAAAAACGTCATCTTCGAGTTTCGACCATTTTGCATTCAGTCCTCTATTTGCACATAGTCTTTATTCAGTTCTTCTCTACTAGCCCCTCAATCGCGAATGGTTTTCTCTGTTGTTGGACCGCCAAAATGCCGCTCAGCTGCTCTGTCTCCATGTTCTACAAATACTATTACTTTCAGTTTATAGCCCGCATCATGTGAACCCCTTTCACCTTTTCCGTTACAAGACTAGCTACTAACAAAAACATTGTACTGTTACCGATACCGAAAATCACTTTAGATTCGAGTTTACTGGCACCGTAGACTGCAATGACGCATCATAGGCTAGATAGTGTTCCGGATTTCTGACGGAGCGGGAGAGAGAGACGATGTTAGCAAGCTACTGAATACCCGCAACTAATGTTCGTCGCATCGGTGCACTGCTGCTGCCATTTGAAACCAATGTTGGCAGATAGAGATAGGTTTCCCGCGGCATCGAATATAAGGCCATTTTTAATTGATTTATGCAATTTTCACGCAGTGTAGCTTGTTTTTCGCACTGCCAAATGAACGCAAACGCCTCTGCCCTCGGTCGTTAAGTAAAGGCTGCCGGCGATTAAGTTGCCCATGGTCGGCATGCCTGAATTGTGCTATTCTCGGCACACTCTTTGACACTGTGTATTTCGGAATATTAAATTCTCTAACGATTTCCGAAATGGAATGTCCCACGCGTCTAGCTCCACTACCGTTCCTCGTCGAAAGTCTGTTAACTCCCGTCGTGGGACCATCGCCATGTCGGAAACCTTTTCACGTGAATCACCTGAGTACAAATGACAGCTGCCCTTTTATACGAGGGTGAGTCAAATGAAAACCTTAAATTTGTAATAACAAATCGAAATTTCGCACCGTTATCTTGTAAGTTGGTAAGTGTGCTACAAACAGCGTGCAAAATGGCCTGTAGGAGGCAGCATAGTGCAGATGCACAGAATCAGTATAAAGATGGCCGCCCCACCTGCGACTTGCACAAGGGAAAAACAGCGTTCTGTTATTCGGTTTTTGCGTAGGCGACGAATGAAGTTTCAGTACGGTGATGCATGTTTGTCACAGCAGCAAGTCTACGAATGAAGTAGGAAGTTCGCAAATGGTGTGACTTCAGTGGAAGATGCTCCTCGTCCAGGCCAGGCACAACGAGTTGTGACTCCACAGAACTTTGCAGCAGTTTAAGCCACAGTGAAGGAAAACTGTCGAGTGACACTGAATGACATTGCAGCATGTTTAGAGATTAGTCATGGGTCAGCACACCACATTGTGCATGATGTGCTCCAGTTTCAGAAAGTGTCTGCAAGATGGGTGCCACGGCAGCTGACCCCTCAAATGAGAGAACGACGTGTTGATGCTAGTGAGGAACTTCTTCGGCGCTTTGAACGAGAAGGTGATGGTTTCCTTGCAAGAATCGTTACTGGGGACGAAACCTGGGTTCACTTCCACCAACCGGAAACGAAGAGAGCGAGCAAGGAATGGCGCCATTCCTCATCACCAAAAGCAAAGAAGTTTCTAACAGAATCATCAGCAGTGAAGGTTATGCTGACTCTCTTTTGGGACGAAAAAGGCGTCATTTTGGAGCATTACATGCCTAGAGGGACCATTGTCACTAGTGCATCATACATAGATCTCCTAAAAAATCATCTGCGGGCTGCAATCAAATCAAAGCGACGTGGATTGCTGTCAGCAGGTGTCCTTTTGCAACACGACGATGCAAGGCCCCACACTGCACGTACAACAGTTGCAACAATCACAGACCTGCATTTTGAGTGTCTTCCTCATCCACCATACTCACCAGACCTTGCCCCAAGTGATTTCCATATGTTTGGACCACTCAAAGACGCAGTGGGAGGAAAGAAGTTCCGTTCTGATGAAGAGGTACGTCACGTGGTGCATAAGTGGTTCTACGGACTACCAAAAGAGTTTTTTTCAAAAATGGTTCAAATGGCTCTGAGCACTATGGGACTCAACATCTTAGGTCATAAGTCCCCTACAAACTAGAACTACTTAAACTTAACTAACCTAAGGACATCACACACACCCAAGCCCGAGGCAGGATTCGAACCTGCGACCGTTGCAGTCCCGCGGTTCCGGACTGCAGCGCCAGAACCGCTAGACCACCGCGGCCGGCAAGAGTTTTTTTTTTTTTCTAAAGGAATTTATGCACTTTGTAAGCGCAGGAGGACTTGCATTGAGTGTGGGGGAGATTATGTTGAAACGTGATACAGCTTTGTACCACTTCCGCACAATAAATAATATTTAAAAAAAGATTTGAGGTTTTCATTTGACTCAACCTCGTACCTTATGTACACAGTACTACCGCCACGTGCACATGTTACCGCTATCCTATGACTTTTGTCACCTCTGTGTATAGATTTATTGATTTTCTAGCACTTCCCATTTGCGTGTGTGTTTCGAGGCATGGGGGACTCGCCAGTAACTGTCCAGAGACGTGGAGAAGTCGTTCTGCCGGCCTCTAGTTCTTTTGTAAGTTCACATCCACGGCCCCTCGCAGACACATTTCGGTTCAGAAATGGCGCACTCCAAAAGTTGGCAACGCCGCCGCGACTGGCGGCTTTTCGTCCCCCCGGGATCGCGCGCCCGACCAATTCAACGTCGTGCCCGCCGGGGAGAGTTATGAGCCATTCTAGCCGGCCACCGGCGGCGGGCGGCCTTTCTTGCCCACGCCTCGTTAGGGTGAATAATCGCCAGGCGGGAGGTGCGTCTGGTCCCACCAGCCCTCTGCACCGACGGCGACCGCTGACCGCTCTGCTCCGGCGGTCTGAGCCACCAGTGGACGCGAAAACTTTGAGTAGGAGACGGATGTGCGAGTTACACTTCTGCACCCGCTGGTGGGCGTTAGAAACCTAGTAGACACTGATATGAAACTTCATCTTATCAAGCCAGAAAGTAAAAGAATGAACAGAGAGAGAAAAATTATTAATATGTATACCGAGTAAAAAAAATTGGCCAAGTGTGCATTGAGGGTTCGTACAAAATTATGTATATAATATACAGGGTGGTCCATTGATCGCGACCAGGCCAAAAATCTCACGAAATAAGCGTCAAACGAAAAAACTACAAAGAACGAAACTTGTCTAGCTCGAAGGGGGAAACCAGATGGCGCTATGGTTGGCCCGTTAGATGGCGCTGTCATAGGTCAAATCGATATCAACTGCGGTATATTTTAAAATAGGAACCCCCCCATTTTTATTACATATTCATGTAGTAATCAGCGTTGTGGGTAAAATATTCTCAGGTATTTTTGAAAGGAAAGTGCGAGTATTAGTTGAGGACCAATTGGATGAAAATCAGTGTGGGTTTAGGCCTCTTAGAGGTTGTCAGGACCAGATCTTTAGCTTACGGCAAATAATGGAGAAGTGTTATGAGTGGAACAGGGAATTGTATCTATGCTTTATAGATCTAGAAAAGGCATATGGCCGGGTTCCTAGGAGGAAGTTATTGTCTGTTCTACAAGATTATGGAATAGGAGGCAAAATTTTGCAAGCAATTAAAGGTCTTTACATGGATAGTCAGGCAGCAGTTAGAGTTGACGGTAAATTGAGTTCATGGTTCAGAGTAGTTTCAGGGGTAAGACAAGGCTGCAACCTGTCTCCATTGTTGTTCATATTATTTATGGATCATATGTTGAAAACAATAGACTGGCTGGGTGAGATTAAGATATGTGAACGCAAAATAAGCAGCTTGCATATGCGGATGACTTAGTTGTGATGGCAGATTCGATTGAAAGTTTGCAAAGTAATATTTCAGAGCTAGATCAGAAATGTAAGGACTATGGTATGAAGATTAGCATCTCCAAAACGAAAGTAATGTCAGTGGGAAAGAAATATAAACGGATTGAGTGCCAAATTGGAGGAACAAAGTTAGAACAGGTGGACGGTTTCAGGTACTTAGGATGCATATTCTCACAGGATGGCAACATAGTGAAAGAACTGGAAGCGAGGTGTAGCAAAGCTAATGCAGTGAGCGCTCAGCTTCGATCTACTCTCTTCTGCAAGAAGGAAGTCAGTACCAAGACAAAGTTATCTGTGCACCGTTCAATCTTTCGACCAACTTTGTATGGGAGCGAAAGCTGGGTGGATTCAGGTTACCTTATCAACAAGGTTGAGGTTACGGATATGAAAGTAGCTAGGATGATTGCAGGTACTAGTAGATGGGAACAATGGCAGGAGGGTGTCCACAATGAGGAAATCAAAGAAAAACTGGGAATGAACTCTATAGATGTAGCAGTCAGGGCGAACAGGCTTAGATGGTGGGGTCATGTTACACGCATGGGAGAAGCAAGGTTACTCAAGAGACTCGTGGATTCAGCAGTAGAGGGTAGGAGGAGTCGGGGCAGACCGAGGAGAAGGTACCTGGATTCGGTTAAGAATGATTTTAAAGTAATAGGTATAACATCAGAAGAGGCACCAATGTTAGCACTGAATAGGGGATCATGGAGGAACTGTATAAGGGGGGGCTATGCTCCAGACTGAACGCTGAAAGGCGTAATCAGTCTTAAATGATGATGATGATGATGATGGTGTAGTACGTAAAGAAATATGAATGTTTTAGATGGACCACTTTCTTCGCTTTGTGATAGATGGCGCTGTGATAGTCACAAACGTATAGGTACGTGGTATCACGTAACATTCCGCCAGTACGGACGGTATTTGCTTCGTGATACATTACCCGTGTTAAAATGGACCGTTTACCAATTGCGGAAAAGGTCGATATCGTGTTGATGTATGGCTATTGTGATCAAAATGCCCAACGGGCGTGTGCTGTGTATGCTGCTCGGTATCCTGGACGACATCATCCAAGTGTCCGGACCGTTCGCCGGATAGTTACGTTATTTAAGGAAACAGGAAGTGTTCAGCCACATGTGAAACGTCAACCACGACCTGAGAAAATGATGATGCCCAAGTAGGTGTTTTAGCTGCTGTCGCGGCTAATCCGCACATCGATAGGAGACAAATTGCGCGAGAATCGGTAATCACAAAAACGTCGGTGTTGAGAATGCTACTGTAGTATCATTGCCACAGATGCTACTACGACGCCGCGCCAACGCAAGGCTGGCAGCCCGTCGTCTGCCGAGCACAGCGCACTCCAGCGGGCTGTGCAGCTCGACGGAACTCGAGTGTGCCTCGTCCACTTCTTAGCTAGATTTCAACCTAGGCAGACGCACTTTTATAATCGGCCCTCAGCCAGTTCTGTTTGCATTGATTCTCTGAGGAGGGCCCATCAGGCTTGGTGCCTGAGAATATGTTGTTTTAGTTCATGGTATTCCACGTTACGAGATTGTCAGTTCATAGCCGCAGCTGCAGCCCTACAAACTACTGAAGATAAGTAATTTCATTGTACTATGTGTTTCTTGAATAATAATCCTTCTCTCTAACAGTGTGCCGTACCGCATATTATTGCAACCTGGACCCCTTCAGCTCCTATCAACTCGGCCTCCTACTTATTTGCATTTAGTAACGAGCTGAAAACACCCACGCGTTTTGTGCCTCTAAACAGTGAGAAACAATAGCTACATCAACGTCGATTGCACCCGTACCATATTTCTATGCACCAGGAATTGCATGGCGATGACTTTGAACGTCGTGCACAGTACTGCCACTGGGCACAAGAGGAATTACGGGACGATGACAGATTTTTTGCACGCGTTCTATTTAGCGACGACGCGTCATTCACAAACAGCGGTAACGTAAACCGGCATAATATGCACTATTGGGCAACGGAAAATCCACGATGGCTGCGACAAGTGGAACATCAGCGACCTTGGCGGGTTAATGTATGGTGCGGCATTATGGGAGGAAGGATAATTGGCCCCCATTTTATCGATGGCAATCGAAATGGTGCAATGTTTGCTGATTTCCTACGTAATGTTCTACCGATGTTACTACAAGATGTTTCACTGCATGACAGAATGGCGATGTACTTCCAACATGATGGATGTCCGGCACATAGCTCGCGTGCGGTTGAAGCGGTATTGAATAGCATATTTCATGACTGGTAGATTGGTCGTCGAAGCACCATACCATGGCCCGCACGTTCACCGGATCTGCGGTCCCCGGATTTCTTTCTGTGGGGAAAGTTGAAGGATATTTACTATCGTGATCCACCGAGACCGCCTGACAACATGCGTCAGCGCATTGTCAACGCTTGTGCGAACATTACGGATGGCGAACAACTCGCTCCTGAGAGGAATGTAGTTACACGTATTGCCAAATGCATTGAGGTTGACGGACATCATTTTGAGCATTTATTGCATTAATGTGGTACTTACAGGTAATCACGCTGTAACAGCATGCGTTCTCAGAAATGATAAGTTCACAAAGGTACATGTATCACACTGGAACAACCGAAATAAAATGTTCAAACATACCTACGTTCTGTATTTTAATTTAAAAAACCTGCCTGTTACCAACTGTTCGTTTAAAATTGTGAGCCATATGTTTGTGACTATTACAGCGCCATCTATCACAAAGAGAAAAAAGTGGTCCAACAGAAACATTCATATTTCTTTACGTACTACACGAATATGTAACAAATAATAGGGGTTCCAATTTAAAAAAAACGTAGTTGATATCCATTTGACCTATGGCAGCGCCATCTAGCGGGTCACCCATAGCGCCATCTGGTTTCCCCCTTCAAGCTAGACAAGTTTCTTTCTTTGTAGTTTTATCGTTTGAGGCTTATTTCCTGAGGTATTTGGCCGGGTCACGATCAATGCACCACCCTGTATTGTTCATACATCGTGGGAATCTAGAACATGAACGACTTTTGCATGTTATGGATTTTGATACAAAGTATTGGCCCTGGGCATTCCAAGACCATGTAAAAACCTCTATAATAATTCCTCAGACTAGCACGGAAGTACAAAAAGAACAGAGCAGCGGGCTTCAGTTTATATTTGTAGAGAGAGAAGATTTAATAAAACATTTATTAATTACTTACTAGAACGCTACTACAACTTACATTTCATGTTTGCGTGCAGTAATGTTCATCTGTTATGCTCTTGACGGACGATGAATGTAATGTATGTTCAAAAGGCAAAAGATACTTTTATTGTGATGTGGGAAGTACCCTATGGTTCAAAATATGTGACATAAATTGGCGTATCTTTTGGCTGCATTGGCTTAGAAGCTTACGATTTTTACCTTGCGAAGGGACCATAGACATCAGTTTGTGACATAAATTTGAATTTATACGCCAAACTCTTCCAGAAAAAAAAGGGTCTTAATAGCCGGTCAAACAAGCAGACAGACGGATAAAAAAATGACAAATATTTTTTCCTATTATTTGATTACAAATTCACAGTTTTCGGATTATTTTCCTTTTTGTCCTGTGAAACCTTGCTTCTTGCCAACTTTCGTGTTTCTAGGTCAACGGGAAGCACCCTATAGGTTTTGATGAGTGGGTTTTCAAGTATCAAAATATGTGACATAAATGGGGGTATCGTTTGAATGAAGTGCCTTAGCAGCTTAAACTTCTTACACCTCTAAGGAACCGTACACCTTGTAAGTAGGCTGTTCAGGTTTTTATGTTGGTAACGCCACGTAGCGCTCTGTATGAAAATCACTGATAGTGCTGTGTGCAGTCTGTGGCTGGTTGACATTGTAGGAATATTCGCTATTGTAGTGTTGGGCAGTTGGATGTGAACAGCGAGTAGCGTTGCGCAGTTGGAGGTGTGCCGTCAGCAGTGGTGGATGTGGGGAGAGAGATGGCAGAGTTTTGAGAGCGGACGGTCTGGTCTTGTGTCCCTCAGAAAAACGAAATTTATAAGACTGGATGTCATGAACTGATATATATATTATGACTTTTGAACACTATTAAGGTAAATACATTGTTTGTTCTCTATCAAAATCTTTCATTTGCTAACTATGCCTATCAGTAGTTAGAGCCTTCAGTAGTTAGAATCTTTTATTTAGCTGGCAGTATTGGCGCTCGCTGTATTGCAATAGTTCGAGTAACGAAGATTTCTGTGAGGTAAGTGATTCATGAAAGGTATAGGTCATTGTTAGTCAGGACCATTCTTTTGTAGGGATTGCTGAAAGTCAGATTGCGTTGCGCTAAAAAAATATTGTGTGTCAGTTTAGTGATGATCAGGAGAAGTAAAGAGAAAATGTCTTAGTTCGTTCAGTTTTACTCAGCTGTTTGAAAATCAAATAACGTAAGAGGTTTACCAGCACTGTCATTCTTAATTTTTCTAAGGCGATGTTTCAACCTTAACATGTGACACGAATTTCAACGTGTTACATCTACCGGTTCCTGAGAAAAAGGGTTCTTACAGTTGTACAGACAGACAGACAGACAACAAAGTGACCCTATAAGGGCTCCATTTTTACAGACTGAGGCACGGAATCCTAAAAATGAAAATATTTAGCAATAACTCCCTTGCAGAGACGTGAAGTCACATGTTTTCAAAACTCGAGCACAATTTTTGTTGTTTGACATTGTCATATTTAGAGTTACGCGATATGTTGTGTTAAAGCTGTGTATTCAGAAGAACCTTTAATAATCAAAATCGCAAATATAATTTTCTTAGAGTACTAGTTTCGGCTTATTTACAAGCCATCTTCAGACCGTCACAAACACCCTGATTAGTTTCTTTATTTAATCGTATGGTTAGGGCCCCCTGTCGGGCAGGCCGTTCGACGGGTGCCGGTCTTTCAATTTGACGCCACTTCGGCGACCTGCAGTCGATGAGGATGATAGGATGGTGATGAGGACAACACAACACCCAGTCCCTGGGCAAAGAAAATTCCCCGACCCAGTCGGGAATCGAACTCGGGCCCAGAGGATTGACAACCCGTCACGCTGACCATTCAGCTACCGGGGGCGGACACCCTGATTCGTAGACAACTGGCAGACGGTGGGACACATCATCATAGTCGGTGTGAGCAGAATCGTTGGATTCGGTTTCTGGGGTAGCGTTATAAAAGGAGCAGTCTAGATGAAACTTTCTGGTAGCACCCTCAATGGAAACGGCGGCCTGCAGCTAAGCTCATCGTGGCAGCTGGCCGTCGGAAGGTTATAAGAGGGCGCTGCGCATGCGCAACGAAAACTACCCCAAACGATGTTGGAGCGAGCAGCAGTGACAAAATAGAAGGCAGTGCGGCTTCATTAGGAGGGCAGCAGGAACGATACGACTGTCGCCATTTGACAATGGCCGAGGTGCACTCGGCTGAGAGCTTGGGGACATTTAATCTCGTGACTCGGCAGGAAGCTCGAAAAAACGCTATTGGAAAGCCTACACATCTTCAGCACTGCAATCCAAATACCGTCCAGTATCAAACTGCCGTGTTCTGTTTTCGGCGTACAGCGATGTTGCATCTCATTAGCCACGTTCCTCACCATGAGACAAAAATATGACATACCAGATTCTTTACTTCACGCTCCGCAGTGTAGTGAAACGTGGAATTCCTCGGTGTGACGTCACTAGCTTCTCCACCACGTGAACTTGCATGTTCCCTGAGAGGATGGCTTTAGCCTCACCAGTGATTCTCCCGTGTAACTACGTAGCGGAAGTGTTGTGCTGCAAAGCATAAAAATCAGGGAGCCTAAAAAGCAACTCGGCCTTGAGCAAAAAAACGGTAAGTGTTTCACTCTTTTTTGGTTGCTCAGCATATGTTCAGTGTGGGCAGCTCATTACCTTTCAGCGGGAAGTCACTTTTTGGCGGTGGCCGGCTTGCGGTCGCAGCGGTAAAAACTGGCCAGTGCGGCCGCTGGCCACGTGCCGACCCTTCAGCGTGTGAGCCAGCTGGACTCCACAGCCCCAGGTGGCTGGCAGATGTCTGCCCGGGTCGCGTGCACACCACCCAGCAGCTGCAAGGCGGCGTCCGCTGCCCACACCACTCACTATAGCTAGGCGGTCGGGCGTACGCCACACTGCTAGCATATTCGTTGTGCGTCAGAGGTTCTGCTACTCCTGGGCCAAAACAGTGTACAGTGGGGTGACAAAAGTCATTGGATACCTCCTAATATCGTGTAGTGCAGGAGCTCGACGTGGTATGGACTCGACGAGTTTTTGAAAGTCTCCTGTAGAAATACTGAGCCGTGCTGCCTCTATAGGAGTCCTTAACTGCGGCAGGATTTTGCGCACGAACTGACCTCTCGATTAAGTTCGATGGGATTAGTGTAGGACGATTTGGGCTGCTCGAGTTGTCCGAAATGTTCTTCAGACCAGTCGCGAACAATTGTGACCCGGCGCATTGCCGTCAGTAAAAATTCCATTGTTGTTTGGGAACATGAAGTCCATGAATGGCTGCAAATGGACTCAGTCCATCGATATGTAAACACAGCCCACTGCCCACACCATCAGCTTGCACAGTGCCTTGTTGAAAACTTGGGTACATGGCTTTGTCGGGTCTGCACCACACTCGATCACTACCATCAGCTCTAACCAACTGAAATCAGGACTCATCTGACCAGACCACTGTTTTCCAGTCCAGGGTCCAACGGAAATGGAGACGAGTTGCGATCAAGTCTTCGAATGAAGAACAGGTGTAACGATTGAATTCACGACATCCAGAGATTCATGGCTCTGTATGAGATTTTCGTGTATTTGGAGAGATGCATATGGAGCCTGAAGGTGGCATAGTGAAATGCTGAAACTGGTAGCCTTCAAAATAAAATAAAATGACATCTTAAGGTACACGGCTGTTGGTGAATTTCATTGACATTGACAGTGACTTAACCAGCCGATGTTTCGTGGCCATGATGGACCAACAAGACTGAAATACCAATCCTGTCAACTGGATTTAGACTTTTCGTGGTTTCATAAATCGCCAGGGTGCTTTCTTTAAAAATGGCATTCTTTCCCTACCAAACCTTGTACTCCGCCTCTAGTGACTTCGTTGTCGACGGGACGTTCAGTTCTAATCTTCCTTCCTTTCTCTTCATACACACTGGAATAGAGAAGTCCATCGCGTTGAGTCTGACGTTATGACGCGGAGTGCTACCGATCTGGCGAAATCAGAAGACCGGAAAATTTTGTGTGTTTTGTTAACATTATAATTTTTCCTTTAGTAATATAAAAAATATCACTGGAGCCAAAAACTTACATTTTTACGTTAGTGTACTGGGCGTTCTCACGTCGGCAGGCCATGATTAAACGTTTACTCCACGATCGTACCACATAAGCAAAACTCACACGTCAGATCTTTGTAACTTTTTTGGAGCATTTCATTCCCTTTCTCTGAAGTGCGATGTTGGAGGCCTTTTTTAGGTTGCTCTTTTCAGTCAGCTTTGATGCAGTTATTTGTATTTGCTTCAGTTCACAACGTGGCACCCTTAGGAAGCTCGATTTGAATTCTCCGATCTGAAGTATCGTCAGAATAGCAGAAAGTTCGTGTGGCCCGCTTGCTACGAAAATCCTAGTCCGGGAGGTGATCCCATGGACCACGCCGCTCGAAACCGCCGCCTCAAATCGCGTCCTCTACGCTACAAAACCTTCGCGAGGAATATCTCATACAGCTTCACCATAAAAGTAAAATAAACTGAAATCAAGGAGACCCCGTAACGGCACAACATTCCTGCCTAGATCGTACATATATGTGAGGTTTAAGCTCAACTGCATTATTTTGTCCATTTCTGGAAGCTACTCGTGGATATGAACATAATACCTTTTGCCAGTTCACTGTTCGCACCTCACAGCAACATTCGTACTCACCAGTTAACGTTGATCACAGTGCGCAGTGAAAAACTACTTGCGCAGCACTTCAGAAAATGGCACTGAGTTGACGAATGCGCGCATAAAGCCCTCATAAAAATGATAAAACTTTCTTCCACCTGAAGTGGATATAAATCAGCTTTACAGCACGAAGAACCATATAGCGACGATTTGCGCCCACCTGTTGCATTGGGCGTCAGACCATTCTGCCAGGCTCCCATTCGCTACTCTACGTCCCAAGGAAAAACCCTTACGAACGCAGTAATACGTACTACAAAAGGAACCAGCTGAAAACAGACCACTCCTAAACTTGTATTGCCGCGCGGATTGGCCGCGCGGTTTGAGGCGCCATGTCACTGATTGCGCGGCCCCTCCCGCCGGAGGCTCGGGCCCTCACTCAGCCATGGGTGTGTATATGTGTGTGTGTGTGTGTGTGTGTGTGTGTGTGTGTGTGTGTTTGTGTGTGTGTGTTTTGCTCTTACCATAAGTTAGTTTAAGTAGTGCGTAATTCTAGGGACCGATGATCTCAGCAGTTTGGTCCAATAGGAATTCACACACATTTGAAAATTTTAAACTTGTATTTTCCGCTGGACGACCGAGAAGCAACATAGTTATCTTAGAAAGAAAGAGCCTGCAACACGGCGAAAACTCTGAAGTGCCTTGTCCTTTAAGCAGCTTTGACTCAGTGACCAACGAAAGGAAATGTTCCAGGATGTAGTACCAGCACGTTACACACACAGTTTTAACCTGGCAGTAAGTTTCGAAGCAACGCACATTCCGCTGCAGAGTGTTAACATTCGTTTCGGAAGTAATTCCCCAGGCTGTAGGTCAGGCATTTGTAAGCAATATCCTTTCTTACGTGAGTTCTAGTTCAGAAAGATATGCGGGAAAGTTACTGTGAACTCTCGAAAGCAGAAGATAGGTAGTGGCAAAAAAAAAAAAAAAACGAAAGAACGAATCGTGTCTTTTAAACAATACTGTCTTAGTGACAAGAGAAAGACGAAGTTCTGCATTCGAGTCCCGGTCAGGCTCACTATTTCAATCCGCCAGGAAATTTCAGAACAGCATATATTCCGCTGCAGAGCGGGAAGATTAATTCTAGTAACAAGTTGTCAAGCTGTAGCTAAGTCAGTAGCCTTTTTTCCAGGCCTGCTTGTACAGCACGGTATGCACGAAAGTTTCAGTGAAGTTTGCAAGGTAGGATAAAGATATTGGCCGAAGTAGTTCTATATGGGCGGGTAGTGAATCGTACGTAGTTATTTTTATTATTATTTATTTATCGACGTGTGTTTGGTTTCCTGACCATACAGTGAATCGTAGTTTACACATATCAGTAACAGCTGTCTCTGTTGAGTATTATCTTTGTACAAATTTAAATCCTTTTATAGCAAACGAAGAGTAATTTTTATAAAATTGGTATGTATACACCACGCTTATTTGTGTACAAAATTCAGATTACACTGAGGTGAAGCCGGCCGCTGTGGCCGAGCGGTTCTAGGCGCTTCAGTTCGGAACCGCGCTGCTGCTGCGTTCGCAGGTTCGAATCCTGCCTCGGGCATGCATGTGTGTGATGTTCTTAGGTTAGTTAGGTTTAAGCAGTTCTAATTTCTAGGAGACTGATGACCTCAGATGTTGAGTCCCATAGTGCTTAGAACCATTTGAACCGAGGTGACAGAAGTCAGCGGTGGTCTCGCGGTTCTAGGCGCGCAGTCCGGAACCGCGCGACTGCTACGGTCGCAGGTTCGAATCCTGCCTCGGGCATGGATGTGTGTGATGTCCTTAGGTTAGTTAGGTTTAAGTAGTTCTAAGTTCTAGGGGACTGATGACCACAACTGTTAAGTCACATAGTGCTCAGAGCCATTTGAACCATTTGATTTTGACAGAAGTCATGAGATACCTCCTAATATAGTGTCGGACATTCTTTTGCACGGCGTACTGCAGCAAATCGACGTGGCATGGACTCGGCAAGTCGGCTGGAAGTCCCCTGCAGAAATGCTGAGCCATGCTGCCTCTATAGCCGTCCATAATTCCGAAAGTGTTGCCGGTGCAGGATGTTATGCACTAACTGACCTTCCGATTATTGTCCCTTAAATGTTCGATGGGTTTTATATCGGGCTAGTTGGTTGGTTGAATCATTCCATCCAACTGTCCAGAATGTTAATAAAACCAGTCGAGAACAATTATGGCCCGTGTGACATGTCATCGTTGTTTGGGAGCAGGAAGTCCATGAACGGGTGAAAATGGCCTCCAAGTAGCCGAACATAACCGTTTCCAGCCAGTGATGGGCTAATTTGCAACGTTGGACCCAGCCCATTCAATGTAAAGAGAGTCCACACCATTACTGAGCCACCAGCGGCTTGCACACTGCGTTTTTGACGACTTGGGTCGTGGCTTTGCGCGGTCTGTGCCACACTCGAGCACCGCCATCAGCTCTTACCAACAGTAATCGGGACTCATCAGATCAGGCTACAGCTTTCCAGTCGTCTTAGGGTCCAACCGGTATGGTCACGAACCTAGGAGAGGTCCTGCAGGCGATGTCGTGCTGTTGACACGTCGGTCATCTGCTGACATAGCCTATTAAAGGCAAATTTCGCCGCACTGACCTAACGGATACGTTCGTAGTATGTCTCACACTTATTTCTCCGGTTATTGCGCGCAGTGTTGCCTGTCTGCTAGCACTGACAACACTACGCAAACCCTGCTCCTCTCGGTCGTTAAGTGAAGGCCATCGGCTTCTGCGTTGTCCGTGGTGACAGGTAATGGCTGATATACGGTATTCTCGGCACACTCTTGACACCGTGGATCTCGGAGCATTGAATTCCCTAACGATTTCTGAAGTGGAATGTCCTATACGTCTAGCTCTTGTATGTATTGTATGTTAACCGGGGACCTAGAAACAACGGAGAGGCTCCGTCCCCGCCGCAGCCGCAGTGGTCCACAACCCCAGGACAACTACCGCAGTCCACCCCTCCGCTGCCCCACACCGAACCCACGGTTACTGTGCAGTTCGACCCCCGGTGGACTCCTTCAGGGAACGTCTCACGCCAGACGAGTGTAATCCCTATGTTTGCGTGGTAGAGTAATGGTGGTGTACGCGTACGTGGAGAACTTGTTTGCGCAGCAATCGCCGACATAGTGTAACTGATACGGAATAAAGGGAACCAGCCCGCATTCGCCGAGGCAGATGGGAAACCGCCTAAAAACCTCAGACTGGCAGGTTCGCCGGACCTCGACACAAATCCGCCGGGCGGATTCGTGCCGGAGACCAGGCGCTCCTTCCCGCCCGGAAAGCCGTGCGTTTAGACCGCACGGCCAACCGGGCGGTCCGTCTAGCTCTTACTGCCATTCCGCCTTCAAAGTGTGTTAATTTCCGTCGTGTGACCATAATCACGTCGGAAATATTTTCACGTGAATCACTTGAGTACAAATGACGGCGCCGCCAATCCACTGCCCATTTATGCCTTGTATATACGATATCAAAGCCTTATATGTCCATGTGTAGAAATGCACTTCATTTTGTGTGCCCAGTTTGTCTTCTGATGTATAGGGTAATTGGGTTTCCGTCCTCTCGGCAATGCAATTCTTCGTGTGCTCTCTGCCGGCTCGGAGTGGCCGCTCTCACCTTTGCTATTGTATTGCCGGTCTCTTCCTCTTATCTACTCGCGGAATCTAGACTTTGACGTGGATGATTAAATGGACACTCATCCTAATATTACATGGTTCACGTTTTCTTCTCCACAAGCAGAGAGAGGATCAGTCCCAGGCGCTGTAAATTGTTTTTATAATGCCTGTGGTTGAATTTCTTTCGTGCTACGGTTGCATAAAAACTTCTTGACAGCGTGTGTTTCATATACCAAAGCGTTGAAAGGATCGCAGGGTGTATCACTGTGTTATGTTTCCTTTTGTCGTTGCTTCGTCTGCTCCATTCCTCGTCCCACCTCATTCGCATCGTCCTTTTAAATCGTTCTATGAAGCCTTTACCTTGGGACTTCATGGCGTTCCTGAAGTTGCACGTTGTTAGCCAGTTCGTCGGTCTGTTCGTTACTGCTGTAGCCTTTGACCCTAATCAATGTGACTTCATTTTTGCTGATTTTGTGGCTTGCGGACATGCTGCAGAAAAGTTCATAAACGACTGGGTTGTTGTGTCGCTGTTGAAACCTTCCCGTCTCCTCTATATCTCTTTTGTGTTGCACAACGTTCCCTTTTACAATAACCTATGAAAGCTTCCCTCAGGATTTCTATCTCTTGCTGAATAATAACAAATGGAATCTTCCCTTTGAAATTTATTCTCTTCCTCAATCTTCGCATACATATTTAAATGCTGCTTATTAAAAGTGATTTTCTGATTATTTCGACGAAATATAGAGTGTGTCCTCGTCGTGGCCCTAAGTCGTTACCTGCAATAACCCAAAACTGTTCTTACCTATTTTTTTCCCACTGGATCGCCATCTGACTGCTACATCGAACTGCGACATGAATATACTTACTCTGTTTTACTATACTCTATTAGCTGCTGGTGGGCTTTCATAATAAGTGGCTGTATTTATTACCAAAGCTGACGTTATTCTTCAATAGCAAAGCTGACGTTATTCTTTAATTAGACTGAAGTTACGTAATTCATAGTTAAACTTTTTCTTGACAACAATAAAATTTTGCCAAGTTTTACGTTGATGGTTTTTGGGATGGATTATAATCAGAAATGCAATATTGCTGGCAAAAATTAATTGTATTCTGAATGAAATGATTTTATAAACGTTCAAATGGGACTTACTTTTTACAATAATCTTACCACTAGCATTGCGCAAACATACCTTCAGTGGCCCTGAGTTTCTCAAAAAAATAATTCAATAATATTAGTTCCCCTTATGATAGTAGTTAGCTGATGTCTCTGTACATCCGTTTGTAATCTCTTATAACTCAGCTGGTGGCTGGCAGGCACACCGCTCCTCTCAACCTCTCGCTTCAGACCTGCTACCGAATCGCTTCACTTCTCGCATACTACTGACTTCCCGCCAACAATGCTTTCTGGTGCAGACAATCCCTGATACCATTACAAAATGTATCAATGCGCGGTCTTCCCCGCTCTTTTCTTAAAATGTATCCATACGCGGTCTCTCCCGCCCTTATTAATAAAATATAAACATCCTTCATAAATTGTGGTTTGACAATAGAAATATACACGTCTTACACTGTGTAAAATGGGGTTTCAAGAGCAAAAAAGCTGTTCGGGAGTTGGTTAAGATAATAATTTTGCGGTCAATGCAGTTTCCTGCGTACTTCAGTATTTCTAAAATGGCTAATAGTTCAGCCGTCATAACTGGTAAGAACATTGTAGGCGAAAGGCAGGGTTTCGCCTTTGTGTCCGGTCCGGCACACAGCCTATATCTATCAAAGAGTTCCAAAGCAGCAAGTGATTCGTACAGTGATAATAAAGTGTCAAGACTTGCAGACTGAGAACTGGATTCTTTCTAGGTGCTTCTCTGTAGGGTACTGTTTTTAACAGCTGTGGAACCTTACACTACTGGCCACCCGAAATAAACATCCTGAAGGAAGCATCCAAATCAGGTGAAATTTGCAGCATACGTTTGCGGCGACGAGAGGTGCACATGATTAGTATTTCAGTGCAGGCCCACATCACGGCCGCCTGTAGCGCCACATGTAAGCGTTATATAAAGGGGATATAGACAGCCGTGTGGACATATTGGAATCGATGACATGCGCGGGAAACGGGCCAACCCTCAAATGTAAAAGCTTACAGATAAGTGTTGCCATCTGTTGCTGGGTGCAAATGGTTCAGATGGCTCTGAACACTATGGGACTTAACGTCTGAGGTCATCAGTCCCCTAGAACTTAGAATTACTTAAACCTAACTAACCTAAGGACATCACACACATCCATTCCCGAGGCAGGATTCGAACGTGCGACCGTAGCGGTCGCGCGGTTCCAGGCTGTAGCGCTTTGAACCGCTCGGCCATATTGTGCACGTGGCAGTAATGGATCGCTCTGACACATCGCGAACCATCTCACAACAAATTCGGTCTTTTGCGCAACACGCAGTGACCGCGCGTACTATTCGACGTTGTTTGTAGCAGAATGAACTGTCCGCAAGGCGTCCAATGCTGCGATTACCACTGTGTCAATACCAGAGGCGTTTGCGCGAGCAACGGTGCGATGAACGACGGACGTGGTTAAGAATCTCGCTTCTGCCTGCACTATCACGATGGTCGAATTGGAGTCTGAGTGGCGAAACACAGTTGAACTGTTGCCTTATGCGTCGCCATAATGGTCCTGTACCTGGTGTTATTGTTTGGGAAGGTACTCGATTCCTCTCCCGCACCCCTTCTAGTACGCACTGCCGGTACACTAACCAGCCAGCGTTACATCTCTGAAGTGTTGCAGCCTGTTGGCCTCCCATATCTTCGGAGCTTGCCGATGCCGATGGACACATTGTAACAGGGTAATGCGCGACCGTTCGTGTCACGTAGTGTTCAAGACTTCTTCGTCGGCCATCGGATTTTATGGCTGCCGTGGCCTCCTTGTTCTCCCTATTAAGGAGGAGATTCGAACGTCCCGTTGACAACGAGGTCATTAGAGACGGAGCGCAAGCTCGGATTAGGGAAGGATGGGAGAAGGAAGTCGGCCGTGCCCTTTCGAAGGAAGAATCCCGGCATTTGCTCGAAGCGAGTTTGGGAAATCACGAAAGACCTAAATCAGAATGGCCGGACGCTGGTTTGAACCATTGCGCCACCTCGCTCCGTGATGTCCCGATGGCAACACTTATGTGTAAGCTTTTTCATTTGAGGGTTAGCCCGTTCTTCGGCGCGTGTCTTCAGTTGTTCTCTCGTGCGGTTGTTTTGCTCCAGCAACCTCAGTACGCCTCGTAGAAAACAGCGAGCGTCTTTCGAGCACTTTTCGGAGTTCGACCGAGGAAGAATAGTTACCTACAGGTATTGCGAATTATTTTCACGGCGGTTATTAACGGGAACAAGACGTCTGAGTGAGGCCGTGCGGGCGGCTTTTCATGTAACGCGCGGACGGGTATTACGCAGAGGTGTCGTAAACGTCTGCACGATGATTGCAGAACGACTGCCCCGCGATACACCACTCACTGCTACAGCAGATCAACTTTGGCAATATGGAAAAGCAGCATGGACTGCTGTACCCCGACAACACATCCAGAGCCTCTTTGATTCATTGCCGAAGCGTGTAGCAGCTGTTATTGACAGCAGTGGAGGCAAAGCTCAGTACTAATTTCGTCCACCTCCTCATACCACATGCGGCTGTATTTTCAATCAAGTGTACAACGTGTTATCTCCCAAATCAGTTTGGCTGTGATATCTCCTGTCCTCCTTGGTGTTGCGTTTTGGACGGCCAGCGGTGTATGATAGAGCTCTGACTTTGTTACTTTTTAGTCTCGCCTGGTGCACTATTCTGAAAGTGGCAAACGTAAAACTTAATTCTTCGGCTGCGCAGTGTTATATAAGCCCATTTTCACGGCGCTTATTAACGGGAACAAGACGTCTGAGTCAGGCCGTGCGGGCGGCTTTTCGAGTAACGCGCGGACGGGTATTACGCAGAGGTGTCGTAACTTTTGATCGCCCATAAAGTTGCGGAACGTGCCGGGATTCGGAATGCGTGGCTAAACGGGAAACGCAATTCACCTTGCCGCGCGCCGCCTGCCCCCCCCCCCCCCCCCCCCCCTCTCTACCAGACACACTCGTGCGCCAATATCCGGACGTTTGAGGGCCCGGCGCGCAACTAAGCGCTCGTATTTATGGTTACGAGCAGTCGCTATAAACAGGAGATTGAAATTAAAGTCGCACAGTTTTTATACATTTCATATTAATCAGTTCCGTGCAAAAGTTACTGGAGTCATAGAGACAGCTCTGAAGTTTTTGTATTTAGGGCACACGAGGACAGCTGGGTAGATGGACAGCAAAACAAATAAACAGAAGAGTGAAAAGGCAGCTCCGGCACATCTGATAAAGTAAATAGAGTTTGTTTTAAATCGCCTGCTGCCGGCCGGTGTGGCCGAGCGGTTCTAGGCGCTTCAGTCCGGAACCGCACTGCTGCTACAGCCGCAGGTTCGAATCCTGCCTCGGGCACGGATTTGTGTGATGTCCTTAGGTTAAGTTAGGTTTAAGTACACGACTGGCCATTAAAATTGCTACACCAAGAAGAAATGCAGATGATAAACGGCTACTCATTGGACAAATATATTATACCAGAACTGACATGTGATTACATTTTCACGCAATTTGGGTGCATACATCCTGACTCTGGCCGTAATAACGGCCTTGATACGCCTGGGCATTGAGTCAGACAGAGCTTGGATGGCGTGTACAGGTACAGCTGCCCATGCAGCTTCAACAAGATACCACAGTTCATCAAGAGTAATGACTGGCGTATTGTGACGAGCCAGTTGCTCGGCCACCATTGACCAGACGTTTTCAATTGGTGAGAGATCTGGAGAATGTGCTGGCCAGGACAGCAGTTGAACATTTTCTTTATCCAGAAGAGCCCGTATAGGATATGCAACATACTGTTGTGCAATATCCTGCTGAAATGTAGGGTTTCGCAGGGATCGAATGAAGGGTAGAGCCATGGGTCGTAACACATCTGAAATGTAACGTCCACTGTTCAAAGTGCCGTCAATGCGAACAAGAGGTTTCCCGGACATGTAACCAATGGCACCCCATACCATCACGCCGGGTGATACGCCAGTATGGCGATGACGAGTACACGCTTCCAATGTGCGTTCACCGCGGTGTCGCCAAACACAAATGCGACCATCATGATGCTGTAAACAGAATCTGTATTCATCCGAAAAAATGACGTTTTGCAATTTGTGCACCCAGGTTCGTCGTTGAGTACACCATCGCAGGCGCTCCTGTCTGTGATGCAGCGTCAAGGGTAACCGCAGCCATGGTCTCCGAGCTGATACTCCATACTGCTGCAAACGTCGTCGAACTGTTCGTGCAGTTGGTTGTTGTCTTGCAAACGTCCCCATCTGTTGACTCAGGGATCGAGACGTGGCTGCACGATCCGTTACAGCCATGCGGATAAGGCGCCTGCCATTTCGACTGCTAGTGATACGAGGCCGTTGGGATCCAGCACGCCGTTCTGTATTACACTCCTGAACGCACCGATTCTGCTAACAGTCATTGGATCTCTACCAACGCGAGCACCAATGTCGCGATACGATAAACCGCAATCGCGATAGACTACAATCCGACGTTTATCAAAGTCGGAAACGTGATGGTACGCATTTCTGCTCCTTACACGGGGCATCACAACAACGTTTCACCAGGCAACGCCGGTCAACTGCTGTTTGTGTATGAGAAAGCGGTTGGAAACTTTCCTCGTGTCAGCACGTTGTAGGAGTCGCCACCGGCGGCAACCTTATGTGAATGCTCCGAAAAGCTAATCATTTGCATATCACAGCATCTTCTTCCTGTGGGTTAAATTTCGCGTCTGTAGCACGTCATCTTCGTGGTGTAGCAATTTTAATGGCCAGTAGTGTAGTTCTAAGTCTAGAGGACTGACGTCAGATGTTAAGTCCCATAGTGCTTAGAACCATTTGAACCATATCGCTCGCTGGCTATGTGGGTAAGCGTCAGACAGTCAATCCAGGGGCAAGAGGTTAAATTTTCAGTTGGTCGTCGATTTTTTTCTGTCACTTACTGTTTCAAACTGTATCGTTCCAGAGATCTTTTCGAGGCCCTAACATCTATGATGTATATATGCAGACTGAAGCGACGAATAAAAATTTCTACCGTGGATAGATTTCGAACCCGGGTCTCCTGCTCACTATGGACCTCCGCCCCCTCTCCCCCAATTTCGTTTCATGCTGATGTGCTGTTCCAGTACAGTTGAAGAGCCTCTCTAATGCAGTTCGAGTTCAGGGACAATATCAATGGGAGCTGAGACGTGAATGGGAATTTGGATTGAGCAGGAAGGTGTGTTGGGATAATCGGTGCAGTTGTGCAAAGCCATTGCCCCAGAGTGGCGTAGTGGTTAGTGCATCTGCCTAGTGAGCAGAAGATCCGGGTTCGAATCCCAACCTTGGTACAAATTCGCTTCAGTAACCATACAAACATTATTATTGTTTGAAACTTGAAAGCCGGCCGAAGTGGCCGCGCGGTTCTGGCGCTGCAGTCTGGAACCGCGAGACCGCTACGGTCGCAGGTTCGAATCCTGCCTCGGGCATGGATGTGTGTGATGTCCTTAGGTTAGTTAGGTTTAATTAGTTCTAAGTTCTAGGGGACTAATGACCTCAGCAGTTGAGTCCCATAGTGCTCAGAGCCATTTGAACCATTTTTTTTTTTTTTTGAAACTTGAAAAGGGCCGACCGCGGTGACCGAGCGGTTCTAGGCGCTTCCGTCTGGAACCACGCGACTGTTACGGTCGCAGGTTCGAATCCTGTCTCGGGCATGGATGTGTGTTATGTCCTTAGGTTAGTTAGGTTTAAGTAGTTCTAATTTCTAGGGTACTGATGACCTCAGATGTTAAGTCCCATAGTGCTCAGAGCCTTTTCAACCATTTGAACTTGAAAAGGTTTGTGGATCCATATGGTTTCATATGATTAAATCACCCATACCTGGGTCTCGATGCTGACGTGCTATTCCAGTGGAATTGGAGTTCCTCGGCAGGTGTTCGAGTTTAGGGGGAATACCAAGTGGACTAAGGTCATGGATCGGAATTTGGATCGAGGAGAAGGAGTGCTAGGATGTAGTTGTGCAAAGTCTCTGTGTCAGAGTGGCGAAGTGGTTAGCGCATCTGCTTAGTGACCAAAAGACCCGGGTTCGAATCCCAGCCATGGTCCAAATTTTCATTCGTCGCTTCAGTCTGCATATGTAGCTACCGTTTCCTTCACCTCTGTCCAGAATGTCGAATTAAACCGTGTTTCGGTGTGTCCCCAAAACTGTTTGGGCAGGCCAGTTTAAAGGTCGGAGGAAGGCTAGGGCACACAACCATACTAACGAACTGAACTCGTTCTACCAGAGCCCGGGTTTCTTCTATACTTGCGATCCAACCTGGATTCTCTGTAGACATGTACGCAGGTCACACGCCGTTGCTGTGGTGTGACGGACTGCCGACTGCACTGTTTTCACGCCAACACTCGAGGCTGGCTGACGTCATTCCGACAGGAAGAGGCAGTTGTGCAACACTAGTCAAATTTCCGGTTTAGCGCGCTTTCCATTCTACGTTCGCAAAGCGAAAATTGCCTGGCATGCAGTGACAAATGCTGCGTGTATTAAAGAGTGAAAGAACGCAGTGGCACGCGAACTAATTTTTAAGCAGTGGAGTAACAAAAATTTCGGAGTGTCCTTGAAAACTTTGGTGTTGACGCCTCGCCAGTTCGAAGTCTGATCTCATTATTTTTCCTGATGACCTCCATCTTCTGCAGTAAAACAGATTCAGTGAGGCTGTAAAGGTGCATGAAATGTTATTAGATAGCTCAGACTTCGCAAAGACCTGACGATATTTCGTTATCAGCATCTATTTGAGATCCACTGTTGGATAGAAGCTAATTTTAAACTTTCGGGTGGTTCATAGTGCTTAGCTATAACATCAATGTTGCACCTGCATGGTTTTACAGTACTGACCATCCATTATGTCCTCGTCACCTGTCTCTGTAGCCGACGTCGGCAGTGAACACCTGTACTGTGGAGCTAGACTGTTGAGGTAAGCCGGTTCGCTACCGATGGTGGGTAAAATTTTCTCTGCCAGTATTTGGTCGGCTAGCGAAGGAGACGTGGGGACGTAAAGTTCCTAATAGCCAGTGTCCTGAATTATATAACAAACATATCCGCTGTGTCTCATGAAGTGAGGGCATGTGATCCTGTTAACGGTGAGCCGTCTGTCGCTTGTTGCTATTGCAGGGGAGTAGGCTTTGTTCAAAAATGGTTCAAATGGCTCTGAGCACTATGCGACTTAACTGCTGAGGTCATCAGTCCCCTAGAACTTAGAACTACTTAAACCTAACTAACCTAAGGACATCACACACATCCATGCCCGAGGCAGGATTCGAACCTGCGACCGCAGCGGTCGCGCTGCTCCAGACTGAAGCGTCTAGAACCGCTCGGCCACACCGGCTGGCGTAGGCTTTGTGCCAACACCGAGTTTCATACTCTCCCTTCTCTGATCATCATCATCATCATCATCATCATCATCATACAACACAAATATGACACTTCACTATGCAAGAATGCATTACACTCACCTACACTCAACAGATACACTCGTGACACACTTCTGACATATTCTCAATGAAAGGGGCCAGTTTGTGCGGAGGTCGCTGCACCCACTGCGTGGGATATCCCGGCCTACCGTGCCATATGACATTTACGTTTATATACCTTTGTCACGGTCTTTTACTATCTCTTGGAATCCAGCGAAGAGTTGTTTAGGTAAAAACCATTCAGTACCTCAGATCGCATTTTTTTTTTATTTTTTTACTAACGACAATCGGTTTCAACAGACTATGCTGTTATCTTCAGGTCTGAAAATCTTTGTTGTAAAAACATATTGTTTTTACGCTGACCTCACGCACAAGTTGTCAAGTTGATAAAAATAGTACATTATAGAAGGATTGTCATCGCTAAAATATTTAAAAACAAAAGCACCTTGTGCAACAGGCTATATCTATATACATATTGCTCCCAGTTGCTTGTTCCGTCATACAAATACGGTGCACAATAGCACAACTGTTGACATATGCTGGACATATTCTAAATAGTGCAAATCTAACTTAAAAAGTTTCTTTATGTTTTAATTATTTTAGTGATGAAGTGATATTTTTATCCACTTGACATCTTGTGCGTAAGGTCAGCGTAAAATGAACATGTTTTACAGCAAAAGATTTTGAGACCTGAAGATGACAGCACAGTCTGTTGAAACCAGTGGTCTTAAATAATAATAATAAAAAAAAATTATACGATCTTGGCTCTTGAATGGCTTTTAACAATTAAACATATCGCCCTTCAGTTTCTCAAACTGTGAAAATTCAAATTTTTTGGTCCTTCTAGCATCCATTGATCTGTCTACGTTTCTAGCCCATCGCCATATCCTGTTTACTAGTACCGTAACTGTGCATTGCTCTCCAGCCCGTTTCCTGACGCATTTGATTAGTTTCCAGTCGGCCGTCGGAATTATGTAAGTGCAACCGTTGCCACCTGAGCAACCTTCAGTTTTTGAACAGTTTTCGCGTTAATAGTCCGTGTCCCACTGCCGCAAGTCAAAACTCGTAGCACACTGATAGTGAACGGTCACTAATTGTACGAATTTTTAGTGCTTGCTAATCTAGTGGCGTGTCATTGAATTAAATCCATCAGCTTCCCGTTGGTAATGACTTCGACGTTGATAGATCTTTGTCTTCTGCTGTGTCTTTTTCCTGGCCCTGCTCCGTACCCTCACAGGGTAGGCGTGTCAATCCGGATTAACTATATTAGTGTTGTAGAGGGGCTCGATGCCCTTCATTTGTGCATCGTGCTCATTTCTCCTGCCATTTCATAGTGGGTGTTCTCTCGAGAATGTCCTTGACGTCGGTAGTTAATCTGTGCCTTCTGCCTTTTTTTCTTTTTTTTATCACAACGTTCACCCTCTAATGCCTCGCTGTGCAGTTCTTAAGTTTCCGTCTCCTGCATCCGTTCTCACTGCCATAAATGTAAACGGAGAGGCCGTACTGATCAAAAACTATTTTTTTTTCATTTCTCGCGAAATGGCCGCGGCAAAACCAGACTAATTCGAACTCATACGAAGGGTTACTGACACGTAGAGTATTTTGTTTTCAGTTTTATTTCTCGCGAAATAACGACAGCAAAATCGGAGAATTTACAGCTCCCATGGAGGTTTAGCGTCACGTAGATTACTCGCGTTGGCAAGATTTATCTCAGCACGTTTGACGGGCGCCACCTAGACCGGTTGAGCGTTGCCTCGACTGCACATTCCTACTGTCAGCGTACGTCCGTCATTAACGAGTGTGGAGTCAGTTGGTTGACGGACAACTTTGCGGGTAAACGATTTACTGTCGTTCCAGAGACATCATAGCGGTCCAGAAGGACTGTGGGATAGCAGTGAACTGCTCAACTCATACGGCCCCACATTTCACACAACCGCCCCAGCGTGCACCCCAAGCAGAACATGAGGCGGCATCTACAACTTACATTCGGTTAAATACGCCGATGTCTCGCGTCTTATTCATCATGCATTGAACTGTCAAGCCGATGGATAGTGCTGTGTCTTACGACATCTCGACACCAAGACACGTTCTACATCTACATCTACATCCATACTCCGCAAGCCACCTGACGGTGTGTGGCGGAGGGAACCTTCAGTACCTCTATCGGTTCTCCCTTCTATTCCAGTCTCGTATTGTTCGTGGAAAGAAAGATTGTCGGTATGCCTCTGTGTGGGCTCTAATCTCTCTGATTTTATCCTCATGGTCTCTTCGAGAGATATACGTAGGAGGGAGCAATATACTGCTTGACTCTTCGGTGAAGGTATGTTTTCGAAACTTTGACAAAAGCCCGTAACGAGCTACTGAGCGTCTCTCCTGCAGAGTCTTCCACTGGAGTTTATCTATCATCTCCGTAACGCTTTCGCGATTACTAACTGATCCTGTAACGAAGCGCGCTGCTCTCCGTTGGATCTTCTCTATATCTTCTATCAACCCTATCTGGTACGGATCCCACACTGCTGAGCAGTATTCAAGCAGTGGGCGAACAAGCGTACTGTAACCTACTTCCTTTGTTTTCGGATTGCATTTCCTTAGGATTCTTCCAATGAATCTCAGTCTGGCATCTGCTTTACCGACGATCAACATTATATGATCATTCCATTTTAAATCACTCCTAATGCGTACTCCCAGATAATTTATGGTATTAACTGCTTCCAGTTGCTGACCTGCTATTTTGTAGCTAAATGATAAAGGATCTATCTTTCTGTGTATTCGCAGCAGATTACACTTGTCTACATTGAGATTCAATTGCCATTCCCTGCACCATGCGTCAATTCGCTGCAGATCCTCCTGCATTTCAGTACAATTTTCCATTGTTACAACCTCTCGATACACCACAGCATCATCTGCAAAAAGCCTCAGTGAACTTCCGATGTCATCCACCAGGTCATTTATGTATATTGTGAATAGCAACGGTCCTATGACACTCCCCTGCGGCACACCTGAAATCACTCTTACTTCGGAAGACTTCTCTCCATTGAGAATGACATACTGCGTCCTGTTGTCTAGGAACTCCTCAATCCAATCACACAATTGATCTGATAGTCCATATGCTCTTACTTTGTTCATTAAACGACTGTGGGGAACTGTATCGAACGCCTTGCGGAAGTCAAGAAACACGGCATCTACCAGTGAACCCTTGTCTATGGCCCTCTGAGTCTCGTGGACGAATAGCGCGAGCTGGGTTTCACATGACCGTCTTTTTCGAAACCCATCCAGATTCCTACAGAGTAGATTTCTAGTCTCCAGAAAAGTCATTATACTCGAACACAATACGTGTCCCAAAATTCTACAACTGATCGACGTTAGAGATATAGGTCTATAGTTCTGCACATCTGTTCGACGTCCCTTCTTGAAAACGGGGATGACCTGTGCCCTTTTCCAATCCTTTGGAACGCTACGCTCTTCTAGAGACCTACGGTACACCGCTGCAAGAAGGGGGGCAAGTTCCTTCGCGTACTCTGTGTAAAATTGAACTGGTATCCTATCAAGTCCAGAGGCCTTTCCTCTTTTGAGCGATTTTAATTGTTTCTCTATCCCTCTGTCGTCTATTTCGATATCTACCATTTTGTCATCTGTGCGACAATCTAGAGAAGGAACTACAGTGATATCTTCCTCTGTGAAACAACTTCGGAAAAAGACATTTAGTATTTCGGCCTTTAGTTTGTCATCCTCTGTTTCAGTACCATTTTGGTCACAGAGTGTCTGGACATTTTGTTTTGATCCACCTACCGCTTTGACATAAGACCGAAATTTCTTAGGATTTTCTGCCAAGTCAGTACATAGAATAATTTCTCTCTCTCTCTCTCTCTCTCTCTCTCTCTGTCTGTCTGTCTGTCTCTCTGTCTCTCCACCGTGACGTGTTTTTCTGACTCAATCATATGTTCATATTTCACGTATTTTATGCGCTTTAGCTGTCAGTGAGAAGGGAAACTGTACAATAAATTTGTCATCAGACACGAGGCACCTCATGCTGCCAACCGAACGCCGCATCATCCTCTACCAACGAGATCCTTTCCTTCTCCTTCAAGCAGCCCGTCACATGATATCTTGCGAACCATGGATGAAGGGTATCACACGGAAGCCATATTCCTTGACTTCCGGAAAGCGTTTGACTCGGTGCCCCACTGCAGACTCCTAACTAAGGTACGAGCGTATGGGATTGGTTCCCAAATATGTGAGTGGTTCGAAGACTTCTGAAGTAATAGAACCCAGGACGTTGTCCTCGATGGTGAGTATTCATCGGAGGTGAGGGTATCATCTGGAGTGCCCCAGGAAAGTGTTGTAGGTCCTCTGTTGTTTTCTATCTACATAAATAATCTTTTTGATAGGGTGGATAGCAATGTGCGGCTGTTTGCTGATGATGCTGTGGTGTACGGGAAGGTGTCGTCGTTGAGCGACAGTAGGAGGATACAATATGACTTGGACAGGATTTGTGATTCGTGTAAAGGATGGCAGCTAACTGTAAATATAGATAAATGTAAATTAAAGCAGATGAATAGGAAAAAGAATCCCGTAATATTTGAACACTCCATTAGTAGTGTAGCGCTTGACACAGTCACGTCGATTTGGGTGTAACATTGCAGAACGATATGAAGTGGGACAAGCATGTAATGGCAGTTGTGGGGAAGGCGGATAGTCGTCTTCGGTTCATTGGTAGAATTTTGGGGAGATGTGGTTCATCTGTAAAGGAGACCGCTTATAAAACACTAATACGACCTATTCTTGAGTACTGCTCGAGCGTTTGGGATCCGTATCAGGTCGGATTGGGGCAGGACATAGAAGCAATTCAGAACGGGCTGCTAGATTTGTTACTGGTAGGACTGATCATCACGCGAGTGTTACGGAAATGTTTCAGGAACTCGGGTGGGAGTCTCTGGAGGAAAGGAGGCGCTCTTTTCGTGAATCGCTACTGAGGCTGCATTTGAGGCTGACCGCAGTACAATTTTACTGCCGCCAAATTATATTTCGCGGAAAGACCACAAAGATAAGAGAGATTAGGGCTCGTACAGAGGCATATAGGCAGTCATTTTTCCCTCGTTCTGTTTGGGTGTGGAACAGGGAGAGAAGATGCTAGTTATGGTACGAGGTACCCTCCGCCACGCACCGTATGGTGGATGGCGGAGTATGTATGTAGATGTAGATGTAGTTGCTTTCGTGGATTTGAATGAACCCTGTCTCGGCTCTCCTACCAAAAAATAAAAATATAAGAAATCCTTGACAATATCAAGTAATGAACTGGTATCCACGCCAGCAGACAGATGCGCTAAACACATTGCTGTCGAGCCTCGTGGTCCACGCTGAAGTGGGTGCCTGGAAACGGAAAGGTCGCGGTCGCACCAGGGGATATTTCAGGCTGCTTTTAACCTAATCTGCTTGTCAGTGAAGATTAACGAGGAACGAGATGTGCAGATGAAGCCAGGTTCAATTTTTAAAATTTTTTTTAAGCCCACCCATCAGTAGTTGCTCTTGTAAAGAAGTTGTTAAGGTTACGGTATGTGCCTTTGAAGAAACGTCTGATCCAGCCGTTCTGTGTGCGCGCTCCCAGTAATAGCTATCTCCCGAAGGAGACGCTCGCATCGCACAGCGGAGGGAGGGTCTCCCCCTAGGCGCCTGGAGCACTCGGCGTTAATTGCGCCCCTCGCGTTCGTTTGTTTGGCGGTGCGCGGCCGTGTTATTCGAGGGCTGGAGGGTGGATGCTCCACCTCCTTGGAGGTGCGCTGACGCTGTTGTCCGAGGCTGCTGCGCCGCGTCTCTCCTATATAATAGTGCCGCGGCGATCCTCACCTCCCTTTGTCCTCACCGTAGGGGCGGAAGCGTGCCCGCGGGGCAGAGATTGCCGGGGATGCGAAGGTCACACAAAGGCCGCCACCACCCCTCGCGCTGCTCCTCTAGTCCCTACCATTCCTGCCATTTCTTTTTGCCTTATTGTTTTTTTACTCTCCATCTTTTATTAAAAGATCCTCTGGCGCAGAAAGAGGGCGGAGATCGGGAATTTTGCTGTCGAAACGCGAGCCCGGTGTTGGTGCGCCCTGCCGTCATACCGCCGACTGCAAAAGAGCCCACGGTCGGGCGAAACTCGGTACTGAATGCGACAATCGAGGGCTCACAATGCCGGTCGGTTTGCCATTGTAGAGGGAGCCAGCGGGAGAGTCGCGAAACCAGTTCACAAGCGGGGAGCACCCCGCGTTACCGATGATGCCTGGAGCGGGGGAAGACACTCTTGCGTTCGCGTTCTGTATTTCTCTCGCTTTTGAAGTTTGGACTCTTCCTACCGAACTTCTCCGTTTTCCATCTCCGCGTGTTTGTAGAGAGAGAGAGAGACAGGGACGGGGGTGTGTCAATTTTGTTGCGGGTTCCTGTGACGCACCACCTACTTGGTGTCACTGTGGAACGCTAACCTACCCTTTTTTTTTTACATCATTTACATTTCCCTCTATTGGGTACAAGTGGGCAGTGGCCTAGCTGTCGCTCTTCAACCCTTGTGAAAAGGTAGTAGCAGTAATCCACTAAATTACAGGCCCACATCGTTAACGTCGATATGCAGCAGCATTTTAGAACATATATTGTATTCGAATATTATGAATTACCTCGAAGAGAACGGTCTATTGACACACAGTCAACATGGGTTTCGAAAACATCGTTCCTGTGAAACGCAACTAGCTCTTTATTCACATGAAGTGTTGAGTGCTATTGACAAGGGATTTCAGACCGATTCCGTATTTCTGGATTTCCGGAAGGTTTTTAACACTGTACCACACAAGCGGCTCGTAGTGAAATTGCGTGCTTATGGAGTATCGTCTCAGTTATGTGACTGGATTTGTGATTTCCTGGCAGAGAGGTCACAGTTCGTAGTAATTGACGGAAAGTCATAGAGTAGAACAGAAGTGATTTCTGGCGTTCCCCAAGGTAGTGTTGTAGGCCCTTTGCTGTTCCTTATCTATATTAACGATTTTGGAGACAATCTGAGCAGCCGCCTTCCGCTGTTTGCAGATGACGCTGTCGTTTATCGACCAATAAAGTTATCAGAAGACCAAAACAAACTGCAGAACGATTTAGAAAAGATATCTGAATGGTGCGAAAAGTGGCAGTTGACTCCGTAAATAATGAAAAGTGTGAGGTCATCCACATGAGTGCTAAAAGGAACTCGTTAAACTTCGGTTACACGATAAATCAGTCTAATCTAAAAGCCGTAAATTCAACTAAATACCTAGGTATTACAATTGCGAACAACTTAAATTGGAAGGAACAAATAGAAAATGTTGTGCGGAAGGCTAACCAAAGACTGCGTTTCATTGGCAGGACATTAGAAAATGTAAGAGACCTACTAAGGAGACTGCCTACACTACGCTTGTCCGTCCTCTTTTAGAATACTGCTGCGCGGTGTGGGATCCTTACCAGATAGGACTGACGGAGTACATCGAAAAAGTTCAAAGAAAGGCAGCACGTTTTGTATTATCGAGAAATTTGGGAGAGGATGTCACAGAAATGATACAGGATGTGGGCTGGACATCATTAAAAGAAAGGCGTTTTTCGTTGCGACAGAATCTTCTCACGAAATTCCAATCACCAACTTTCTCCTCCGAATGCGAAAATATTTTGTTGACACCGACCTACATAGGGAGGAACGATCACCAAGATAAAATAAGGGAAATCAGAGCTCTTACGGAAAGATATAGCTGTTCATTCTTTCCGCGCGCTATATGAGATTGGAATAATAGAGAATTGTGAAGGTGGTTCGATGAACACTCTGCTAGGCACTTAAATGTGATTTACTGTGTATCCATGTAGATGTAGACTATTTACGTAATAACAAAACATTCTATGGTGAAACAGCTATCTGAATCGTTCTATAATTGATGGACACGACTGTGGTTGGGAGTCGTAGTAACTTCAGGTTAAAGATTTGCATGGAGGTTGGAGTGAAGTACTCGTATAGATAGCATAAGACGTAGTGTGTCAGCATTCGCGACAGCCTGGTGAGCCAGACCATTATAGAATCCTCACGGCCGATTAGCGACCGTTGGCTTGGTACACTGGGCTACGTGTGATTTTTAGGTGCATGTTCATACTCTTTTAAGCTGTTTCTAGGCTGGTCTCCACGAAGGATGATTCCGTGATGATGTTACGAACTTTCGGAGACGATGGAGAGAAGTGAACGTATCAATTTGAGGTAAGACACCCTGCTTCGGGAACAACTTAGTCGAAAAGTTGAAGCGCATTAATATGTCAAAAACAATTTTACTACACAAGTAAGCTACCGTGTGCACAAGCCACCAAAGCCAACACATGTCTCTTCTCATATACGAAATCAGGAGGAAGGATTCCCTTGATAATATTGCCAACATTTACTTCAGTTTCCAGAAAATATTGATTGGAGCTCCATCGGACGTTTTTTTTTTTCAATAATTACCCATTAAAAATGTACATGTAAGAATATCAGGCCAGACGTCTTAGAAGAAACATAACATAAAAAAATTATTAACCACTGTGCTTCGTCCTCTCCAGTACACGGATTTATCATAACAGAAAAGACAAGATATCGGAAAGCTATAATCGTCATACTTTTACTTTAAACTGAGCCAACACATTACGCAAGGAAGAAATACCTTCCAGGCACACTAAATTAACATACTCCAACAACATCCCAGGTCACAACAGGGTAGTATTAGACGCCAGCGACGCACAACACAGGCTCTTCTATGAACAGTGACAGAGCACGAAGCTAGTTCGTGATTACTAGTTAGTATCCACACGCGACCTGCTCGTACAACAAGGCACACAGAACTTTATTCCTGCTTGTTAATAACCACCGTCAAAACCAATCTGCCGTGAGATACATTAATTCAAGTCCCACGTGAAACAAATCAGTCACCCGTAAGCGGCGCGCTGCAGACGAGTGAACTGAAAACGGGCCGGGTGGCAACGTTGGTCGAGCATAGTACATCAGTGACACTGCATTGTCCAGAAGCAACAATCTTCACGTCCAGCCGGTGGGTTATACTCATGTCCAACATTCCCGTACCCCCTTGCTCGTCCACAGCACGACCCCAGCACTCTGCTGCGTCTGCCGCCCACTTCTCCCACTCTCCCCCCTCTCTCCCCCTCCTCCCTCTCTCTCCCACTCCCTCCCTCCCCTACATCCCTCCCCCTCCCCCTCCCTTTACCCCTCACCCTCCCTCTCCCCCTCACCCTCCCTCTCCCTCCCTCTCTCTCTCTCTCGCCCGCACTCCCTCCCTCCCTCCCCCCTTCCCCTTCCCCTTCCCCTCCCCCTCCCTCCTCCTCGCTCTCGCTCTCCCTCTCACTCTCCCTCTCTCTCACTTGTCTTCCATGACCCCACGAGAGGCCGCCTCACCAAGAGGAAGTATGACCAACTTAGGCGGCTAGTGCCAACCTCAATCATAAATCGTACTCGGCACAAAGCTGTAAACGAAATTCGTTCTGATACCTCTGTCAATGGTGCCCTTCCACTACAAGCTCTTTGCTTTCCATATTTTTCGAAAAGACAGTATAGACCTAAAAAAGAAAAAAAGTTCGATAAACATGGGCTCTAAAGTGCATACCTAAGAGCTACGAGCACTTTTTTTACCTATGCTATTAGGAAATACATGTCTTCTACGGAACGAGTGCTGAGAGCTGTTAAGGTATGCATTTTAGAGCCCATGTTTGCCGGACTCTTTTCTTGTTTTGCTCCACATTACCGCCTGCAACAATATGGAAAGCAAAGAGCTTGCTGCGGAAGAGGTCCAATGCGAGAAACATCAGAACGATTTTCGCTTACGACTTTCGGCTTGTCCATTCCAAGCCCGCCGTTGTCACCGAGCGGTTCCAGGAGCTTCAGTTCGGAACCGCCCTGTTGCTACGGTCGCAGGTTAGAATCCTGCCTCGGGCATGGATGTGTGTGATGTCCTTAGGTTAGTTAGGTTTACGTAGTTTCTAAGTCTAGGGGACTGATGACCTCAGATGTTAAGTCCCATAGTGCTTAGAGCCATTTGAACCATTTGTCCATTCCGTACTAGGGTTCCTTACCCCAGATTGATGCATTTATCCTTCTCCATCATCTCTGGAAATTTATAACTTTATCACGGAATCACACTGTACAAACAATCAAAATACCGCGACACACAAGCCAAACATCCACATCTATAAAAGAGGTGGCAGTATTCACGCTAGTACTGTCAAATTAAACACTTTCTTGACAGAACAGAAATGTGGCAGTACAATAAGAAATAATCAGTAACATTTATTAATAGTGATGACACGAAACTTTAATTAATTTTTGTAACAGTTTCATGCATGGCAATTGATGTCCTAAACCTAATACAGTCAAATGTAAATAAATTTGCTATCTTTTTGCTGTGTCATTGAGAATTAAATTATTAATTTCTTTGTTTATTCTTGACGGTACAGCCTAATACCTGAGAAGCTAAAATAGGCCATATAATTCAGCGACCATTAAAGTAGACTGAGGCGGCAGTGAGAATTCGGATCGAAGAGGGAGGCGTGCCAGCGTAATTCGTGCAGTTTGATGAACCGCTGTGCCAAGGTTGCTCAGTGACTTAACGCACCTGCCTAGTAAGCAGGAGACCCTGGTTCGATTCCCGGGCTGGTACAAATTTTCACTTTCTTCTTCAGTCTATGTACATAAAAGCATATCTGTATAAGACCAGTCATAGTGTCTGAAATTGTATCATTTCATTTGCGTAATGTTCTCTAGTACTGCATTCTGAACTAAATTTACCTAACCAGTCCGAATATGTTTCACTTCAGTTGGAGTTCCATGGATTGGACTTATCTACAGCCACATAGCAGCATGCTATTTTCAACAGCTCCCGGCATAAGCCTCCCAAAACACTGTGAGTTTTAAGTCTGCGTGCAGTATGGTCGGATAATGTTAGGTGCCGCGGATCATCTTCCATTCCTGTTTTGAATCAAAGTTCTCTAACGCCTCTCCTGCTGTCTACATTGGATACCAACCCTGAGGCATACAGAGCCTTAAAATCCTGACGCATGGAGAGATCATGGTTTATCTTGACGTTGCACTCCTTGGCTCTTTGTACGGCCTTACTCATAGCGTAATATGAACGTAATAAATATCCGGTCAGAAATTTCGATATGCTGTAGCAATAAATAAGTGTTAGTAAGGAAATGGGAACCATTCCCTTTTTGTGTTAAAACGCGCTTCTGTGTATGAAATAAAAGCGCTTAAAGTCGCTGCGAGCGTTATCGTTGCGTGCGTCACACAGTGAATGAAACCTACACAGGCAGGAAGAGATGGCTTTAGATAACTTCGCATACTTTGATCTTTTGTCACCAGAAAATAATCTCGTGAGTGTCACCGATTCAGGTCTTTTCTTCTTTTTTTTTCACTGATTAGACTCTGCCTTCAATGCGTTATAGCCTTTGTGTTGCGTTTTTCTCTGGTTTAATTCACTAACTTTCCTGATCGTGGCGGCATCGCGCCCGTCTGTAGGCCGACCTGCCGCTTTAAAAAGTTCCTTCCGCCCACACACACGCGTTCACGCACACACCCCCTCGGTCACACACAAATTCGCGCGCTCGTTCAGAATCTAATAAAAGCGTCAAAGCGACTCTGCGCGGCAGAGATTAAGGGAGTAACGTGCTCCCAAACGCGTATACCTCCGGAACACTTTTTCCCATCTCACCCTCATGCTCCTACTACCTCCATCCAACCCCATCTGCCTCTTCTCTTCCTTTCGGAGTTGAATCATTAATCTAGTGTCATTAAAGCGTACTGTTTGACGTGCCATCAGAGGAACTAAATTTACGGATAGGAGGAAATGTAGATGTGGCATTCACAGGTGCCATGCGGGAAGTTTTCGACTGATAATGCAGGGCGACTATTGCAGAAGCTGCGGCTTTAACCCGTGAGATGAGTAATTTGCGTACGAATTTGCTTGCCTTAAGTTGCTGTACGAAAGAGACGACGTTACATGGCTACCTACTCGAGGAAGTTTGTTAGTAGGTTAGGAATTCTTTCCCAAGTCTTTGCACCTAACCACGGACGTTCTTAAGAGGAGGTACTTGCCGTCTTGAAATAAATGGCGGACCTTTTATCAATTTCAGAAATCTTACGATTTCTAGAAACGATTGATTTCTGCTCAACCACATAATTAGCAATTCCGAATATACGGGACACATTGTGGCTTTAGTAAATACCACACTGTTTGATTATAAGGTTGTTTGCGGGAAATTGTACCGTTTATCATGCCGTGGCAGCGATTTCTATGTTCTTTTACAATATTAAGGCATGTGAACCTTTAGAAAACGTTGACAAAATGGAGGAACCGATCTTCTCTCTGTCACTTCCTGTTAGGTATATTGTAATTGTCGATCCAGATGCAGAAGCAACAACGATTTATGCGCTGGAAGAGAGGAAAAAAATGATGAAATATCAAGGTCGAAAGGTGTTTGGATTTGCTTAAACTACGTATATCTTTCTTAAGCTATATTAAGTACAACCCATAGCGATATCCGGGAGTTATGGTAGACCAGTTATCAAGATTATGCACTAACTTGCCAAACCAGCAAGATCAGGACCATTTCGATGGTTCTTTCCGGAGATTTCGCACACCCACATTCTATCAACAATATAAAAATTTACACTTTGGATATACTAGTGAAATAAGCTTAACCTTAGGGTGTAACAATAATTTACCTTCTAAAAAATATGGATTGGATAACTATCGAACGTTTTCGATGCAATATGCGTTTGTACTTCCTGCCAGGTTTATTTCTTATGACATGACATGTTCTCAAACACAACTAATCAGTTATACCTTAATGACTCTTTTGGAATCTTTAATAAATTTCTGCGGACGCTCGTGCTCATGACCTAACCGTCACGGAATACTGACATGATTTCTAGCGAATTTAGTCACCGGTCTGTGTTAGATCATATGTTCCCGAGAGAGCAGCATTGCTTTGTGCAGTAAGCGGTGGCGACAGTGCAAAGATTCTCATATTTCCCGTGCGTTAGTCGATGAATGCGGATTTTGGTAGCTGGTCCAGTGCTGAACAAAATTTACATTATGTCAGTCTATGTATCTGTTCAAGCTATTGAAAGTAGTTTTGCGGCTCCGAAGAGGGTGTTTTTCTGCCAGAGAGAACCTGTAATTGATTTTGTGCTATGGTAGAAGACTGCACAAGCAAACTACCATTTATTTTTTAAGTGAAACCGCATTAACAGATAGCTGTATAAGGAGAAGAGCTTGAACTACTCACGCTGTCAAGAGTGGGGAAACTAAAAGTGTGGAAGCTTCATTTCATTTATAGACATGTTTTATCAGCAATACTTTTACATATTGCATGGGTAGATTACTCACGTCAATTCCATGAAAGACATCGCAATAAACAGTTTACGAATATCTATCTTTTTTAGTTGTGAGTGAAAGAACATTTTCCGGAGTTCTGAAGCCAGATATTCACAGCAAACAAAAATTTCATTCAGTTCACAGCTTTAATGAATTTAATGAAATGCATTCTCAGAAAACACATTCGTTTGTACAGATAAAAAACCTTTATTTACCGGGAGCTATTTCGATCTTCTTGGACATTAAAGGACAGCTAGCTTACAAATTACCAAATGTGTTCGATGTAGTGACGTATCAGAACAATTGTCATTGCCAAACAATTAGATTCATTGCGATACGACAGTACTGAATAGCTCACGGGCTAACGACGTTATCAATTTAACATAACAATGTTAAGCCAGTTAAACAACGTTAGCTCCTGCGCTATTCAATACTGTCGTGGCACGCTGATGGTAGTTATTTGACACAATTGTTCAGATATGTAGCTAAGTGGAACGCACTTGATGATTCCTAACACAGTCCTTTAATGACCACGAAAGTCGGAAACGGTTGTGCTTCCATGACATTAAGAACTGGGAGTATATAAAATAAGTCTTTCCAATTGTTAAAAAACGCGTATTTATGTCACCATACGCGTTCCGTTTTATTGAGATAAGAGATCGTCAGTTGTGTGAAATGAAACATGTTTATAATTCTGTTCTGCTTTATGTATGTAAAACAGCGCGCTACAAGAATAATGACGTCTGACATCTGCTTTTTATAGCAAGTAAAAATCCGTGTAGATTTAAAACTAGTGATATAACGTGTGGAGTCTTAGGCTATATTCCATCGGTTGCGCAACATCTTGTCGCTTTAAAGAGAAACAGGTCTTTTACCATGGAACATGTATTTGCAACTAACGGAAGTTCTTTAATGTCTTCACAATTTTACCTGTCTTGAAAATGCAAAGTTGTGTTAGTTTTCAATAGCTTTAATTACAAAATGTATTTAACTTGTAACTGGGTTTTGATAATACTTCCGCTTATTTGATTTCATTTACTGATTATTGATGTGGTAGAGTAATAATGTAGCAGGCAGACGAGATGTTTTCGAATTCAGCACTTCTTGATTGCAATTTCAATAGAATACTTGTATATGACCATGTTGTACGTTGGAACTTGTTTTCACATTTGGAAGAGGCTTATTTTTCCGGTGTAATTTTTCTAATTTCAGAAAAAGAGAGCAGCACATAAAAAGCGAATGCTGTCATTTCAAAATGGGATATGAAGATACAGGGCTATTACAAATGATTGAAGCGATTTCATAAATTCACTGTAGCTCCATTCATTGACATATGGTCACGACACACTACAGATACGTAGAAAAACTCGATAAAGTTTTGTTCGGCTGAAGCCGCACTTCAGGTTTCTGCCGCCAGAGCGCTCGAGAGCGCAGTGAGACAAAATGGCGACAGGAGCCGAGAAAGCGTATGTCGTGCTTGAAATGCACTCACATCAGTCAGTCATAACAGTGCAACGACACTTCAGGACGAAGTTCAACAAAGGTCCACCAACTGCTAACTCCATTCGGCGATGGTATGCGCAGTTTAAAGCTTCTGGATGCCTCTGTAAGGGGAAATCAACGGGTCGGCCTGCAGTGAGCGAAGAAACGGTTGAACGCGTAGCCCGCGGAAAATTGGCTCATGCCAGAACTGGAGACCGACAGCGCCGACTTCATCTTTCAACAGGATGGTGCTCCACCACACTTCCATCATGATGTTCGGTATTTCTTAAACAGGAGATTGGAAAACCGATGGATCGGTCGTGGTGGAGATCATGATCAGCAATTCATGTCATGGCCTCCACGCTCTCCCGACTTAACCCCATGCGATTTCTTTCTGTGGGATTGTGTGAAAGATTCAGTGTTTAAACCTCCTCTACCAAGAAACGTGCCAGAACTGCGAGCTCGCATCAACGATGCTTTCGAACTCATTGATGCGGACATGCTGCGCCGAGTGTGGGAGGAACATGATTATCGGCTTGATGTCTGCCGAATCACTTAAGGGGCACATATCGAACATTTGTGAATGCCTAAAAAAACTTTTTGAGTTTTTGTATGTGTGTGCAAAGCATTGTGAAAATATCGCAAATAATAAAGTTATTGTAGAGCTGTGGAATCGCTTCAGTCATTTGTAATAACCCTGTATATAAACATCTATTGCAGGACTGACTAGAGGCCAAAGTCTGAGAAGTGTTGCAAGATACACCACCATCCTCTACTTATATATATAATATTTAACGATTCTCGCCCGATAGATAAACTGTATGGGTGCCAATGACCAGGATGTCGTGCGACCTAAAATCAATTTCATCCACCCTTTCATTCATCACTGAACCATTCAACACTATTTGGTGATCTCACCTACGCTGCAGCTACGATTTATTACTCCAGTAGAGGACCGATTTCCTGTCCAGCGAGAGCCCTGCTACTCATCCACATTAGGAAGGAAAGAAGCTTAAGGCTTAATGTTCCATCAACAACGAGGTATCGGAGGCGAAGCGAGAGTTAGGACTGGAAAAGTATAGGAAGGAGCTCTGTCTTTTTTTAAAGGCCTTGAGCAGTGTCGTTCGGCTCTGGAGCAGGTGGTTAGAATCCCAATCGTAAATTTTCACTGGAAATATGTATTAGGCCGGAAAATGGGAGGAGGTAGTGAAATAAAATTCCTGATCATCAGAGTTCTTTTTTTGTGAAAGTCCTGCGTTAAATTACAAAACTCTCCTCAGTGTATGATGGGGAGACGGCCCGTGAACTGTTTGTGGTGTTCCGTCCTCCGGAGGAGCACGTCAACCTTCGGGGGGGGGGGGGGGGGGGGGTAGTAGACTCTGTTGTGCCGCTAAGCCCTCCTTCTCACGTCACCATCATCATTATCAAGAACTAAAACCGCACGAACTGGACACAACGCTGCCCACACACTAGCGAGTTTATGACGAAGTGGTTAGCACTCGTGAGGAAGGCCGTTCAAATCCGATTCAGGCAAATGACGGGATGGCTCCTTTTGAAAAGAGGCAATTTCCTTCTCTATCCTTCCCTCAGTCCGATCTTGTCCTACGTCTCCAATGACTTCGTCGTCGACGAGAAGTTATATCCTGATAGCTTTTGTACCACAAGAATCACGTACGCGAGACAGCAGCACTTATCTCATACAAGCCATTTAGAAAAAGCCTTGCACCAGAGCATCAGCTACTCCAATTCATTCCTTATCAGTGACAGTCCACATACGAATAAGACCTTATGGGTATGTTGGACAGATTTTAAGCACGTATCTGTTCGATGCTTACAGAAACAAGCAAGCTGATTTAGCAGCCAAGAAGGCATGTGGGGGTGACAGACTCGAACAATGTCCTATTGCCTTATATGGTGCAAACTAGGCTGTTGAGCCAGCGGCTCAAGCTGCATGGGGGCTTTATTAAATAAATTTTATAATTATGCAAATATTTTTTTTTTTTTTACTGTCTGTCCGGTTACGCAGTCTCTCGTAAACGGCTGGCCCTGACTAGTATTAGTACGCACTCTGACTGCTTAGAATGACAACAAAGAATGTAAGAAAATTTTCGTTAACACAAGTAATTAATTAAGTCCCCAGCAACTATAAAACCTACGAAACCAACAAAGCACAAGTGTAGCTGTTCTGTATGTGGTAGTATGACTCAACGCACATCTGGCACGGTTCTTCTTCAACAAGACAAGAATTTTTAAATACCAATTATACTGACGTGATAAAAGAAAATTAGAAATACTATATTTGTGCAAGAAAACCAAAATTACACTCTAATACAAGAACACAAGCCAGATGCTTTGTTGACTGAACCTGTAATGATGCATTATTTAGGTCACTGAAATAATGAGAGAGAAAAATAAAAGTAGTTTGTTACCTTAATTTATATTGACGAAATGCACTCTGATCATTACAATGTCTCCATTAGAATAACATCTGCTATCTCTCCCATCAAATAGCTGCATAAAACATGGAACAAACACTCACTACTACCCCATCTCACTCCAACTTCAGCGACAAGCAGTGTCCACCACAACTTCTCGGTAAGAACTGCCTGCCGCTACGTCTCAATAAGCACTGCCATTGGAGGCGGCGGAACAATACTCTCTGGCGCGATCTTTGGCGCTGTGGCTCAGTGTAGCCACCTTTCAAAGCATCCGTGGGAGGAAGATTGGCTGGAAATGAGAGACAACAAGGTGCGCTATTCCTTCCGTTCATACAGGCGGGCTGAATTCCTACTCGGCCTCTGTATAGGACATAGCTCTTTTGCACTTTTACAAGTGGCGTTTTGCTCCAGCGGAAGGACTCAGGTGTTTGCGATGCCGTGTGACGTACACATACTGATACCTAATAATTTTAACCGGGTGTGCTTTATATTCCGCCGAGAAGGTTGCAGTAGATTTTAGTGCGTATCTGCTCGTCTCCCTTTTTTCAGGTAGAGAAATTTGTGTGATACGCTTTTTAAAATTTGTAAGCTGTCCAGGCTACAGTTTAGACTCGCAGTTTGGAGATTTTGGATGTTGCAGAGCGGCTGACTAGCCCCTCATTAGTCCAGCGAACGGCCACGCACGATTTGCGCTGCACTATTTTACGTCTTCCATTGCATCCTTTCTCTCTTGACTAATAACGAGCTTCTCGTCCAGGACTTGAAGGCCCAAGGGATGTCGACCGGTCGCCATGTCTCCTCTGTCCTCGCTACGTCATTTGGATGCGGCCTGGAGCAGCATGTGGTCAGCACACCGTTCTTCCGGGCGTTTTGTCGAATTTCCAGACCGTGGAGCCGCTACTCCTTATTGAAGTACTCAGTTGGTCTCAAGAGGCTGAGCGCAGCCCATACCAGTTACTTCATCGAAGAGATGAATCTTGGACAGTAATGGGAATCGAACCTGTGTCCTCAACATGATGGTCTTCTATGTTGACCACTCAGCAATGGAGACGAAAACGTAATTAATAGTTTTAGAAATGACAGTAGTATTAATTTTATTGTGTGTGTGTGTGTGTGTGTGTGTGTGTGTGTGTGTGTGTGTGTGTGTGAGAGAGAGAGAGAGAGAGAGAGAGAGAGAGAGAGAGGGACGGAGGGAACGAGGGAGGGGTGAGAGTGGGGGGTGGGGGAAGTCATGGTTTTTGATGGATGTGGTATCTTAATTCATGTTGAAACTTTATGGATTTCATTTAACAGCACTTGTTTTTTAAAGATTTTCGAATGTTTATCATACGCTGAACAATTTATCCCTAGAAGCTGAGAGCATTCTTTTCTGGTACAGATGTCACGAAAATCTTGACCGTCATTTATTGTGAGTGCTCTCGTTTTTAGGATTCCGTAACATATCGGTAAAAACGGAACCCTTATACTATGAGGGATATAGGATCACTTTGTTGTCGATCCGTCTACCCGTCTGTCTGTGTTTGTCGGAGTGTCCAAAACTCTTTTTCTGAGAAACGTCACATACACAAATCAAGAAAAGTTTTGTATCACCTCGGTTCCGAGAGTTCCGGAACCTGTTCAGAAAATTGGAAAAGAGGTCAACATAAACATCATTTCCGCCCTTTTTATTGCTCATGAAAAGCACACATTGCATGTTGTACCACCATACAGCGAGACCTTCAGAGGTGGTGGTCCAGATTGCTGTACACACCGGTACCTCTAATACCCAGTAGCACATCCTCTCGCATTGATGCATGCCTGTATTCATCGTGGCATACTATCCTTAAGTTCGTCGAGGCACTGTTGGTCCAGATTGTCCCACTCCTCAACGGCGATTCAGCGTAGATCCCTCAGAGTGGCTGGTGGGTCACGCCGTCCATAAATAGCCCTTTTCAATCTATCCCAGGCATGTTAGATAGGGTTGATGTCTGGAGAAGATGCTGGCCACTCTAGTCGAGCGATCTCGTTATCCGGAAGGAAGTAATTCCAAAAGATGTGCACGATGGGGGCTCGAATTGTCGTCCATGAAGACGAATGTCTCGCCAATATGCTGCCGCTATGGTTGCACTATCGGTGGGAGGATAGCATTACATATCATACAGCCGTTACAGCACCTTCCATGACCACCATCAGCGTACTTCGGTCCCACATAAGGCTATCCCAAAACAGCAGGTAACCAACTTGCTGCACTTCCTGGACAGTGTGTCTAAGGCGTTCAGATTGACCGGGTTGCCTCCAGACACGTCTCCGACGATTTTCTGGTTGAAGACATATGCGACACTCATCGGTGAAGAGAACGTGATGCCAATCCTGAGCGGTCCATTCGGCGTGTTGTTGGGCCCATCTGTACCGTGCTGCATGGTGTCGTGGTTGCAAAGATGGACCTCGCCATGAACGTCTGGAGGGAAGTTGCGCATCATGCAGCCTATTGCGCACGTAACACGACGTCCTGTGGCTGCACGAATAGCTTTATTCAACACGGTGGCGTTGCTGTCAGGATTCCTCCGAGCCATGATCTGTAGGTAGCGGTCATCCACTGCAGTAGTAGCCCCTGGGCGGGCTGAGCGAGGCATGTCATCGACAGTTACTGTCTCTCTGTATCTCCTCCATGTCCGAACAACATCGCTTTGGTTCACTCCGAGACGTCTCGACACTTCCCTTGTTAAGAGCCCTCCTTGGCACGAAGTAACAATGCGCACGCGATCGAACCGCGGTATTGACCGTCTAGGCATGGATGAACTACAGACAGCACAAACCGTGTACCTCCTGCCTGGTGGAATGACTGGAACTGATCGGTTGTCGGACCCCTCTGTCTAATAGACGCTGCTCATTCATGATTGTTTACATATTTGGGCGGGTTTAGTGACATTTCTGGTCAAAGGGACACTGCCTGTGATACAATATCCACAGTCAATGTCTATCTTCAGGAATTCTGGGAACCACGATGATGCAAAACTTTTTGTGTATTAAGGACTACGGTCCCTTGGCGATGTATAAAGTGAAGCTTCAAAGTCAACGCAATCAGAAGATACGGCCATTTAAGCCCCTTTTTTTGATAATCACAAAGTAAATCATCAAAACCTATAGCGTACTTCCCGTTCACCTAGAATCATGAAATTTGGCAAGAAGCGAGGTTCCACGGTGCATATAAAGGGAAAAAAATCGTAAAATTGTTAATTTGTAGGTATATCAGATGAAAAAAAACTTTGCCTATTTTTATGTTGCTTCAAAGCTGCAATTAAATATTCTCAAACGTCTTACAATTTCCGGACCAATATCTTGCTGGTGGGGCATAAACAACTCATATTTCCAAATCAGTTAGCTTTAAATAAGGTATAAAGTCGCATGGAAATATATTCGCAAATGTATTTGTTGCCGGTAAAGATCCGAAAACTCAAGAACTTACATGTTACCCCGCTGTTCCTGAGACATTGTGATTTGGTTAATCCATCCTGGGAGTTCAAGAGACATACAGTCATTTTCGGGTTTTGAAACGAGAACCAAAACAACGTTGCCTACAATGTGTGGTCGCAGTATTGATAATGTCCCCAATGCCCTTTGATGTTTGGTTGAAATACCGATAAGAAACGAAGTCGTACCAAGATTGGGCCCAATATTCATATAAGTTGTAGGCTGTGAAATATTAGGCAATTTTTTGTGGTTTATAATGCTCAATAAAATTATATTACAGTGCTAAGTTAAAAACACAGGAGCCGGCTCGGGGGGCCGAGCGGTTCTAGGCGCTACAGTCTGGAACCGCGCGACCGCTACGGTCGCAGGTTCGAATCATGCCTCGGACATGGATGCGTGTGATGTCCTTAGGTTAGTTAGGTTTAAGTAGTCCCATAGTGCTCAGAGCCATTTGAACCATTTAAAAACTCAGGCTTCCCTGAGATTTTATGAAATTACTAAAATTCCCTGAGTTTAAAAAAAAAAAATGGTTCAAATGGCTGTGAGCACTATGGGACTCAACATCTGAGGTATCATTCCCCTAGAACGTAGAGCTACTTAAATCTAACTAACCTAAGGACATCACACACATCCATGCCCGAAGCAGGATTCGAACCTGCGACCGTAGCGGTCACGCAGTTCCAGACTGAAGCGCCTAGAACCGCTCGGATACAAGGGCCGGCCCTGTGATTTTTCTCATTTTTCGAGGTAAAATGTAATTGCTTGCGAATTCCAGGTTTTCCAGAAGAATCGCCATCCTGGACTGCCTATATACATAATTAAGTTCGTACTGAACCCTCCAGTGCGCGAGTCGTACACACACGCGGCCAGATTTATAATTCTATTCCCGGTTATGAAAACTACGTTGTGTTCTATTATCCTGGTTACATTTGGAGCCCAGCGTGTGTTTTGGTTGTTGCCTTCTACCCGAAATAAGAAGCAGTGTACACGAAGGCTGCATCTTTGATAACAAGAGTAGCCACAAAGTGAAGTGGGTTGGGATTGTTTGATGAGGACGTCCCTCGTTTGCGGCACGTGTGAGCCCTCTCGCTGTGCCAACACGGTGTGGCGTTTCGCGCCGCCCGCGGAGTAAGGAATTACCAGGGACAGCGGCGGCGCGACAACCGGCGCACCGCGGCCGCGCGCTGCCTATATTGCTTTCCGGCGCGATGAATTTGCATGCAGTGTAAACACATCTCGCCGGCCCGTTCAGCAAGCTCGTAACTCGGCGCCGCGGACAGCAATCTCGTATTCATGAATGCGCCCGGGCCTCTCTTTTCCCGCCCCTGTCCTGCCGTCGCGTTTCTCTCCCCCCGGGGTGTATCACTCTGGCGCACACGCGCGCGCCTCTGGCCGTCCAGAATTTCGTTAATTGCAGCGGTCTATGCAGAGCAGCGCGCGCCGCGGCATTCCGTGCGTATCTGCGCGCCGCGACACGGCAGCTGCTGGCCGTATCTCTCTCTCCTCTCTCGGGCCGCGGGGGAAATAAAAGGTGGCCCCGAACGCTTTCAATACAGCCGCGCCGATGCTATCTGGACGCAGATTCTAAATAACCGGAAGCGGAGCGTTCTCTCTCTCCCCGCTAAAAGGTGGAAACGTAGATCCATCGCGGGCCGCTGCAGCAGTGTTTACAGCCAGCCGCGGCCTCGCCACGCAGAGGTGCGTGCGCCGGTCCGCCCCTTGTTACGTGCGCGCTATCTGATTACGCGGTGGAAGGCGCTCGATGTGTTCTCCGAGCGACCCGGGACGAAGCTGCGTTAGGCGGCCGCTAGATGGGATGCTTTCTCGCACCTTTTACTCACATTTGTAAAGGGTCTCCCAGAAAGGACGCACCTCCTCCACTTGCCACTAATATAAGAAATCATTAAAAACAAATTACGTTGAATGAAACGCGTTATCTTACAGGTGCTACGTCTGTTGGCATGTCCATTTCCCGCATAAGCTGTTGTACATCAGTTACAGTGTGCAACAATTTTAATTGGAAATTTGTAAATTAGATGTACAGGGTGTTTATAAATGAATATCAGGGTTTTAACGCTTTATTTGTTCATGAGACCCAGAAAATATTAGATACAGGCTCCCAGGTAGGTGCCATTTTTCTTGACTTCCGGAAGGCGTTCGATACAGTTCCGCAGTGTCGCCTGATAAACAAAGTAAGAGCCTACGGAATATCAGACCAGCTGTGTTGCTGGATTGAAGAGTTTTTAGCAAACAGAACACAGCATGTTGTTCTCAATGGAGAGACGTCTACGGACGTTAAAGTAACTTCTGGCGTGCCACAGGGGAGCGTTATGGAATATTTGCTTTTCACAATATATATAAATGACCCAGTAGATAGTGTCGGAAGTTCCATGCGGCTTTTCGCGGATGATGCTGTGATATACAGAGAAGCTGCAGCATTAGAAAATAGTAGCGAATTTCAGGAAGATCTGCAGCGCATAGGCATTTCGTGCAGGGAGTGGCAACTGACCCTTAACATAGACAAATGTATTGCGAATACATAGTAAGAAGGATCCTTTATTGTATGATTATATGATAGCGGAACAAACACTGGCAGCAGTTACTTCTGTAAAATATCTGGGAGTATGCGTACGGAACGATTTGTAGTGGAATGATCATATAAAATTAATTGTTGGTAAGGCGGGTGCCAGGTTGAGATTCATTGGGAGAGTCCTTAGAAAATGTAGTCCATCAACAAAGGAGGTAGCGTACAAAACACTTGTTCGACCTATACTTGAGTATTGCTCATCAGTGTGGGATCTGTAGCAGGGCGGGTTGACGGAGGAGATAGAGAAGATCCAAAGAAGAGCGGCGCGTTTCGTCACAGGGTTATTTGGTAAGCGTGATAGCGTTACGGAGATGTTTAGCAAACTTTGCAAGAGAGGCGCTCTGCATCGCGGTCTAGCTTGCTGTCCAGGTTTCGAGAGGGTGCGTTTCTGGATGAGGTATCGAATACATTCCTTCCTCCTACTTATACCTTCCGAGGAGATCACGAATGTAAAATTAGAGAGATTCGAGTGCGCACGAGGGCTTTCCGGCAGTCGTTCTTCCCGCAAACCATACGCAACTGGAACAGGAAAGGGAGGTAATGACAGTGGCACGTAAAGTGCCATCCGCCACACACCGTTAGGTGGCTTGCGGAGTATAAATGTAGATGTAGATGCAGATAATATTTATTATATTAAATTTACAGTTATAAATGATATGTCAAATGAAAGAGCAACTCAGACAGTTTTACCAAGAACCTAATAAATGTTCAATGTTAGACCCATTTGTCACATGGCACACATCAAGTCTATAGCCGAGTTCTTCCCAAACGTTGATAAGTGTGTCTCCAGTGATTGTAGCAATAGCTGCTTCAATCCGGTTTCTTAATTCAGGGAGGTCTGCTGGCAGCAGAGGCACGTACACACGATTCTTGATAAAGCCCCAAAGGAAAAAATCGCATGGCGTTAGGTCGGGTGAACGTGAAGTCCATGCAAAGCAAGCCCTGTCACTGGGACACTTGCGGCAGATCCAGCGCTTGGCTATAGACTTGATGTTTGCCGTGTGACAAATGATGTTCACATTGAACATTTGTAAGGTTCTTGGTAAAACTGTTTGAGTTGCTCTTTTATTTCACATATCATTTATAACTTCCTAAGTTTAATGTAATAAATATTATAAAGCGTTAAAACCCCGATATTCATTTATAAACACGCTGTATTTAGGGTTTCCACATTTACTGGCGAATCTGACAATGCTTCGCAGTTGCTGAATACGTATCGGAATGGAATGTACGTTGCATAATCTTCCTCTCCTCTGTCAATCCATGTTCTCCTTCCCCGTCTCTCTGTCCATCTCCTCCACCTCCCCCTCTACACCGCCCGCCCTCGCGGTCATTCTTATCAACGCGACGTATGTGCGCTGAGAAATGTAATGTAACGTGAAACACATGAGATCGCAAATGTCCGGAAATATTCCAAAGATGAAAGAGAAATGTAGAACGTACCTCGCCGCAGGTGCAGCGGTTGAAATTGGACGTGAAGGGATGATAAACGGATGCAATACGTGCATTCGAGCAAACAGTTCAAATTTCGAACAACATGTAAATGAGATCTGTAGTACACGAAGAAGTTACAAAATTATTATCCTTAATGCAGCGAAGTGAAAGCTGTTTTTATTCTGTATATCTTTCCTTTTGTCCCTTCTTTTGCTGTTTTATCAGACTATTTCATAAAGAAAACGTAGGTCATTAATAGTCAAGACGTATTTCGGAGGCTTATACCCATGTACTTGTGAAGCACTGCGATACGTTTTTGTTGTACTGTACTTTGCAATAAACCAGCGGGGCCCACGAGACCGGTAAATGACATAATAAATCTTACCTCAGTGTAAACATACAATTGTTCAACGCATTGGCTAAAATACGCCTGTCCGATGCAAATCTCGAACCGTGAGCCACACGTGTCAAAGCCGCGCTCGTGGGCCCAGAACCACACTGACGTCATTACTTGATTTGGTTTGGGATGATCCGTTGCGACAGGCCGGTAAAAATGGTTCAAATGGCTCTGAGTACTATGGGACTTAACATCTGAGGTCATCAGTCCCCTAGACTTAGTACTAATTAAACCTAAGTAACCTAAAGACATCACACACATCCATGCCCGAGGCAGGATTCGAACCTGCGACCGTAGCAGCCGCGTGGTTCCGGACTGAAGCGCCTAGAACCGCTCGGCCACTGCAGCCGGCCAGGCCGGTAAGCTCAATCGTTGCGTGTACGGCGACGGTCGTCATCTGGTGAGGTCACACATTCAACTTATTGTCATTCACTTTTGCGATATTTCCCGACACTTGCATCCCATATGTCTTGTATTAAATTAATTGTCTCAGCGCTACCTAAGTCCATTCGGGGTTTTTTAAACATCAATGAGAATCACCCTCTATAAGAAGAAAAATCAGATGGAAGAAACAATTTGTCTAACGGTTAAAATGATCCGATGTCGTACTTAAAACTAAAGGCGAGAAAGAAAATGAAACCACAGAACAGCTTTTTTCTTTCTCGCAGTCGGTTTTAACAAAATGTTTGTATATTATTTGTCAAAATAAATATGGGGTGTTTAAGAGTCTCTCAGCAGTGCCGTAGGATTATTAGCCGCACGTTCCGTACGCCGCAGTGAATATACGAAAATGAAACTCAATGACATGTAAGTTATTAATTTATTGAGTATTCATTTTTACTTTCAATTTTCACATTAAATGTTGAAAGTGTCCCGCCTGTTGTTGAATACACAATTCAATTCGTCTAATCATGTTTCGAAACACAAGCTGTAACATTTCGTTCAAATGGCTCTGAGCACTATGGGACTTCACATCTGAGGTCATCATCACCTAGAACTTAGAACTACTTAAACCTAACTCACCTAAGGACATCACACACATCCATGCCCGAGGCAGGATTCTAGAACCGCATGTCCACACCGGCCGGCTGTAACATTTCTTCTGTAACAGAAGCAGTGAAAGTGAATTTTCCAGTTTTCAATTCATCGATGGATAAATGGCTCTGAGCACTATGGGACTTCACATCTGAGGTCATCATCCCCTAGAACTTAGAACTACTTAAACCTAACTCACCTAAGGACATCACACACATCCATGCCCGAGGCAGGATTCTAGAACCGCATGGCCACACCGGCCGGCTGTAACATTTCTTCTGTAACAGAAGCAGTGAAAGTGAATTTTCCCGTTTTCAATTCATCGATGGATTTTGGACTGCTGCACCCCAGAAGAAAAAGACAGCTGGTGTTAGGTCAGGCGATCGTGGAGGCCAAAGTCCCTGTGAAATTATGCGATCACCAAAAACATCAGCAAGCAGTGACATTGAAACGCGAGCTGTATCCGCGGTTGCACCATCTTGTTGCAAATAACCGTTCAGTATTTCACTTAACACAAGTTCTCCTATGAATGGGTACAGAATATCACTGCAGTATCGTTGTCGTTGAAAAATGTGGGACCCACAATCTGACGTCTAGAAATTGCAGTGCAAACTCCTATTTTCACAGAATGAAGTAATTCCTCATGGATACTCAAGGGGTTTGCAGTACTCCACATACGAGAATTTTGCGAGTTCATGTACCCGGATAAATGAAACCACACCCATCAGGGAAAAACATTTCATTAAGAATATTCCTTCCATTTTGTTGAACGAAAATGCAGTCTCTTGCCATGATCAGCATATCACTTTGCATGAGAAAAGTTCTAATTTTTTCCTTACAGCTGTGTGAGCCTTTCCGTCACCAACATCGATTTCCTGGGTGAGTTTTCTTACTGACGTGTTCGGACTCATGGAAATATCGAGTAGCTTATCCTCAGACAAAACTCTAGGACGACGACCACTTCTCGGTTCATCTGTCACTGAACCCGTACTTCGAAATTTGATAATCAAATCTCGCTCAGTATCGCGATGTGGGAGTGTTGTCTGCGGGAAAACTGAATTAAATGTTTGACGAACTAAAAATGTGTATTTAACGGCATCTTTGAACACTTGTTCGACTAAAAACACACGTTCTTCAATGGTTAGCATTTTAACAGTGACAAAAACGAAACAAGGGAACTAAACTTAAACGTTCACATCAGCACGTAACGACACACACCTCCGATACTACTGACGCTGGCTGAGATGAACGAAACAGTGGAATGATGGGAGAGTCCACTTGAAGGGAAGTAACCCAGACAGGTGAACAATCATACGCCACGCGCGGCTAACAATCATACGGCACTGCGGAGAGACTTCTTGAACACCCCGTATAAGTAAGGCCTATGACCGTGTCAATGTTTAGGGTCTCGTTTAAAAATTGTATAAATAGCGAACATGACGAAAAGTAGCCATTAGAATAAATATCCAGCTCCATCTTCAGAAATGCCCGTTTCCCTTATGATATCAATGTACATATTCATGTAAGTACCAATATACCCCAGAAATGTTCGGTGTAGAATATTTGTTAATAATTGTGAATCCCTGAGGTTGAAGAATCAGCCGGCCGGTGTGGCCGAGCGGTTCTAGGCGCTTCAGTCTGGAAACGTACGACTGCTACGGTCGCAGGTTCGAATCCTGCCTCGGGCATGGCTCTGTGTGATGTCCTTAGGTTAGTTAGCTTTAAGTAGTTCTAAGTTCTAGGGGACTGACGACCTCAGATGTTAAGTCCCATAGTGCTCAGAGCCATTTTTTTGAAGAAACAGTCTAATATGAAACCCTTGCAGTGATTGAGTTCAATAAACATCGTCCCAGATAACGACTCAATTAAACCAAAGGAAATTGATGAATTTTCCGTTTTTCTTACAGCAATAACATGCACAAACAAACCAGTAATTTATAACGAATTATTCTGATCTGATTTTTTTTTCCATCGTTATTTTTATTTTTATATCTATGTTTGGCTTTAACTTTATTCCTGGATACTCCAGCGAATATTTCCACAGAGTAACAAGTACTAGCGGCTACAGTTTTAATCGTTATTAATTCAGACTTTATTTTCTTTTTAGGAAGCGGCAGTTCATTGACACATTCTGTCATGGCGTGAAAGTACGCGTTTTTCTATTCCAACGGATGACATAATGAGTCATGTGCTGTACAACCAATGCCGCTTGGTTTACGAAATGTGTTAAATTTACGGGAACCATTGTTGAAAATCACTTTTAAGTGCAAAACATTAATGATGTTGCCTGTGTCGTATTCAAAATAGTCATAAAATAGTTGGTGATATTTCTTGAATTCTTCGTTACGTTCGCTGAAGAGTATATGGTGATCATCATTCTCAAGCGACGTCGTGGAATTTACGAAGAGAACTCAGAAAGAGCACGTGGTCACCATCGTAAACGAGCAGTACAGGTCGGTCCGCAAACTGTGCCACTGGCGCGTGGTAACTTGCTGCATCCTGCGCGGACCAAGCGATTAACTCATCAGGTCTTGCAACATGGGCGGCCTGCTCCACGCGCCGAACACTTAAAATTGAGCGGTAGTTGCTGCTCGACATCCTGAACCGACACCATCACGCCCTGCTCGTAACTTACATTACTTAGTCGTATTACTTTAGAGTACAACTGAGATATCTGCACTAATGTGCCGAAATATATCTCCCACCAGGCACGTAACTTGATAACGCAAGTGCAGGGTTTTCCAAGATGAATATACGGGTTATAAGGCTTTGTAGCATTTATTATTTTCAACTTATAGTGTGGCTCACGATAGGTGTTAGAAAGTTTTGGTCTACTACGTCGTAACAAGGGATGATACATTGTTGTTCTAATATTTGTGCTATAGCAGACAACCTGAAATTTAGAACGGAAAGTTTTCAAAGCGCAACAGTGAGTGTGTAGAGGCTTGAACTGAATTTCGTTATACGTTTCTGAATAACATCATTGTCGACTGCACAAATCTCTATGGAAATTGCAATACGAAGACCCGGGAGTATTGTAGGAACGTTTTTGAAGATTCTATCCTTTAAGTAACCCCATAAGAAATAATCACAGGGCGTAGATAGTGACTATAAGGGTGCGACCACACACCATGTCCAGTGAATGAATGTTAAGGTGTCCAGGGTGGCGAATCGATGTCTGAATGGCGCCTGATGAAGATGGAAGACGACTGTAGTATGGTGTGGACGTGTTTCTTCCGGCATAAAGCAGTGATTTTAGAGCATTGTCTTTATTTGTGTTCGCCACCTTAGCTGAGCGGTAACGTGCTTGCCTATCATGCAGCGAGCCCGAGATCGATTCCCGGCCGGCTAGGAGATTTTCTCCGCCCGTGGACTGGGTGTTGTGTTGCCCTCATCATCGTCTCATCATCACCGACGCCCAACTCGCCTAATGTGGCGTTACCTGAAATAAGACTTGCACCCGGTGGCGGAATTTCCCCGGACGGGGCCTCCCGGCCGTCAATGCCACACGATCATTTCATTTCATTTTTTTTTTTATATTATACAGGGTGTCCCAGCTATCTTGTCCACCCAAAAAATCTCTGGAACAATAACAGGTATTGGAAAACGACTTTCACCGGTATCAATGTAGGGCTGGGGCCCATAAATGTACATATTTGGAAACATTCTAAAACGAAAGCATATGTGGTTTTTAACACAAACTTATGTTTTTTTTAAATGGACCTCCTATATTTTTTCTTCAGCAATCCATAGCATGACAAAACACATACACAATGGCGTTGATTGCATCGCAATATTCCCATTACATCCCGAGATATTAAGACGCGAAGTTGACGCTTGAAACATCCGACATGCGCTGCTAGCGCACGTCCTGAGGCTCAGGCGTGAACCCCATGCTGCCCGTAATCGCGATGTGATTGACATGCGTAATCACACTTCCATACTTATCAAGAGGTCCGAAACGAATAATACGGTCTGCTGCCATACTGCATTAACGTCGTACATTCCAGCAGGTATTTATCCCATAGGCTAGGGGTGATGCGGTTCTGTAACATATCTGTGTACCGCAACGTTAATCACAAAGTTAACTTCGCTTATCGTTAATCCGTTACTAGAAAGGTAATGCCGTTCAACGTTAAAACTTTACTGTAGATCTAGCGCAAGTGACAGTTAATCATTCACTCGTAATAGTAAAATTCATGTTGATGGTTTTAGTGAAACGAGCAAGCGGACTAAATGTTTTACCGTTGTTTCGGACCTCTTGATAAGTATGGAGGTGTGATTACACATGTCAATCACATCGCGATTACGGGCAGCATGAGGTTCACGCCTGAGCCCCAGGACGTGCGCTAGCAGCGCATGTCGGGTGTTTCAAGCGTCAACTTCGCGTCTCAATATCTCGGGATGTAATGGGAATATTGCGATGCAATCAACGCCATTGTGTATGTGCTTTGTCATGCTATGGATTGCTGAAGAAAAAATATAGGAGGTCCATTTAAAAAAAACATAAGTTTGTGTTAAAAACCACATATGCTTTCGTTTTAGAATGTTTCCAAATATGTACATTCATGGGCCCCAGCCCTACATTGAGACCGGTGAAAGTAGTTTTCCAATATCTGTTATTGTTCCAGAGATATTTTGGGTGGACAAGATAGCTGGGACACCCTGTATACTGTGACAGGTTCCTGAATAAAAATGGGCCCAATAATGCATTGTGCTCCGAAGAGTGACTTTTTGTGGATATAGCGGAGAAGCTGACTGAACATAGTACCGCTGTTCTAGTGTTACTGTTTCCATTCCGAAATGTGAACTGAGACACCAGTGAGTGACATATAGCATATTCATAGGCACAATATCACAAGGAGAATCATTTACGACGTACGATTAAACCGCAGTAGACACACACTTTCTAACACGTATTTTGACCCATCCTGTACAGTTATAAATAATACATTCAAATGAGAGAGCAACTCAGACAGCTTTTCTTACAAGTGTTCAGTGTGAGCACCATTCGTCAGACGGCATACATCAAGTGCTTGATGAGTGTATCTGGGGCAATGGCTGCAGCAATGCTGTTTTTGGAGTTGTTGCCGGCCAGAGTGGCCGAGCGTTTTTAGGCGCTTCAGTCTGCAACCGCGCGACGCTACGGTCGCAGGTTCGAATCCTGCCTCGGGCATGGATGTGTGTGTTGTCCTTAGGTTAGTTAGGTTTAAGTAGTTCTAAGTTCTAGGGGACTGATGACCTCAGATGTTAAGTACCATAGTGCTCAGAGCCATTTGAACCATTTGTTTTTGGAGTTGTTGGTTGGTTGGTTGATTTGGTGAAGGGTCATTGGTCCCTTCGGGTTAGGGAAGGATGGAGAAGAAAGTCGACGGCGCCCTTTCAAAGGAACCATCCCGGCATTTGCCTGAAGCGATTTAGGGAAACCACGGAAAATCTAAATCAGTATGGCCGGATTCAGGTTTGAACCGTCGTCCTTCCGAGTGCGAGTCCAGTGTGGTAACCACTGCGCCAGCTCGCTCGTTTCCTGAAGTCGGCTAGATCAGCTAGTAGCGGAGGCATGTGCACAAGATTCTTTGTGAATCCCGAAGGTAAAAATCGCATGGCCTCAGAACTGTGTGAACTTGATGGTCATGCACCACAAGCTCTGTCTTGGTGTCCGTCGCGGCCAATCCAACGGCCGGCTACAACGTCGTATCGACTTATGCCAGTGAGGCGGCACGCCATTTTGTAGTACCGGGTGATCAAAAAGTCAGTATAAATTTGAAAACTTAATAAACCACGGAATAATGTAGATAGAGAGGTAAAAATTGACACACATGCTTGGAATGACATGGAGTTTTATTAGAACCACCCCATTTTGCTAGAGGCGTGAAAGATCTCTTGCGCGCGTCGTTTGGTGATGATCGTGTGCTCAGCCGCCACTTTCGTCATGCTTGCCCCCCCCCCCCCCCCAGATCCCCAGACCTCAGTTCGTGCGATTATTGGCTTTGGGGTTACCTGAAGTCGCAAGTGTATCGTGATCGACCGACATCTCTAGGGATGCTGAAAGACAACTTCCGACGCCAATGCCTCACCATAACTCCGGACATGCTTTACAGAGCTGTTCACAACATTATTCCTCGACTACAGCTGTTGTTGAGGAATGATGGTGGACATATTGAACATTTTCTGTAAAGAGCATCATCTTTGCATTGTCTTACTTTGTTATGCTAATTATTGCTATTCTGATCAGATGAAGCTCCATCTGTCGGACATTTTATGAACTTTTGTATTTTTTTGGTTCTAATAAAACCCAATGACATTCCAAGCATGTGTGTCAATTTGTACCTCTCTACCTACATTATTCCGTAATTTGTTCAGTTTTCAAATTTATACTGACATTTTGATCACCCGGTGTACTCAGTAGTATACTGCATTTCTTGTTCCTTTATCCTTTAGTGAACCTGAACAGGACTTCCCCAGAAAGTTCCTCCGATTCCGAGATGTATAAGTTCAAATTGTTCAAATGGCTCTGAGGACTACGGGCCTTAACATCTGTGGTCATCAGTCCCCTATAACTACTTAAACCTAACTAACCTAAGGACATCACACACATCCATGCCCGAGGCAGGATTCGAACCTGCGACCGGAGCGGTCACGCGGTTCCAGACTGACGCGCCTAGAACCGCACGGCCACACCGGCCGGCAGATGTATAAGTAAACAAACAAGAAATTAATTACGTAACTTTCTTTTTGCGAGGTGACGATGAAAATTTTATGGCTACCTCGTGCAAACTTAGCCTGCAGGACGTTCCCGTATATCAACTCTTTAGACATATGTGTTTCTTCCCGAACTCCGTTTCTTAGTTGTAGTGCGCTGTTTACATCCAGATGGCAGGAGGACGTCACCCGCAGATACAGTAGCGTTCTTATCGCGAACTCCCGCAGTTTCTCCCCCCTGCGACGAGGAGGGTCGGGACAGGAATTGCAGGACGGTCCGCGGCCCGCCGTATCGGCAGACGACGCCGCTGCCCAGGCTGGGCCACGCGGGGTCCGCATCGCTTATGTATGAAGTGCGCCCCCCGCCCGCGCCTTTATCGCTCCATGTTGTGCTCGGCGCCGGTCGTTGTGGCTCCATTGCTGCGTAAACAGCCGCCGCCCGGCGTAGGGTGCGTGCTCCAGCAGCCAGCGCCTCTGCCGTTGGCGTGCCCCTGTGTTTTCCCCTTGTCTCGTTTTGAAAGGACTGCCGTACGTTCAAGTAATGAGGTGCATTTGTGTCCAAAACAATGGCCCTACATCCACCAGGACATCGCTATCTAAAAGAAGCACGAAAGAGAACGAGAAAAAGCAGTAGAACAGATCGACAGAACCACCGCCTCATATCAGTCACTTTCGTCTTTATCGGAACTATACATACCACGTGTACAACGTTTGCTATTGTTGTTGGCATAGCGTTGAAACTTACCCTTTGAAAAATTATGAATGACTGTGCTGGTAAACTTCTACGTCATTTGATTTTCAAACAGCTGAGCTAAACTGAACGTATTCTGACATTTCTCTCTTTACTTATTCTGATCATCACTAAACTGACACAATATTTTTAGCGCAACGCAATCTGACATCAATAATCCCTACAAAAGAATGGCCGTGACTAACGATAACCTTTACCTTTCATGAATCACTTACCTCACAAAAATCTTCGTTACTCGAATTACTGCAACACAGCGAGCGCCAATACTGTCAGCTAAATAAAAGATTCTAACTACTGAAGGCACTAACTACTAATAGGCATAGTTAGGAAATGAAAGATTATATATATATATATATATATATATATATATATATATATACATCGTCCGCTTATAGTAACCTATCAAAACTCTGCCATCTCTCTCTCCACATCCACCACTGCTGGCGGCTCACCTCCAACTGCCCAACGCTACGCGCTGTTCACATCCAACTGCCCAACACTATCCAAACGAATATTCGAACAATGAGTCCAACCAGCCACAGACTGCACACAGCACATTCAGTGAATTTCATACAGAGGGCTACGTGGCGTTATCAACATAAAAACCTAAACAGCCTACTTACACCGTGCACACCTGCGTAATTCCTAGGGCCGAACAGAAAAACGCGGTACCTGGGAAAAATCGACTGTAAGAATTCTATAAACCTTACATTGAAATAGCAAACGCTTTCTTTAAAGTTCAAATGAGTATTTTTGGCAGTAAATTCCATTTATTCTATACAACACTAATAGGGGCATGTAGATATGTTCTCGCGAATGTGAGGTGTTAACGGGTAATTATTAATAAAAGTTCATTGAATTGTGTCATTTCTATCGCTTTTCCAAAAACTTTTTTGTTTTCGTTACGAACCCTTCATGTAAGAATTTTGCCGCTTTTCCACCCCAAATAATATTTTTCTACCTACTGTAATACTGCACTATATTCGAATCTCCAACAAGGAGATTATTACTATGGCTAGAATAAAAAAAAAAAAATGAAATTGTTAATGTTTTGAACATGGCTGTGATGATCAACTGTAATTAATTACACTGTCACAAATTTCCAGCCAACCAGTTGCAAATAAAATTAAAATTCTTTAACTAGTTTTCAGCGCCAACTAGGGGTGCCTTATTCAGAAGAAACTGTTACCTTTCATGTGGTTCAAAGGAAATTTGACCGACATCGCTCTAATAAAAACATTAAAATCACCATTAAAACATTTTCCACCTGAATACATAACAGGTATAGTCAAAATTTTAAAACATTATATAAATGTGCCACTAAGGGCACTACAGTGGTATAGGACACGAGTAAGTAACAGCGACTAGTGCCCTTCAAAGCTTTAATTTCTTCCGCCTGACTTTAATCCCTTTCCCGAAGTTCTCCTTGGTGTCCTTCACTCCTTGAACAGTATCCCAATTGAGTAACATAGTGACACCGCATCTCACTCCTTTCTTAGCTTCTATTTCCCTTTCATGCCATTATGTTCATAACTGCACTCTGGTCCTTGTACTAGTGTAAGTTGCAAATAACCTTCGTACCCTGTATTTTATCCCTGATAGTTTTTGAATTTCAAATGTGTAGTCAACACTACCAAAAGTTTTTTCTAAGACTACAAATGCTATAAACGTGGTTCTACCTCCCGTTAGTTTATCTTCTAAGATACTTTGTAGAATCAGTATTGTCTCGGCTATTCCTCCATTTTTCCGGAAGATAAACTGATCTTCCCTGAGGTTGGTTTCTACCAGTCTTCGCATTTCGCTCAGTTTCATCGGTAATGGAAACTTAGTGTCCGACGGTCCTCCCCCGTTAGCTGAGTGATCAGCGCGACAGAATGTCAATCCTAAGGGTTCGGGTTTGATTCCCGGCTGGGTCGGAAATTTTCTCCGCTCAGGGACTGCGTGTTGTGTTGCCCTAATTATCATCATTTCATCCCCATCGACGTGCATGTCGCCGAAGTGGCGTCAAATCGAAAGACTTGCACCCGGCGAACGGTCTACCCGACGGGAGGCCCTAGTTACACGACGTTTATTTATTTAGTGTCCGACGGACACCCTGACTGGGAGTGAAAAAGCGTTGTGTCTTCGGAAAAATGTGGAAATCACGCGTTTCTCTTCTGATCTGCAGTATCGTTATGAGAAAGGTAAGGCTACTGAATCATCCAAAAGATTTAGTTAAAGGGCAGCTTAGTCGCGAAGCTTCTTTAATTTCTGCTTTGGAGTGGATCCTATGACGGGGGAACGTGGAGAATCGGCGCGGCACAACGTAATCGGGGCAGGCAGTGGCTTGCAGCTGAAGAGCCAGAGAACAAGGTTCCACTGAGGACGCTACCGGGAAGCAGTCGAGTGGCTGACTCACATGTGGAGGCGGCATTCTGGAGAGCCAGCCGCGACCCTAATTACGGCACCAGCCGCGCCCTCGGGTCTGGCCCAACTTAAGGCCTTCCACTGTTACCTTTCATGTGGTTCAAAGGAAATTTGACCGACATCGCTCTAATAAAAACATTCAAACCACCATTAAAACATTTTCCACCTTAATACATAACAGGTATAGTCAAAATTTTAAAACAATCACGCGTAGTCACTCCAGTCTGAGTCTCGTTAAATGACTCTTTTATGTGCTGTGCCAAAGACAAAGAATTTACGAGAGCATTCAGAATTAAATTCGAAGAAGTAATTCCGTGACCAGATCGAGAGAACCGTACGTCGCGCCAGTCGGATGGGGGGGGGGGTGAGCGCACCGCTCTCCCAGCTGTTCTCGGTTTCTACGCCTTGGAGTCGATACTTCTCATCCACGTATCCTCTCAGATAGCGTCACGTGACTCAGTGCATCCAGTTCCAGTCTTCCTACCAAGGAAAATTCCCCACCAATACCGGGCACTGAACCCGGGTCCTATGCCTGGCAGCCAGGAGAACTGACCATTCAGTTATGGAGGCGTACGTATCGAAGCAATTGTGACCCCTATATTTTTTTCTTAGAAACTACAACAACTGCAGAAAGAACAACAGCAAATCGAAATATTTCATCTACATACTGTCATTTTTCCACATAGTGACCACCATATGTTATGCATTTGCACCAAGATTGAAACAGAATTTAAATGCCACGCTCGTAAAAACCTGAACCAGATAAGGCCAGCCACCGTCTTGCAGTTTTGATGACAGCTTACGAATTTGGAAAAGATTGCTCACTTAGTCCATCTTTCACAGATCCAAAGGGGCAGAAGTCTGGAAATGCTAAATCAAGACTGTACTGTAGATGTTATAGGACAGTGCAGCCAAATTTGGCCTTCCGCGGTGGCCGAGCGGTTCTAGGCGCTACAGTCAGTAACCGCGCGACCGCTACGGTCGCAGGTTCGAATCCTGCCTCGGTCATGGATGTGTGTGATGTCCTTAGGTTAGTTAGGTTTAAGTAGTTCTAAGCTCTAGGGGACTGATGACCTCAGTAGTTAAGTCCCATAGTGCTCAGAGCCATTTTGAACAGCCAAATTTGGCAATGTTCCATGGACTAAAATTCCTGTGGCGCCTGGTATTATCGACTTTCGAGAAGATGTTTGCCTTCTTCCGGCCCCTTATCCTGAACTGAATTGGCCTAGGCGCCAACACAAAAAAATACTTCTTCCAATACAAAGGAGAATACCTGTGCCGTCATTCCAGGGACTGTCTTTTGGGTCCTGGCTCGTAGGAGTGAATCGCGTCTCGTCTCCGGAGAGCCTTAGTTCCGTATTGGTTTAGCACAACTAGTACTCCCCCCTCCCCTCCAACCTCCCCCCCCCCCCCATCCAATATCATAACTTGACTAAACTTTGGAATGAAGACGCTTGTTTTTCAAATGACAAAAGATAAATGATATTTATTTTTTAGGTCTTTCATTAAATGACAAACTAGTGAGTAACTGGTGTTGCTAACACCCTTATTTCTAGAACGATTAAGTAATGATCGGGGCATCAGATGTGTGTGAAATGTTATGGGACTTAACTGCTAAGGTCATCAGTCCCTAAGCTTACACACTACTTAACCTAAATTATCCTAAGGACAAACACACACACTCGAACCTCCGCCGGGACCACCCGCACAGTCCATGACTGCAGCGCCTTAGACTCGGGGCATCAATAATGCTACGTAAAGCTGCTTCTTAGAAAAGAAATCTTAACTATTCACAATGAGGACAAACACTCACTACAAAACATGCTTCCTCTGCACCGCTCTTTTCTCCCTAACAAAACTTGCTTCAACCACACGTTGCACCCCAATTTAAAATGAACAAAGTTGAAGTTCATGAACTACAGTTACTGCTTTTAAATAACTTTAATGCTGGACTTCTTACTTGTGAATTGGTAGAAACTGGTATACTTTAAGCAGCTAATGCTTTGAAACTTCCTGGCAGATTAAAACTGTGTGCCCGACCGAGACTCGAACTCGGGACCTTTGCCTTTCGCGGGCAAGTTTCATATCAGCGCACACTCCGCTGCAGAGTGAAAATCTCATTCTGGAAACATCCCCCAGGCTGTGGCTAAGCCATGTCTCCGCAATATCCTTTCTTTCAGGAGTGCTAGTTCTGCAAGGTTCGCAGGAGAGCTTCTGTAAAGTTTGGAAGGTAGGAGACGAGATACTGGCAGAAGTAAAGCTGTGAGGACCGGGCGTGAGTCGTGCTTCGGTAGCTCAGATGGTAGAGCACTTGCCCGCGAAAGGCAAAGGTCCCGAGTTCGAGTCTCGGTCGGGCACACAGTTTTAATCTACCAGGAAGTTTCATATCAGCGCACACTCCGCTGCAGAGTGAAAATCTCATTCTGGAAGCTAATGCTTTGTGTCTGCTCACGGCGGACAAAAACAACAACACTGTATAGACTCTACAGCGATGTAGTACCCGTGCCATAATTACTGTTCTGTCGTGCTGTCAATTAGCTCATTTATCTGTTGCAAATGAACAATGAAACAATTTCTGGTCCATTGCAGGAACTATCTACAACTCGAAGAAAAGACTACCCGCGGTAAGCAGGAAATCCAGGTTCTAATCTCGATCTGCCACAAATTTTCGATTGCAACTACTTAATCATTAAATTGCAGGTTCACCCAGGCTGGACAGTTTATGCTGATATACTTTCAAGTCACTGCATCTTACCGATTTCATCGTCGTCGAGTCATTCATTGCAGTGCATTTAATTCTTATTTCACAAATAAAAATGGAGGCTCTTGGCGCTTCGTATGTGATTAATGCAGTGACGCCAATGCGGTAAAATCACTATTATTATTCCGTGATATTTGCCTCGATGCAAACGGTGCGACAGACGATCCGGTAAATCTAACTCCATAGGGACATAATTGGCCACAAATGAAAGGATAAAAATAGAGATAAAGAAATGAGAGAGAAAGAGAGAGAGGCGCGGCGAGTGTGGCCCGTGGGATGGTACTGGCTGTAATCCAGAGGACCCGCGGGCGACGTGACGAGGAAAAAAAAAAAGGCGCGGAGCTGGGGTAGAGTCGACAGCGGCGCGGGCCGGTAAGCCGGGCGGCGCGTCCTGAGGGAGCGAGCGGCCGGGCTTACCCACGTCCCGGTCCCGACATCTGGCACGCAGCTCCCGGCAGCACACGGGATTAATAAAAAGCGGCGACCACCGCAGCCGCGCGGGGCGGGGCGGCAGCGCGCGGTGCGCGAGAGCCGTAACTCAGCCGCGGCTAATCGCGGCCAGGGGGCGGCTGAATATAGATGCCGCCACCGCTGCCGTTACGGCCAATGGTTATTGCGCGGATACGGTACCCATATGTTACCGCTACCTGTTCGTGGCTGTAGCAGCACGGCCGTTCCAGGTGCAGCAGCGACTTGGCGCTGCTTTCGGGGGCACTCTGTCTCGAAAACACGCATATCTAAAAAAAAAATGGCTCTGAGCACTATGCGACTTAACTTCTGAGGTCATCAGTCGCCTAGAGCTTAGAACTACTTCAACCTAACTAATCTAAGGACATCACACACACCCATGCCCGAGGCAGGATTCGAACCTGCGACCGTAGCGGTCGCTCGGCTCCAGACTGTAGCGCCTAGAACCGCTCGGCCACTCCGGCCGGCCACACATATCTCATCTTGAAACTAGAGTAACAGGGAAAAAAAAGTTTTCGATTCTTGAAGGAGAAGCGATTGTTTGACGTAAAATCCAATTTATTTTCCGCGGTCTTTTCCTGAGTAAAAACGTCTGCCAATCGAAATTTATGAGTTGCAATAATGACTGTTCAAAATGGTTCAAATGGTTGTAAGCACTATGGGACTTAACATCTGAGGTCATCAGTCCCCCAATAATGACTGTGTGGACGATGTGGCCTATTCTACACCTTATTTTAGAGCTATGTGACGATGCTGTGCTGATTATATTTATATGTTGTGATGATGCCATTATGGCCTTATCACTTTAGGACATGGTGTGAGAAAGATCTGAGGACGGTCATTACGGACGGAAACCGGCCATCGTCTAAAGAATTTATATTGTGATCAAAGACTGGAATAAAAAACATTCGAAATTTATAAGGTACCTTAGAAATGAAGAGAAGAAACGAAATGAAAAGAAAAAGAGAGAGAAAGGAAAGAAAAGGAAAGGAAAGAGAACAAAAGAAAATACAAGGAAAAACAACGAAAAAAGGAAACTAAAGAAAAGAAAAAGAAACGAAAGAAAAATAAAAGGAAAGTAAACGGAAGAGAAGTAAATAAAACGAAAGGGAAGTAAAAAGAACGAAAGGGAAGTAAATAAAACGAAAGGGAAGTAAATAAAACGAAAGGGAAGTAAATAAAACGAAAGGAAAGTAAATAAAATGAAAGGGAAGTAAATAAAACGAAAGGGAAGTAAAGAGAACGAAAGGAAAGTACAGAGAACGGAAGAGAAGTGCCCGCCGCGGTGGTCTAGCGGCTCTGGCGCTGCAGTCCGGAACCGCGGGACTGCTACGGTCGCAGGTTCGAATCCTGCCTCGGGCATGGGTGTGTGTGATGTCCTTAGGTTAGTTAGGTTTAAGTAGTTCTAAGTTCTAGGGGACTTATGACCTAAGATGTTGAGTCCCATAGTGCTCCGAGCCATTTGAACCATTTTTTGGAAGAGAAGTAGAGAAACGAAAGAGAAAGGAAAGAAAACGAAAGAGGAGGAAGGTAAACGAAAGAGGAGGGAAGGAAGGAAAACGAAAGAGGAGGGAAGGAAGGAAAACGAAAGAGGAGGGAAGGAAGGAAAACGAAAGAGAAGGAAAGGAAGGAAAACAAAGGAGGAGGAAAGGAAGGAAAACGAAAGAGGAGGAAAGGAAAGAAAACGAGAGGGAAATGAAAGAAAAGAAAAAAAGATAAGCAATCAAGAATCCAAAACGACACAAAATATCAGTAAAAGTGGCTTTTAGAAATCACTGGACAAGGTGAGGCAGGAAATTATGGCACAATTCGACATTTTCGTTATCTAAATTACGAGGGGGTTCTCAGTAAGTAGTGCAACATATTTTTTTCTGAAAGCAGGTTGGTATCATTCATGATTCTCATACACCATATTAATCCCCACTCTTTTGCCCACAAATCTCTGTTTTCCAGCATAATTTCCGTACAGTGCGACGGCCTTACGCCACCTTCCTGGGACGGCCTATATGCCTGCACGATAGAACTCTATTGGTCTACGTCGGGGCAAACGTCTTGCTGCGTCAATAACCTCCCCATCATCGACGTACTGCTTCGCGCCGAGTGCATCCGAGATGGAAGGTGCGAGATCCGGGCTGTAGGGTAGTTGAGGAGGAACAGTCCAATGAAGTTTTGTGAGCTCCTCTCGTGTTCACAGACTTACGTGAAGCCTTGCGTTGTCACGGAGAAGTTCGTTTGCATTTTGAGTGTCCGCACGTTCTAACCTTGCCGCAGTCACAGCCGTGTGCGGCCCGCCGGGTATCGGACAGGTCTGCGCGACCTTGTTGCAGTGATGACAGACGCCTCGCCCAACGACTCGCAGTGCTTTCACTCACTGCCAGGGCTCCGTAGTCATTCTGCAAGCGCCTATGAACAGCTGCGATACTCTACTTTTCCGCCAAAAGAAAATGACAGCTCTCTGCTTGGAATGCACCTCCGTTACAGAGGCCGTTTTGGAGACTACGCCCACGTATCAGAACTTCGCGAAACTGTAGAGGCTCAATCGGGATTATATCAGGATGTCCCGCAATGAATTCCGCATTTTTAACCCAAACTGGCCGAGAAAAAAAGGTGTTCCATTATTTATTGAACGCCCCGCGTTTATACGCGTCCGCAGCTCGTGGTCTAGTGGCTAGCGTTGCTGCCTCTAGATCCCGGGTTCGATTCCCGGCCGGATTGGGGATTTTCTTTGTCCGGGGACTGCGTGTTTGTCTTGTCCTCGTTATTTCATCATAATTCGTGAAAGTGACTCGATTGGACTGTGTACGGGCTGGGACTGTGTACCGGCACTAATGACCGCGCAGTTGGGCGCTCCACGATCCAAACATCATCATCATCATCATCGTATATACATTGGGTAAGTCTCCACACCCGGCCGCCTCTCAAGAGAACAACATATATTAAAAGACGCCTAGTGCGCCGGGAAACGCCAGATAACATTTTGTCTCTAACAAAAGTTGTTCCCCTCTAGACGTTTGATGCAAAAATTTTGAAACACCCTATACAGGGTGATTCTGTGATAATGTTACAGATTTTCAAAGATAATGGAGAAGTGTAAATCTATTAAGGGACACAGGAGCGGAAACGTCCGAGTCGAAAGTTATAAGTGGAGTGTCAGAGACTGTAATGTATTCAACTTTCAGAGGCGGTAGTACAGACCAAAACAAGATAAATATGTCCAGTGAATACGGGTCCTAAAACGCATACCTTAACGGACATATACGTTTGTTTAGTATAGGAGATGCGTTTCATAGTAGCGAAGAAGAACGAGTGCTCATGGCTGTTGAGGTTTGCATTGTAGAGCCTAGGTTTACTACACTTCTTTTTTCATTTTGGTGCACACTGCCACCTCTGAGAGGTGCAACAGCAGTACCTCATTGTATTCCACTGCCAGGGGTATCAGAAAAATTCTTCTTTGTAACTATTTTTCGGACCAGGATAATTTACCTCAAATAGATACATGGTCTGCCAGAAAGTTTCAGATACATTGTTGTTGATGTGGTCTTCAGTCCTGAGACTGGTTTGATGCAGCTCTCCATGCTACTCTATCCTGTGCAAGCTTCTTCATCTCCCAGTACCTACTGCAACCGACATCCTTCAGAATCTGCTTAGTGTATTCATCTCTTGGTCTCCCTCTACGATTTTTACCCTCCACGCTGCCCTCAAATACTTAATTGGTGCTCCATTGATGCCTCAGAACATGTCCTACGAACCGATCACTTCTTCTTGTCAAGTTGTGCCGCAATCTCCTCTTCTCCGCAATTCTACTCAATACCTCCTCATTCGTTATGTGATCTACCCATCTAATCTTCAGTATTCTTCTGTAGCACCACATTTCGAAAGCTTCTATTCTCTTCTTGTCCAAACTGTTTATTGTCAATGTTTCACTTCCATACATGGCTACACTCCATAGAAATACTTTCAGAAACGACTTCCTGACACTTAAATCTATACTCGATGTTAACAAATTTCTCTACTTCAGAAACGCTTTCCTTGCCATTGCCAGTTTACATTTTATATCCTCTCTACTTCGACGATCCTCAGTTATTTTGCTCCCCAAATAGCAAAACTCATTTAGTACTTTATGCGTCTCATTTCCTTATCTAATTCCCGCAGCATCACCCGATTTAATTCGACTACATTCCATTATCCTCGTTATGCTTTTGTTGATGTTCATCTTATATCCTCCTTTCAAGACACTGTCCATTTCGTTCAGCTGCTCTTCCAAGTCCTTTGCTGTCTCTGACAGAATCACAATGTCATCGGCGAACCTCAAAGTTTTTATTTCTTCTCCATGGATTTTAATTCCTACTCCGAATTTTTCTTTTGTTTCCTTTACTGCTTGCTCAATATACAGATTGAATAACATCGGGGAGAGGCTACAACCCTGTCTCACTCCCTTTCCAACCACTGCTTTCCTTTCATGTCCCTCGAGTCTTATAATTGCCTTCTGGTTTCTGTACAAATTGTAAATAGCCTTTCGCTCCCTGTATTTTACTCCTGCCACCTTCAGATAGATACATAATTCACCTCAAATTGATACATTTAGCGCTCCCCCTCATCCCTGCAATTTGGTAACATCATCAAGGAATCAACCCCTGCATGTAGATGTATACAGATTCAAGACGACCTTCTTCGCATTATGTTGTTCTCCCTTGAGTATTGGCAGTGCGGTATTTCCTGGTAGACCAACCATATGGGGTAGAAATGGGGAGAATGAGAACGAGGAAAAGCAAGGACCTGGCTCACATTATGTAGTTAACCATTTGTTATTGACAGTTCGGTGTTTCTGGTTGTTGCTCCGATTGTTGGAAATAGGATTATAGTTGAGGAAGTGGAGAAAATGGTCAATAGATTGCAGTGCAATAAAGCGGCTGGGGTGGATGAAATTAAGTCGGAACTCGTCAAATACAGTGGAATGTCAGGTCTTAAATGGCTACACAGGATAACTGAAATGGCGTGGGAGTTGGGACAGGTTCCATCAGACTGGACGAAAGGAGTAATCACACCAATCTTTAAACACGGAAACAGAAAAGATTGTAACAACTACGGAGGTACCTCTTTAATCAGAGTTGTGGGTAAAATCTTCTCAGATATTGTTGAAAAGAAAGTGCGAGTATTAGCTGAGGACAAATTGGATGAAAATCGGTGTGGGTTTAGGCCTCTTAGAGGTTGTCAGGACCAGATCTTTAGCTTACGGCAAATAATGGAGAAGTGTTACGAGTGGAACAGGGAATTGTATCTATGCTTTATAGATCTAGAAAAGGCATATGACCGGGTTCCTAGGAGGAAGTTATTGTCTGTTCTACGAGATTATGGAATAGGAGGCAAACTTTTGCAAGCAATTAAAGGTCTTTACATAGATAGTCAGGCAGCAGTTAGAGTTGACGGTAAATTGAGTTCATGGTTCAGAGTAGTTTCAGGGGTAAGACAAGGCTGCAAAGATTCGATTGAAAGTTTACAAAGTAATATTTCAGAGCTAGATCAGAAATGTAAGGACTTTGGTATGAAGATTAGCATCTCAAAAACGAAAGTAATGTCAGTGGGAAAGAGATATAAACGGACTGAGTGCCAAATAGGAGAACAAAGTTAGAACAGGTGGACGGTTTCAAGTACTTAGGATGCATATTCTCACAGGATGGCATCATAGTGAAAGAACTGGAAGCAAGGTGTAGGAAAGTTAATGCAGTGAGCGCTCAGCTTCGATCTACTCTCTTCTGCAAGAAGGAAGTCAGTACCAAGACTAAGTTATCTGTGCATCGTTCAATCTTTCGACCAACTTTGCTGTATGGTAGCGAAAGCTGGATGGATTCAGGTTACCTTATCAATAAGGTTGAGGTTACGGATATGAAAGTAGCTAGGATGATTGCAGGTACTAGTAGATGGGAACATTGGCAGGAGGGTGTCCACAATGAGGAAATCAAAGAAAAACTGGGAATGAACTCTATAGATGTAGCAGTTAGGGCGAACAGGGGTAGATGGTGGGGTTATGTTACACGCATGGGAGAAGCAAGGTTACCCAAGAGACTCATGGGTTCAGCAGTACAGGGTAGGAGGAGTCGGGGTAGACTAAGGAGAAGGTACCTGTATTCGGTTAAGAATGATTTTGAAGTAATAGGCTGGTGATATACCATCTGACTTTCGGAAAAGCATCATCCACACAATTCCGAAGACGGCAAGAGCTGACAAGTGCGAGAATTATCGCACAATCAGCTTAACAGCTCATGCATCGAAGCTGCTTACAAGAATAATATACAGAATAATGGAAAAGAAAATTGAGAATGCGCTAGGTGACGATCAGTTTGGCTTTAGGAAAAGTAAAGGGACGAGAGAGGCAATTCTGACGTTACGGCTAATAATGGAAGCAAGGCTAAAGAAAAATCAAGACACTTTCATAGGATTTATCGACCTGGAAAAAGCGTTCGACAATATAAAATGGTGCAAGCTGTTCGAGATTCTGAAAAAAGTAGGGGTAAGCTATAGGGAGAGACGGGTCATATACAATATGTACATCAACCAAGAGGGAATAATAAGAGTGGACGATCAAGAACGAAGTGCTCGTATTAAGAAGGGTGTAAGACAAGGCTGTAGCCTTTCGCCCCTACTCTTCAGTCTCTACATCGAGGAAGCAATGATGGAAATAAAAGAAAGGTTCAGGAGTGGAATTAAAATACAAGGTGAAAGGATATCAATGATACGATTCGCTGATGACATTGCTATCCTGAGTGAAAGTGAAGAAGAATTAAATGATCTGCTTAACGGAATGAACAGTCTAATGAGTACACAGTATGGTTCGAGAGGAAATCGGAGAAAGACGAAGGTAATGAGAAGTAGTAGAAATGAGAACAGCGAGAAACTTAACATCAGGATTGATGGTCACGAAGTCAATGAAGTTAAGGAATTCTGCTACCTAGGCGGTAAAATAACCAAGGACGGAGCAAGGAGGACATCAAAAGCAGACTCGCTATGGCAAAAAAGGCATTTCTGGCCAAGAGAAGTCTACTAATATTAAATACCGGCCTTAATTTGAGGAAGAAATTTCTGAGGATGTACGTCTGGAGTACAGCATTGTATGGTAGTGAAACATGGACTGTGGGAAAACCGGAACAGAAGAGAATCGAAGCATTTGAGATGTGGTGCTATAGACGAATGTTGAAAATTAGGTGGACTGATAAGGTAAGGAGTGAGGAGGTTCTACGCAGAATCGGAGAGGAAAGGAATATGTGAAAAACACTGATAAGAAGAAGGGACAGGATGATAGGACATTTGCTAAGACATGAGGGAATGACTTCCATGGTACTAGGGGGAGCTGTAGAGGGCAAAAACTGTAGAGGAAGACAGAGATTGGACTACGTCAAGCAAATAATCGAGGACGTAGGTTGCAAGTGCTACTCTGAGATGAGGAGGTTAGCACAGGAAAGGAATTCGTGGCGGGCCGCATCAAACCAGTCAGTAGACTGATGACCAAAAAAAAAAAGGCTTAACATCAGAAGAGGCACCAATGTTAGCACTGAATAGGAGATCATGGAGGAATTTTATAAGGGGGACTATGCTCCAGACTGAACGCTGAAGGGCATAATCAGTTCTTAAATGATGATGATGATGATGATGATGATGATGATGATGATGATGATGAGTCCGATGTTTCCTGGTAGACCGTGCAGCCAGCTGAGTTGGAAGTGGGCGCTACAGAGAACAGAGGTCCAGCGAGGTAAGCTGGCGGTCGCAGCAGCAGCACGGGGCGGCGTCACGAGTGGCGGGACCCGTTGCCCGGATACGGTTTCAGCGGCCGTCAGCCGAGACGGCGGCCGTGGGGCGCCCGCTGGGCTCTTGCGCGTTCTCTGCGACCAGCGCCGCCGTGGCCTGGGGTCGAAAGCGTTGGAACGGTGCCTCCGTTCTCTCTGTTTTAAACACAAACACTGGTTGCAAGTTGCTTCCGAGTTAAGAGTTCGGCTCACAGCTCAGGCTTCTTTGGCTGGCTGTGGTTACGCAGAGAAAGAAGATTGTGAAATGCTGCAATCATGCGAATAAAGTTAGTCTGTCGCACTGTTGTGAGAAACCCAGCCGGAGTCAGACACCGAACATAGCCCAAGCTGACAGCTTAGTGAACAATGACAGGACACGGATTTAGCGAAGTGGAGCATACTGGAGGTTTGTATTGTATTGTATGTTAACCGGGGACCTAGAAACGACCGGAGAGGCTCCGTCCGCGCCGCATCGGCAGTGGTCCACAACCCCATGACGACTACCGCAGTCCACTTCACCCCTCCACTGCCCCACACCGGACCCAGGCTTATTGTGCGGTTCGGCCCCCAGTGGACTCCCCAGGGAACGTCTCACACCAGACGAGTGTAATCCTTATGTTTGCTTGCTAGAATAATGGTGGTGCAAGCGTACGTGGAGAACTTGTTTGCGCAGCAATCGCCGTTATAGTGTAACTGAGGCGGAATAAGAGGAACCAGCCCGCATTCGCCGAAGCAGATGGAAAACCGCCTAAAAACTATCCACAGATCGGTCGGTTCACCAGACCTCGACACAAATCCGCCCGGCGGGCTACTGGAGGTTTGCTGAATGTCAAGGGAAACTTTTAAAAACATTTGCTCTACATTAGTAGCCCAAAGACATTTTCTGCACAGCTGTACCATGTTCTATCGTATTACTCAATTCTTAGCAAAAAAATTTTTTCTCGAAATATTGACTTAATTCTTTCAAGTTAATGTAGAACAGAAATTAATAAAACTACAAGTTCATAATACAAAAACTTCATATGCTGTTAACAGTCTACAACTACGCTCTAAACACACTAGTTTTACAATAAAGCAGAATATTTAGAAAACTTTACTTGTCATTATCATGCGTATATACCTATTAAAAAAAACATATAAAATATACACTCTACATTTAACTTAAACCTGATAGTTAAAAGTAATTTACTTCTTAAGCACTAGCCACGCCAGCCGGCCGCGGTGGTCGAACGGTTCTAGGCGCTTCAGTCCGGAACCACGCGACCGCTAAGTTCGCAGGTTCGAATCCTGCCTCGGGCATGGATGTGTGTGATGTCCTTAGGTTAGTTCGGTTTAAGTAGTTCTAAGTTCTAGGGGACTGATGACCTCAGAAGTTAAGTCCCATAGTGCTCAGAGCCATTTGAGCCACTAGCCACGCCTTTGCTCGGTCTGTTTCTCAAAACCTCAGACAGCATTACTCTTTCTCTCTGACTTTACATGAACTAAACTAATTACCAGTCGTCTGCTACAATAAGGCAAGAGTCCTACTTCCTTGACAGTCATATTCTACCTGTATTGAATAGAACTGTAATACCCTTTACACAGTCACATGGCATAAACGTCGCTTCATTGGTTATTAAAGCTGCCGATTCCACAAATTAAAACGTACTGTCTGTCTTAGCAGACTGTCGAACATACGCTGCATGGTCCTCTGTCCTCTGTCTTCGATAGTCGAACAGCAACTAACGGATGCAGCTGCTGAACCCACTCTTTCCACCTCGCCACCAGCTCAGGGTCCACCCCTGTCGCCGAGCGAGGTGGCGCAGTGGTTAGGACACTGGACTCGCATTCGGGAGGACGACGGTTCAGTCCCGCGTCCGGCCATCCGGATTTCAGTTTTCCGTGATTTCCCTCAATCGCTCCAAGCAAATGCCGGGATGGTTCCTTTGAAAGGGCATGGCCGACTTCCTTCCCCGCCCTTCCCTAATCCGATGAGACCGATGACCTCGCAGTTTGGTCTCTTCCCCCAAATAACCCAACCCCACCCCTGCCACAGTTACTTGCAGACAACCACGCCACGCTCGTGCTCGCCGTTCCGTCCGCAACCCTGCTGTCCTCAGCTCCCTCTGCCCTCCCCCCCCCCCCCTTACAACACTCATACATCGATTATATGAACCAGCTGCTTAGCTCGATTCTCTGAAAAACTGCGAAAAACGACGCCTCGACCGCGATCTAGCTAGGTCGATACTTCGACACGGCTCTTGATCACCAAGAGGGCAGCGAGAGCTCTATGAGGCCTGATCGAAACATTCAGGAACATTCGTAACTGCGCGCTAATAGTGATCGCCAATAGTTAACCGCGCGTGCCGTATGCCGCAGTGAATATACCGAAATGAAACTCAGTTCAAAATGGTTCAAATGGCTCTGAGCATTAAGGGATTTAACTTCTGAGGTAATCAATCCCCTAGAACTACTTAAACCTAACTAACCTAAGGACATCACACACATCCATGCCCGAGGCAGGATTCGAACCTGCGACCGTAGCAGCAGCGCGGTTCCCGACTGCAGCGCCTAGAACCGCACGGCCACCACAGCCGACTGAAACTCAGTGAAATACAAGTTATTAATTTATCGAATATTCATTTTTACTTACAAATTTACACGTTAAATGTTGAAAGTGTCCCCCCTGTTGTTGAATACACAGTTCAATTCGACTAATCATGTTTCCAAACACAAGCTGTAAAATGTCTTCTGTAACAGAAGCAGTGAAAGTGGATATTGCAGTTTATCAATTCATCTGTGGATTTTGGACGGTTTTTATAGACAGTTGCTTTCGCTGCACTCCAGAAGAAAAAGTCAGGTGGTGGTAGGTCAGGCGATCGTGGAGGCCAAAGTCCCTGTGAAATTATGCGATCACCAAAAACATCAGCAAGCAGTGACATTGAAACGCGAGGTGTATGCGCGGTTGTACCATCTTGTTGAAAATAACCGTTCAGTATTTATCTTAACACAAGTTCTTCTATGAATGGGTACAGAATATCACTGCAGTATCGTGCGTTTGTTGTTTCGTTGAAAAATATGGGCCTCACGATCCGACGTCTAGAAATTGCATTTCAAACTCCTGTTTTCAAAGAATGAAGTGGTTCCTCATGAATACACAAGAGATTTGCAGTACTCCACATACGAGAATTTTGCGGGTTCATATACCCGGGTAAATGAAACCACACCTCATCAGTGAAAAACGTTTCATTAAGAATATCCCTTCCATTTTGTTGAACGAAATTTTTGAACCATTTTTGATAATAATGCAGTCTCTTGCCATGATCAGTATTTTTCAGTTCTTGCACAACTGTCACTGCATGGGAGAAGTTCTAATTTTTTCCTTGCAGCTGTGTGGGCCGTTCCGACGCTAACATCGATTTCCTGGGAGACTTTTCTTACTGACTTGTTCGGACTCATCGATATTTTATCGGAAATATCGAGTAGTTTGTCCTCGGAAAAAACGCTAGAACGACCACTTCTCGGTGCTTCTGTCACTGAACCCGTACTTCGAAATTTTTTAATCAAATCTCGTACAGTATCGCGATGTGGGAGTGTTGTCTCCGGGAAAACTGAATTAAATGTTTGACGAACTGAAATTGTGTATTTACCGCCAGCTTTGAACACTTGTTCGATTGAAAACACACTTTCTTCAATGGTTAGCATTTCAACAGAGGCAAAAACGAAACAAACGAGCAAATTGTGGTGTCACCGCCAGACACCACACATGCTAGGTGGTAGCTTTAAAGCGGCCGCGGTCCATTAGTACATGTCGGACCCGCGTGTCGCCACTGTCAGTAATCGCAGACCGAGCGCCACCACACGGCAGGTCTTGAGAGACTTACTAGCACTCGCCCCAGTTGTACGGACGACTTTGCTAGCGACTACACTGACGAAGCCTTTCTCTCATTAGCCGAGAGATAGTTAGAATAGCCTTCAACTAAGTCCATGGCTACGACCTAGCAAGGCGCCATTAACCATTTCAAGAGAGAGTCTCACTTGTATCATCAAGAATGCTGTATACAAATGATGGATTAAAGTTAAGTATTCCAGCAACTACGTACTTTTCTTTATAGCATTCATTACGTATCCTGTTTCAGACCTAAGCAAGCCTGCGTGAATTAAGCGCGTGCCCTTTCGGCTTCCTCGCCTTGTGTCTAGACTGTCTTGTCTAGACACAACACAAATGAAGTAAACTTAAACGTTCACGTCAACACGTAACGACACACACCAACGATACTACTGACGCTGGGTGAGATAAACGAAACAGTGGAATGTTGGGAGAGTCCACTTGAAGGGAACTAGCCCAGGCAGGCGAACAATCAAACGGCACGCGCGGCTAACAATCATACGGCACTGCGGGGAGACTTTTTGAACACCCCACATGTTGGCGCGAAATGAGGCTTGCATCCCTGCACACACCTGTGTTTAATGTGTAACTGCCGTAAATTTCATTATTATATGTTTGTATATTATTGTACAGTTTGCGAATTTCGAGGCGGCAGAGTTAGAGGAACAATGCGTTGTATTCTGTTGTGTGTGAAACTCAAGAAAATCTTTACAAAGACACACTCGGTGTTTCCAATAGTTTACACGGCTTAAAAATGGCCGGACGGAAATTAAAGATGACCCTCGTTCAGGGCACCATTCGACGTCTACCGACGACGCTTATGTCAAGAACGTAACGAAATTGCGCGTGCCAGTCGAAGACTCATTGCCCGAGAGATTGCAGAAGACTGTAACATTTCAGTTGGATCATGTCACGAAATTCTGGCTCAGTGTTGTCGCCAAATTCGTCCCATGGCTCACGAGTAAAGACCAGAAATACCTTCGCCTCGCAATCTGTGAAGAGCTTTTGAATCGCGCAAATGAGAACAAGATGATCCTTAAATGAATCATAACTGGTAACGAGACATGGGTCTACGATTATGATGTTGACACGAAGGTTGCATCTTCGCAATGATTCGGGAAAGGTTCTCCAAGACGAAAGAAAGTTCATCAGGTCAGGTGAAATGTCGAAGCCATGCTGATGGTTTTCTTTGACTTCGAAGGATTAGGTCATCGTGAATTCGTGCCACACGGGCAAACTGTCGATCGATGTTACCATCTGGACGTGTTGCGACGCCGGCTGAAATGTGCTGAGATAATTCGTGGCTCTTGCATGGTGATAACGCAACTACACATTCATCGCAGTTGGTGCGTGATTATTGCACAAAGTACGAAATCACTGTGCTGCGTTATTTTCCGTGCTCTCCAGACCTGGCCTCTGTGGACCTTTTTTTTAATTTCCAAAATTGGAAACCCCGTTGAAAGGATGACGATTTTCAAGGACAGACGAGATAAAAGAAAATTCGCAGATGGCGCTTCGCGCTATCCAGCAAGAGGCGTACAAAGACTGCTTCCGGAAGTGGAAAGGCGTTGGGAGGGGTGTGTCAGTTGTGGAGGAGAGTATTTCCAAGGAGACCATGCACAATAAGTAAAAGGTAAGCGCAGAAAAATTTTGTTGACCAGATTTCGGAATTTTTTGAACGGACCTCGTAACATACTTTGATTTCGACGCTTGCCAGGTACGAGTTCGATTTCGTCGTTCATTGACACAGATGTTTCTTCCTAGGGCCTTTTCCTCCGTCAGCTTTTGCTCGGTTCAAGTTAGTCCTAAGGTCTTCTTTCATATGCCGTCGCATTTGTTACTCACGCTTCCTTCACCCAGATTCAGTGGCGCCTTCTCCAATCCTATCATCCGCTTCCATCTGCCAACACACATCGCAGCGTCGGATCTTGTGTCTTGTAGTTTTATCTCTGTCTTTTTCCGGGAAAACGACAGCAGTGAACTCACAGACAGTATTTTAGCTGTTCTACATATACATTAGATGTACTTCAAGTTTCCGACTGTAGTAACGTGTGTCAAGTGAGACATGAGTCTGGCGATAGTCCTACACGAGACTAAAGTGTAACCCTTGTGAGCTCCGCATTTGATGCTGGCAAGTGTGCCTAACGTCTCAGTATCATACTCTTTTATACACCTGCGTAGAAGTCGCCTATTCAGAGGCTCTAAGCACATCTGAGGTCATCAGTTCCCTAGATCTTAGAACTACTTAAACCGAACTAACGTAAGGACATCACATACATCCATGCCCGAAGCAGGATTCGAACCTGCGACCGTAGCAGTCGCGCGATTCCGGACTGAAGCGCCTAGAACCGCTCGGCCACGGCGGCCGGCAAGTCGCCTATTCCGCTTAAAGATCTCATTAGACAGCAATTAGACAATTGTTGGATGTCAGCCTAATAATTAACGTTGTATAGCATCAACTTTAGCTGTTATAAAATAAGTAGTTATTGTATGTAAGCAAAGCCTCTTGAGTGTATTTCAGGGTGACTATTTTGCTGTTTTTATACGAGACTATTAATATCTGATATTTGTTAATACCTTCAGATAACAGTGAATTGTAAAAACAACGCCTATGAACTTTTTAAATTATTTAAACAATTGTATTGAAATTATTTCTCTAACGCATCAATTTTTCTTTGTTCTAGGTGAGTGTTTCTTCCTTTATGGTCTGCACGATGCGGTAAGTGTACGCACGTTTTACGCATATTTCCATTAAATGTGAGATTTCATGGCCGTAAACATTGCATTTATGAAACAACTAACTCCGGGCTATTAAGCCATGATCGTATTGTATTTGTATATAAATCAAGCATTTCGGCACTGTCTACTGAGAGCATATAGAGGGAGAAAGGGGTGGGGGAGGATTTCGTTGCTTCGATTCCTCCTCAGACACAACGAAACGTTGGGTTGAGCCAGATAATTAATCCATTTGATCAAAGAATAATACACCGGAAAATGTACTTACGGTTATTCACATTTAGTGCGCCCATTGTTTCCGTGTACTTAAGTCGGAGAAACGCTCATAACAACTTTTGTCCCGTAATGAACAGTTTAGTCTCCTACCGCAGTACGCACGTCTCTGGATACGCATCGCTGTCCTTTGCAAAGATACCAGGTACATAACAAGAATCACGAAGCTCATTTTAACTGCAGTTGTAGCGTCTAACCTTCGGGGAAGGTCCTCCTATAAGTTTAATCATCTGGCACACCATAAGGACTGCAGCTGATCATAAAAGATGTTCGTGGGCTTCACGTCGATGCTTTGAGCAGTCCAGTCCAGTATGTGCAGATGATTTTCTTCGAACTAGCTTACTTTGTGGATACGGCTGTTATTATCTTGAAACAGACAAGGCACGATTATAAAACTGTAAGCGCATTGAGATTCGGTTGTAAGAGTGACCAATGTGTTGTTTAAAAAAATTGGCCAAGTGCGAATAGGACTTGGGCTCTGAAGGTTCCATACAAACTTACTTACGTATATACACTGAAGAGCCAAAGAAACTGGTACGTCTGCCTAATATAGGGTGTCCATTCGTCCCGTTTTTCCCGGGACAGTCCCGTTTTTACCAAAATGTCCCGCTGTCCCGAAAGTTTTTTTGGGGACGCTCAAATGTCCCGTTTGTTTTATGATTCCGCTTGGCTAGACTATTTTACGCTACTGGTTGTTTGACTTGGTATTAACTGCGCAATTATTTACGCTAGGAAGCGTGTGATGACTTTCAGCATACCGCAAACATGTACCGAACTGTCAAAAATCGCAGGTAATTTTAAACTCAGTATAGGTTACGAATAACAACGAAGATTCATCTCTTCTAAATCGATCCACTGAATCCGTCCTTTCGATCCAGAGATACTCTACACCACTGATACTTGCGCTCTGGCTTTCGTCACCACACTGTTAATGTTTTGCACTGTGCAATCACTGTTTCATTATGCCAACACGAAAGTGTAATTTTAACAGCAATGTAAAAAACGAGTTTCCTTTTATCACTGGTAGTGGAGAAACTGTAGAATGTATGTTTTGCAGATCAAAATTTGCTATTGGTCATGGTGGAACGTATGTTTTCGTTAGTGAACTCTCTGTGGTCAGACGAAAAAAAAAAACAGAATGAAAGTTGAAACAGTGAGGGCCTTGCTCAACCTCAAAACACACTTTAATGGTGTATCGTGTACTGACTTTTACGATACAATTTCAAACGAAAATGCACTTCTTGATAAAGTACATAAAAGAGAAAAGTACGGTGATAGTGTGGCAGAATAATTGAAAAAAGTGATTTGGGATCATCTGAGTGCACGTTGTAAAAGTAAACTTGTATGTGTATTAAATTTAGTCAATACAATGTTTATGTCCCGTTTTTTTTTCTTCATTGTCCCAGGTTTTTCTCAAATTTATTTTAAATGTCCCCTTTTTCAATGAAAATGAAATGGACACCCTAGCCTAATAGCGTGTAGGACCCCGCGAGCACTCAGAAGTGCCACAACACGACGCGGCGTGGACTCGGCTGGCGTCTGAAGTGCTGGAGGGAACTGACTCCACGAATACTGCAGGGCTCTCCATAAATCCGTAAGAGTACGAGGGGGTGGAGATCTGTTCTGAACAGCACGTTGCAAGGCATCCCAGATATGCTCAATAATGTTCATGCGTGGGCAGTTTGGTGGCCAGTGGAAGTGTTTAACCACAGAAGAGTGTTCCTGAAGTCAGTCTGTAGCAATTCTGGACGTGTGGGGTGTCGCATTGTCCTGCTGGAATTGCGCGAGTCCGTCGGAATGCACAACGGACAAGAATGGATGCAGATGATCGGACAGGGTGGTTACGTACGTGTCACCTGTCTCAGTCGTATCTAGACGTATCACGGGTCCCATAGCACTCCAACTGTACACGATCACAGAGCCTCCATCAGCTTGAACGCTCCCCTACTGAAATGCATGGTCCACGGATTCATGAGGTTGTCTCCGTTTACCACGGGACACGTCCATCCGCTCGATACAATTTGGAACGAGATTCGTCCGACCAGGCAACATGTTTCTAGTCATCAACAGTCCAGTGTCGGTGTTGGCTGGCCAAGGCGAGGCATAAAGCTTTGTGTGGTGCAGTCATCAAGGGTATACGAGAGGGTCTTCCTCCAAAAGCCCATATTGATGATATTCCGCTGACACTTGTTGATGGCACAGCACTGAAATCTCCAGCAATTTGCGGAAGGGTTGCTCTCCTGTCACGTATAAGGTTTCTCATCAGTCGTCGTTGGTGCCGTTCATGCAGGATCTTTTTTCCAGCGCATCGATCTTGGACATTCTATGTTTTACCGGATTCTTAATATTCACGGTACACTCGTGAAATGCTCGTACGCGAAAATGTCCACTTCATCGCTAGCTCGGAGATGCTGTGTCCCATCGCTCGTACGTCTACTAGAACACCATGTTCAAACGCACTGAAATCTTGATAACCTGCCATCGTAGCAGCAGTAAGTGATCTAACTGCGCCAGACACTTGTTGTGCTGCATAGGCGTTGCCAACCGTAGAGCCGTATTATGCCTGTTTACATATCTCTGAATTTCAATACGCATGCCTATACCAGTTTCTTTGGCGCTTCAGTGTATGTCGTTTATCCACCCGTGCAACCGAGAATTTCTGCGATGTTTACCTGGTTTCAATACTGGCAAGATATCCGTCCTAGGAATTCCAAGACTTTCGAGTTTGCGAAAACAGAAATATGTGGCGTAAATTGCCGTACATTTAGGCTGCATTGACGTAGAAATGGTTCAAATGGCTCTGAGCACTATGGTACTTAACATCTCAGATCATCAGTCCCCTACAACTTAGAACTACTTAAACCTAACTAACCTAAGGGCATCTCACACACCCATGCCCGAGGCAGGATTCGAACCTGCAACCGTAGCGGTCGCGCGGTTCCAGACTGAAGCGCCTAGATCCGCTTGGCCACAACGGGCGGCGCACTGACGTAGAAGCTTAAATGTTTTATACCGCCAAGTGAACTAGCATGTGACGTAAATTTCAACTTATCCGTTCCTAAGAAAAAGGTTCATATCATACGGACGATTAGACACACGGACAAAAAATTGTTCTCATAAGGGTTCCGTTTTTACCGATTGAGGTACGGAATAAAAACGAAAATGACCCATATCTGTGTCGTTTATTGTGCTTTCTAACAATATTGGAATAAATAAGCAGTCTAACAGTGCTGTGTTGTCAGATAGTGTATAACAGTTGTAAAACGCATCTGGATGCCACTACGTTATCCCACAATACTTCAGATATTCAGTACGAAGAAAGATTTAAAGTACCCCTTAATACTTCAGATATTCAGTACGGAGAAAGACTGTTTCAACTCTGTTGGAGTTGCCAGTGTCACTGCTTTATAAGGTAGGTAATGGAGTTAGGCGCATCCTGGCGAAACTCTTTGCGAAGTCTGCCGGCTGGGCGCCTTGAGCTCCCGATTTCCGTCACCCGGCGCCGCTAACCAGCTTCGCCGCCCGCAGTAACGCCCCTCCCGGACAATATTTGCTCGGAACTTGCTTCATTCCAGTGTTCAAACACCGGAGATAGAAATCCAGCGCCGGGCGGCGCGCCCGCCGCGCTGTGTGCGAGGACTCCGCCTTTGCCTTCCAGAACAGACCGTGTGATTTCTCCTCTAATAGCCTTCCCAGTGACGCGCATTGTATTCGATTTGCTGATTTTTAAGGATCAGCTGTCTCTTTCAGCTTTTCTCAGCAGTTTTATAATGCTACTTCTTTCGTGCTTACTTCTGCGCCTGCAGTGAACATTGTGAGACACCTGTGAACTTCGCCTACAAGGTTATATCTTCTATGTAATTCTAGGCTCTTCTGATTTTCGCCTGGAATATCTTTTAACACGTAAATATATAGGGTAATCTCTATCAACGGCACAAACAATATCGGACGGATTGTAAAATAATGACAAAAAAATGGTTCAAATGGCTCTGAGCACTATGGGACTTAACATTGGAGGTCATCAGTCCCTTAGAACCTAGAACTACTTGAATGTAACTAACCTAAGGACATCACACACATCCATGCCCGAAGCAGGATTCGAACCTGCGACCGTAGCGCCCGCGCGGTTCCAGACTGTAGCGCCTAGAACCGCTCGGCCACTCTGGCCGGCAATAATGACCAACATTATGTAATGTTATTAATCACCTGTACATAAACGTTCTTCTTACTTCTTTTTTAAACACTCCGTCTTCAGGCCACGAATGGCCTACCGGGACCATCCGACCGCCGTGTCATCCTTAGATGAGGATGCGTTTAGGAGCAGCGTGGGGTCAGCACACCGCTCTCCCGGTCGTTATGATGGTATTCTTGACCGATGCCGCTACTATTCGGTCGAGTAGCTCCTCAATTGGCATCACGAGGCTGAGTCCACCCCGAAAAATGGCAACAGCGCATGGCGGCCCGGATGGTCACCCATCCAAGTGCCGACCACGCCCGACAGCACTTAACTTCGGTGATCTCACGGGAACCGGTGCATCCACTGCGGCAAGGCCGTTGCCCTTCTTCCTTCTTTTACAGATGAAAATTTTGTTCCTTCTCCAGAATAACCGTGCTCGTTGAGACAGGTTTAGGGATATAACATTTCACAAGTCCGACAAGAAATGGCAATAAATAAATACACACAAAACTTAAATGTCTCCGATGTTACTGCGGATGGGTTTAGTGACGCATCTCCCGGAAAATCGTCCACCAAAATATAAGGTCTTGAGCAGTTGTGTACTGCCCTTCAGAGGATCTCTGTCAAGTACAGGGTGCTAAATTGTACGTCAGATGTTCATCGGAAGCAGAGTAATAATTCATCGGGTAATAGGTCTGCAAGTGTTCTCAGTGTACGTAAACGCTCTATCAGATATTGTGGGCAGTACTAAAGTAATGTGTCATCTCTAACGATTATGTTGTTGTTGTTGTTTTCAGTCCGAAGACGGATTTGATGCGGTTCTCCATGCTCCTCTGCCCTGTGCAAGCCTCTTCATCTCCGAATAATTACTGAAACGTACATCTTTTGAACCTACTTACTGTATTCATCTCTTGGTCTTCTCCTACAACAGCTCGGGATTTTGACGATGTAACGCGCCAGTTGGACAGAACTTGTCACCATATCCCTCAGGAGGACCTCCAACAGTTCTGTCAGTCGATGGGGGACAGAATAACTGCTTCCGTGAGTGCCACAGGTCGACCACTGCGTTATTGACATCCTCAATTTGTGAAGTTCTTTCTCTTGAATAAATCATCCTATAGTTGTGAAAATGTAATAATTTGTTTGTCTGTACATGCACATTACTGGGTGACCATCCTGTCTGCCGAGCGCTATTGGCAAGCGGGGTGCACTGAGCCCTTGTGAGGCAAACTGAGCAGCTACTTGATTGAGGAGTAGCGGCTCCGGTCTCGGAAACTGACATAAGGCCGGGAGAGCCGTGTGCTGACCACATGCCCCTCCGTATCCGCATCTGGTGACGCCTATGGGCTGAGGATGACACGGCGGCCGGTCGGTTCCGTTGGGCCTTCATGGCCTGTTCGGCAGGGGTTTAGGTTTTTGACATTACATTACATCTACCGATTTCCTCCCCTTTCGGATAATCCCTCCGTGGTGCTTTCTTATCTTAGAGTGCATTTTCTATTCTGTTTTTTATTTAAAAAACTAAGTTTTCTTTGTAACTCATTGTTATCACGTTTTGAAATTGCTGAAAATGCTTGTAATACGGAACAGATACGTTATTACAAGCATAGCTGTAAAATGGACTACATGTTTTTAAAATATGAAGCAACAAGTCTTTAAATATGCAACGAATGAAATGAAAATTATGTTCCTCTCCACTAACAAAATATCTGACCCACCTGACCCTGTCTTTCAAGGTAAAGAATGTTGCGCGACTTGAAATTCCACGCTGCGACGTCACAGAACTTCTCCACGTTCGCCTTCGCGCCCAGTGTGAGGACGTCGCTGTCGTATCGGCGTCGGGGTCCCGCGCAGCAGCTCGCTCCGGTGCCTGGACGCGGCAGGGCGCGCGCTTTGTTGGGGCGGCGCTCGTCTGTAATGGGAGTCGGCGCGCCGGCGAGCCTGTTGTTAGGCGGGGCTCGCAGGTAGCCGTGTGGGCGGCTCGAGTGCTTAATCCCCGCATTCACGGCCCGCCACTAATACCGTAAACAGACCCCGGACTCTGCCTACATGGCGAACTTCCACCTGGCCGCCGCGGCTGCAGCCTGCTCCTCACGGTTGCCGCTCGTCGCCTGTCGGGCCCGACCAGACCCAAACACCGTAGGTTGAACTTCCTTGACAACCACCAACGGCCCCTGCCCTTCGCGACAGACCGTCATCTTGAGTGATGATGCGTTAACTCTCACAATGTCATAGGAAAAGCATCTTGCCGTTACCTAGAAACCGAATAGACAATACCTGCACTCTTTGCGTCTTGCTCGAAAGTACGGTATCCATTCGAGGAACTTAAGCACGAAAGTAACCTTGGCGCGTTGCGTCGCTGACGAGTAACGAACACCGAAGCGTCAGAGACCGCTATAGACATGCATATTCAAATACAGAGGTACGTAAACACGCAGAATACGGCACTGAGATCGGCAACGCCTATATAAAACAACAAGAGCCTGGCGCAGTTGTTAGGTCGGTTACTGCTGCTACAATGGCAGGTTATCAAGACTTAAGTCAGTTTGAAAGTGGTCTTATAGTCGGCGCACGAGCGATGGGACACAGCATCTCCGATGTAGCGGTGAAGTGGGGATTTCCATTTCACAAGTGTACCGTGAATATCAGGAATCCGGTGCAACATCAAATCTCCAACATCGCTGTGGCCGGAAAAAGATCCTACGAGAACGAGACCAACGACGACTAAAGAGAATCGTTCAACGTAGCAAAAGTGCACCCCTTTCGCAAATTGCTGCACATTTCAATGCTGGGCCATCAACAAGTGTCAGCATGCGAACCATTCAACGAAACATCATCGATACGAGCTTGCGGAGCCGAAGGCCGACTCGTGTACTCTCGATGACTCCAGGACACCAAGCTTTACGTCTCGGCTGGGCCCGTCAACACCGACATAGGACTGTTGATGACTGGAAACATGTTGTGTGCTCGGACGAGTCTCGTTTCAAATTGTATCGAGCGCATGGACGTGTATGGGTATGGAGACAGCCTAATGTATCCATAGACCCTGCATAGCAGCAACGGACTGTTCAAGCTGGTGCAGCTGGCCGGTGTGGTCGAGCGGTTCTAGGCGCTTAAGTCTGGAACCGCGCGATCGCTACGGCCGCAGGTTCGAATACTGCTTCGAGCATCGATGTGATGTCCTTAGGTTAGTTAGCTTTAAGTAGTTCTAAGTTCTAGGGGACTGATGACCTCAGATGTTAAGTCCCATAGTGGTCAGAGCCATTTGAAGCATTTCAAACTGCTGGAGGCTCTGTAATGATGTGGGGCGTGTCCAGTTGGAATGATATGGGACTTCTGATGCGTCTACACACGACTCTGACACGTATGTAAACATGCTGTCTGATCACCTGCATCCATTCATGCCCATTGTGCATTCCCACGGACTTGGGCAATTCCAGCAGAACAGTGGCCACCAAACTTCCCAGACATGAACATTATGGAACATATCTGGGATGCCTTGCAACGTGCTGTTCAGAAGAGATCTCCAACTTCTTGAACTTTTACGGATTTATAGACAGTCCTATGGGATTCATAGTGTCAATTCCCTCCAGCACAGACATTAGTCGAGTGCCTGGCACTTCGTGTTCCGGCACTTCTGCGTGCTCGCGGGGGCCCTACACGATATTAAGCAGGTCTACCAGTTTCTTTGGCTCTTCAGTGTATTAGATTGGTGCATAAGTTCGTTTGGTTTTGCATATTGGTATTCCGGTTGCTGCCGGTCTATTTATCGATTGTCATTTTTTACATAATGTCATTTCGTCATTTGTAGATAGTGAGTAGAGCTATGGACGCTACAAAATGGCGTGCGGAAAGAAGAAATCGGAACATTTCTGTCATAATGGATTAATCCTCAGTGATACACGTCACTGTACGCGGGAACTGGTAAATCTGATGACCTGTGATTATTCCACCGTCGTGCAACAGTTGCATGTAATGAGGAAGGTTCAAAAGTCTGGTATATGGGTACCACATGCTCTAAGCCAAAACCACAAATATCACCGGCTGGCCATATCTGCATTTCTGCTTGCTCGTCATCAATTGGCTCGTGCTGCCCCGAGGTGTAACAGTAACCGCTGACGTCTATTGTCAAGAACTGAGACGTCTTGCAGACGCAGTCCAAGAACAGCGATCAGGAAGAGTGCGTGGAGTGATGGTACTCCGCGGCAAGGCCCATTCAAATTCTTCTAGACTGACAAAAAACACTATACAGGAGTTGTGTTGGGAAGCTGTTCCGCACACGCCTCATTTCCCTTATCTTGCGGCCACAGGTTTTCACTTTTTCCGCTCCCTGTCGAATAATCTTCAAGGAATTTCCTTTGGGAGCGTAAAAGAGGTCCGAAAGGGGTTCAGTGAGTTCTTCGCCTCAAAACCAAGCGATTTCTGGAGTCGCGGAATCGTAAAGTTACCCCAGCGTAGGCAGACTGTTTTCAATAGTGGAGGAGAACATTTTATTTATGACTTAAGTCTCTCTAATGTGCAAATGTTGTGTTTATTAAACTTACGGAAAACGCTAAGAAGTCTGGATCCGCGCGACCGCTACGGTCGCAGGTTCGAATCCTGCCTGGGGCATGGATGTGTGTGATGTCCTTAGGTTAATTAGGCTTAACTAGTTCTAAGTTCTAGGGGACTGATGACCTCAGATGTTAAGTCCCATAGTGCTCAGAGCCATTTGAACCATTCTAACAACTGCACCAGACACTTGTTTCCTTATGTAGGCGTTGCCGACCGCAGCGCCGTTTTCTGCCTGTTTACAAACCTCTGTATTTGTATACGCATGCTTATAGTAGTTTCGTCTTGAAAATGGGGATGACCTGTGCCCTTTTCAAAATGGTTCAAATGGCTCTGAGCACTATGGGACTTAACTGCTGTGGTCATCAGTCCCCTAGAACTTAGAACTACTTAAACCTAACTAACCTAAGGACATCACACACATCCATGCCCGAGGCAGGATTCGAACCTGCGACCGTGGCGGTCGCGCGGCTCCAGACTGTAGCGCCTAGAACCGCTCGGCCACTTCGGCCGGCTGTGCCCTTTTCCAATCTTTTCGAACGCTATGCTCTTCTAGAGACCTACGGTACACCGCATACCTATCAAGGCTGCATTTTGTCCCATGTAAACATGAGAAATCTTCACCATCTGCGACAACGGTGCCTTGTTAGCAAGCACGATTCGTCGAATCATACGGGTTTCCACTACATAGACTTCGATGAGTTGCGGAGTGCAGGTGTCTGTGTGGGGATCGATGCCGAGTGCATCGCTTGCGCGGCTGCCAGTTGAGCTTCTTTACTGGGTGTCCAGTCCTTCAGTAGGCGGCAACAAAAAGCGCGCCGGGCAGCGCGGCCGCGTCGGCCCCTGGCCGCTTCGTGAAAGGCGTCCCTCTTCTCTGTCTGGCCGGCGCCAATTATAGCGGCCGGGCCAGTCTGGCCCACGCCGGCGATGGGCGGACGCCTACGGATTCCCACGATAGCCGCTGCGCTGGCCCGCTGTGGAACACGAGACGTGCACTCATATTCCTCTGACACTGCTCGGTCAGGACGTGCCCTAGACTCGTTCGTGCGCCAAGCCGACCTCACACGGGACGAGGCAACTAATGTTGACGTGGACTCGGACGGGACTATTGACCTCACTAGCGACAGCGCCGTCGCCATACGGGACGAGCTGGTTGACGCGATTTGCGACGACAGGGTTTTCCACCGGCCGTTGGTACGATTTATTTGGCTCGCAGACCACACAGTTTCCTTACGAAAATGGGCGCGCGTAAGGTAGCTGCATTAACTCTGTCGATGAACAGCGGAGCACATCGCGAAGAAGGTTGTGGACTCTGAATGAGATTTTCACTCTGCAGTCGATTATGCGCTACTATGAAACTTCCTGACAGATTAAAACTGTCTGCCCAACCTAGATTCGAACTCGGGACCTTCGGAGGTAGGAGACGAGGTACTGGCAGAAATGAAGCTGTGAGGACGAGGTGTGAGTCGTGTTTCAGTAGCTCAGATGGTAGAGCACTTGCCCGCGAATGGCAAAAGTCCTGAGTTCGAGTCTCGGTCCGGCACACAGTTTTAATCCGCTAGGAAGTTTCGTAACAGCGCACACTCCGCTGCAGAGTGAAAATCTCATCCTGGAAACATCCCCTAGGCTGTGGCTAAGCCGTGTCTCCGCAATATCCTTTCTTTCAGGAGCGCTGGTTCTGCAAGGTTCGCAGGATATATCCTGTAAAGTTTGGATGGTAGGTGACGAGGTACCGGCAGAAGTGAAGCTGTGAGGACGGGGCGTAAGTCGTGCTTGGGTAGCTCAGATGGTAGAGTACTTGCCTGCGAAAGGCAAAGGTCCCGAGTTCGAGTCTCGGTCCGCCACACACTTTTAATCTGCCAGGAAGTTTCAGGTTGTGGGCTCGTTGACGGCAGGAAAATCGAATCTCTGGTAGAGAAACGCTACGTAATGCTGTACATAGTCCGAGATTCGTACTAGTAGAAGTTAGTCGTTGACTCAGCCGGCCGGTATGGCCGAGCGGTTCTAGGCGCTCCAGTCTGGAACCGCGCGACCGCTACGGTTGCCCGTTCGAATCCTGCCTCTGGCATGGATGTGTGTGATGTCCTTAGGTTAGTTAGGTTTAAGTAGTTCTAAGTTCTAGGGGACTGATGACCTCAGATGTTAAGTCCCATAGTGCTCAGAGCCATTTGAAGTCGTTGACTCAATTGAATTTTCATCCCATTTTCTGTTTTAAATTGAACATAGTTAAGCTATAGTGTCAAACGTCCGTTTGAGCATGCATAATATCCATATTCTCAATATTGTATTTTTTACCAACACTCCGAAATAATTTCCTACATCACATAGATTTCAAGATCGAGATTCGTTTCGTAATTTCATACGAATGGAAGAGAAGATTTTTTTTCAATCTGCTGACCATCATTGACGAAGATATTTACTGGCAAGATACAAAAATGAGCCAGCCCATTAATCCAGGGTTATATATATATATATATTATAGAAAGCTTCATAATAGCAAAAACTTCCAGTGTGCAACTTGTATTTGCTTTCAGACGTAGACTGGCAGTAACGTTAAGATTTCTGGCCACTGAGGAAACATTCTATTCGGTGGCCAGTGCTACAAGATTTATAGCAAATACATTACTTATAATAAATAACACCGACTTTTGAGATAATAATTCTAGTAAATGAATAACAAGGATCCAGAATCCTTTAGAAAAGAAAAGGTTAAAAAACTGGATTGAAGCGGACTTGCCCTGCTATAGCCCACGCAGGATACGATGGTCGATGCACAGTGGCCAGTTTTCATCCAAAGTGCGGGGCGAGTTCATTCTTTTGTTTGGAAGGGGAGGCCGACAGTGTATGAAACCTTTCGGCCGGTCGGTGCGATCTTCTCAAACGATTTTACAGAAATTAACGGTAAAAAAAGATTCTTCCTTAACTTATAGCTTTGTATGTCAGATTCATGATCGTGTGCCCATCATTTAGTCAATGGTCTTAGTTTTGCGATGTTTATGTGGAATTAAGACCCTGCACGAAATTCGAGAAACTTTGTAATGAAAAATAGAGGTCGCTATCATGTTGCGTTTGGTGCATGTTACATAATATGTTGCAATGTATGAAATTTAGCTAAGATATTGAATTGTTCTTAAGACTTGGCTGGAAGTCTCTATCTATCACCAATCTCGAGAAAGTCAATGTGACGTAGCAGACTCATTTGCGATCGCGCTGCTCCAGCGATAAAGCCGAGTGGAATATCCACAACATCCCTTACATTTATGTAGCGCAACTTGACGCTAGCACAGGAAAGGTTCAGTTAATGAAAGGACTAGGCCACAATTCTCAAACATGATTGACTTTATTACAATATAACTCTCTGAGCAAGTTTCATTCCTTGATATATATATATATATATATATATATATATATATATATATATATATATATATATATAGAATCATTCCACTTCCAGACTTGATCTTAAGCGAGGGTAAAGAAACATCAGCTCTTTTAGCATTAAACTTTTAGGCAAGCTATTAAAATAATAAAAGACTAAAATATATTTTACCAAGAAGTAATATTTAAACAACTACTACTAAAGCAATCAGAATCCAATAAGCCTGGTACTTCAACTAGAGAAAATAACAGAGCGTAAAATTTCAAGACAAAGTTTCTCATAAAGACATTACTCTAATTAATTATAGGAATCTCTAAAATAAATTCAAGCTAACAAGTAAATGACTTTAGAGTTAACTTCTGCAATAGCTTGACACAGGACCATTAAACAAACTCGTGGTTTTGTAATTAAGCCACCACTCACGCAACTACAAATGCATCAAGAGATAATGGTTATAATTGGAGGCGTATACCTAAAGCAGGACTACACAGCTTTCCTTTCATTACACATGAACTGCCGCTCTCGGTACGAGCCCTGTTACTCTCCAACAATCAACAGGCCCAGCTCGCCCGTCTCCTCAGGCACGTCGTTGTACACACGGGAGAGAACCAGAGTAACAAGACAAGCCTCTAAAACACACAAACAGATGGTGTTAATGCAACAAGCCTCAAAAACATGGTCATACGTGCTTCAGGAAATACAGCCCAGACCATAACGACAATTTAAACTATGGCCAGGAACTTCAAGCAACCAATTGGTCCAGTAAATAAAATTAAAAAAAATTAACCACACTTGATAAACCATCAAAACACGGAAATTTCACAACTAAGGAAATGGTTGAGGACTGGCAGTTGGCAACACCCATACCACAGATTGAAGACGCTCACGAGAATTTCGAATGAGGCAAAAAGAGGCAGCAATACATTAAATCACGTTGTTACCACTGAAATTTTGTTCATCCTCCCTCCCTCCCCTCCCCCCCCCAAAAAAACTATCCATGGTTCCAATGCCGTCGTGAGCAGAAACAAGGAACGTCAGAGTCACCTACGTCAGTACCCACAATCTCAGTTCTACGCGTTGCGAGCTTCCGTACTGTCAGCCAGCGTGCTTCCAAACACAGTGCATGCGCGACTCACGCCTTCTAGAGGCTCCGTGTTCTCTCTCTCTTCACGTGCCTCGCCTCAGGCGCCCGCTGTATAGGCAAACTTTACGCCAGACTGTATCGATAACCGCTACGTCGATGTGTACACATCAATTTCTTAAACAGTTTGAGATATCGAAATGAGATTTTGGCAAACAATAGCACGCAAAGGGGAGAGTATTTTGCGATAGGGTTAAATCGCAAAACTTCATTATCTACTGTGTCGTTCCACGAACTACAGACTTTTTCGACGAAAGAATGCTATTTTTAAGGGCCATCGATATCTGATGAAACGAGAAATGCTATGGGTTTGGAACAACATAAGTGAAGACCTTACACATTTATTTTGTACTGAGAGTGTGCTGTTTTACGAGGTACTGACCTTACTTTTCCTCTGTTCCTCACTTCATAAAACGCTTCTTCGCTTTTTCAGAATTCTTTTGCACCTGCGTCTGCACAGCATGTTAGTGAGGCGAGACTGTCTTAAATCCGATGTGTTTTGGCGAAAGTATCCCAAATTCGAACAGTGTATTTCTTCACTTTCCCACTAAGGTGGAATTACACTTCGCAAACTCGACAACACAAAACGACGGTTCTAAGTTAGCGATAGGCGTCATGGCAATCCCCGTGTATACATATGTTTGACCGATGTGCTGTTTAGAGTTAGTGGTGGCATGACATGTAATTTCACACGTCGGACGGAGCTGCAATGCGTTCATCTGTTTCCTTGTAAGAGGTATTCTCCGTTACTATCGATCATTTTATATAGGACTGATGTGGGCATAGTATAATTTCTGAACCGTGATCGAATGTGAACAGTGGACGCTATACATCTCTGGAAAACTACATTGTGCATGTATCACGCAGAGCCAGTGTTTTAAGGAAGTAGTTTTTTCGTTTTACAGTTTGTTACCATAGTTGATCGTAGAGAAACCTGGAAGAACGATGTATGTCATGCGCTGGAAATATGTTTCTTACACTGGAGTATTAACAGCGCTGCATTCCACACGATTGATAGAAACTCTAGCGATCTAACATTATAGCCTGTTTTAATTGCAGAACCGTGTAGCCTTAGCAGTGCGGTTGTTTGTGTTCTTTCTTACCAGTACCCTCCTGGTACTGATCCCAGGAACAATACTTTAAAATTGGTAGCCATTTTGCGACATAGGACGATAACCAAGCAAACAGAAGACAAGCGACATCTAGCGGCAACGAATATAAACTAGACAGTGTTTTCCTTCCTCCAATAACCGAGCGGTGGCGCAGCTGCCGATAGTTTTGGCAACAAAATGTCTTGTCATGCGTATACTCTTTGTGAAACGCTGTATAAGGAATAGGAGTGGACGCAAGATTGAACCTCGTAGAACTTCCATTGTGATTTCTCCCAAGTCATTAAAATTTTCTACCCTTCCAACACTACCTGAGGGTTGAACTGGGTCTCCCAAAGGATTTGGCCTCTATTTTAACTGATAACGAGGCGAGTGTTGTTCGTGTCTTACGATTTCGTGATTTCCCTAAATCACTCCAGGCAAATGCCGGGATGGTTCCTTTGAAAGGGCACGACCGATTTCCTTCCCCGTCTTTCCCTACTCCGATGAGACCGATGACCTCGCTGTTTGGTGTCTTCCCCCAAAACAATCCAATCCAATCTTACGATTTTGTGCGGTGTCCGGAGTTCTTCCCAAAATTCTGGGTGTGAGATCTTAATGTGTCACAGAGTGGCTGGGTCACGTATTATTTCTAAGTCGCCGGCCAGTGTGACCGAGCGGTTCTAGGCGCTTCAGTTCGGTACCGCGCGACCGCTACGGTCGCAGGTTCGAATCCTGCCTCGGACATGGATGTGTGTGATGTCCTTAGGTTAGTTAGGTTTAAGTAGTTCTAAGTTCTAGGGGACTGATGACCTCAGATGTTGAGTCCCATAGTGCTCAGAGCCAGCCATTTATAAGTCGTCATCCAGCCACGGTTATTTGTCATTTCTTAACAGCATCTTTACAGGTATTTTATCGATAAATTTTTTTAGTGATCCCGCTGTGTCACGCTGGGGTTTTATTGCGGGGTTTACTGAGTCTCACCTTCTTGAGGCTGTTGTGGTGTGCGTACTGTAAGACCTTCGGTACGCACACCATCAGATTATTTGACTTGTCGCTCTAGCGAAGTAGGCGAGTGTCAGCAATATGTCTCGTGGTCTTATCGTGGCGTGTTTATCTTCTGCCGTTGGGTCAGACGATAGAAATGCTACTTGCACGCTTAGAGTAGCAGATTGACGGTGACTAACTTTAAAGAGAACTTGATTAATTTGCACACACATTTATTAAAATAATAAAAAGGCATAGATATTACGTAACTTGATTCTGGATGCTGTTTACAATGGACAATCTGAAGTTCCTTTGGTCTTGGTACGTTAATCTTATTCTCATATATCTCTGATACTTGACAAAGTGTCTAGTCATTCATGACTATGTACAGGAATATGGTAATCTTATTAGGCGCAGACTGAAACTTGACTATAGACTGGTACAGACAAATGCAGACTAACTAATCGGAGGTCTGTACACTCGTTATAATACCTCGCGCGTTCAGGTATCACTGCGCGAGTGTGATCCGCGAAGAGAAAAGCTTCTACGTTAGCAGCAATCTCATTGGCTGCGTTACATATTAATTCGCGGATCGGAGGAAGCAGAATTTTGTCCGTCTCTAAGACAGCGCCATCTCGTAGTGCGGAGACGGACGAGCGCTGCGCCTGCGCTGTTGTGCTTAGCGGGACGCGCTCTTACAAGGGGAGGCCGCCAATTGTAAAATTCAGATTCGATTCATACTGCGCATAGTAAAAGCTCATGGCCAGACGTGCAATGTGGCAAAGCACTAAGATGCACTTCTCAGCCGTTTCCGAGAAAATCGACAGTTAAAAATACGCTCTACGATTAATAATTTTCTACAGCGTCGTGGCGCAGCGGTAAGCGCTCGGGTTCGTAATCAAAAATGGTTCAAACGGCTCTGAGCACTATGAGACTTAACTTCTAAGGTCATGAGTCCCCTAGAACTTAGAACTACTTAAACCTAACTAACCTAAGGACATCACACACATCCATGCCCGAGGCAGGATTCGAACCTGCGACCGTAGCAGCCGCGCGGTTCCAGACTGTAGCGCCTAGAACCGCTTTGTCGAAGTTAGTTATCAACGTTCGCGTCTGGATCCGAAATGTGTCCGCTGCAGCCAAAATTTCGTCTTGCGTAACCGTCTCTTTCAGGGAAACAAATTTTGTGATTTTCCGTTGCCGAATCCCATGCTTCTTTTTAAATTCGGTAACCCATGTTTTTGAAGCTTTGAAGTTGAAATCTGGGAACTGACTTGCAGCGCCCAAGGCCCACTGCTGCAGGTTTCAGGTAGTAACTTGCTGGAAGTTTTGTCGAGCTCCTACGAAGCGATCTTGCCCCCATGAATGGATGGTACAATATTTATCAAATTTGCTACCGCCACGTTTGATTTGCTCTTCTCACCTGGATAAATAGCATTTGAATTACAAAAAACAAATACTAAAAAAAAAAGGTTGCATGGAGCGAGATTCGATCCGGTGACCTTCGGATTACGAACCCGAGCGCTTACCGCTGCGCCACGACGCTGTAGAAAATTATTAATCGTAGAGAGTATTTCACCGCAACGGTTTCTTTTAACTGTCGATTTTCTCGACGACGGCTGAGAAGTGCATCTTGGTGCTTTGCCACATTACACCTCTGCCCATCAGCCTTTATTATGCGCAGTATGAATCGAATCTGAATTTCACAATTGGCGGC